>NC_083764.1:22627436-23306475 GCF_963514075.1 Conger conger | reverse complement strand
TGATTACAATAATACATATTTGAAATGTGTATAAATTAAATATGGAATATTAACTATGACGTTGAAAATGTGTAACCTTCCATATTCCACAGGCTTACATTATTCACAGTGAAAATATTTCTTATAATATAATCAGCAGAATATACTTATCACAAATTACAAAATATCTTTACAGTTTTTCACATTTAGAGCTTTTAGTTTACTTTTTCAAAATAAGGGTTGGTCCATTTCAGGATTTTGTGCCACCTTCTGGTCTTAATTATTTAATTGACTCAATCATATCTTATCTGAAGGCTACAGCTGTAGACAGAACGCGTATCCTAATAATTTTACTGTGCTCAAGTAGAGGCTTGAACCAGGATAATTTATAGAGCTGTCAGCAAATTAAAACAAGACAACTGGTTGGGACAAATGCAGATCGGCCCTTGACAACTGGAGTTGTGCACCCCTGACTTACATAAATACAAGTTTTAGCAATTCACATAGAAAATAATAATGTTCAGTAACCTTCAATTGAAGTTCTCCTTCAATTCAACCAGCAGAGGCACGGATTTGATGCTGTCAAGTGCTGACAGCTCCAGTCTGTAAGCCACACACCAGATTGATACAACTGACGGACACCGTTGTTTTAGCTTGCCTGCCACTCCATTGTGAACTTCCATCATCACAGATGCGCCTTCACAGCCAAAGCCAACCATCCAGGAAGTCTTGCTCCATCAGACCCACATTCCTCAAACCAACAAGTATGGCATCAAGTATGCTTTGGCTATGGGCATGCTCTCATGAAACAATGTCCACAAAATGACGGGTTTGCCACCTTCCACATATGTCATGCAGACCATATCCGTCTTTCATTGAGCGGTTGACACTGGAATCGGACATGACAGAGAAAAAGCGAGTGTTTTAGTTTCTCCACCAGGTCATCCTTCATAGATTGACCTATGGCCTGGACAAAGGTGTGACAGGTGTTGTCGAGGCCCAGACCTTTTGTGAGATGCAAGTCAACTAGGTTTGGAAACATGGTGAAGGGTGCTTCTTCTCTTGCCACAAAGTAAGCAATAGTACATAGCTTTGTGATCCTTTCTCTGACATTCTCTGAGATCTTTTGTAGCACACAAGCCATGGGTGTTCTGCTTGGGTTTTCTTTGCAGCCGTAGCGCTTTCACAGTCAGAATGAAAGGTTGTTCTGTTCTTGGACTGTTTTTATCTGTATGTCGCCACCGTTCACTCCAATGAAAAAGGTTGATCCCTTTTCCAAGACTGGGAAAAGCACGACAGAACATCATTCCCGTCTCTGCATCAAGTTCAGCAAATGGGAAGGTTTTCTTCCACTCCTGCAACCATTTGAGTTTTCTTTTTGCCTCATATTTGCTTGAGCTTGAGGCATTTGAGGCAATCTGCAAATAGAAAAGTAAACGTTTTACTATACAGTGTTTAGCCTACAAGCCTACAGTATACTCACATGGATTTACAGAAAATACATGCTGCATCAATTTAACTTAATCAGTAGAAAAGTGGTAACTTTAATGTATTAATTAATTCATTTCTACTTATTTGCTAGTTAAGCCTAAAGAGCAAGATTTATATAATGCAATAGGTTTGCCAATGAATGCCTGTGTTTACACTATATTTTGGTTTCTCCTTTCAAGTGCAGACCCACGCACACACACACACACACACACACACACACTTTACATACAGAGAAAGAGCCATTGGCTGAATGGACAGAGTAGGTGGGGACCAGCTTCTGTCACTGTCACACACACACACACACACACACTCTGAGAGCGCCTGTTGGCTTGCTATTTGCTGGCTATCTGAACTGAAATTGTCTTGGGACATAGCATTTTCAAGAGATAAACATGACTAATGTTATCAAGTTAGCTAGCTAGCTGATGTGTCTAACATTAGTAACATAATTTGATAATAATAATCTAAAGTCTGTTGAGCTGTTGCAGATTTTGACCCCTCATAGTTAGCATTATCGTTAACTCGCTGTAAATGCAAATGTCGGCTGCTGAGTTGTTAGCTAGCAAGCAAGCAAACAATTGTAACGTTACCGTTATTATCAAACAGTCTAATGTTAAGTGGTAATGTTCACATTGATACTAGCAAGCTTATGCTGTTGTAGGCATATTTGTGTGTGCTTGTGTGTTGGCAGAATGCCAAGTCTGTATCTACAAGTGTATCTGGCTGTATGTCATAGCTAGTCTAGAATAATACTGGTGTAACATTTTGCATTTTGATGGGGGGCAAGAGCACCCCCTATTCCACTGTCCCTGTAGGTAGTTAATGAGAGAAACATCTCGGTAGCTAGCTACCAAGAGAGAGATCAATTTATTGCGAGGTAGTAACAATGAATAATCATCTGTGTCATGACGTAACTATAGAAACTAGAGGTGTAGACACAGCATAAAGCTTTCAGTCCGGTTTACTGCTCTAAAATACAATGATTTGCTATGTTGCCATGTCTCTGTTTCTTTTTTTCATTACTCTTTTCCCTGAATAATGGATGTGAGGAGACTGAGATAGCAACAACATTTCAGCTGTATGGTTTTGCAGTTGGTTTCATCCTTGGCATAGCCTTGTTGACTCCTATTTATTTTCCTGACTTCAAAGAGCTATTGTTTACCCTGTTGCCCATGTACAGAAACCATGTCAGGTGTTTTTTTCCCTCAGAGGAAGTGAGTCACCTTTTCAACGTGTGTCTCAGCAACAAAGTCGCCAATGAAGGTGTGCCCAGGCTTATTACTGTAAATCTCCCAAGGCTTTCTTCATTATGCACCATTTGCGATGGGAACGGCAGGGGGTGCAGCGGGCGTAGACATCTTTGCCGAGGATAGAACTACTCTGCAGAGCGTGTAATTCAAACAAACCAGAGAGCACAGTTCCCTGCTGACTAGCCTCAATGTTGCAGCCAGCATAGGAGTGAGACTGCTATTTTGTACCATAACAGCCTGCCATTTAGGTGCACAGATGACAAATCACAGCATGTACTTAATATGGAGGGTGGCATGGGGTATTTGTATGCGTGCGTGTGTGTGTTTTTTTTTGGGGGGGAGGGGTATTTTAAGCCATTGTGCTGATGGAATAACTATAGTTAACAACCTACTCATGAAAGACTGAAAGTCGTCCATAGGTTAAGAAGTCACAGAAAACAATCCTCTGTCCCACTAGTAGATCTGCAGTTTTGCTTCATCAACTATCTCTATGTGGAGGCGGCAAGGATGGTGCAGTGGGTAGCAAGGAGGTCCTGGGTTCGAATCCCCGTCGGCCGGGGCCTCTCTGTGCGGAGTTTGCATGTTCTCCCCGTGTCTGCGTGGGTTTCCTCCGGGTACTCCGGTTTCCTCCCACAGTCCAAAGACATGCATGTTAGGCTGATTGGAGAGTCTAAATTGCCCGTAGGTATGAGTGTGTGAGTGAATGGTGTGTGTGCCCTGTGATGGACTGGCGACCCGCCCAGGGTGTATTCCTGCCTTTCGCCCAATGTATGCTGGGATAGGCTCCAGCCCCCCTGCGACCCTGTTTAGGATAAGCGGGTTCAGATAATGGATGGATGGATGGAACTATCTCTATGTCCTTGATTCAAAGTCACAACTGTGATTCCTTGACTGAAAAATTAGGGGGAAAAACACATTAACCCCACCCGCGCTGTCCCCTTTTGGTTGAGTCGTCGACATTAAAAATGATTGTTGCATTCATAAGATAATAAGAACAGCAATGTAATAAAACTGCAAGAGGCCGATGCCACATTGTTAAAAAAACTCTTTAGATTTGTACCTGCTTCTTATTTGCAAAGCAGGGCAATAAAACAGCCAGCTCCCACACAAACAAACCACAATTTTACTGGCTAACGGGGCTATCAGAGCTCTGGTTAACCTAATTTTGAAATAAAGTTCCATTTTTTATTTGATGCAGGTTCGTTTTGGTGAGCTTTTTTAACACCTTGGGCATGCTTTATAAAACATACTCTCATATATGTGAATGAAACACATGTGCAGGTTCATTTTCTTTACATTTTGTATAAAAAAGGATTTTGATTTGGGGACACTTGAGGACACCTGGGTGCAGTTTTTGGAAAATTTGAATGCCTGTCGATATCTTTACATCTTGTACACACATTGAAATCAAGTCTGTGCACAAATATAATTCTGGGTTGGTCCTTGACCAATTTAGATATTCAGTGTTAAACTATAAAAACAGGTGCTTTGTAATTTATTTTTATTTTTATGTAACTTTTGTGTACATGCTCTGACAGAACAAATTTATGTCTCAAATTTCTGAATGGTACAAGCCTCTTCTTCAATTTAAGTCTCCAACCATGTGTGTGCAGTAAATAGTTTTTCGGATTTTGACACTTTCATAGGACTAATGCAAAATAGGCCGAAATGGCCTTTTAAGGGTCCATAAAGGAAAGGGTTAAATATAGTGTTTGTCTGTTAGGGACAATTTTGCCACTGCATTAAACTGTCCTCTAAGTTTAATGTCACTATTCTTCAATGTCTATGCCAGACTGGCATGATGCCAGTCTTAAACTTACACCTTACAAACTTACACCTAAAACAATCTTAAAAGCCTAAAGGATTTACCAGGATTAAAGCTGCATTATTTTCAGACTGAAACATACATTCTTCATGGAATTCTTCTGAGGACATGTTCAATGGCAGCTGCAGTTGTGCAGCTAATTCAGCACTATTGCACAAAACATTTTCTTACAAAGCATTGTGTATGTGTGTGTGTGTGTGCACATGCAACCTGGTCTCACAACACATTCGTATCTATTTAAGGATAGATACAAATATATAGAAATCAAATCAATATATACTGTACAAAATGCACTGTAGTCTTCAGTCTATATCAGAAGATGGCCAATGACTGTTCTTACTTCTGTTTTTGGTTATAATGGCATGATTTATTACACATATATGCATATGCACACATGCATATCCCTGCAAAATAGAAAATCATATCTATTGAATGCATTTTTTGTCAAAACAATTAAAAAAAACTTAGTTTGGTCCATATAGAGTGCTGTTGTGCTAACTGTGTGTAGAGTTTTGAAAAAGTAAACTTGCTATCAAAAAATGCTTGTTAATAATAATAAACTACTGTAATTCCTGCTTTAGTAAATCAAACGGGATACTTAATTTGCCTAATTGAAATAATATTCACCCCGTTTTAGCAAATTCGCTCCAGGTATGCATACATGTATATGCATGAACATTTACCTATATATCAAAATGGAAGTCACAGAGTGACCCAATCCCTGCATGTAGCATGCTAATAGCGACCCATTGACCCATTGACCCATTGACCCATTGCGACTGTTTAGTAAATCCCACATAGACACACTTATAGTGAAAAAAAAGAAAAGCAGTCTTTTAGTAGATCTCAGTATCATTAAGTAAAATTCAGTGACACTAGAAATTAGAACTGAAAATCCTGAATTTGCTGCAACTAACAAATTTTGTTGAGGGAATTTGGACTTTCTTTTTGATTGCTTTAGGCCTTGTCTTTTATTTGTGTGATTTTCCATCATAAAGTATTATTATGTAACAGTTTTTTGCAAAGCAAGTGCTAACAGTGCTGGCATTGTTAACAACACTTTAACTTAATAATTATTTTATAAGACGTCTATCCTATGCAGTCATTTAAAATGAACTAATAACAATGGCAATTCTTGCCAATTGTTGTGCCAGGAGACTTGAAGTGATGTTTTGAAAAGGTCATGTGCCCTTCATGGGCACCAAAGAGATTAGTCTGCACTTACTCCCATGGAAAATGCTGATGTGAATAGTTCAGACAAATATAGCCATGCAAGATATGCTGAACATTTAGTCTAACTTCCAGTAGCCTCCTGCTTCCTGGAAGTATGATATGAGAGTGGGCAGTTATAATGCTTTTGAGTGATTAAATTTGTACCCAGAAATATATTACGTCACTGTAGTTATTCTCTTTCTTATTTGCTGGCAGATTACAGTAATTTTAAACAACAATAACAGTTTAAATTCTAATTCTGATAATACCTCAGCTGACATCCTTGGTGACTGAAGTAAAGAGAATACATTAAAATGTGTTGCTTACATAAATGTAGTTATTGGATTGGCCACCATTATGCCTCAGACTGATGTTGAAATTGAAATGTTTTTTTTTGTACCACTGGAAAAGAAAGAGCTGTTTGCACAGCCGTATATGGAAGACCTGGGAGTCAAATTGAGGTCTGGGAGCTTTGGTGTGACCACTATAGCAAGGTACAGACAACACATGGTGAATATGGGTGGGAGTGATTCAACTAAAGTACAACTTGGGTAAATATATCGTCCTGTTGGACTGGTCAGCAAATTGCCTCACTGCAGTGTTTTTTTTGTTAGTTTTTTTCCTATTCTTTCTTTATTCTTTCTTTCTTTAAAGTTTAAAAGTCACATTCCAGGTGGTTAAATTATGTTAGAGTTTGTCAGGCCTGACTCTGGGTTTCAGCAGGTTCCTGTTCTGCAGCGCATAAAAGACACATTACTCACATTAAACAACAACACGAGGATGAAAAGGGGGATAGGACCAATGCGAAGGACATTAGGGAGAGGGCAAAACAAGGTTTGGGGACAAGGATAGAAAACATTGGACACTGGATGTGGCAAGGGCATTTGAAGGGTTTAGGTGGTGTTGTAGAGTAGATGAGGCGGTGCAGGTATATTGCAGTGGTTTCATGTCTGTCCTTCCATCAGATGAATTTTAAATACCTGTTTGAAGTGTAAAATAGAGGATATTACTCTGATGTGCTATGGGATCTCATTCCAAATTTTTTATATGTGTGGATAAAAATATCTTTGGCCGTAGTTGTTTTTATAAGCCGATATCGGATTAAGTGAGTTGGTGATGCGTTCCTGTTTTGTTGTGTTGTGTCTTTGAAATAGAACAGTAAGTGGGGAATGATTGTTCTGGATCTGAAAGTAAGATTTAATGGCTAAATGAATTGTGTAGTTCTGGAAAGTCAAGGCATTAGAATATGAAAATGCAACGCAATGGTGAGTCCAGGGAAGAAGGTTGCTATGGATCTTATAGGCCCTTATAGGCTCAAGACTATAGTCTTGCTATTGGTTCAATGATTGCGGTGAGAGACCACCTACTGGAAACAGTATGATATTGTTGATAGAATGATTGCATGCGAGTATGTGTCAGAGACTGTGTGGAAAAGATCTGGTCTGATAATGTAATCTACTAATCACGTCTAATCTACAGATGTTGTTCATCTACCTTAAGCAATGAAGGTTACAGACAGACAAAAGTCACAAAGGAAATGAATGGAAGACAATACCAAACCCCAGCTTGTTTCCTCCCAAAATGCTCAACAGCCAAACATTCCAAAAATACCAGGGATATAATGCCAGTGTCATGGTTAGTGGCTGTCTCTATTTGTTTCTACTATTGTTTTCCGTTTGGCGTCGTCTGAAGCCCTATTAAAATTTTTCTTCCTCCGTCCCAGTGTTTGGCTCTCTCTGGGTCATTATCTCCGACACCTGTGTTCAGTTTCCGTTGGCTATAAATAGAGCTTACTTCCACTTTCCGGTGCTTCTAAATTGTCATTGCTTTATGACTGGGAAGCCGCTATAGGTAGAGGTATAAGAAGTTAGCTACTGCATCTCTGTTTGTTTTTATACAGAGATGCAGCTATTTCTATTAGAGATAGGATTAGATTTTCTGGTTTTCTGTCCTATCATCCTCTATTCCTTTCTTTTTGCCTGCAGCCTGTTTATCCTCTATTCAGCTCCTTAGCCTACTGAGCTGTAGTTACAGGCTTGCTATTGTGTTTGTTTCTCGCTGTTTTAGCGATATTCACCTCCGTTTGAGGTTGTTTTGTGCTAGCCTTGTGCTAGGGAAGTTTTGCTCCCGTTTTTTCATTTCCTTTTGTTTTTTCTTTTCTCCTGGTGCGGTTTAATTCCGTTTCTGTGGCGTGTCTATTTTTAGATACGCTTTCTGAATCCTAATCTGTCGCGTTTGGTTCTCAATTTGGCTGGATGGCCAAATCTATGAAGAATACTGGTGGTTCCAAAAAGGATTGGTTTGGTTTGACTCAATGAGAAGCTTTTAAATGCATTTTAAGGATTGGAAATGAGTTTAAAAACAATGGTTTTATTAAGCTTTGATTAGGAGAGTATAAGTGCATTATTGCCCGCATGTGACCCGGTGGGTCAGAGGGTTAATTCAGTACTTTGGCAGCAATTACAGCTTTGAGTTTTCTTGGATAAGTCTTTACAAGCTTTGCAGACCTGGATTTGGGCAGTGTATCCCATTCTTCCTGGCAGATCCTCTCAAACTCAGATTGGATGGGAAGCAACTGTGAACTGCCATTTTAGGGTTTAAGTCTGGGCTTTGGCAGGGCCACTCAAGGATAGTCAGAGATTTGTCCCAAAGGAGCCTTGTCTTGGCTGTATGCTTCAGATCATTGTTGGGCTGAAAGGTGAAAAGTCGCACTAGTTTGAGGTCAGGTGCACTCTGGAGCAGGTTTTCTTCAAGAAGCTCTCTGTATTTGGCTGCAGTCATCCTTCCCTCAATTCTGACCAGTCTCCCTGTCCCTGCCACTGAGGAGCACTCCCATAGCTTGATGCTGCCACCTCCATGCTTTACTGTAGGGATGGTATTAGCCAGGTGATGAGCAGTGCCTGGTGTTTGCCAGACATAGTGCTTGGAGTTCCGCCCAAGGAGTTCAGTCGGACCAGATGATCTTCTTCCTGGTCTTTTAAATGTTGTTTGACAAACCATAAGGCTTCCGTCTAGACACTCTACCATAAAGGCCTGATTGATGGAGTGGTGCTGAGATGGTCGTCCTTCCGGCAGGTTCTCCCATCTCTGCAGAGGACTTCCAAAGCTCTGTTAGAGTGACTGTTTGGTTTTTGGTCACCTCCCTGACCAAGGCCTATCCTGCCCAGTCACTCAGTTTGGCTGGATGGCCAAATCTATGAAGAATACTGGTGGTTCCAAACTTCTTCCATTACACACTTTTATCAATTTAAAATATACCACACAATAAAGTGTGTAAAAAGTGAAGGGGTCTGAATACTTTGTGAAGCAGTATTTGGTTGATAAAATTTAAAATTTAAAACTAAATTAAATTTAGTTGGAAATACCTATACTACACAAAAGTTCCTTGCAGTACCACTAACAGATGCAAATTTCAAATGTAGTTTCTAAAACAATAAAAATGGTGGTGTGCTGTATAAAGAACTGCAAAATATTTTCCCATTAGGCAGAGCTAAAGTGCTGTACTTCTCAAGCCATTCTTATTTCTCCTGAGCGTTGCAGTGTGCGCTATTAAGAAAATGCAAGGACCCAAAACAATATATCAGTCACACTTTAACAATACTGGGCCAAACTCATTTCGCCACAAGATTGAAACCACTCTGTCTGATTTGCCATTAATTAGGCAACTTAGTCAGTAGCTGCAATTTCACAGTAAAGCTAAATTAAGCATGTGAGGCAATGGAAGGCATTGTGCATACATGGTGTGGACCATCAGTGATGGATAATTTTGCAATATAAAAGGTGAGACTTTCTTTGTTGTTGTTTATCAGAACAACATTGTGGAGAAAGAAATGTTACATGCCCACATTATCTTCTTCATGGGTAAATGGAGCTGACGGGTTCATTTTGGCCGTGAACTGAAACACAAGTGTGAAACCCCCAATAAGGAATGCATAGAGAACAAAACAAAAACAGACACGCATAAATTGTGTGGAGTCATCTAAATGAAATACGTACTCTGTTGCCCACATGAAGACCAGGCAGAGCCCGCAGTCAAATTATTAACGGTTTTGGGACAAACACTAACCTCAGAAAGTGGCGAAAAGAGAGATTCCAAGTGAGTAGTCTTCTCATATTAGCATATTATCCCTGGTGTCATTGGTTCATCTTCAGCAGCCAGTTCCCCTTTGCTGTTGTCTTTTGGTTGCCTTTGACCGTTGCCTTTGAATGTACCTTTGACTGTTCCTATATTGTTTTCATTTGGTTCCTGGGAAGGTCAGAGGACAGTCCCCCAGCTGGCTCTTAATATCTTCCAATAATACATTTGTTTATTTTAGCTGCCTGTTTTGCATTCAGTTGTTGGCTTCATAAAATAGCAACAATTTACACAGCTGTATTTGAACTAAATATCAAAGAGTAACTGCATGGTCAAAGAACTGTTGCAAATTGATTATTAATTTTTTTAACAGACTAACCTTTCAAAACATAAAAGTTTTTTGCAATTGATTCCCAGCATTTCAATAGCAAGTTCACATTTTCAAAACTCTTCATGCAACTCTTTGTAATACTGTAAATACAGTTTTGCACAACAGTTCATTTCACATCCAAAATGTGCCAAAAGTACCACAACAATGTCTCAAAATAAAATAATTTGCCCTATTTCATATATGTCGCTTGAACAATCTAGGATAATTTGATGCATCTAGTGTAAAATTATCTAACAAATTAAATGTGGTCTTTCTCCATTTCATAAACGTGAACTACGATTGTATTAGTGACTCTAGCATTGAATGATCTCAGATAACAGCACACACCCACTCCGCTCTGAAGGGCAGATGAATCACATGCCAAAAACAGGATCATACTTCTTATATAGACAAAGGAATGCAGGGCTCTGCCCACGTCAAAATTGAGGAAAGTAGGCTACGGAGCCCACAAAAAGTATTTTTATCTTGGGCACACAAGATAAAAAA
The DNA here is from genome assembly GCF_963514075.1 of Conger conger. NCBI lineage: Eukaryota > Metazoa > Chordata > Actinopteri > Anguilliformes > Congridae > Conger > Conger conger. Next base: position 23,295,766 of record NC_083764.1, on the reverse strand, counting down.
AGTAGTGTGTATATTTCTAATATATTTCTATTTGGAAATAAATTAAATTTGTGATAAGATTTAAATTAAGTTGCTTTCTAATAATGCCAGCACAATGAAACATGAAATTATGAATTGTTTCATGGCTTCCCATACACTGGGAAGATGGAAAAATAATATCATTCATTCATTTCAGTGTGGTGGCATTATCGAAAAAGCAAGTAAATCAAAGTATTTTTACGTAATTTGTAACCAATAACATGTGCACCTTAATGGACAAGTGATTAAACCAGGCGTGCACAACTCCGGTCCTGGAGGGCCGATCTACATGCTGGTTTTTGTTCCAACCATTTTGTTTTCTGACCGCTCTATAAACTACACTGGTTCAGTCCTATACAGGATCAGTAAAATCTTTAGGATACACCTGCAGTCTGTGACTGTTGCTAGTGCTTTAACACATATCAGATTTAGACACGATTGAGGTAATGAAATAATTAAGGGCAGAAGTTGCTACAAAATCCTGAAACACATCAGCCCTTGCTGTGCACCCCAGTGTTAAACTCACAGGACATTTTGGAACGTCATAGAAATATTTATTTGTTTGTGATTTTGCACCATATGTTGCAATTATTTATGAAATGAGTGGACAAATAAAGGCTATTATTATTATATTTTCAGCATCGCCAAGAGCATGTCAAAATATGCCTTTGCGAGAGCAAAATAGAGTTTGCATCGCTTTGTAATTTACACCTCTGTTCATTGCTAAATGATTCCTGCATGATTAAATCATGCTCATAAAGACAGACTGAAGATCTCGATGTTCTGAGAAAATACTCTTCTTACAAAGCTGCCTCGTTCATCAAACCTCGTTTACAAAAGCTGCGCTCATTTCTGATTTCAGCAGGTGGTTCATATTGGCTATGTACATATTATCCTCCTAACTTAACCTTAAACCTCTGGTTTTGCAGGTCTGTTGCTACGACACTGTTGTCCCAGCAACAAGCCCATCCAAATTGTGAAAACGTCCTCATGAATATGAATATGTCAATACAGTAGATGCATCGTCTTATGGGAATTTTTGTTCTTAGCAAATCTTTTTGTTTGGTCCCATTTGGTCCCATTTTGCAGGACAAAAAGTCATTGGACAGTTGGCTTCTCAGTTATTTCTGATTAGTGAGGTATATTCAATCACTTCCTTAGTGCAGGTATAATAAATCTTTCAGTGTCTAGTCTGATTCTAGGCTTTTTAATGACTGTTAATTTACATTACATTTGATGAAATATTAAATAAAAGCTGATATTGTGCACCACATGTAAGCTCTCTGCTTATATACAGAACCGCACAAGAACATGGAAAGATCCTCAGAAGATATTATGCTTTTAGCACATAATATATGACAGTAATATATACAATTGATTCTAATGCATCCCTGATTTGGAAAAGAAAATATTATATCCAAACATGTACATCGAACAAGTGTGTGTATGTGTGTGCGAGTGTGTGTGTGTGTGTGTGTGTGTGTGTGTGCATGCATTCGGGATTAATTCATATTTGTCTTTTGTACATGGCGGGGGGCAATAAACCACAACCTGCTAGTCATATTTTATAGCTGCTTTGGATAAATTTATATAGCTTCCTCTGTCTCAGTGAACTGTGAATAACATTCGTCACATCCCGTATCCCAGGATTTTGGATTCCAGCTTGTCTGAGCAGTGTTGTTAGTTTGCAAGCGTGAATTATACTATACTATGATAAAAATCCCTTTAACCCCCTTAAGTATTGCCCCTTTTCCTGATGCAAGCTTGACAATGACATAAACAAAATAAAATGGTTACTATTCTTGAACCCATTTGACTGCATTCATAATCATAGTCTTTTCTGGAAGGGGTTTGTCGTCCAAGAGCCAGAATTACTAAAATAAAGTTACAGAAGGTCAAACACAGTGAAAGTGGAAGCTTTTTTCTCACTGAATATATTTTCTGTATTTGAGTGGATACAGATTATTGTGGCTGTGGCTGATGCATATGTGGCTGCTGCTGCCTAGACAGTTTTCCTAAAAAGACATTTGGAGACTCCAAAAGGGCACATGAGCTATAAAATACTTCAATTGGCTCACTAAATTATACAACATTTCTAATCCTGAAAAAGGTGTTTGCACTTCCCCCCACCTGTCACCCTCCCCCTACCATCTCCCTCTCCTTGCGCTATTCTCAGATAGCAACAGGTCCAGAAGATCGTTAAAAAAAGCACAATAGTCTTGTATATTAATACATTAATTGAGGTCCATTGATTGTAAAATACCCAACCCCCATAAACAGGTCAAACACATTCCACTATTTCACATGCTATTTATTATTCAGGCATGCTACCTTGTTATTTATAAGTATACTGAATAATAATAAAATATTGTTTTAGTGTAGAAATGTTGCCTTAGTGTAACAGTCTCAGCATGCATATTGAAAATGCTATGGTTTCCTTACACAGGCGACAAAAAGTTGTGTTGTTTTCAGCAAGCCTAATAAAATATACACCATTAGAAATGTAATGTCATTAGCTAAAATGCTTTTCAATCACATGCCTGTAGTCGGTTCTTTGCTGAGCAGAAGTTATACTTTACTTTTTTACAGATGGATGGGGATAACGCTTTTTCTGTGCAACTGAATTACCGAAACTGGCCACAGAAGCTCATACGTGGGCTCATGTTCCAGAGAGCCAATACAAAATGTCAATAATACCATTCCTATGTACAAGTACATTTGTAGAAGTATGCAACAGCGAAATGGACAACAATCATAATTCCTCCAGATAAATTTTAAGCAAATAATTTATCCTATCTACGTTTCTCTGAGTTAGCACGTTTTTAGAATGAGAAACTATCATCGATTTGGTCAGCTTGACCCTTGCCATGAAAAGGACACTAACCTAACCTTATTTCTTGTCAGGTGTGGATTTCCAAAATGCAGAGAAGACTAGGTCCCCCTATGTGGTTTTACCCACATGTTACAAAATAAAGAACTGTGGTCTCTTAAGCAATAGCATTTGTAAATTGCTTATACAGATAGAACCGTGAGTTATAACGCTTTCAAGCGGTATATCCTTCACAGAAGAAGTGCATAAGAAGAGCCCAGAGCTTTCTCATCTCCCTTTCCCATTACTAAATGTCTCAACCTCATCTTGCGCTAATTGTGATACTGTTCTGACAGCTGCTTTATGTTGGCCAATTTCAGTGTGATCATTTTAATCTTGTGACAACGATGGCATTTGTGTACTCCATTGAGGACAGTTTGCAGGCTTAATTCACTGGCAGTATTTGTATAATGTCTTTACTGTTAAATTCTATATTTGCTTTACACCGGCCATAATGAGACCTGTATCATACATAAAGTTCCACTTTTGACTCATCATGTCCATAGAATATTTTCCCAAATGCTTGGGTATCATCCAGATGCTTTTTTGCAATTGAGAGACAAGCATTGATGTTTCTCTTGGTCAGCAGTGATTTCTGCCTCTCTACTCCCTCATGAATCTCTTCTTTACCCAGTATCTTTATTATAGTACAGTGGGGAACACTGTCATTAGCTGAAGGCCTTCAGGTCTTTGAATGTTCTTCTGGCATCATTTCTGACCTCCAGGATGAGTTGTCACCGTGCCCTTGGATGAATATTAGCAGGCCAGCCACTCCTGTGTTCTCCATTTGAAGATATTGGCACTCGTTGTGGCTTGACGTCTGAGTCCCAGACCTTTAGAAATGGCTTTGTAACTCTTTCCAGACTAATTTCAACAACTTCTTGTGGAATTGACTTTGATCACAGCAAATAAATGAATGGTGTGTGCACAGGTATAAAACAACATTTGCCATGTCATAAGAAAATGATACAAGGCATAAAGTAACATTTACCAACCCTTTTCACAAAAGCCTTTGGCACCAGTGGCAAAGAGCACATATTTATGCCGCCCAGTGTATGGGAGATTATGACATAAAAGACATAATCACAAATGTCACATCATCAAAGAGCCACTTAAAGACTTTGAATAGCTGGGACAAGTCCCCATTATGTTGTCAGGTCCAGTTAGTGGTGCTTTACAAAACTTTGGCTGCTCCAAGTTGAGTCACATATTATACAGTAGTAGGGGAGACCGGGGAGGGTTGAAACAATCTGAAACACCATCAATTTGACCAACAAGGCGTGAGTTGTGGTAATGTGAACACTTTTTTCAACTCTATATTAAAGATTTGGTATTTTAAGCCAAAAAAAGGATTTTGAGGTACAAAAGTAATATTTCTCATCTCATCTATGATTGTTTAGCAGTCACAATATGGTAGGTATAAGTAATAAGCAGTTTCTCCTGTTGAATGTGATGCTTCAAATTCATGCTAGGGTCAAACCCATATACCAAAACAGCAGGCTATGTAATGGCTGCCCAGGTTGGGGATGGTTGTGACACTTCACCTCTGATTGAAACTCATTGTTTTTGGCATTTATTTATTTCTCAGCATACCTAGGCAGTGGAAGAGGAAAACAAACAGGGCTATCCCAGTAGACACATTATACACTACATGGGTAGTAGCTGACATATTCACTCATACACACACGCACGCACGCACACTGTTACAGTATATTGTTTTGGAAAGTGATTTTTTAAAATCTATTTTACATTAAAAGACTAAAAAGCATAATTTATATATATTATATATAATTTTGAAAAGAGTGACGTTAAAAAAAAAGACGTATGTATTTATAAAATGGATTTTGTTTTCAAATGATCGTAGAAATAGGGCATTTTATATATCATGTTTAAGAAAAAAAGGATTCACTTTTCATTTGTTTTGCTGAGAAGAATGTACTTCTCTAGGCCTATGCATAAGTTCTTGCATAAATGTAATAGTATGGGTCTGATTTAAGCAAATGTACCATTCACGTTATATCCATCCCCAGCTAGGGTTACAACTCATCTGCGTAGTGCGGTAGGTTGTAACAGTGCCACTCCTTGTAATTGACATTAACTCACGCATTCTGTGATACTGCAGATGATGTCTAGATGACTAATATTTGTAACAGACAAATGTTGGTAACTTATAGCAAAGCTTTGAGCTCTATCAATAAGTCAAAGTCATTGTGACATGCAGTCATTGCGAGCCAGGAGCCGCTCATTTTATTGCCGGCGTTGCCGGAACATTTTAGGTGCAAAATGGTGAAGTGCAAGGCATATGGTTGTCAGCCAGAGACAGCGGAAAAGGCATTATTTGATAGATGGTTAGATAACAGGTCACACTTGTGTTGTTCTTATGACCTCATCCAACTTGTCTTTATCATCGGGTTCACCAAACAGAAAGGTGTTGAAGACTTCTATTGCTTCTGGGCCGGCGATGGTGAGCAGCATGGCTATTTTTCTCTCATCTGCCCTCCTATCCACTCTGATGGCGGCAATATACAGCAGAAATTGCTGTTTGAAAGCCCTCCAACTTGCATCCACATTTCCAGTCAGTTTCAACGGACCTGGCGGTTTTAATGCATCCATCTTCTTGTGTTGCTTCTGTCTTTTAACCCCGTCCTGGTACCATGTGTTGTTCTTATTCAGCTATGAATAAAACATCTGATTTGAATCTTCATGCTAGCTTCAGCTAGCTGTTTATTGTTTAACGTGTTCTCCTCTTACTTTGATTTTGTCGCTTCTTGTTCGTCTTACTATGTGTAACCACGTGCTGCCTCTAACAGGTCTCTAGATTTTATACTGCCACCTATTGGTCACACATATGTTAGCACTTATCATTACATCCACTTTCCAAACAGGTGAGAGTAACATAACTCACAAAACCATATCTCTTAAAACACTTTAACTCTGCAAGAATAAACATTCCTGACTAACATTCGAAATGTCTCAACATAGTGCTCATCTTTCCGGTGCAAACAACTTATATGTTAGCTTTTATCCTTCTGCACTCAACAATACCCTGACTACCCATGACCCAACCAATTGAGTGTCAACATTCAATAACATAACAACATTATGACACATCACTGCATAGCACAAAAGTTAACAAATATTCACTTCAAATAGTGCCAAATACCAACAATTCTTCTTCTTCTTATTATTATTATTATTATTATTATTATTATTATTATTATTATTATTTTTTAACTCAACAGTTCAAACGTTAACATTTATATCAACAGTTCACTTGTTTTCTATGAGCCTCTCAGGTGGTTTCCTAGGTCTGTCAGACCTTCTCAGTGTCTCAGTCATTGGGGAAGGTGAGGGAGGCTCAGTGTGGTGTACGTCTGGTGCAACACCACTTTGCTGCTCCGATTCAGTCTCCTCGGCTCGTTTGTCAATATCCTCCCGAGTCTTCAACAGACTCCTCCTGTTTCTCCTAAGCACCTGTCCATTCTCTGTCTCCACGGTGAATGACCTAGGACCCACTTCACAGAGGACTGTTGCTTTCCTGGTCCAGGAATCAGGACCCTCAATCCTCACAACATCCTTGTCCTGAAGAGGTTCCAGTCTCCTTGCTGCTTTGTCATAGTTCATTTTCTGTCTGTGCTTGAGTCTCATCCTCTTGTCAGACAGTTCTTTGTTGTTTTTGTCGCTGTCGTTTTCTTTTGGAATGTGTGGAAGTGTAGTGCGCAGGTTGCGATGAGGAGCTCAGCAGGGGATGCTCCACACTCCAGAGGTGTCGCCCTGTAGCTTAGCAAAGCCAGATAAGGGTCAGTGTTACTGTCTTTTGCCTTTTTAAACAGCCTTTTAACAATCTGGACCCCTTTTTCAGCCTGTCCATTAGCCTGTGGATACAAGGGGCTAGATGTCATGTGTTGAAATCCATACTGCTTTGCAAAGTCTCTGAACTCACCACAATCATATTGGGGACCATTGTCACTGACTACACATTGTGGGATTCCATGTCTGGCGAAAAACCCTTGTGTGTGATGACAGACTGTGCTGAAGTACTGGCAATCTGTGCTACTTCTGGGTAGTTATAATAATAATCAATCACCAAGAGATAGTCCTTGCCTTGCAGATGAAATAAATCAGTGGCCACCTTTTGCCATGGTGCTGTGGGAAGGTCTGCTATCAGCATCGGCTCTTTTGTTTGTTTGTAGTGATGTTTGAGACACGTTTCACATTTCTGTATCATCTCCTCAATCTCCCCGTTGATGCCTGGCCAATAAACTGCCTCTCTTGCTCTCCTCTTACATTTTTCCATGCCTAGATGTCCCTCATGGATATGATGAAGCATGTCCTGGCGCATGGATTGAGGAATGACAATTCTATTTTGTCTTAGCACCAGGCCATTAGCCACACAAAGATCCTCACGCACAGGATAGAACTGTGGGCAAACTCCTTTTGACCAAACATTGTGGATATAGTGGGCCACTTTCTGCAGCAGAGGGTCTTTTGCGGTCTCCTGTACAATTTGCTGCAACATGACATCCGAGGCAGGGAGTGATGCAGTCAGCATGTTGACGTGTGTTTCAACATCATCGGCTATAGAACTGACCCGCGTGTCCCTGCTCGGTGCTGGTGCCCGAGATAGAGCGTCCGCTAGCACAATGTATTTACCCTACCTTACGTACCATTAGTTCAAAATCATAACGCTGTAACGCCATCATCATGCGCTGGATTCTGGAGGACATGTCATTGAGGTTCTTTCTCCTGATTGATATGAGCTGTTTGTGGTCAGTCTCTGCTGTAAAGGTTGGCAAGCCATACACATAACTGTGAAACTTTCCACACCCAAACACTAAGCCCAAAGTCTCTTTTTCTATTTGTGCATAGCGTTGTTCAGTCTCTGTCATTGATCTCGACGCATATGCCACAGGTTGCCATTTGTCTACATTCATTTGGAACAGGACAGCTCCCAAGCCATCTTTTGAGGCGTCGGTGGAGAGTTTTGTTGGTTTTGAGGGATCAAAGAATGTGAGGACTGGCTCAGTAGTTATAGTCTCTTTTATTTTTTTCTATTCTTTGTCATGTCGAGGAGTGTTGTGCTGTAGCAACTCTCTGAGGCATGCTGTCTTGGATGTAAGATTAGGTATGAACTTATCTAGGAAGTTGATCATCCCCATGGCTCGCAAGACTCCTTTTCTATCAGTGGGGGGAGGCATGTCCAATATGGCCTGTACTTTTGCCTGGTCAGGTTCCACCCCCTCTCCTGAGAGCTTGTCTCCCAAGAAAGTAATTTCTGTGACACCGAAAAGGCATTTCTCTCTGTTTAATTTTAGTCCATTCTTTTTGACTCTCCGTAAGAGTTTCTCAAGCCTTTCATCATGCACTTGGCGTGTATTTCCCCAGACCACCAAGTCATCTATGTACACTCTTGTGCCTTCCAGACCCTCAATTATAGACTCCATCGCCCTGTGGAAGATCTCAGGGGCCGATTTGATGCCAAATGGGAGCCTCAAGAAACAGTAACGCCCAAATGGTGTGTTGAAGGTAGTGTATCTGCTGCTTTCTGGGTCCAGCCTCAGCTGCCAAAATCCATGTGAAGCGTCCAGTTTGCTAAAATACTTTGCACCTGCCATTTCGCTCTGTATCTCTTCTCGTTTGGGGATCTGATAATGTTCTCTTTTGATATTTTCATTCAGAACTTTGGGATCAAGGCAGACTCATAAGGCACCCGTTTTTTTTTTCTTGACACATGTGATGGAGTTCACCCAATCTGTGGGCCCTTCCACTCGCTCAATTACATCCATTTGTGTAATTCTGTCCTGCTCTTTTTTTAAGTCAGCTCTGAGTGGCACTGGCACTCTCCGTGGGGCGTGCACTACAGGCTTGGCATCATTCTTGAGCTGGATTTTGTAAGTGTAAGGTAATGTCCCGTGTCCTTTGAAGACAGAAGGATATCTTCCTATTATGTCTGCACTTCCGTCACACTGTGGTTCTTTGCCTTGTTTGTCAATTGTTATGTTGTCACTGTTAATCTGATAGATCCTCTTTACCAGTCCTAGGTCCTGAGACGCATCGCCTCCTAGAAGTGAATCGTGTCCATTAGGCACAATGGTAAACAACAGGTTGTGCTGTTTGCCCTTCGCAGTCATCTTAAGTCTACACCTACCTATGCTTTTTATTGGCTGACCATTGTACGCCTACAGTTTTGTGACTTTTTCTGTGATGTTTCTAGGCCTCTCGCGAAGTGCTTTGAGGTCATTTTCATTTATCAAGTTAGCTTCAGCCCCTGTGTCAATTTTAAATGTCACAATTGTCCCATTGACCACCAGTGGTGCAATCCATTTGTCATCACTCACAGTGTTTACAGTCTGGCCTGAATCCCGCATTTTTGAGGACTGTGTGCTGTCATCTACATCATGTGAAACCATATCGATGAAAAATGTTTCACTGAAATCATCACTGTCAGTATCATCTGCCTCTTGCACTGTTCGCACACCTTGTCCTTTTTTCTTTGAGCGACACATTCTTGCGTAATGATTTTGCCCCTTACATTTAACACATGTTTTCCCATAAGCAGGACATTGTCTAGGCCTGTGTTTGTCACCGCATCTATTGCAAGTGAACACCTCATTACCAGTGGTTTTAGTCCTGCTATCATTGTCTTTAAATTTGCTTCGTGGTTCGCCTTTCACTGACCAGGCGTTCACTGCCTCGCCTTCCTGGCACGATGCTCCTTGAACAGGCTCATTGAACGTCATTAAATGTTGGCGCGCTAGCTCACTGGCCTGACATATTTTCGTAGCACTTTCCAACGTGAGGTCCGTTTCCCTCAACAATTTCTCCCGGATTTTCTTCTCGTTAGTCCCAAACACTATCTGATCTCTTATCATAGAGTCTCTGAGATCACCAAAATTACAAGACTGAACTTTTATCTTGAGGTCGGTGAGAAAGTTATCGAATGACTCACCCCGCTGCTGTGAACGCGAACGAAAGACGTACCTCTCGTAGGTGTCATTTTTCTTTGACAGGCTGTGCTCATCGAATTTTTTTATGACCTCATCCAACTTGTCTTTATCATCGGGTTCACCAAACAGAAAGGTGTTGAAGACTTCTATTGCTTCTGGGCCGGCGATGGTGAGCAGCATGGCTATTTTTCTCTCATCTGCCCTCCTATCCACTCTGATGGCGGCAATATACAGCAGAAATTGCTGTTTGAAAGCCCTCCAACTTGCATCCACATTTCCAGTCAGTTTCAACGGACCTGGCGGTTTTAATGCATCCATCTTCTTGTGTTGCTTCTGTCTTTTAACCCCGTCCTGGTACCATGTGTTGTTCTTATTCAGCTATGAATAAAACATCTGATTTGAATCTTCATGCTAGCTTCAGCTAGCTGTTTATTGTTTAACGTGTTCTCCTCTTACTTTAATTTTGTCGCTTCTTGTTCGTCTTACTATGTGTAACCACGTGCTGCCTCTAACAGGTCTCTAGATGTTATACTGCCACCTATTGGTCACACCTATGTTAGCACTTATCATTACAACACTGTAAAAACGTTCCCATTCAGGAACTCTGTTGCTTACGAGGATCATTTCAATCCTACATGTTTTCAACGAAACCAACATGCTTTACAAGAAAAAGGTAACAATCATATTTCATCATCTGAGTCATTGCGCTCTTCATCTGAGCATACTAAAGGAGGATAATCCCTCTTCAGTGGTTCATACAAATAACCGGTTGAAGTTTCGGAATCATTTTCACCAGTCATAATGATGCCTAGATCGAAAAAAATAAAGAAAGAAAATTCTCTGCATGGTTTTGCTTATATACTCCACTATATTTACATTGGATTTAACAGCTTCCGGTTTGAGCTGTCAACGACTTGACGTCACAGTGCCCGCGGAATATTTAACAGGGGGCGGCCTGTAGCGTAGTGGTTAAGGTAAATGACTGGGACACGCAAGGTCGGTGGTTCTAATCCCGGTGTTGCAAACAAGTCTGCCAAATGCCAATAATGTAATATTTAATCTCCTGTCAAGCGATGCTTAGCTTGGTTAAAGAACTTTCAGCACTTACAGCTATGCACTGTCTGTGAATAATGTCTCGGGAACACTTTAATGTTCAAAAATAAGATATTAAGCATCAAAATAGGCCTTTGTGCATGATCACTGCAGGTACACTTTAAAGACAGAAGATCTAATTAATAGAAGACAGGTTCCACACATCCACATTTTCTTCCTGCATTCAGTATCTATGACACCCACATGTTCATGTGAAGTAGGTCCCTAACTCTGCCACCAGAGCCCAGTTCCCCCTTCCCCTCTGCCTCCTGTGGTCAGCTCTGTGTTAACATTTAGCTACGTAATTAAATAGCAATATGCATACTTCTACCAAAATTGGAAATTGTTTTACTTGGATCAGTATGGAACACAAATCAAATGCTCCAGATTGACATGAAAACCTCAAAAACACAAAACATATGCATGTGGGCCTAAAAATTGGTAATGATAGCTATTTTTAATTATTTCAGAGCCATTGCATTTCTCTTGTATTTGAGAATGAACTTGATCTGAATTGAAATGTTGACATCAGTACAAACCCAGCATGATGGGGAGGTTAACGGATTTAAAGGTCAGCATCGGTGGGGTGACTTCCCCCCTTTTCACTAGAGCCTTTGTGCTGTTTTTCTATGCTCGCTGTGGTGTCAGCGACTAATGGCTCTTACGTGCTGTTCAATTGTACCTTTCCCTTCAAGGTCTAAGCTATTAAGCCTAGGACAGAAAATAAATAACCAAATGGATAAGGCTTAGGGACACAGATTTCACAGCATTACGAGGATAATTGTCAGTGCTTATATTCCAAAGGCATTTTCTTGTTATACATACATTACGAATAATGATGTAGATACTGAAAGCCTGAAATCAATAAACTTTTAATACGCGACAACAACAGAGAGCTACTTGTTATTCTGACAGCGAGGGAGATAATGGCTGAAATCTGAAAATGTTTAGCAAAATCGGAAAAATCCGTTTTTGCTGAAATCAAAAACAATGGCATTCAGCGATCTCAAGGGCAGTAAAGAGGATTGTGTACAATGTAGGCTAGTGGAGGATATGGTTTCAGAATAAAGAACTGGGGACAGAAGGTGGATAAGAAACACACAGCCTCCATATTCAGCTGTTCTGTCTTAGCACAAATCCTAGAACAGATTCATGGTTGGCTTTGCCTTGTCAGAAGCAGGTTTTTTTTCTCATTCAGCCCTTATCACCAGTTCTAACTTTATACCCAATTAATTATGCCTTCTCAGGGAGATGCACAAAACCTGCATGAGATTATCATGTCTACGCATAATTTATGCATTGACATGTGCTAGCCCTCACATGCAAAATATGCTGTATATAGTGGGGTTTTTTATTCTATATTTAGATAGCAATTTATTAGGTAGACCTGTCCACCAAATTGTTAGCAGATGTGGTCAAGAGACTCAGTTGTTGTTCAGACCAAATGTCAGGATGGGGAAGAAAAGCGACTTTGACCGTGGAATGATTTAGTATCTTAGAAACTGCTGATCTCCTGGGATTTTCACAGACAACATTCTCTAGAGTTTGCAGAAAATGGTGCAAAAAAAAAAAAAAAGAGCAGCAGTTCTGCGGCCAAAAATGTGTTACTGAGAGAGGTCAGAGGAGTAGGGCCAGACTGGTAAAAGCTGACAGGAAGGTGACAGTAATGCAAATAACCACACATTACAACAGTGTTATGCACAAGAGCATCACTGAACACACAATGTGTCAAGCCTCTACTATTTACATGTAAATAGTTACAATTGACTGGTGGAAAAGATGTATGGGCATAGGGCTGTGTAAGATTCATGACTGCTGCTTCAGAAGAATCTCATTTATACCTTCATATAAATTATGAATTTATTATCGATGTATGGGCCCCCAAACTGAAACTGAACAAAAGCCACCTCCTTAAAAAAACTGCATGATGCCCCTGTAGAACCTGCACAGCTAGACCAATGAGGGAATAGCTGGAGGTGAAGGGACGACGTGTTCTTTCCTGGCTGTTTGGAAGTGAATGAAAGATTTTAATTATCATCCTCCGCGCACGGACAGAGCACAATTATGTTTAGGAATATACTGGGTCTGTTGCCACGGGTCGGATATGGATTGACCTGCCCCATATCCCGCTTACAACTGGCCTGAAACAGATCAGTAAAATTCCTAATATTCTCCGTTCGTAAACGGGGCCGTATTGAAAGCTTAGTAGTTACTCTCGTTCCACTCGTTTATCTGACTCCATTTAAGATATATAATTTAGAAATTTGGGTTTGAAATTTACGCGAACCTCGGGAGTGATTACACTCGACTCGTACCTGCGCCACCATTACTCAATATATGTTCTCGCGATTAACATTATTGCTGAATATCTCAGTTCGGTGTAGAACTCAGAGGCTGAGGGTCAAGTCAACACAATACATGTAACACTGTCATGATAGTTGAGAGCCCAGGTCGGCGTAGCATTAACTGGGCTCCTTAGAGATAATTTGACAGGAACCAGCGCCGTAACGCCCAGGGGTTCCCTTCGCGTCAAACCACAAGAGCCGTGCCTAGCCGACCCTTTACGTTGGCAGAAACTTGCTGGCCTCACAGCTTAGAAATATCACATATGTGCCAAACTGCCGATCGGTCAGTCTTTGGCCTCCCTTTTTCCCCCTCAATATTCAGTTGTAATTTACGCTGAAAAGGTACAAGATGAATTAGAGTCATGGAGATCATGCAAGTTACAAACAAAATAGTTTATTCGCAGACAGGTAGGTTATTAGCTTTAGAATATCATAATCAATTACAAAATACACAAATTAAGAAAGAGATAGAGTAAATAATCATACCTAGCCTGCTTGGACTAAACACAAACACAGAGTATAGAATATGCCGTGTGGAAAGTCGAATATGATCTTCCGCTGCTACACATACATACATACATACATACACAAGACATGTTCTGTGGGAAGTCGAATACGATCTTCCTGATACTTACATACACGTACAATATGCTGTGTGGGAAGTCGAATACGATCTTCCCAGATTGGTCTGTCTCCCTTGCTTTTATGCCAAATCATACATTTGAAACCAGGCGGCAGTGCCATAAATCAACCTGGAGGGGTAGTCAAATCTGGAATTTAGACCCCCACCGTTGGGGGTTGTTGAGTAGGGAAAATGAGATGATTACCAAGAGAGGACGTGTAGGTTTTCCCTTGGGATACTGAAACTATAGTTTATTAAATTCCATTTGGTATGACATGTATCTCATCCGATTCCTTGATTTTATCAAATCAAATCCATACCAAACAGATTACCCTTATGTTTTATTATGTTGCAGTTATTATGAAACTTCCCTCCTGATTATCCATTTTACATGCAACTTCTGTTACCATTACATAAGACTTAATGCAATAATACAAGGATCACATGGGCAATGTTTTCAAGGTGTTACCGGGTCTATTTACTATCTTAATAGCAGTTTTGAATATTTAATCTAGGAGAGCAGTCACCGGTGTAATGACAGCAGTGCCCAAATGAGGGCACTGTGGCATTGTCCGGAGTCTTCCCCCTTGGAAGTGACCAGGTATGGGGTCACAGGGAGGTCACCAATGTTCGGGAGGATTCTTTTCCCATGACCCAACTGGCCTTGGACCACTCATACATCTTAACTCCCCAACAGGTAGTCTAAACAACATTGAAACCACTATGCTACAGGCCGCCCCATCATATCTATGAATGCTGTAGTTGGGAGTTTTCATGATAACTGCATTATGCTGTAAATACGTATTTGTGCCTCTCATGGTAATATACCTTTTGGATAAACCTGATTTGGGTGAATGAAAGGAAAGGAGACACCCCAGACTGTTTGGTCTCTTCTCCTTATCTCGGTGGGGGCTAACAATGTATGCTCCAGGAGGGGGAAGTCAGCAAGCTGACCAGCACATGAGACCAAATGTTACTTATGACTGGCTTACAGATATATGGTGAGCTCTATCATTTTTGGGTGGCTCAGTAATCCATACTTTTAGATTTGTAATTATATTTGTTATTCTCATGGGGTTAAAGCTTATATTAAATGGTATTTTTACATATTTAGGTTAGGTTTGCAAAACCAAGTGTACGGATTTCTCCCCTGTATTTTCTAAATACCAATTATGGAATGATGCTGTATGATTGAAGCCTAGGATGCGGCAGCTGACTTCAAAGCTTACAAGGTTTTAATGTGGACCTTCCAGCCAATCAGAATTGAGTATTCACCCAGACCATGGTATAACGTTGTGCCTGTATTCAAGGTTTACTTTGGTGGCATCTTTCAGCTGACATGGAAGCCACCTTCTGAAATATCTTACCTTTCGAAGGGTTTCTCTGATTTGTACAAGCCTTAAAGTAATGAAACACCAGCTTTTGCCCAATGCACAATTTAAAAAGATTTGGAACAAGGTGTCAGGTAAATTTGACTTTTTACAGACAATTTCACTTGTTTCAGTGTGTCCCCCCCATTCTCTGTATTCACTTTGTTAAATTTTCTGTTTCATGTTTTCCCTTTTGCCTAGTTACATGTCTCCGCCCCCTCATGTGTAATCGTCTCACTTGCTTCTTGTTGTCTCATCATACGTATATGCCTACCTGTTTCTCTGTTCTGTGCCAGATCGTCTCGTGCCCTGCATTCGTGCTTATCATTGATTGGCCACGTCATCATCCTGCTTGCTGGGAAGGCTTGTGCCTGGAGAAGCGCATTCTAGGAGTCGGCCATCTTCCTATCCTTCACGACGGAGATGAATAAGGTTTTTTACCAGACCTTGGTCGGTCATTCGGCACCTTTGTGCCTTTGGCAAGAACATCAATCAGTCTCTGAGAAATGTTAAGATTTACAGACAGAAACAGTACTGACACAGTTACTAACCCAATCCAAATGTGATTAAATCATAAAATCTACTCATACTCATACTCATGGTTATTAGAGTACAGACAAGACATACTATCTGACAGTTATACTATCTGACAGACAGGTAATACAACACATGTAAGTCCAACATATAAACCTTTTGCTGACTATAAAACTGTAGTATCTATAGCTTGCATTGTACACTGCTTTGTATTTTGGTGTTATGCAAAAATACAAATGAATGTTCGAACTACTGGTTTGGATCATCACCACAGCCTGAATGCACTATGCTGCGTTGACATGGTTTCTATCACCTGCATTTTTCCACATTTCATTGCAATAAAACTGTATATGAGATCTGATATATTAAAGTCATGAAGCACAGTTGACACGTAGTTGAACTCTTATTTACCACACCAGATTAAGCCATGGACGCACTGATCTGAAGATTAATCCTTTGCACTTGCAGCAAAATTAAGGTGTTCCTTGCAGTTTTTAGTGAAGACATATGGTACTGGTCACTATTTCAGTGAACCCCTCATCGCCTGAAAGCAAACGCAAAAATTCCCAAGTTTTAAAAATGCTCAAAATAAATCAGGGGATAGTAATATGCTGTATTTATTAGTATGTGTTAAAGCTCTTTTCTGTGATGTTACGTAAAGGATGCAACAGACCCTGTCCCACTTCAATTTTTAAGCCGATTACAATAGCGCCGCTTTATGTTACAGAGATATGGCCAGTCAAAAATGTAGGTTTCTACCTGGGGGTGAAACAAGCCTGTCATAGATACTGTATGGGTGTAAGGCAGGATGACAGTCCACTTTTACCTTTGTGTAAACATTCATGAAACAATTGCTTTCAGGCCTAAGCACAGCCTTGATTCTGCTTCTGTTTCTACCAGCTGCATTTACCCAGCGTGGTCCACCAGGTCTCCTCAGTTCAGTCCACCAATACCCAGACCAATCAGTGTCCAATGTGTTACAGTTAATTTAACCAAATATCCCCCCTCTCCTGGTCCATCAGAAGTGTGGCAGAACCACAGACAGCACCTATAGCCCATGTCGTCATGTAGAATATGGTTTTTGGCCAAATTGTGCCTACAGCACAATTTACAGTGCCAGCTCTGCTTTACTTCGTAGAACCATGGGCAGCATCTATTAATTTTGTGTTTACAGAGTGGATGACAGTGTTGGCTCCACTTCTGTTTACAGAACTATAACACCTTCCACTCTGCCTTTTCCATATTTCAGACATGCATCTATTTCTGTGCAAGAGCACTCAAATCTGAAAGTAATGAACCATCAATACCATCTTTGGGTCATGTCCCATTTGAGGGAATAAAGGACACACCTAGATATAGATTTTGAGATCTGCTGGAGGTGAGATACGGGAAAAGCTGATGCCACTGGCATATCTTGGCTGTTTGATGCCACTGCAATGACTCTGGCTATAACATGATAAGTGGGGTCCAAAAAATTCAATTGCATAAAATGCGGGGTTGCGTTATTCCAAATCACTCACTCCATAAGACCTTACTCAAAATGGGAGCCAAGTGATTTCTGGCAATTTCTGCACTAGAATCTGCAGGAGCTGACAAAGTTGAGACTTGACACTATTTTTCTAAATTGGAAGACTGTAAAAACAATGATTGTGTTATTTGTGTTGTTTCCTATTTTCTGTGCTGCCAGATCTGAGCTGCCAGCTTTAGCTTTTTCAACCAATATGTGTGATTCACTATTGGTTTAAAAAATAGGTATTTTCTTTGTTCTAAAACCAGTTCTAAATCAGACTAAAGGAAAGCTATTCACATCATTTTTTATACATGTATTACGCTACATGCCAGGAAAACTGTCATAAAATAATTTATTTCACCTATTTCATCTTTTTTTTATGCAAGGTTAATAGATAACCAATAAAGTGATTGATATCAGTAGGAACATATTGGGCCAGTTTTTCAGAAACAGATTAAGCCAAGACTAAGCATCATCTGTGTCTATGAAATCGGCCCATTGCACTCTCTGTGTATTGCATTTATGTATTTCTGTAATAGTTAATGGAATATAAATATTCTTATTCTATTCTGCCCAGTTTTTTTTTCTCTTGTTTTTTCTAAGATGTGTAAGAACTGTGCTGAGATCTTGGTTTTTGGCTTAAAGCTTTCACTAAAGGTTTTACTGTATAGTGTAAGGTTTAGTGTATGCTTTAGTGTATTTTTTAAAATCTTTTTTACGAATTTTCATTTTCTTTGTGGTTTTTTTTCCTTCAAAACAAATATTGTTGAAGGCTTTTTGAATTTGGTATTGTTTTCTTTGGTACACAGGTCATGCTAGCATGAGATTTTGAAATCAGTCTGTTCCTGATGTACGCCCTTTCAGACTACCACCTCACCAACACACCACTGTCTGAAGTACAGTGGCATAATCCCCGTTTACAACATTACATTATTGGCATTTGGCAGACACTCTTATCCAGAGCGACGTACAGTTGATTAGACTAAGCAGGAGACAATCCTCCCCTGGAGCAATGCAGGGTTATGGGCCTTGCTCAAGGATCCAACGGCTGTGCGGATCGTATTGTGGTTACAATGGGATTCGAACCCCCACTCTTCTCCTCAATGTCCCCAAAGTCCAATCCTTCACTTGCTACAACTCTCTTTTTAACTTCTGTGGTTGACTGCAAACAAGTGTGAGCTCTCTAGAGCATGTGATGTCAGCCTTCACTTCTTATCACACTGCAGTTTGCACGCTGTCCTAGCAAAGATATGAGTCAGAGGAAGACACTTTCAAAGACAATATACAACCTATAAATAACCCGCGGGTGCCCAGTTAACCGGTGGGGGTTAACTGGCTAACTAAAACCCTGCCATCCCTGCCATCGATGCTAGAACCAGTTACATGTCCCCCAATCAGCTGCCAGCCACACTTGGCCCTGGCGTGATCAGTATTTTAAACTAGACCGTGGAGCCCATCCATGCATGCACTGGAATAGTGCCATAAAAGGATGAGCCATCCAGCAGTCAACTATTTATTAATTAACAGATGGTCTTATCGAGAATGACAGGCTCCATAATTGTGCATCACAACAGTACTGACAAATAAGGGCATGCGTAGGACAGAAAATAACATAGGCAACAGTAAAGTATAAAATATTGGTATGAACTCACGTGAGAATATATACATTCACATTTAAGAAGTTAGCAGGCACTTTTATCCAGAGAGAATTACGAAGGTGCATACATAAAGGTTTAGGCAATGAACAGTGGTGATGGCAGGTTATCAGGGCCTCAGCCAATATTAATAGTCAATACATACTTAAAATATAAAGTTAGACACAAGTAGTTCATGATTGTGTGATGTGAAAGACTAATATCAAATTATAGGAAGTGTTTGGTTGCAGTTATTGCTGCTAAAGTTGGTGCAACCAGTTATTAAGTTCAATAGGGGTGATTTGGCTGTTTGATTTAAATAGATGCAGTAGTAAAAACATTTGTTTGGTGTGTACTCAAGTTCCCGTTGTCTTCTTTTACATTTAGTCTAAAGATCTGAAACCATTCAGTGTGACAAATACAGGAAATAACGTAGGGGGCACACTTTTTCAATGCACTGTAGTTACGGCTAATAAACTAAATTCAGCATTAGTCTGGCAAAGGAGCAGTATAAATATGGATATATAAATAATGGATTTGTGTATCAGTGTGTGACAGTCAGATGGGCTGTCTGTTATCCTATTGGTAGTAGAGAGCATCACAACACTGGCAAGCCAGGATAGACAAGGTACGTGATCGAGAGGAAGGGCCCTTAAAGGGGGGGACAGTAAGTCAGCCAGGGGGTGTGGAGAGTGGTCTGGTAGGAGTGATAATGGATTTCAGGTAAGAAGGCGCTGTCCCGCTTACTGCACCATGGGCTAGGACTAGAGATGTGTATTTTATTCAGGGATGGTGATTACAGATGAAACAGGGCCTGGTGCTACCTGGAGGGAGGCCAGCAAGGTGTTTCTGTAGTCCAGTCAGGAAAGCACAAGGGCCTGAATAATGAGCTGGGTGCCATATCTAGTAAGGAAAGAACAGATTTGTGGATGTTGTTGAAATCGGTAGCTCTGAGTTACTGCCACAATATGGTCTTGGTGAAAGATAGCCTGCTATCCAGGATGACACAAAGTTTTTTTGGCAATCTGGGATATGGACATCATTGTGTTATCGAGAGTTATGGAGCATACTTTTACTGAAAAAACCTCTTCACATAATAAGCATGTCATGCTAACATCCTATATTATTTGCCTTCATATTGCCTTCATTTATATGATACATTGGCATTTCTTTCCAAAGATCTTTATAGTGCTATGCACGCCTTGGAGAAAGAGAGTGTATAAATGAAGATACTGTTCTATTATAGGGCATGAGTGGTTAATTCATTTGGGAAGCCTTCCATATGAAAAGCTGTGTGTACAATGGAGGTTTGCCAAGATTCATTGTCACTTCCAAAATAATAACACACATTATACACTCCACAAAAATTAATGTGTGTGTGTGTGTGTGTGTGTGTGTGTGTGTGTGTTTGTAATGAAATGCAGCTTTGTTGTCGTATGTATTTTGAGCTGCTCCATTAAGATGCCTTTGGCAATTCAGCAGCACTGAACATCATCAAAGGCTAAGTAGATAACACATGACATCATCACATTATATGTTATTTGTTACTTTGTTAAACTTGACAGCGGAAAATCTGAGGGCCTGTTCTATCTGTAGACCACATATTTGATGGACAGATTGAAGTACAACTGCAGAAAACATGGTAGGTCATTTACATATCCTTTCATCTGTCATTCACATGCATTGCAGCGTGTTGCAGCAAGTTAAAACAGAAAGCCTATGAACTGTAGCCATTATTAACTGGCAATAATACTGGAGCCCACTGTATATATAGCATATAGTATACTGTATGTTTGTGTGTATATATTGTGGCACCTAGGGGCTGGTTCTGAGGTGCAGCGGGTGGGCACAGCTGGACACCAGACACAGGAGTCAGCAATGGCAGAAAATATGAATCTTTTCTGTTCTTTCTTTCTTTTCTTTTTATTTCTTTCCCCCACGGGATATTCGTGATAGCCCCCCCCCCCCCATCCAGGGCGAGGGTAGGATAAAACGGGAAAAAGAAAAGGGGCCGTTCAGGCAAAATCAACAAAAATTCTTCCCGGACCGGGGAATGCTCCAGGGCCTCCTTCCTCCTTCAGCTTCCGGGATTTTGGGGTTGCTGGTTTGGATCGGCTCCTAGTAGATGGTCCTTTGTCTATTCGATGCGGGCTGGTTCTTTTCTTTCTCTCTCTCTCTCTCTCTCTCTCTCTCTCTCTCTCTCTCTCGTACTTTTCTACAGGGTTCACTCACGTGCACAGTCCGGGGTCCTGGACGGCCGGTGGGGTTATCGCTCTCCAGGGTGCTGATCTCCCCATCACCTCTCTGGGGAAATATACACCTTTGCATACCTCTCCCAATGCGTAACGCTTGCGTGGCAGTCAGATGGGCATTGCGCGGGCTCTTCCGGGGTTCTCCACCCATGCGGCGCAACAATATACTGTATATATGTGTGTTTGAGAGACTACTTCATTAGGTAGACATGTACACCAGCTTGTTAATACAAATATCTAATCAGTCAATCATGTGGCAGCAACTCAATGCATAAAAGCATGGAGACATGGTCAAAAGGTTGTTGTTCAGACCAAACATAAGACTCGGGGTAGAAAAGCAATTTTTCACTGTGGAATGATTGTAGGTGCCAGACAGGATGCTTTGAATATCTCATAAAATGTCCAGGGATTCTCAAGCAAAACTGTTTCTAGAGTTTACAGAGAATGGTGCACAAAACAAAAAAACATCCAGTGGGCAATTGGAGACTTTTTTGGGCAGTAAACGTCTTGTTAGTGAGATAGAAGAACTCCCATTAGAGATGGCCAGACTGGTTCAAGCTGACAGGAAGGTGACAGTAGCTCGAATAACCATGCGTTACAACAGTGGTATGCTAAAAAGCATCTCATAATCATCATAATAAATACTTGCAATGGCTTCAGAAAGTATTCAGTAGTATTGAAAGTATTGTTGTAGATTTAATTTGAAACATTGCCATGTTTGCCCATCAATCTACACTCAATAACTCATATTGACAAAATGAAAACATGTTTTTAGAAATGTTGAAATTAATTGAAAATGAAAGAAAATGAATTCTAAATGAATCCTGAATTATATAAGTATTTAGACCTACTTGTAGAACCCCGTTGGCAGCAATTACAGCTTTGAGTCTTCTTGGGTAAGTGTCTGTGAACTGCCATCTTCAAGTCTCTCCACAGATGTTCTATAGGGTTCAAGTTTGGGCTTTGGCTAAGCCACTCAACGTTAGCCGAAGCCTTGTTCAGCGTCATGGCTGTATGCTTCAGGTCATTTTGTTATGATGGGTGAACCGTCTGAAGTTTTGCTAGGTTACAAGTTTATCATATCTCTCATACAATGTATCAATTGAATGTAAACAGAATGGATTTGTTACAAGGTTTTGCTCAGTTAGGAGTGACTTATCATGAGAATATTGGCACTCCTTGGAATGTCTCTCAGCCAATCAAAATGCGAGGTCAGAACTAACTGTTCTATAGTCATGCACATGAATAGATATGTATTATTACGCATACATACAGTAAATAAAAAACGCATTACACATCAACTATTTACTGACCAAATGTAAAGCTCAAAGTACTGGCCCAAAAGATGAGCATCTTCTGCCTGTTTTCATCTTGTAAGGAAATATTGGGCCTTTGAAAGTAGCTTGGAAGGCCATGTGATTGGCAGCTTGCACAATTGTCGTACATGATGCATCCATGCTTCAACGCTGATCAAAGCAGCTCAGTGGCCTTTGAAGGTTGTCGGTTACCAAGCCTTGCGTTTTGTCCTGGGGCAGAGCATGGCCCAAAAATTGGCATGGAATCGGCAGATAATGCAGACCAAGTGGCTCAAATTTTCATTATTGTTTGTCTTCGGCTATAATCATGGCTCTTCAGTGCAGTTCTGCAGTCCTAAATTTTTACTGACAGTTTAACTGACAATCATCCATCACCACTTTGTAGAGATATTTGCTTCTTACATATACTGTATGCCAAGGTATGCAGGTAGTAAGGAGAGTGTGTGGAACAACATTCTCAGATGAGATAATAAGACAAAACTAAGAAAAAAATAGTATTATATCAGCATCTAAAACGTCCAGCTTTTGCAGGTTTTCTAAAACCAAGCCCTATAGTGTGTAAATCCCTGCTCAAAATCATCTCTACCTCTTGATGGTTGAGGCTTGTCTTATACTCATAGATTGTATATTGCAGTTTGAAATGGCAAAACTAAAACTAAATTAATGCAATTTTCATTTTAGTACAATGTAAAAAAAGGCATACCTAGTCCCGAAATTGATACTAAATGCTGTTTTTAACTCTGTTAGTTAGTGTGTTGCTAACTTTGCCAGCAGTAAAGTACAGGGAAATTATTTGGTGAATACATTTATTTATTTCTTTTTTATTTGGCCTCTCTCTCTCTCTCTCTCTCTCTCTTTTCAGAAAATACCAGCTGTGGGTGGAAATTCAGATGACTGAACTACCAGGGAAACAATGACAGGTACACTATCTGGGTCAGGCATATTGAAAGTGTTACCTATATGTATTTTTTTATGCAAACGAGACTCACTACATGGTATGCCGATTCACAAAGATGATTGCAAATTACCTGTCTTAATAAGCGTGGGTTTTTTAATATGGCCCGAAAACCTGGTAGTAATGCAGCCCATTCCATTTAAAATGGCTTAACGTGCCTATGACCATGGTGTATTTTATTTATAACTACACAAGGGCGACAATGCTAATTTCAGCATGCAATTGCTTGTCAACAAAGATGGCATTGGAAGAGCCCCCTCTATTTTGTTGTATGCGTAGGCTATTTCAGTGTAAACACATATTTAAATGGCTCAAATAACTATTTCTATCTTGATAAAAAGTGTTATTAAGATAACATCCTCCAAATCAGTAAATTGAGGTCGTACATTGTCCTAGGAAATATTCAAGAGGTCCATTTCCTGGTCATTGAAACAATCTCATCTGTGGTTCAGTGGTTCCATTATAATGTCATTAACCCAGCACAATTAGGTGTGCACCAAATAAAGATGCATAGTTATTTGATTTTCATCAACACTTTAGTGAATCACTTGTTAATAAGGTGCTGTACAATGAGGAGCAGCAACTGCACTCCCTATTTTTTGTTAGTGGGTCTTATTCAACCTACATAATTATAATAATTTGCTGTTCAGCTGATCCTTTTATACAAAGTGACTTACAGTTGATTAGACTAAGCAGGGGACAATTCCCCCTGGAGCAATGCATAGTTAAGGGCCTTGGTCAAGGGCCCAACAGCTGTGTGGATCTTATCGTGGCTACACCGAACTGCCAGCCTTCCGGGTCCCAGTGATGTACCTCTAGACTACAGGCTGCCCCACATGTTGATTGATTATGTACTGCTGATATTTCACAGGAAATAACAGCAGGAAGCCTGGGTTATCCCAATGAAGCCAATGTATTTCATTTAGCGGTCTTTCTGACTCCTGGTCATACTGTACAAAGATAATGATGTTGGCCAGGATCAAGCCTGTGGGCTATAGGGCCCAATGCCAATTTACCAACTGAGCTGGAGTGCTTCAGTCAAACAAAAATATTTTACAGGATAAAGATACCCCCCTAACCACCCCACATACCCATGTCCACCACCTGTCATAAGACAGGGATGGTAGATTCATAATTCCCTAAGAACAAGCTGTTCCCCAATTTTATCAGATCATTGTCCTGGCAGTGTGGTTCAGGTTCAGGCCCATTCTTCCTTGCTACACATTGGGTGCATCTGAAATGTTCTGTCATGCTCTAGATGCTTCTAGAAGCACGAGATTAGGGACCGCACGCTAAAGGGTAGATAAGTTTCATTTCTCTGTATATGCCCCAGCTTAGGCAAACAGATGGTCTGCAGCAGAGAAAAGGATCCATCCCAAAAATGTGCCTGGCAGCATCCTTGCCTGGATTATTCTGTATGCTGGCCAGCGGGGCAATTTCACAGGTCCACGAGCCAGGTGAAAAGCCCAGAGTGAGCACCATGTTTAAAGAGGATCAGTCACAATTCACGACATTAAGTGCAGCAACAAAGTTCCTTCAAAATATGTTTTCTTGGCCATTCTTTTGGTCTAAGGATTTTTGAAATGGCACAGACAAGAAGGGAGGGGGAAATAATGCTTGTTGGAACTTGTTGGAAGAGTTGGAAAACTTACATGAATGTTACATTTTATTTAAATTAATTGTAGTTTTTCTTGCATTTCAAATGGGACAAAGAATCTAAATTGGTAATTGAGAAGGTAATTGAAAGTAATCTTTGAATGGTGGAACAAAGCCAACTAATTCAACGATCTGTATAGGTTTTTCTATTTTGCATCAGAAAATAAACTCTATGGGCCAGATTTACACACACAATCAAGCCAGACAAAGGTGTGTTGTTGTGGTCACTGTTAAAGCATGTTACAATATATAAAATGTCAGATGAATCAGTTGATTTATTACCATAAATTGCACAAATTTTGATTGAAGCATTTTCTATTTGTGCATCTGACAATAAAATACAGATCCCATGCAGAACAAATGATTTAAATGATAAGGCATACAACATTTTTAGTATCCCAGAAAAGTTTAATCTTCCATGCAATTGTGTGACCTGTTTATTTGATTCCTGAATATGGCATTATGATCAACATCACGTAAATATAATACGTGTTATCTGTGCTGAATTGAAATAAAGTATTTGATTATTTGATTAGTCAGTTTAATAGTATTTTCCACACTCTTGGTTTGATATATTGTGAAAAGCTTGCCCACAATAGATCACTCCAAATTTCAAATTTCATTGAACGTATGTTACCGCTTTTGACATGGGTCTCAGCCTGCTTTGGTCGGTTCTGGGTGTTGCCTTTCAGGGCCACTAGAGGGTGCTCCGCTGGTTCATGCTGCCTCCGTTGCAGACCTAATTACCCGTTATTAATCACGGGTGTGGCTATGGTTATGGTTGGCATTTATATAGCGCCTTTATCCAAAGCGCTGTACAATAGATGCTTCTCATTCACCCATTCATGCACACACTCACACACCAACGGCGATTGGTGCCATGCAAGGCACCAACCAGCTCGTCAGGAGCATTTGGGGGTTAGGTGTCTTGCTCAGGGACACTTCGACACAGCCCGGGCGGGGGATCGAACTGGCAACCCTCCGACTGCCAGACGACTGCTCTTACTGCCTGAGCCATGCCATGTTGATTTGCTCTGTGCTCAGGGCTTTGTTGTCACATTCTGATGTGGTTACAAGCCAGTAAAGAGGTAGTCTGAAGACTGGGCTTTCAATTTTTTTTTTTTTTTATTAAGCAGAAAAGAGTTTGATTTAGTCTATTTCCTCTAGGCTTTTTGAGCCTCTTATTGGTGCTTGTCAATATGAGGGCCAGAATTGTGCCAATGAAAGTCAAAGAAGCCATTATGAGGCAGAGAATTAAGAAGACAACAGTCAGAGACAGAGGCCAAACAAAACGCATACCAAAACAATCTGTTTGGAACCTCATTGAGAAGAGAGAGAGCATTGGTGTATGTTTAGGATCATTGCATTGCCCAATGAGTTCGGAGGTATTTGATCTAACTTGAGCTGATAAGATACTTATGTACACATCAGAATTAATTCTGCTGCTGCTATCAGCAGTTCCATTATACAGTGCCTTTTTCCCAAACTCTGCAGGATCTTTTAGGTACTGATCAAGCTTTTACCTGGGCTACCTGGTTTTGGGGATAACTGGTAGTTTGGATCTTGCAGTGTAGCCTCTGTAGGCCTGTTTGTTAAATCTTCTGTAGACGATAATCACTGACACATTTCTCCCTTAAGTGTATTTACGATTAGTTGGACAGGTGTTTGGGGGTTTTTGCTTCATGAAGGAAATATGTATTCATCCATCAGCTGAAGAGGTCTTTCTTGGCCTTCTATGTCCTTGTTTCTTCTTAGGTTTTGCATGTATTGTATTCTGTATATATCGTTGGCATTTCCGTGTTTTTGTTACCTCCGTGCACACCATAGTCTCCCTGTCACTTCATTAATTCGTTTCACCTGTTTTCACTTCCTGATTGTTTTCCCCACACCTGATTTTTATAGTTACCTGTCTATATAAACCCCTTTGTTAGTCTTGTTTGTCGCCAGATTGTTATAGGTTTAATCCATACCTTCCAGCGGTTTCACCTTGATATCTGACCTGTTTCACCCCTGACCTCCGAGTTTTGTGTATCCCGTTTATCTGACTTTGAACCATAGTTTTTCGACCCTTTTCTGTACCTCGACTTTTGTTTCTGGATTTTGTCTTTTCGGATTAGCCCGTTTGTTTTCGACCCTCCGTTTTTGACCTCAAACATTCTTTGGATTGCCTCTGATACAACCGTTTGCAGGAAGTTCGACCCATTGCCTGAACTTTTGATTACGAACAGCCTGATCTCGGTTGCATCTGTTTGCTGACTCATGACCCTTGCCTGTGTAACCTGCTTCCTGAAAATAAAGGCTTTTATTTCAAGACAATTCCTGTTGTGGTCTCGCATCAGTGCCTGATAGATGTTCCAAACTATTTATTTTGGTTAGCATATTGTTTGCTGTACTTTGTACACCTGCAGCATGAAAGTAATTAAATACACCAGACTAATCAGAAACGGCTTAGTAGCCCACTTTCCCATGTCTTTTGCTCCCATAAAATGGAAGGACAATGTATAAAAAGGGTTGTAGTTCCTACAATCAAATTAAAGGTGACGCTTTAACTTCATATTCATTGTTTCAATTAAAATCTAATGTGCTGGAGTACAGAGCAAAAATGGTACCACTGTCCAAATACTGCACTGTATATTAATTGTATTCTGTTTATCCAAATCTCAGGCATTCTTATGAGATAAATGATACTTTGAGACTAGCCACAGGTTTGTAGCGAAGGGGTTGTTTAGAACCCACATACAGATTATTTGCCCAACATGTCCTACCCTTCACTCCCCTGTGGGCATGATATTCTCACCAATCCCACTTGCTGTGGGTAGACGTAAACATTAATCATTGAGAACTATGCACTTTAAAGACCCTCTGTATCCACCACCTCTCCATCCCTCTAGAACATGCAGGCGACTGGCCAGCTTCCAAGTCTGCTAGAAATATTATCCACAAAGACCACGACAATACATTGGATGGATTGAAAATAGCTGCTATGTTGATGGGTGGTAGTGGATATTTAATTTATTTGAGTCCCCAAATGTTCATTGTTAGATCAAGCTGTCTGTTTGTTTTTTCTAATTAGACACCTGTAATTAGTACTTCCACAAGCTTCTGTAAACCCTGTCCTGGCGAATTGACAGTTTTGAATACTGAGGCTGCATCCCAGTCTAACTCCTTCTCCCCTCCCTCTCCCCTCACTGAGCTGTTTTGTTGACATCACTGCGTGGGCCACCTGAGGAGGTGGACAGTGAACAAGCAGGGAGATTCAAAACATTTGCTTTGGAATGCACTGACTCACTCTGCTCAGTTTGGAAGTTATTTCACTTCATGAAGAGAAGCTGACTTGGTGCAGCTAAGTTCAATGCATTTAAACTTTATTATCTAGCCAGCTCTAAAGACAGTCTTTTATCAGTAAGAAAGCTGAAAATAAAGAATGTAAAAAAAACTGGCCAGTGCAACAGTTGAGCTGTCTGTGCTAATACCTCCAGAGAAAAGAGCTGTGGGCAGTAAATGCATCCCCTGTGTGTCAGTATGTGTGCTGTCCATTCATGTGTGTGTGGGTGTGCATGTGTACATGTCAGTGCATCTTATAAAGGCATTATGTAACATTGTATGGGGCTCATGGCCAAAGGAGGTGGGAAAAAAATCACTGATGAGCCGATGGTCCTGCTTATATTTGCAGGGAAAAGACACTGTATATTTACAGTGTTGGACAAAAAGAAATAAATGGAATTCAAAAGAAAATGCACAAAAACGAAAAAAAATCTATGATGTTTCATGGAAGGTGGAACTGGCATATCGGCAATACACAGGTCAATAATGCTGGTGAACAAATGCTGATATGGGAAGTAGGTGGAATTATTTACATTTATTTTACTTCTGGGTAATTGAACTGTTAGAAATGTACTGAAATGAGAAACCAACAGTGATTTTAGGTATCGTGTTGAGCAGTAACTGCAGGTAACCATACTCTATTGTATATAACGGATACATAGAGTATGTATATCTACACTTACATCTTAGTTATATGATGGATGGTACTTAATGTTTTAGGAAATACTGGAGTGACAAGTGGAGGTGCAGAAGACAAAACTATGGAACCCCTAATGTATTCATACATTCCATTTGCACCATTTTCCCTTGATAACGGAATAATTTAATTTTGTTATTGTCACAGAATAACATCTTATTTTCCCGAGATCATACCATTATTTTCTTGAGCTAATAACAGCAATAACTTGAGAACAAAACTAGATGAAGGGCAAATAACTAGATGATTTGCTTTTAAAATCATTGCTGGAAATGTATCGTTCTGTGTAGCAATGTCAGAGGAGCTGGAGCATATTGATCGCATCACATTTCTCTTTGATCAAGGCCTGACTCAAGCAGAAATAGCTTCATGCCTTGAGAATACAGATAAAATACATATCAACGTGCGTCATCTAAGAACACAGTTAGCAAGACTCCGACTTTGTCAGCAGCCCAATAAAGTGAGCCTGATGCCATCATAAACTATATAGCTGACCAGCTACTAGGCCCTGGGTGACTCCATGGGTACTGGATGATGACAGAGCTGCATATCATGTCAAGCTCCAGAACAAAGGAACCAAAAGCAAGAAGGGGGTAGACTGAACGAGGGTTTTTATTAATCAGAAGTCAGGTAGGTCAGGCAACGGTAATACACAGGCAGCCGGGAATATCAGAGATTTGTAGTCAAAGGTTCTGGCAAAAGTCCATACGCAGGCCCTACCGGACACAGCAGGGATAATGAGACGGGTGCGTGGGGGTTGGACCCAAAATGCACGACTCAGAAACAATAGTAATATAAAGTCCCATCAGGGCTTTATTTGGGACGAATCCCAGGAGCGTAGTCAAAACAAGCAAAGTCCATACATGTAGATCCAGCCAATAAAACAATAAATAAACCGAAAACACGGTGCCGAGGGAAGAGGCAAACTCATAGTCGGTTAGACGTGCAGGGAGGTCCGGTAGCAGGAGAGCTGTCAGCGGGGCAGAAGTACAGGCGGGCGGCAGGCAGGGTCGTAGTCAAGGGCGATGCGGAAGTCGAAACCATAAACAAAACAGTGAGGCAAAGGTACAAAAGCAGTAGGCGAGGACGTAGTCAAAAACAAGCGATGGTCAACGAAACAGAAATCAATAAACAGTGGTCGAAAACAGGCTTGGATCTTAACATGAAATCAATGGGCTATAATGCTCAAGCATTGCTTTGACGGACAAGAGGCAGGCAATGTGCGACTGGGCTATAAATGCGGGTTTAAACAGGTGTAGACAATTAGTTAGAGAACAGCAAGGGAATGGAAAACAGGTGCGATGGATGACAAGTTTAACAAGGTAATTAGTAATCGTTAGTAATAAACCTATCCTGCCCTAGCATCAGTAAATTAGTAAATGACATGCACGAGAAACGTAAGGAAACATGAACACATCATTAGTCTGTTAGCATTACCCAATCCTGATCTAGCATTAGTAGATTTTAGTAAATAGACAAACGAAACAATTATGGTGTGAGTGACAGAAAGGGAGAGAGAGAAAGCCGGAATGCAAGGTTTGCGGAAAGACATGTAAAAGTGTATGTTTAAAGAACGACCAGTTAGCGTAACAATAAACATAAATCAAAACATAACACTAAACAAACTAAGACGATAACCACTCAACATAACAAGGTAAAATAATCGTAACGAAAACATAACTAGACATGACAAGACAATTAATCGTAACAAGAAATAAACTAAACAACATGACGAACCTAGACTAACATAATACATGAAAAGACAATACATGGCTAAGACAAAATGAATAAACATAAAACAAGGCAAGACAGACCTGAAACGTGACAGATAATCCAGAGAGTGGTCGAGGTCAGAGGCAAAAGTTTGTATACAGAAAGGCAATCTGAACAGGCAGAGGTGCAAAACAAAATTGAATACTCAGTAAACAAAAGTCCAATCAGAGTTCAGTAACAGAAGGATAGTCCAAGAGGTGGAGATAGGGGTACACAAAACAGGTTGAACTGAGCAGACAGGCTGGAAACAAAACACATAGCAATCTGGCTGGGAACAAAGGGAAACGGGAAGGTATAGATACATAGACGTAATGAACTGAAATTAAAAACTGGTGTGAAAGTAGGGAACAGGCAACAAGAATAACAAGATGACAGGACTGCGGAAAATGAACAGGGACAAAATACACAGGAAACGCTCAGATGGGGAAATACAGAACCTGACAGATCAGCAGGATGGTGGGTCACTAGAAACATGGTGCAATAAGCACATGTGAATTTTTTTTTATTACAAATCTCAAATTGCATAGTACAGAGGCAAATAAGTAAATGATGGCTCTTTGTCCCAAACATTATGGAGGGCACTGTACAGTTGTGTTCAAGAAAATAGCAGTACAACATTAGTAACCTGATGAACCACTGTTATTAGTAGTAGTGATATTTCTGCAGGCCAAATACTTTATTTGTAGATGTAGTAGTGTAATAGAAAAACAACAGACCCAACTGTCATGACATGCATGCTGCTTGTTCTGAGTAATTGACTAATTAATTGAAAGGGGCGTGTTCAAAATAATAGCAGTGTGGAGTTTAATTAGAAAAACAAGTGTCATTAATTGTCCTTTATTAAGGAAGAAGGGAAGCAAATGTTTCACACATTGTTATAAAATATATTTTGTTCTGAATTGAGAAGTAAAATGGGCCGTTCCAAACATTGTTCAGAGGAACAACGCCATTTGATTAAAAAGTTGATTGGAGAGGGGAAAACGTATAAAGAAGTGCAGTAAATTATAGAATGCTCAGCTAAAATGATCTCAAATGCTTTAACAACAAAAACCTGAAATACGAGCAACTACTGTTAAAACGGATCAAAGAATAATCAGAATGCCAATGATTCAGCCATTCATTAGCACCAGAAAGATCAAAGATGATATGCAATTACCTGTAAGTGCTGTTAGTCAGAACACGTTTGATCAAAGCTAAGCTACCAGCAAGAAGCCCCTGTAAAGCACCATTGTTGAAAAAAGGGCATGTGCAGAATCAGGTCAAATTTGCCAAGGAACACATCGATTGGCCCAAAGAGAAATGGCGTAACATTGTGTGGACTGATGAGAGTAAAATTGTTCTCTTCGGGTCTAGTGGTCATCCACAGTATGTCAGACGACCCCCGGATACTGAATTAAAGCCAAAGTACACTGTGAAGACAGTGAAGCATGGTGGCACAAAAATCATGGTATGGGGATGTTTTTCATACTAGGGTGTTGGGTTCGTACACCAGGGATCATGGATCAGTTTGAATACATCAAAATATTTGAAGTGATTATGTTGCCATATGCCGA
Organism: Conger conger; assembly: GCF_963514075.1. Taxonomy (NCBI): domain Eukaryota; kingdom Metazoa; phylum Chordata; class Actinopteri; order Anguilliformes; family Congridae; genus Conger; species Conger conger. Next base: position 23,263,299 of record NC_083764.1, on the reverse strand, counting down.
AGAGGAAATGTCCCTGAAATTGGTGTTTCAACAAGACAAAGACCCCAAACACACGAGTAAGTGAGCAACATCTTGGTTCCAGACAATAAGGATTGAGGTAATAGAGTGGCCAGCTCAATCCCCCGAAATCAACCCCATTGAAAACTGGTGGTGCGACATTAAAAATGCAGTTTCTGAAGCAAAACCCAAAAATCCACAGGAACTGTGGAATGTTGTTTGTTCATCCTGGGCTGAAATGTTTCTGGGTGCCAGAAGTTGCAACGCAGATGCGCAGCAGTTACCAAAAACAATGGTTATGCAACTAAATATTAGTTCAGTAATTTAAAGTGAAGTTAAATCTTTAAAAATGTCTTCAGTTTATATAGTTTAAAGAGAGTTTGAAGAGATAAATGACACTCCCATTTTTTTTTAACAGATTAATATTCCTTTTCTTTGCTTCCTGTAAAAGAATAATGGAGACTTGAAACAATTTGCTAATACTTTCATTTGGAATTGAATGTGTAATGTTTCCACTACATTTGAAATATTGAACTAAAAGCTATTAAAAAAATATTTTCACGCACTACTATTTAATTGAACACAACTGTATATGCAAATTTGCCACTTCCAGGCAGAACTCCCGAGGGGGGAGTGCAAAATAAAACATGAAACCACTGTATATTGGATCTGCCTGTTAAAATATAGCAAAACAATATACCTTGGATTGGTGTAAGCCGCTACTGACACATCGCTTACGTAACCACCATGTGTCGAGGACCCGGCCTTAGGCCCCCCTGATGAGAGATTGACGGGGGATGGGTTAGGAAGGAATGCATTGTTAACCCCTCGCACACGCCATTGAGGTGGTAGCAAGAATGCACGTAAGAGGAAAAATATGTGGTTCAGAGATAATGAGCAGCCCTACTTGTCAGCGGAGGAGTCTGAAGTCGGGGGACTTAGATTTAGAGTACTAAGGAGCAAGGTTAAAGTTCTGACTGAGGCCATGCATATAATGAGTTCCAGCATAACCTTGGAGGAGATTCAACATGCTGAGCGGGCAGTCGGGGAATACCCCAACCCTACAGGGGAGGAGCACAATGCCTGGCTAAAGCAAAAAGATAAGGAAAACGGAAGAGATGTCAATACCGAAAGAATATTAAGAGGCTTTAAGGGCCTTCCTGAATATAATCTGATAATTTATTGGATAGATTCAAAGGACTGACTGTAGAGGAGTTGGGGGATGATTTACACTCAGCTATTGGCTGGATGTCCTTTGTAGATCCCTTAAGGCGCCGCGGAGAGGGGCACCTGAAGAGTGTGTTGAGATGGTGGAGGGCACTAACTTCTGGCTTGTATGAAGTCAAAGTTTGGAGAGAGTCCAAGGAGAGTTTATGACAGGGAGACAAATACCAGTGATGAATAGGTTCATAAAAAAATTACATAAGAGCTAGTGTTTTTCCACTCGTATACTGAGATGGTGGAAACTCCCAACCGGAGGGGCACATGAGATAAAGTATTGGGGAAATTTCCATTGAGGTATGAGAAAATGACAGTGAGACAAACAATAGTGATGAATATGTTCATTAAAAAAGTTGCATAAGAGATAAATGTCTTCCCACTCGGTATATTGGAGACATTTCTTATCAAAAAAAAGGTACACTTTTATACGAGCTAAGGTTATATAAGGAGTGAGCTTTTAGACGTTAAAAAAGCAGGAAAAAAGAAGGAGAAGAAAGAAGAAAAGCATCTTAGAATTTTGCTTCACAAGATATCTAAGGGCTGTTGAGGAGAGAGCAATGCAAGACAGCTGTAGTCAAGCTGGAGTGGCGCGCTCCCTCTGCGCGCCACTCCTGGATCTGGATATGGAGAACAGAGTGATGTACACGGTGCGGACTTAGCCCAACGGTTGTGGCAACAGGACTGATGTCGAAAGAGCAACGCAGAACAACTATAATCAAGCTTGAGTGGTAATTATTATCTATATTACTTGTAGAAGTAGGAGGGGTAGCACATAGAAGTTCAACTTTATAAGTTTCCTTTTATTGTTATGTCTTTTATTTCTCATTAAGATAATATATAAGGTAGAAAAATGTAGATAAGTTTTTAGAGTTTAGATGAACATAATATTCTAGGAATAGTTTCTTTTAAATGTCCAGAAGGGGGAGCTATAGGATAAGGCTAAGGTCAAAGAGGATGTGTATTTGAGGGGTGTACCTTGAATTTTAACATCATGGTGGAAAGGTAAATTAGAAAGAGCTAAAGGGGTATATGTAACTTGCATGTGATCAGCAAACTGAAAGATGATATATATCCTGTAATCGGTATAACTCTATTCTTTTGATTGATTATAATAAAGTATATCTTACTATAATCATATGTGATAAAGGTTATTTTAGAGGAATACAGTGAATACAGGACATTGTATACCAGATTTGCATCACACCCTTCACTTCGAGACTGGGCTGGAAGTTCAGTAGAATTTACCAGGGCTCCAGGACGTTCGGAGTACTTAAAGAAAAAGAGAGTTAACCTGGTGAGGTACTGCTCATGGGAACGTGAGGTCTGAGCTCGGCAAGGGGTCCATGGCTCACGACACACGTTTTTTTTTGTATTTGGCTCAATTCAGAAAATAGTTAGATGAATCATTTTTTAAAACAAACAACTTGCCTACGATTTCATATGATAATGAGCCATGGCTACCAATCCCAGCCAGCTAGCATGCTATACCAAAACTACGTAATCTGCTAGGCACAAAAAGATTGTTTGCAATAACATACATTTGTATTTCTTGGCATACTCTCACAATGCAGTAGTTTCATGTATTTCAAAACATACCTTTGGCAATATCTCCAGAAATATTTATTAATCTCCTGCTGGTCATTTGAGACAAAAAGACTGTTACAGTATAACCACGGGTTTCAAGCTTAGGTGAAAGCTCAAATGACATGCTAAGCCAGAAGTAACCTCATTAACCCAAAAAGGACCACAACACTAATTGAACAGGTGGCTAAAATAGCTTTGTTCATGTGAACATGGTGATTATTTACCTTTTACATTTTCTGAGGTTCTCCTCAGATACTCATCAATGCATCAGGAATTAATCCATTTTGGTGTATGTAGCTGAACAAATGAATTGATGTGCCATGACACATGCTATTTTTGATTATTAATCTAAAACAATTGAGAAAGTAAATAACTTCCTAAAAGGAATAAAAGGAAATGTAGATGGCTTCCCAACCCAAGATCTGTTATTACAATATGTGATTATGACAACTTCTGATCCAAAGAAAACAAAGAAAATGATTTCATTGTCACAGAAAATTGAGTAAATAAAGCAAATTCATGACCTTTAAGGGCTCCCGTAGGAAACAACATTCTAGAATAAAAAATAAATGAGGAAATGGCAAGTCTACGAAGAAAGTTGTGTACATGATGGTACTGGCATTTGGCCACATCAACACACATTGGTTCCAGAGTGTAGTGCAGCTTCCTCTAGACAATGATATGTGGAGGATGACATACAAGATTACCCTCAAACCACCGAGACCAGACTGCATTTCAATATCTACAGTGTACTGCTGTCGTCTCTTCTCTAATAGAACCAGTCAGACCAGTCCACCTCTGGGTATCCACAGTACATTACTGCATTTGCTCATTTAATACAGGTCATGGGATGAGCCTTCCTGTTCAATGTCCCCTATGATAGCATTGCATTTCACGTCTCATTAAACCTTAATTAAAACTTTGCATTAAACCTGTGTATCTAGTCAAGGACCCATTCTGTAATTAAACCGATGTCCTTTTTGTGGGAGCTTATAATTTGATATGGTCCCTGTTTCATACAAATGTAAATAAAATAAGGAGGATTTTTGACAGCTTTGGATCTATAATAGGCCAGAGAATATAGATAATTCAGTTTATGACTGTTTATAAAATATGTAATATTAATGAAGAATATATCAATACAAGATAACTGTTATAATGCAGACCTTTACCAATTGTGCCTATACTTGCAGAGGGAACATTTTTTTAGTACAGTGAGAAAAGCATATGGGCAAAGCCCAGAGCTCCTTGTTAAGCATCAGCATTTTGCACATGCACCAATACACAGATAGCAGAAGCTCTAACATCTGTCTCTCGGTGTGAGGAGAGAGGGCTTCTTAACTAATTTTCTGCTCAGTTACATCAGCCCTTCACTATCACTAAACTATTTCAAAAACATTGGGGCGACTTTCTATGTAGATTTGATTTCAGTTTTAGAATGAATTGAACAAATGAAAGCTGTGACTAAACAGAAGTCTAGTGACCGGTCATATGCTCTAATTTATTTCCCCAAACCCTCCCACTCCCCATGAATTACTTAAGATCTTAATTTTGTGATTTATACTTTTAACAGTCTTAGTTTTTATATGTTTTTGTTCCAAAAAATAAAAAAGTTATGTCCAAGTGGAGGTGTTTAGGTTTAGGGCTAAAGTATCTTTCTGTGGCAGGGAAAATGGCCAGATGGATTTAACATTTACAGTTCAGCTCCATTAGATGCACTTGGCAATTCTGTTTATCCTTCAAGATAAGAGGTTTTTTTTTGTCAGAACAGACAGTCCTTTCTTTTTATCTAAGTCAATTTGGCGGTGGAAGGATTGTTGGTGGCAGACCAGGTGGTTTGAGTATCTCAGAAACTGCTGATCTCCTGGGATTTTCATATACACTAGCCTCTAGAGTTTGCAGAGAATGGTGCAAAAAAATCCAGTGAGCAGTGGTTCTGCAGACAGAAATGCCTTGTTAATGAGAGACGTCAGAGGAGAAGGGCCAGACTGGTCAAAGCTGACAGGAAGGTGACAGTAATGCAAATAACCACACATGACAACAGGGTATACAGAAGGGCATCTCTGAACACACAACGCAGCATAACTCTAAGTGGATAGGCTACAGCAGTAGAAGTCTAAAAAATAAGTCTAATAAATACCTAGTGCTCGGTGAGGGTATATTCTGAATATGCTATTTCAGATTTCAGTTCATGCAGAACAATGTATTTATGCTATTCATAGTTGCTGTTAACTTGAAATTATTTTGAGCGTGTCATACTCTTCTGTTTTGCCGTTTTCTGTTTCCTGTTCTGTGCTTGTGTTTTTTGTCCATCAGCTCATTCTGTAGTCCTCCCATTCATTCATTCCTTTCACCTGTTTGTCATTTTAGTTAATTCACCTATGTATTTATGCCCCTCTGTTTCCTGTATTCCTTTGCCAGTGTAAAACCCCACGCTAACCCAACGACGGAATTTAGCGAGGGCTGAAGGTATCAGCGTGCTCTTCCTTCTGGTGTTGCTGAAAGAATACTAATAGGGTTAAAAATTAGTGGCCCCTATGCGGAGATTCTAGATCAGCCAATAAATAAACCATGATACAAAGGCAGTAGTACCACTCTGCCTTCCGCTCTTTACTGGTCCGGGCTGACCGAGAATCTCCACAATAGGGCCAATAGATTCACCTTTGTTTATCTGACTCCATTTTAGAATAATAATTTAGATTAGTTATCCACATTAGGTGGATTTCTTATTGATAATTTTCACTTGATCGCTACAGGAATCCTGTACTGAGATTTACTCTCCGAACAGTCCTCTGCTGGTACCGCCACATGTCACATCGCGCGTTATATGCACGTCTCACGAACTGAACTAGAACTAGATCACGAACTAGATATCTATAGTCATCACAGAGGTCGCAGGAATAGCTACTCTTGGGTATATCTGTTTACAGCCTAGGAACCCAAGCAGACCAACCTAGCTACGGCTATGCTCGACATGAATGAACTACCACACGGAGGCAAGGGATTTACCATCATAGGTCTATGGGTGCTATATGCCGTGATACATTAAGCGTAAATATTCATCCTCCCTAGACTAGTTCGAGGGGGCAAACCAAGCATTCCCTGTATAACTTTGAGTGTCAGTAAGCGAAACCACACAGATCAAGTTTTAACAATTTATTTTACCAGGCAGGTTACATACGTAATTACATACTAGTTCCAAATCAAAAAACATTACAACGGAAACCAAATTACGGAGTCTTAAAAGTCATACCTGGTAATAAAAGCTACATACGGGAGTCTGGCTACAGACACCCTGTACGTAGAAATTACGTGCACTGTGTGCACGGGAGGCTGATTGCATTCTCCCAGATTGCTTAGTTTACTGTCCTTAAATCCAAAATCTGACCTTTGAAGTTAACCCTAAAAATGGGTCACCCATCTGTAATTTGGAGCCACGCCTCCCCAGGAAACGCAGGGGGGTTGAGGCACATGGCTTTCACTGGGGCAGAGCTCCACACAGTTTCTCTCTGGCTCCTGGTTGGTTATGATGTCCAGGGTTTGCTGTTGCAGAAATAAAACCATTGCACCAGTCGCACTGAAACAATCAGAATAATACCAAACATGAATATTATCTAAACTGATTTTGTCATGAAACATCCAATGCTGTACACATCATTTAGTGACTGAGTAAAGAGGGAGAGAGCAATAAAGGGGGGTTCAGGAGAAGGTCAGAGCCTAGCAGGAAGTATTTCCTCCCAACCTCTCTGTGCCGTAAAGAATGTTGCTGTCATGGTGGGAGGTTATTCCCACCGTGACCACCAGAGGGCCTGAGATCATTGGCTCCACCTGTTCCTTGTTGAGCCAGGGGAATTACCTCCCTTAAGGGTATTTAAGACCGGCACTGACTATCCTTCAGTGCTTTGGTGTTCAACCGTTCGCGATTGCACTAAGCCGGTAACGCACAGGTAGACTCTGCCACTGAGAGTCAGGTATCGTGCTAGTGTGTGGTCTCTAGTGTCTATAACTAGAGAGTAATTTAGAGAAGGTAAGGAAGGTGTTCAGCTGTTGTTCTTTCGCTGACATCTTCCTCAAGGGTTTTGTTTCTTTTGGGCTCGTGTGAGCCGGTGGTTGGAGGACGTTGTCCTCCGGTATGTATTTTGGTTTGTGTTTTGGTCCCGAGCTGCGACTCGAGGTTTTATTTTCTTGCCTAGTTTATCGCTAGGTTGTATTTTTATTTTCTCTCCTCGGTCTGTGACCGTCGGTGCATAATTGTTTGGCACTGCTTTTGGTTGGGTCATTCGCCCTTTTTTTTAAAGGGTAGTTTTATTTTCGCTTAGCCGTTTTTGGCTTCTTTTCTGTTTCCTTAAAAAATAATCAACAAGGAGAAAATCCTTCTAGTGTCTGCGTATCCCTCATTTCCTGTTACCCCGTGACGAGCACGCCCGCGTGTTCGTTTAGGAGGGTTTCACCCTCGGTCGCTTCTGGCTCTCCGCCCAGCCCCTCCGTCAGTTGCCCCGTCGTAAGGAGTTTCACGGCTGGAGGCCTGAGTCTTCCCACACAGGCTCCTGCCCGTATGGGTGCGGAGATAGTGGGGGTTAATGGTGCATGCTCCTGTGTTAAATTACTTTACAGCCACATATTCCACAATACCAGAGGAAGTCAGCAAGCTGACCAGCCCTGAGTGATAATGCCAGATTTCCGCCTTACACCAGATTGTTATGTGCTTACCTCTGACTTTCCAGTGTTTTTTCTGATTGCCTCACCCATATTCCGACCTATTTTGTGTACCCCAACTTTTGTTTTCTGGTTTCTAATTCTGTCACTGTCTTGATCTGCTGGTACGATTTCAGACTAAACATTGTGATTACGAATCCAGCATTCTGCTTTGTACTGTTGCCTGGTTGGACTGCTTTGTGGTTAACCCCCTCCTACCCAGGGGAAGACAGGCCAATTCTCGCCTATCTAGGGGTGTCTCGGTGGCGCAGCCTGTACAGCACTGACCGCATGCTCATTGCGAGCCGCGACGTCAGCGGTGATCCGAACGTCTGACATTTGTCGCATGTCTTTCCCTCTCTCGCTCCCATTCTTCCTGTCTATACTATACTGTCCAATAAAGCTGAAAAAGGCTGAAAAAAAGTTCTTTAAAAAACTATACAGGCTACAAATATGGTTCACAGCTTTTATTTAAGCTACAACATGCACCCTTCTGACAAAATTCACATAAGTCAGAATTCACATAAATCAATGTCATGCTTAATTACAGGAAATTATGTACAGAAAATGTAAAATAAATAAATGAATAAAAATCTGGAAAAATGTTATAGAATTTTTCCTTGACGGAACAGCTGGAAAATGTCATTTGGATGTTGTACAGAAATGTTTCCTCGTTAACTCACTTGCCTTATAAAACCCAGCCAATTGCCTGGAGGCTCTATCCATATAATCAAGAAACACGCTGGATGTGTACTATAAACGTAAGTCTCCTTCATGATCAGTGCCTAAAATAGAACCAAATGGATATGTCAAACACTGGCGCATGTGAATGTCAGAGCTGGACTTTCTCACAGGGGGATCGGCAGGAAGCATACACTTTTTTCTCCACTGTTTCAGGATAATTCACTGTGTTTAAGTGAGAGCGGGATACATAGTCCGTTGTAGGAGGAGTAAACCTAAAAGGGAGGAAAGTGATGTCATCTTACCAATGCTGGGCACCCCAGAATTTAAGGGTGAACATCTCAGAGGAAAGCTCTCCTTCCAAGCTTTCCATTTAATCCCAGTTTTGAGGTTGTCACTGTGTTCGCTTGAACTTTGTATGCCAGTACAACAAAAAGCCTATTTGTGTCCTCAATTTTTACTCACTTTTTGGACTTTTCAAAAATACATACAAACAATTAGACAAATTAAAGGATTGTGGATAAGTAATACTGTTGTAGTGTATTTCTCATTTTAGTCAGTGATTGTACAATACAATTACATTATTTCAAAAGCAAATGGCATTGTTTACAGCACAGAAAGGTTTACAGTTCAGCATCTAGACCAATGTGTTCTAGTAAGTATCAATGGTACTTTCTCTTAAATGAAAATACTTTCGGTTCTTGGAAAATGCTAGATCATTTATCATTGTCCACATTTAAAAGGGCATCTATTTCCCCCCCTTGTGTGTGCTATATACCAGCCAACTAATTTAAAGTTTGATGCCACTGCAGTGGTCATTTGGTGCTCTACTTTATCAGGCATCCAGTTTCACATATTACAGGATTGTGTTCTTACATTTTTCCCTTAGTCATCCAATGCAGTAGTTCATCCACCTGCTTGTTATCCATTCTGAGAGCTTTGATGGCATTTATTTTACACCAGGTTCCACCAGCAAGAAAAAGCTAAAATAAGGCCAGGGGTAAATATAAGAAAATAGAAATACATACATACTTAGCTGATTGAGACTTATGGAGACATACTCTGCACACTGTAGCCACCCTGTCAGTTCGTTCACTTAATTCATTCGTTTCACCTGTGTTTCACTTCCTGATTGTTTCCCACACCTGATTGCCATTCCCTCTTGTTACCTGTCTTATTTAAACCACTCAGTTTGTATGTCTCGTCGCTAGTGTGTCAAATCCATGCTCTCCAGTGTTACCTGATTGGCTTCTGTTACGACCTGTTTCGTCCCTGACTTCCGCGTTTAGATTCTCCCGTCTGTTTGATTTTGACCTGCAGTGTATCGACCCATTTTTGTATATCGACTTTTGTAACTCGATTCCATTTTGTCAGTTTAGCTCGCTTGTTATTCTCCCTTTGCCTGTGACCACGATTACGTTTCGGATTATCCCTGTTTGCTGGAGTTTTGACCCATTGCTTGGACTTTGTACTACGAACTGCCTTATCCCTGCTGAATCTGTTTGCTGGCTATTGACCCTCGCCTGTCTGACCTGCATTTATTATAATAAAGACTTTGTTATAATATCTCCTCTTGGGCTCGCATCTGGGTCGCTTGTTCAACAGTCCTGATACTCGTTATCTAAATGGCAGCTTCCTGCTTCCTATGATTTCCATGGCAGTTTGTTTCCATTTCTGTATTGTTTCTGGTGCTCCACTTACATTGTGTAGATGTGGATGAAGACATGACTGCTGCCTAGTACTGACTCCAGACACTGAGAAATGAGTCATTTCTTGCTGCAGGGAATGAAAAAGCCTGGTGGGGCATGAGCCATTTTAAAGGTTACGTAATGTTGCTCGAACCTGTCAGTCTGGAGTAATATACCTTATGCAGTCGTCATTTTCACTATGAAGGGAATATAATTATCCCCTTGGGGTAATGGTGGCTCATGCACCTAAAACCCAGGGTGTCTGCATAATGAGAGACTCCATGTTTTTGTTATTGCCCCGTTTGTTATTGAATTATGACCACATCAGTGGTAACTGTAGCCAGCATCCCATCAGTGCAGTGCAGAATTGCCTGTAAGAAAGAACACTGGACAGCTTACACTACCTGCACAAGCAGTGTTTTCCGTGCGCAACTGGTGGTCTGCAGAGTGAACAATTACAGGATATTCCATTAAAAACTTTGTCCTCTGGTCTGAAGTCATGTTTACTGATGCTTGTATCCTTTCTGTTTGTGTATGCAATTGTGTCTGCATGAGTGTTCACCCACGTCCATTACTTCAGTTTTTATATTTGCCTGAGGGAATTAATACAGTTATAGCGAGATGAACTGAAATTGAACTAGACTGGAATCAGGATGTTCAATCCTAGGTTTGAATCCCAAGGTTAGGCTACTAATGAATGATTTAGTGTGGTAATGAGCTCATTGAGGGCATAGTTCCATGTTACATGAAGCCATGTACTGTCAGTAACTCTGTTTAATGCCATCTCCTTAATGATTATGCTTTCCTGAATTATGTAACCTATAACATAAATACCGTAAAACAATAACAGTAAATATAAATAAAACCAAAGAGACTGTCACTACTGTAGAACTGAAGTAAACTAATAAATTTCCTAATTTTCACACTGACAGTGTCAGAGCATACTGAAAACGGTGCTGGTGTGGGGGGCAGGAGTAGGCACTGTGCATCAGCAGAATGGCTAGCTCTACCACTGGCAGCCAGGCAGTCTTCTGGCAGCATCAGGCGCTGTCCTCACAGTTTTGTCAGTTCTGGCATGGAGACGGACAGGTGGTGGTCATGCTCCTGTCAGCCAAAAGCATTTGTTAGCAAGCTCTTTTTTGGTCCACCACAGGTGGGGCTGGTGTCACTGAACTCCCCGTGGCAGCTCATCGCAAAAAATACCTGGTAACGCTTGGAGGTGTGAAATACCAGAGGACACCTACAAGATGCAGAGACACAGGACATATTTAGAGAATCTGTTGCTGTGTATTTGTTGGATGTTACTGTGCACACATTCAAGTTCACTGTGACTGGCGAAGTAGATAAGAAGAATCAGTGGAATTGCTTTAGAATTGAATATAAAATGTGAGTGAGCATGCATACTCTTGATGTTGATCATTAGAAACCATACAACTAACTACACAGGAAATAACAAATAGGAGTGAGAGTGTCACCTGTCATAATCGTTCATCATTAATGCATTTGTATTGAAATGTAGAGAAGACCATTGACTGAGTTCTGTCCCTCCTCATTCTTGCCAGACCATGCTGGTTACTGAAGTGCATTTGATGGCCTTGTGTCAATTCTAGTAGAGAAAATTACCATCTGCTTCTTTGGATTAGCGCAAACCTGATTGACGGTTATGCCAACAGTCACCGCAGGGGTGTTCTTCCATGGTGTCAGCAGGACAACTACCACAAAGGGCACATCAGAACTTCAGAAAGAGCAAAAGGGAGTGGGGTATCACCAGGGGTGATTTAGTTTAAATGGGAGGACCCAGGGGGGACCAAGAACAAGTCAGGTGGATCATGGCAAATCAGAAATAAATGCAGCGTTGAAAATTGGCTTACGGCGTTTTGTAAAGAATAACTGTTTTGCATGGATAGGACAACACATCATTTTGCTCTACTGTAAAAAAAAAAAAAAAAAAAAAAACATCACATGATGCCGGTCAAAAGTTTCAGCAAACTGCATCAGTTTTTCTGTTTGTTGGATATGTAAAAAAAAAAAAAAATTGCTTTCTTAATGTTTAATCAGCAAGACCAATAAATGCTTCACTTTCTTTGACCTCATGGATGATTATGCCAAGCCAAATCTGCCAAACACCCAAGCATTTCCTTTTGTGTTGTATTGCCTGCACATTTTGCATTGCTGCTTGCCAATTGTTCTTCACTATTGAGTTTTGCTATTTGTTTCAGTATGGCCAGATACTGAAAGTATCCCCTATGCTCGGACTCCTCTGTTTCACGATGGCTTCTTTGGGGAATGTTTTGTGTAGAAGTAAGCAGGAGAACATCTGCCACAGTCTTTATATAGTCCCGATTCTTTCACTCTATTTTGGTATTCCTTATCCATTAATTACAAAATAGATTAAATACTCTCAACCCCCACTTTGTCTTCAGTCCAACATGGCATTTACGTGGTTCCCCTATTTAGAATGCATTGCAAACTCTCCATCTTTATATCAGACTTTTCTCCAGTTAGGAAAACCAGGTGAAGTGAGGACAGTCCTGAATTCTATCCACGGATATTATACCATTTGCCATTAAATGCCCTCCTCTTGTTGCCTTGTCTTTGATGTGTTCTAGGGAACTTCAAGTTAGGCTGCATGGGACCTGTTTTTTTTTTTTCATAAGTTCATTAGCTATTGAAGTTATTCAATTATTACTTCAATTAAAAGAAAATAGACTGTTAGGGGTCACTTTCAGCTACCCTGTTAGTGGTTCAGCACTCAGAACACTGGACCCAGAATAACTGGAGGTCACTAAGTTTATTAATCTCTAATATTAACATGTAATATTATTTTGAGGGAATTCTCCCTCCACATTTGAGAATTCACTTGTCTCCGGTTAACTTATTTGGTGGATCAGCATGAGAGAGGAACCACAATCAGTTATGTTTACAAAAACATAAGCTTTAATGCGGAAAGCACAAATTAGCTAGTTTTGTTGCGGGCTACTGAGCTACACATAATGCTACACATATGAGGTTGTGTTAGCATTATATTATTATTTGTATAGTGACTGATAACATGGAAGTCTAGGTTACAATCACACGGACTAGCAACTGGTCTGACACCAGGCATGCAGAGGTACATAACTGAAAGCGGCTGAACTTTGAATTATGGTGTTGCTTACGAGGCGAGTGTAAATAAGAAAAACAGAAGAGAAGAAGGGAGTGTAAGATGCTTAAGGTCCAAAGCGGAAAAATATGCAGCTCTGTGCAGACACTGGAATTCTCCATGGAGTTAGCAGGAACACATCCCAGGCCCAGATGACAGTTTCTGAACAGAACGTAAAATCGGAGGTCCAGCAGCCTGGCAATCCAATCTATACCTGAAGGCGTTGTGGCCAGGGACTCATTCATGGTTGGCCAAAGTTTTGATAAAAATAATAAAAAAATAAAAAGCAGAAGAAGGAGCCCCTGGGTCGTCTACCTAAAATACTACCTAACCATATCAAACACAACTACTTTAGGCTCAGGCTATGGTGAGATAATGAAAATAATGACTAGCATAGTGGGCTCGCAAACCTGGGGATGCGGTGATCCTAGGGTTGGGGGTTTAAGAGGTGAGAGGGCTGGAGATCCAGAGGAGAAAAGAGATTACAGGAGTTTACTCAGAAATAAGACACTATGCACTCAGAGGGAGGACTGCAGAAAAATACAATGCACAGTATAAAGAATAGACCCAATTTAATCATTAACTCTATTCATTGTCAAATGACGTAAAATGAACCCACTAACTGTAAGGTGAAATTTGTCTACAGCATACCTTGAGGTCCAACAGGAACAGATTCAGATTCGGTGCTTTCTGTCACTGACTGATCCTTTTCTCGTTTCTCAAGGTTTGGTGAGAGCTCTCATTCCTGGGTATATCTAACATATTAGACAATTACTGTGGATAATATGCTTACCTGGGAAGTGGTATTTTGTCAACCAGGTTGCGAAAGAGAAAAACTAAAACACATGAAAGGTGGAAAAGGCTCCTGCTCTGACTTTCACCAGGTCCATGACTTGTAGTCTGACCCTGACTGGTGCCTGGTTGACTCTGACCTGTTTGACATGCTTACTTGGATAAAGAAGTCTTGACTATACTATACTTCTTTTTTTTCCCATTAAATTCTCCAATATAATACAAGCCATAAGTCTCCAATAAATACAAGCCATGAATCAATAACCATTAATATTACACAATACTATGTGTAAACATATTTGATATGGTTTAGTATGATTAAAGGCAGAATCATTACACTGTGCAGCATCTATGAATAATGGGCTTATTGCATATTTCCCCCACCACAATGAAACATAACATTTTGTTCCAATAAAAATGTTATTAGAAATTTGTAGTTGTCTACAGCTTCAACTGCCCAACATCATTAACATTCTCAAAGCCTATTCAGTGTTTACCGTTTTATTGTATTTGGGAAAACTTGTTGTGCTTTAATCTTTAAAACGCTTCATATTTTGGACAGGAAAAATATACAGCAATATTTTTCTATTTATGTGGTGCAACGCTGAATGACAAAGAAAAATCATAGCTTGAACTGTGTTCAAGACGACTCAGAGCTTGTGAAAAGCAAGTTGAGTGGTTGTTCAACTTGGAATTACATGGCAGAAATTTGTGTATCATGTCAGAGCTCCAGTTTTCCAACCATCATTATAACAAAAACATGGCATGGAATTTATTAATTATTTTCTTTTGCTACCTGTAAGACATAATTTTGCGTGTAATTATGTGATATGCGTTTGTGTTATGTTGAAACCTCCCAGTTCTGAATTGTCTTGAGCATACAGTACGTCCCATGAATACCAACGTGGTGTTACAGTGAAAATGAAGGATCAAGATTGACAGCGCTCTGATCCAATAATGTTTGGTGTTGCCCGTCAGGGGGGATAATCATATTTCAGGGGAACTGGTGCTACCCCATACCCACCCTCTGGACAATCACAACCACAAACTTGACTATATTTTGTTTGGAGAAAAAAAAAAAAAAAAACAGGAAAAGAAAGAGGCAATATCCTCTGATGTGTGAAATCGATCAAAAAGCAGCATTCTTGAGCTTGTGAGAAAATGAGTATTAAAATATATTTTTTAAAGGCAGTGATGGTAGATTTTAGAATAAATGTGATATTTAATGAATTTGTTGTTTGTGTTCAGTACTCTTCATATTTTACTGTTTTACTTTCAATATCAACTGATGTGTTTGTTTCTACTCCTCTTCAAAACAAAAATGCTGCCCCAATTGGATAGAAAACCAGGGGAGCATTGGGTCGGACACTTGAATTGTTTATTGTGTAATCCATTGTGCTACCAGGGGGTAGACGCAGACATACTGTCTAAAGACACTGGGCAGGCAGGTTTGACGCATGCCTGACCTGTTCTCTGCAGCCCTGACTGACAGATCAGGACACAGTCGTGAAACTATCTATCAGCACCGATCAAATCGGGCAAGAGGCAGAGCTGCCGTTTCCCGATTGTCGCCAGGGGCTTTTCTGCCGCATCTGTAATATAGACACCATAGCTCAGCCAATAGCTCTGCATTTTTGTGCAATGGACAGTACTCAATTTCAGTGTGGGCCATTCTGGCTCTGTTTCACTTTATTTAACAGTGACAGCATGGAAACATTGATCAAGCCAAAATCAATTTCCATACAATTATATCCAGTCTTCTCTTGTCAGGGTACACAAGTGAATCTATACACATTCCATTATCTTTGGTAATAGCAGAAAGCATTCATAATTCTCAATGCATCATTTCATAGTTTTCAAAGTGTTCTATTAACTGGAGTATTTTCTTCTCATTTTCCATAAGGCTGCTGATTTAGAGACTGCATGTTTTCTTATTCTGTGGTTTATAAGTATTTGCACCAAAAATGGGGAAGACATTTAAATGGTTGGTAAATGGTTGGCTTTTATACAGCGCCATTATCCAAAGCGCTGAACAATTGATGCTTCTCATTCACCCATTCATACACACACTCACACACCAAGGGCGATTAGCTGCCATGCAAGGCACCGACCGACCAGCTCGTCAGGAGCATTTAGGGGTTAGGTGTCTTGCAGTTAGGTGTCTTGCTCAGGGACACTTCGACACAGCCCGGGCGGGGGATCGAACCGGCAACGCTCCGACTGCCAGACGACTGCTCTTACTGCCTGAGCCATGTCACCCTAGTACGGTTGGTTGTTGTTTCTGTCGGCATGGAGTAATCTTTGGATTCTTGTCCTCTCTCTGTCTCTCTCGCTCACTCTGTCTCTGTGTCCTTCTCCCCTTTTTCACTCTCACTCCTTCCCTCTCCCTTCCTCCCTCTCTCTCTCCCCTTAAATTCATGCAGCAAAATTAGTGAGCACCTGAAACCAGCTGAACAAAACTACTTGTCATATTATAGCTGACGATTATTCTCCAGGAACACAACACTTCCAGTGTCCCATTTCTAATGCAGACATGGGGTACAAAAGCTTTTAAAATGTCATTCCTCTTGGGAAATATCCTAAAGATTTGTCGCCATATGGCTGCTTTTATTGTACTGAGCCATTTTCTTTATTTTTCCATGAATAAGAATTTGAGAATTAGAATTTGCATCACCACTGAACACATTACAGATACAGTATGGCTGAGTTCCTCATATCAAATTTGGCAAACTATACCTCACAAAAAGAAAAGGTCATTTGAATTTCAATTATGCTCTGTAGGTTTCTCTGGATAAGAGGGTCTGCCAAATGACTATAATGTAACGTAATGTTTATCCTACATGTGTTATTAATTCTGTTATTCAGCTACATAATAAAAAGAGCTAGGTCAGTCATCCCACTTATGTGTAGCATAAAGGATCATTCACTTGCACAGTGCATTACTTTTCCACCAATAATGGACTGCTATACAGTACCTCACTAATAAAGACAAAACATTTTGTTCAATAGTGTGCTCCAGAATTACTGATCGTACATATTCACAAAACAATGTAAACAGCATTGACAAGCTTTATTTTCCAACATGCATAAAGTTGTGTGCTTTATTCATGACTCAATGGAATCAAGTCTTAAATTTTTCAAATAAAAAAACATTTCCACAAAAAACAGATCCCACAATTAGTGGCTCCCCTGGTTTAATACTTGTGCAAATACCACACATTTTCTATAATTTATGATAAGTTTAGAGGACACATTTCAAGGGATTTTGACTATTCCTCCATGTAGAATTTCTCCAAATCATTGATATCCTTGGGTTTGCGCTTACGGACCACCCTCTTCAGTTCAGACCACATGTTTTTGATGGTATTTAAGTCTGGAAACTGAGATGGCCAACGCAGAGCATGGATTTTCTTGCTACTTAACTTTTTCTATGTGAATTTTGATGTATGATTAGAGTCACCGTCCTGCTGGACAATCTACCTTTTCTGCCAAACTTTCCAGGTACTTTCGAGAATTCATTGTGCCATTGATCATAGTGTCCCAGGACCACTGGAAGCAAAACATCTCTGGCCTGTAGTGTAGTGGTTAAGGTAAATGACTGAGACACACATGGTCGGTGGTTCTAATACCGGTGTAGCCACAATAAGATCCACACAGCCGTTGGGCCTTTGAGCAAGGCCCTTAACCCAGGGGAGGATTGTCTCCTGCTTAGTCTAATCAACTGTACGTTGCTCTGGATAAGAGCGTCTGCCAAATGCCAATAATGTAATGTAATCTCTAAAACATCAATGACCAATAGGACTCTCTTCCAGTCATAATTACAATGAGGTTTGTCATACCTAATAAAGTGCTCACTGAGTGTAGCTTATTATCAATGTTTTTTTTTAATTATATGCAGCCTTTATCCATTTTTATAAAGGATGCCAATAATTCTGGAGCCCATTGTGTTTGATCTATATAGTACTTGTGCAGGATAGAATTGCCCTTGGACACCATGATGCATTCCTGCTGATGTCCTTCACAAACACACCAGTGGGAAAATGAGAAATGAAACAGAGGGCAGGAATAGAACAGAGAAACATGCTGTTTTCATACAAGCCATATGCTGTGTGACGCAGAGGGCAGAAGGCTGGTCCTGTTACCTGAAAGTTCCACATTTGATTCCTCAGTGGGCCAATGTCACTTTATCCTTCAGAAAGTTACTCAGATTAAATTATTTCAGTAAATTCTCCTCTGAATACAGTGAATGCATGCTGTAGTATGATGCTTCAGTCACATTGAAAGTGCAGTGGCTTGGGAAGTAAGGCAGAAACCAAGGTAATGAGACACAATTTTCAGTCATGAAACATAATCACAAGCTTGACTCTGTCAGGGCGCGGGACAGAGGAACCAAAAGCAGGCTCAGGGATGACATGAACAAGGCAGGCTTTATTAACAAAAGGCAGATCGAAAACACAATCCAAAATGAAATCCAAAAATATGAAATCAAAAACAGAACAGATACCACACAGGTGAAGGAACGGGGAAGCAGAGGCTAGAACCGGGGACAGAATCTGGTGCAGGTTAAGACAAACTAGCAACAAGAACAGAAAAGGACAGGCTTAAATACAAAACTAATGAGCAAATGACAAGTAACAGGTGAAACAAATGACAAGAGACAGGAAGGAAATGCATATAAGGAGTGGAGGGCAGAGACAGAAAGGAATGAACAGACAGAACAGAATGGAGTGCGAAGAGAGAACAGGGACATAAGACATGCAAAAGAAATTGTCAGGAGGGGGAACAAGGAGAGGATGCACAGAAAACACGACGGAAAAAGGGAACGGATGTGATAGACTCTAACTATAAGCGATGCTTGAGTATCTCAGAAACTGCTGATCTCCTGTGATCACACAACAGTATCTAAGAGTTTGCAGAGAATGGTGGTGAAAAAAACAAACATCCAGTGAGCAGCAGTTGTTCAGGCAAAAATGCATTTTTCATGAGAGTCTGGTTGAAGCTGACAGGAAGGTGACTGTAGCACAAATAACCACGCATTGCAACAGTGGTATGCAGAAGAGCATCTCTGAACACACAACAGGTCAAACCTCTAAGTGGATAGGCTACAGCAGCAGAAGACCAATAAGTCTAATAAATACCTAATAAAGTGTTCACTGAGTGTATCTTTCCATGATATTGAAGGGCCAGTGGCTTTTAAATGTTAATGGACCCAAAATGGCAGCTGCTGACCTGGGACCTATCAATGAGTTCACAGGTGCACAGTACACAAGCCTGCTCATAATTCCCAATGTATCATTTGTGAGGGTACAGCCAGATTGACTGCAGTCAGTGATGCTTCACACAATTTCTTTTTTTTTTCTTCTTCAATAATATTACCTTGTGGACATTCCATAACCAAGTGGGGTGCCAGAATAGCAGGGTCCAATCTGCTGCAGCATAAAACACACATAAATCACACATTTATAAACTTCCTGATTTTCCTCTATAATTGCATATCTTTCACACTGAATGGTTTCAGATCTTTAGACAGAATGTGATATTAGACAAAGCAAACCTGATGAAACATTAAAAATGTTTTAATGATTGTTTCATTGATTTCATGGAAAAAGATATTAAATATCCATTAATTGATTTAATGAAAAAAGTTATCAAACATCAATGTCACCCCATAAATTTAATAACTAGTGTCACCACCTTTAGCAGCAATAATTGCAACCAAGCACTTCCTATAATTTGATATCACTCTTTCACTTCATTGTTGAAGAATTAATCCACTCTTCCTCTTTAATAGAGACAAATTGGTAGATTTTTGAGCAAAGCTCTCCAAATCCCCTGTCCCGTCCCCGTCCTTTTTCCCAGGTCCCCGTTTTAACCCTGCCCGACCGTTTTTTTCTGAAGTCCCTCCCCATCCCACCAGACCCCTAAACCCCGACATTAATTTTCTTCCATACCCGCTCTAAGGTCAGGTGAGTGCGGCAGAAATGCCAGGGCAGGGTAGCTAGTGTTTTGGCCAGTGGGGGCTTCTCAGAAACGATTGCCCCGTGATGGAGGTAATCACTGGGAGCCATCAGCCACGCACCAAGCAGCTCCACCAGAGACGTATCTCTTACTTGTAAGTATGAAAGAGGATACGATCCAGGCGTTGTTGTACTCAAGTTGCTACCATACCCTTGTGCACCAGTGCCTGGTCCCACCAGAGGCTATGGACTGAGGCTCACAGAGGTGGGGGATTCAGTGTGTGCATGGGGATGTACATTATTAACCATCCATCCATCCATCCATCCATTATCTTAACCCGCTTATCCTGAACAGGGTTGCAGGGGGGCTGGAGCCTCTCCAAGCATACAATGGGGCGAAAGGCAGGAATACCCCCTGGACAGGTCGCCAGCCCATCGCAGGGCACACACACCATTCACTCACACACTCACACACTCATACACTCATACACTCATACACTCATACACTCATACACTCATACACTCATACCCACGGGCAATTTAGACTCTCCAATCAGCCTAACCTGCATGTCTTTGGACTGTGGAAGGAAATCGGAGTACCCGGAAGAAACCCGCGAACATGCAAACTCCACACAGAGAGGCCACGGCCGACTGGAATTCGAACCAAGGACCTCCTTGCTGTGAGGCGGCATTGCTACCCACTGCACCATCCGTGCCGCCCTCATCCATCCATCCATCCATTATCTAAACCCGCTTATCCTGATCAGGGTCGCAGGGGGGCTGGAGCCTATCCCAGCATACATTGGGCGAAAGGCAGGAATACACCCTGGACAGGTCGCCAGTCCATCGCAGGGCACACACACCATCCACTCACACACTCATACCTACGGGCAATTTAGACTCTCCAATCAGCCTAACGTGCATGTCTTTGGACTGTGGGAGGAAACCGGAGTACCCGGAGGAAACCCATGCAGACACGGGGAGAACATGCAAACTCCGCACAGAGAGGCCCCGGCCGACGGGGATTCGAACCCAGGACCTCCTTGCTGTGAGGCGGCAGTGCTACCCACTGCACCATCCGTGCCGCCGCCGCCCTCATTATTACGGATTTAATTTTCAATTGCGAAACAAAAGTATAGCATGATGGCTGGGGTTTAAAGAGATGGCAAGGGTAAAGCTGGAGGAAGGTGCCTGATAAGCGGTGTGTGTTCATAGTCCTGTTGCTGCAGCCGGGGAGGAGACCATGCCTACTGGTTAAGTAGCACACACCTGGCCTACATAATGAATTCCGGTCCAGTCCAGGCTGTTAAATGTTCGCCCTTTCCTGCAGTAGGCATCTGAGACCGGGGAAGAGGACTGTTGGATCTTCCCTCTCATTAAATCTGCCATTTTCTCATGACCCCTAAGTCTGTGCTTGGTTCCTCTGTTCCCCAAACCTGACAATCCCAGTATTTATAGTTCATGTTCGTTCTCTCTCTCTCCCTTCCCTGCTGCCCTGAGACTGAATAAAACTACTGACAAGAGTATTATTCCAAAAGACTTAGGGATCATCCAGGTGCTGTTTTGCAATTGTGAGATGAACATTGATGTTTCTCTTGCTTAGCAGTGGTTTTTTGACTTTGCTACTCTCTGATGAATCCCTTCTTTGCCCAGTCGCGTTCTTACTGTAGTGTCATGAACACTGAGCTGAGCTGAGGGTAGAGAGGTCTATAGGTCTTTGGATGTTAGGCAGTACCAATTCTCTTCATTGTGTCATTGCTTCCTCAGTGTAATGTTACGCCCCTTCAGTACTGAACAAGCTGTGGTACAGCTTAGATCTGCTGATTAAATTACACGTTTGGTTTTATGATTTGCCAAATGAGTGAATAGCCCACCTTTATTGCAATAACCTAACTGTGTGGGATAAGCATGCTATTGTAAAATAATGTCAAGTGTATAACCAATAAAAACCAAATTAGCTTTCCTCAGAGCATGGATATCTCTGTCTGGAAACCAATTATTTCCTTGGTACACTATTCTTACATACAGTATTTTCCTTGTTAACAACCAAGCATGAGCATATGAAATAAGAGGCACATGGCTGCTGCAATCACCCTCATGTTTGGAAACAGCGTTTTCTAAAAAGAACCATGTTTTAATGATGCATGTTTAATAATTCCTTTGTTCACAGAACTTTGAATACTTTGAAACAAAAAAAGGTTTCAATTGCTGCCATGCTAACACCTATTCCCTTATAAACAACTTTTTATTTTAAAAAGTGTTTGTGCTCAATCCTGCAACTTCCTCTGTCAGTTCAGAGTGAAAGCCGGCAAACAGACTCTCCTCAGAAATGTGTGATGTCAGGCTTCTTATTTTCACAGCAATGGCCAGTAGCTCCTACACACATTGGATTGATTTAAATCAAAAGCACTTGTTTTCACACTTGTTCCTCTACATAACATATATCATAACATGAAAAATCTCTCCATTTTTATTTCTAAAATATTGCATAATTAATGTCTTGTGATACCCCTCAATCCACTACAATTAACTTCTTTCTTTGCTCATTTTATATTAATTATATAAAAACAGTAAAGTTTATTAAATTGGGCATATCCTGTGCAATTGGCAAGATGACTTACTCTTTAAAAAAAGCTTCCACCTTCAGTGTATCCAATGCAAATGTCAAGGCACAGCTAAGTGTGTTTGAATCTTGGAGATGGTAAATCAATTGATCTGACTTAATTATTTAAGTGAACAATATTCAATCAACAGTTTTCAATTGTTCTCACTCATTTTATAACTTTTCAGGCTGAAAACAACAAGCTTTCACTTTTCAAAATTAGTAAGTTTCTCAAAAAATTTGCTCAAGTGTAGATTCAAATACTGTATGTGGTCAGGGAATGTCCGACAAATGAAAGACCCCAGAAATGGGTTTTCTATCCTTAAACTCCTTTCTGATATCCCTATCCTTGTCTAACCCCCCCACAAAAAAAAAAAAAATTTGCACTTATGATGACGACTATGTTTAGAACAGCATTCCATGTGTGTTTTCCTAGTTCTGGATGTGATGCTTTGACTTATGGTAGAACCTATGCACTTGTAAGTCGCTTTGGATTAAAAGTGTCTGCCAAATGACAAAAATGAAAAAAATGTAAATGTAAGCTGTGGTCTTAAGGCAGCAAAGGAGCTACAATAACCATTTTAACGAGGCACACTATTTCACAAATACTTGAAATATTAAAGGCCCACTCAATAATTGTGGTTGCTAATATAATAATGGCAATGGCTATGATCTAATTGATTGGAATTATTCTCCTAATAGAAATAACAGTAAAAATCCTCACTGAAACACTGAAAAATAAGTGTCGGACCAACACTACTTCCTTGTTCATCTTCTGTCTTCTGCATTTCATTGTTCTTCATTGTTTTACACACAGGATGTTTTTTTTTTTGTCCTTGCTCAGCTTATCACTGTTGAAATGAACTCATCACACACTCAAAATATCGAAAGAATAGTTTGCCAACGTTTTGCCAAATAAACCATGCCTAATTACCTCAGATGTACATGAAATTGCCACAGAAGCCTAATGCAACAGAAACAAAGGGTCAGTGGGCTAAGCAAAGGTAACCGAGATGCCAGTGCAAGACATTAAATATTATGATCCACCAAGTACATAGTTGCTAACCGTATAATTTTCATCAAAAAGCAACCACACCGCAAAATAAACAGGTTCTCCCCTAAAAACAACTCATCTAATTAATCCTCTTCTTATAAACAGGAAGCCCCTTGGAACAATGCAATGCTGTGAAATCTGCTGTGAACTCAAAGCCTAAGAAAATGAAAAGATAATCAAACCCATGCGCATTAATTAAGATGTGCATTAAAAGATCTTCATTGTAACCAGCTGCTAATGTGTTTCCTTCTAGCTGCCTACTATCTATAATCTTTGCTGCTTTATCCTACCTTTAGAACAATCGCACTCATGCACTCAGCGTAAAATTTTGATGCCATCAAAAGGTAAAAGAAGCTATATCTTGAGGCCAAATGAGTCTTTGAGCGAGATAGACCCAGTCTGTCTGTATCCTTCCCTAATAATATTAATAATATTGTATGTATTAACAGATGCACGATAGATAATGTCCGAATGACACTTGCATTCAAAACACAAAAATCACCAGTCTCGTCGCTTTGCCGTTCTGGCACATGAAAAATGTCCTTTTCTTTTGGTAAGGAAAACATGCTATTCAAATTAATATTCAAATAAAAATCTGTTTGGTAGTTTTTATTAAAAAGATTAGTGAAGATTTTTGCATTTTTGTTTTCCGTTTTCCAACAGACTTACATTAGATTAGAACATGTCCTACTTTTAAACAGACAACTGCCTTTTTCATGAAGCAGGTTTTCATGTGCTACGGTTGTTATTAAAATGGATATTTTTGGAAATTAGACGCCATTGAAAATGAACAGTGAAAAGCTTGTCTATTGTGAGCTTGGCTATTAGCCACTGACTCTATAATTTAAGACATGATGCAACTACAAGCCATGCAACACACAGAACATTATACATTGCCAGAGCCATATGGAGCCAAAATGACAGAAGGACAAATTAGCGTAAGATCACAACAGCAAAGAACTTACTTCCGGCTCTACTGCCTACTGATGTTGAGGAATGTGAAAAGCAGGCATTTAAACAAGGTACGAACACATAAGGTCAATGTTGGAATATAAAAATAATTTGTGAAAACTTAACTAAATTGTTTTATTTATTTGAGCTATACAATATGGTCTTGCTAGCTAACATCACATTAACGTTAGCTGTCAGCACTCTCCTAACGTTGTAGCTAACATTAACTAGCAAGCTATATGGTTAACTTGGCACTAGCTAGCCATCCAATATAGCAACTCTACAAAAATGTTTTGTTGCCAGCTTGTCCCCAATTTAGTAGATACGAGACTACCTTCTCTAAATGGACTGTAGGATCTGGGTTATCCTCCCTGTTTAAGTCTCTGAATCCATAAGTTCTGTTGGGTCTATTTTGACTTTAAAGTGGGTAATTGGAAAAATCCCAATTCCTTGTGTTCTGTTCATAACGCTGTGAGTTTATGATAGATAACTAGCTAAATGTTCCTCCACAGCTCTGGTTCAGTGGATTTTGAAGTAATGTTACTTTGTTCTGCCCATTGAACTGTTATATTACAGTTCAATGGTTCCACCGCTGAGTGGCCCCTTGGAAGGGAACAAAAAGCGTAAGTACATCGGCCAAAAGGCTTATGCTAAAGTAACCCAACTTTACAGTGTACAGCAAAGGGTGCATTAAAACTCAAACCCTGGACAGAGGGAAGAATCTGACAGGGTCTCAATTCCCAGTGGAAACCTGTCCTCCAACTGTCGTGTTTGCACAACATAAAAGGCGAAGGTGAATGTGACAGACTGTCTCCACTATACTAAAGTACTGAATAGCTGTGTGTTCAGCTCCCACAAACCCCAACACCTCACATATTGCACAAATGAAAATGGAAAAATATGTGCTATGGGGAATTCAACAAACAAGCCCAGATTCAATGAGAAACGGGACTTAAATAGAAAGACACGCTGCTGATCTTCATAAGCAATCAGACCACACGTGGCAGACAATTGGAATCAGTTGTCAGCACAAAGGAATTGATTACTTAATCGCTGTTCATTGCCAAAGTAAAATGAATTACCAAATAGGCAGAAATACAATAAGGATGCCCTCTAGTAGTGCAAAAAGGTAGTGCCTGAAAATTACTTAGAATAGAGCCGAGAACCGTGACAACTTGTGTTATGTGTCTGTTCTGTCTGTTTTTGTGCTTATTATTGTTATTTATTGATTACTTATTCATTATCATTCATATCTGGTTATTGTTTCCCATTACAGTTATTGCATTCGTGATCCCCTGTTATGTGTGTGTCTGAATGTTTCTGAGCCCGAGTCACTCCCCTGTCTGCATGCTTCACTATTCGGGTGGTTTTGGTAGCTTCTGGATTTTCAAACTTTCTTCCAGCCTCGCATTCCTTACTTCTCTCGATAGTTAAATGTTGTAAAGCACTATTCTTACTCATTTAGATATTGTACAGTACTAATCCGATGAATACACTTACTGTCTGACTAACTAACAAAATAAAAGTAATTGGGTAGTTTATATTTAATCACGTAACTAACTCACTCATGGAATCACTCATCGCCTAGCTTTCCATGCTGTTCCATAACTCCGCCTTCCTATGCTATCCCTGATTACTTGTTTAGTTTCAGCGAAGTGTTCGCACCTGTCTCTTACTATCACTACGTCTTCACTCTATGCAAATGTCTACTCCCTAATCCGGAGCCGTATGTTCTACATGTGTGTTTATGTGCATCCAGTCCGCGTTTTCGTCTCCCCCTGTTATTGTACCATTACCATGTTTCCCACCTGTTGTCTATTTGTTTTGCCCACCTTTCTCCCGTCGCTTATCCTTTGCATGCAATGGCTGTCTGAAGTCTCTAAGATGATTGTCACCTTCCCTCATGTATTTAAACCTCAGTCTCAGCAGTACTCGTTGTCAGAACGTTGATCATTATTCAGTGCCAAGATTTAAGTACGCCTGTTTATTGAGATTCTTACGACACCCCTTTGTTTTGATTTCCGAGTTTGCCTTGCCCTCTTGTTTTGGTTTCCCATCTGTTTCTTTGGTTTTTGATGATTTGCTTTACCTTTTCGGCTTTGATTTTTGCCTCAGCCCCTTTGTACCTTAGTTTTTCTGATTCCCTGGATTTTGACCTTTGTTTGTTTTTTCAACTTTTCTTTTGCATTCTAATTTGAGCATTGTCTGTTGATCTCTTGGCTCTGAACCTTGGACTGAATAAACAATGTTTTTGGATTATCCCTTGGTCTGATTTTGGGTCCTCAGTACCGTACATAACAATTTGAGCAGTCTGGATGCCTCATCAGTGCACTGACAGGCGTAGCTCCGGCCCCAGAGTGCACACTCAGCTTGCAATTTAGCAGACGCTATGGTAGACAGTAAAGAGCACCGTGTCAATGCAGTGCCACTTCTGTCAACTATTCTCTTGTCATGGATTCACTCCAAGTACGTAACGATGCATTTTATAGTTAATCACAATGTACTACAAATACGATGGAGTCACTAGTCAGCTAGCAATAAAACAGAATTGTGACAGTGTACACCGCATACTCATTAACATTATGTATCATACAGTTGTCATGTTTAGTACTTTGTCGTTATCCTTTCCATGCGATGGCTGTCTGAAGTCTCTAAAATGAGAGAGATTGAGCATCTTAAGTCTATCCTTGTCTTTTTATACATGGAATCAGTTTGGTCGCCCTTCTCTGAACCTTTTTCACTGCTTCTATATCTTTCTTATAGTGCGGCCCCCACAACGGCACACCTTACTCCAAGTGTGGTCTAACAAGAGTACTGTATAAGGTCCAACTTCCTTGGACACTCAATACTCCTGGCTATGTAACCCAGCTTCCTATTGGCCTTTTCTACTGTTACTACACATTTACTAGAACCTTAAAGGCTTTGGTCAACTATTATCTCATAAGGCTTTTTCAACTTGAGCACTATCCAATTTTGTAACCCCTATAAAGTATTCCAGCCGTTTCTGCCCAATTCAGGATTCAGTTTAAGTCTTCCTGGATTACTTTAGTTTCATACTGTTAGCTAAACCTCCTAGTTTTGTATCATCTGCAAATTGAAGTAAATTACTTTCAATGCCTATGTCAAGGTCATTTATGTAAATGAGGAAGAGCAGTGGCCCCTGCACTGATCCCTGTGGGACTCCACTTCCCACAATACCCTGCTCGGATAAGGCCCCTCCTACTACTACTCTTTGTGTTCTATCCCTTAGCCAATTCTGAACCCACTTTGAAATGGCTCCTGTAATTCCTACCATCCTCATTTTGATAATACATTTGTCATGTGGTACCTTATTGAATTATTTTTGGAAATCTAGTTATACAATATTATAAGCCCTGCTATCATCAAAACGCTTTGTAGCTTCCTCAAAGTTTTGTCAGGCATGACCTTCCCTTACGAAAACCATGCTGGCTATCCCTTTGAATGTTATTATTTTCAATAAATAATTCCAGTTTGTCCCTAATGATAGATTTCAGTATTTTACATGTGATACAAGTTAGACTGACAGACCTGTAGTTTCCTAGATCGGTACGGTCCCCTTTCTTATATATTGGTATTATATTGCTTTGTTTCGTAATCCTCCGTATTCCTCCAGTTTGTAAAAATACTTGCCAGCAGTTTAAAAATTCTCACTTAACTCTTAGTGTACCCTTGGGAATATGCTACCTTATTTGTCTTTAGCTTGTGCAATTCATACAGTATTTCTTTATTCCCTATCTCAATAGTGGCTCAGACGTAGTATTGAGTAAGTTCCGACCTACTAGTAACCTTCTCCTTGGTAAAACTCTCAACACAGTAGCCATTAAAGGCATATTTAAAGCATTAAAAGCAATATTTTTATTTTTATACAGCAGTTCTCCTTGGTTATTCTTAATGCACTTAATTTTCCTTTTCCTGTTACAGTATTGAAAGAAGCGTTTGGGATTGTATTTCGCATAATCTGAGATTTGCCTTTCAAACAGCCTTTTGGCAAACCTTAGTTATTTTTACTAAATCACATGTACTCACACATGTTAATAAGTATTCAAACACTTATTATATACACTCAGTGAACACTTTATTAGGTATTTATTAGATTTATTTTTAAAACGGATTGGTCTTCTGCTGCTGTAGCCAATCCATTTAAGAGGGTTGACACGTTGTGTGTTCGGAGATGTTCATTTGCATACCACTGTTATAATTTCTCGTAATGTGTAATTTAAAGGTAAACCACCTAGTCATCACATCAGCCTACTCAATACTGACTTTTCACTGTACCATAAGTGAATCACGTACCTACTAGCACTGTCTTGTTATTATTAGATGATCCTAACTGTCTGGAACACTGACGTTATTAGCTTATACCAAACCAGTAGCCTAACTGGGCTCTGACAGTAAAAGCGGGTTATCCCTTCTCAGATTAAGCAAACACGTATCTGCCAATCATCAAAGTGCATCTCTAAACTGACAACAGGCTACCTTTAGCAGTAGCAAGAGCAATGGGCAGTATTAGCCTATGACTTTTGGCTGTTTATCGCATAACCATGGGAATAGGGCAAATAGGCTGTCAGCTACTGCAAAAGGCTTAAACCCTTAATTCAAATCCTGTTTCTCCTTTCCAGAATATTTCCCCGGTTTCCAGGAACCTATTTGTAACTGGTCAACGCCATGTCCATTTATGCCTGTATTAGGATCCCATAATTTTAGAATAGCATTTTTGTTTCTGAAAATGCAAAACCGCAATATTTTTTCTATTTGTAAAAAATTAAAACTGTTCGTTCTGAACTAGATTATTTTTTTGTGAGTTGACGGCATAACACCGTGGAGAAAATACATTCTACCGTCCATTTCTTTCCCTATCTTCCGACTGAAAGTAGAAAATCGATTTCTGTAAAGGATTTCACACTTTACTGGTATATTTCGATAAAATCCTGTCATAGCACTAGCTGAACAGGATAATTAATTCCGATGGACATTTGTAATATTATGGGTTTGTGCTGACGTAGTTCACGGATATTATCCGTTATTTTTTTACGCCCAGTTACTTCATCTCGTAGAACTAGACGAGTGTTCGCTTCTGGTTGGGATTTGAGTAGGTGGATACACAGGGAGGACTAGAGACCAGACCTTTCTCCGCGACTTGGTTGGAGGGCATGCGAATGTGGCACTCAGTGGATTAATTTGATGTGAATCGGGGGCGTGTGGTAGGTGCATCATTGCAGAGACCTATCTACGTGCTTTAATGTGATCTGTATTCACATCTGAGGGACTTGGTCACTGTCAGCACAGATACGTTTTATCTGCTAAGCAGAGCCGTTTGCATTTAACGCAGAGGAAAGCTGCCGTAATACTTAAGAGAGATTGCTAGGCAGCGGTTGGAGGATTTTCGTCTGCTACGCTTCCAACGGAAAAGCTAGTACCGGCTTTCAGTGAAGAGATTCTGGAGACGCGCTTTTGGAATTTGATGTTCTTTTCGTACTGGTGGACCTGGATTTTATAACGGGCATTTGTGGATAGAAAAGGCATCGCCAAATTTAAACCTATGGCATATCATCAGAGTGCTGCGGGGGAGATCTGCACAGTGGGGTTGTGCGGAAAGAAAACCAGCGCACCGTGTATTGACACGATTTAGTCGAAATCCGATGGAAAGAAACAACAGTGAAATGGGAAAATATGAGGAGTGAGAAGACTGGATTCCCCAGAGGCTCAGTACTCTGAGTAGGGCTGATGTTCCTTCTACAAGGTAAACTTTCATCATTTCACACTCACACTCACAGACACGCTTCGCAAATATTATTTTGTGGTCAGTAACCTATAAGCGTAATATAGAAAGTACCGCGATAGCTTGCCGTTTTCTACACACAACATAGCTATTTGAAAGAAAGGTTCCTCCATGAATCAAGAAAATTACTTCACAAAGCCTGGCGTTGAAGGAAATAATCTGGCATTCAGGTATACCGCAAGGTCAAATTGTGCTTCCTAGACATGGATGATAAGGCGAAGGATCTTGCTGCAATTTGGTTATCCTTTTCTTGGGTGCTATGTATATTCACTTTTCCCACGGCGCAATTGAACAACCTTTGTGATTTCCAAACACAGTATTGGATACATCACCGTATATAGAACAATGGATCTTTAAAATTAAAAGGAGGAAATCTATATTTCTTTGTCGGTCTGATTAGAATGGACTGCTGGTTTCTCTTGTTGTGAAGGATAGTCTGGAATAGGACCAATTTACCTATTGGCTATGGTCAGGGTTTAAGGTAAAGGAAATTTGTAGGCTGTATCAAATCCCTCTGATGTAGGCTAGGCTATGTTCTTCGAATGTAAACGAAGACTATACATTTTCAAAAGGACAACACTGTCAGTGATTCAAATTAATACGAAACAGTGGTTCAAGCCCATTGATGTTTGTTTATTCTTAAAACAATTAAAAGGTGGCAATTTAAAACTGTGGCAAAGGACATATTAATATATAACCGGCAATCGTCTACAAAATTAAATGTCTTATGTCAGAAGGCAATTATTGTTGGGTATCATTCTCCTGTGGTCCTAATTGATATAATCTTTCTATATTATTATCTTTATATTTTCTTCCTTATAACAGCGCCTTAGCGTTTATATCCTCATAGTTATTAAAATCTATGAATGTTTACTTATAAACAATATATAAATAATCTCTGGACTGAACTATTTGTTAACATCAAAACGGAAAGGGTCGAATGTTCTTTAGTGGTAAGGGATACAATGTAAGAGAAGCGAATATATATTATATTTAGTGGTTTTAAAAGCGGTGTAAGAAACATAGCCTGCACATCCGAGTGTTTTACATGTTTTTTTCGTAAAATGTGTGCAAAGGATGAGATTATCTTTGACCAACCACATCATTCATTGGTCATTGTTATACAGTCAAAATGGATACAGCCATGCTCAAAGTAAATGTCATTCGAAACTATGTGGTCGTTTTGTATTATTTTTGGTATCTTGGTGCGAAGAACATAATTATTAATTCTTGTTAGAGAGTCATTTACAAGGTATTTTGAGATCCCCCCTCACGATACACACACACACACACACACACACACACATACACAGAGTTCTATATGTCCTTACACAGATTTTACATAACATTTCGGGCTCTGTCTTGCCGGCTGCTGTCAGGCAAAATAAACTGCAGCACGACTAGCTACTGGTTTTATATTTCACTGTATGCCTCATCCTGCGGCTCTAGTGGTTGGGCAGGGCTTTTCGCTGTTTGCAGATATATTTTAAAACCTGCAGACAACCCATTTATAGCAATGATGTGCAGAGGTGAGTTTTTTATTGTCAGTGTTCAATTTACATACCCAAGAATAGTCCTCGCCTACAACAATGTGCGTGCATTAATGGTGCGTTAATTGCGTTTAGAGAGGTGGACTCTTCAGTTCTCTGTTGCCCCATAGCTACATCAATGCCGAAATTGGGCCCATTATCTTTCTTGTATTACTGTTCAGAGAGGCGCTGGCCCTTTATGGGATCTAACCAGTTGGCTATGGAAACTGCTGGGTCCTTGCAGCGAGCGCACTTCCTTTATTGCCTTTGCAAAGCTTACCTGTCTGGTGTATGGAGTCGCTGAATATTCACTTGAGGCATCTTGAGATTCCGTACCCATAGCGGCTGTGATTAATAGCCCCATGGTATCAAACAGTGTTATTCGTAATTTCAGAGATTATCATTTGGCCTACTTAATGAATAGGATTTACGTAAAAGAGGAATAGGCCCTATTGTAGCCTATTCGTGCAAGTAGCAGGACAGATTGCCTCATTCTTTCTTATGCCATTTGGTGTGGGCGGATGCTATATTATATGTAAATGCAGTAACGCTGCTTACCTATATGTATCCATATATAAGCTGGGTATGTGCCTAGACATTGTTTAAATAGAGGGCTGCACAGTACTTGAAGGATGAGTAAATGTATCGATATTGTTTCAGCACCACAGACAGCAATTATTTCGACATTTAGGGCTATTTTCTTCAAACTGGCTTAGGCCTTTGCATCATAATATAAAACAAATATAGCGAACATATTTTCTAGTTTTTCTAGTCTTGACGTGTTCGTTCCTTAAACACTCTTTTCTTAATTCTTTGTAGTTTCGTGTCAACAGATATATACATAACAATGTAGAACAGTGTTATTAACGGAACAGCAATAGAAAGGGTCCGCAAATTATAATGTGTATCCTATACAAATGCACACACACTGGATACATGTATTGTAAGAGTATTGTGTTTGTTATGGTGCCACAGTAAAATCTGTAGCCTATGCGCAGATAATGAAGTAATACACTATAAAACGGTTGAGCTTTCTTTCCAATTATGCAGGTGACATTACGTCACTTGCTTACTTGTGGTAGCTTTCATTTGTGTTTTTGAAAGCTTCAAAAAGGTATAATTTCCCCCTTCCTTTGCCATCTACAGATTGGCCCATCAGTCAGACTGATAGGCCTTACTGCATTATTTAGTTGCCTGAAACATAGTGGCAATTTCTTTGGGTATCCATACCCTGCTCTTTGCATTACGATTTTAGTTGCAGTAAATAAAAAACAAACTTTTTTAGGCCAGCAAGCAAACAAGTTCCCAGAACCAAATAAACCTAGTTTTGAAGTGAAGGAAAATGGATAACTTCACTGAGCAATTATACATTAATAAAGTGCATTAATACATTAATGCAAATGTAAATAATTTTGAAACAGTGAAATATGCAAAATGAGAACCTGGGAGAGGGAAACAAGCAGCCTCTTGTTCTACATGGAGTTTGGAATTTCCACATGGAATATTTTAGAGCTGTGTCATTGATCAGACCTTTCATAGCAAAACTGCTCAAACACTATAGGAACAACTGCTAGCTGAGTGAGGGGACTGAAAAGGGTTCTTTATTGTTGAAGACTGAGCCTCACCCCACATGTATTTTCTGTCTCCCAAATGTGTGATCATGTCTTTCTTGAAAGACACGGTGAGGCTATTTTTTATTTGATTTTATCAGAATGTAATGAAACTAAAAATAGCCTTTTCTAGAGTATAAGACCCTAGCATACATTCACAAAGTAGTCGATGTATACTCCTAAGGATTTAAGGATCCTCTTTTAATCCCTCAATGTTAATGCTTACATTATTTCAAATGAATGAAGTCACAGTTTATGGAAAGACCATGTGCAAGGATTTGCTGCACAAATGGTCTCGCTGGTTTTTCCCAACGCAAGCTAATGCCTCTGTGACCGAGACACAAGGTCGCCATTGTGGCCCCCCCACCCCCCACCCAGATGGCGCCCCTCGCCTCAGGATCAGAATGAAGAGCATTTAGTGTTGTGAAGGCTGCCACACTTTCCTGTAAAAGCTCCCTTGGAAGGAGCCAGATCAAAGTGTGGAAGTAGGTCAGGCAACGCCCTGATTAAGGGTAGGTCAGACTGATCCTGTTAGCCCCTGGCCAGCTGGTGTCAGCAGCCACAGGTGCTCTTGCACATCAGGAGGCACGTGTCCAACCCACCCTTGCAGTGGAATGCCACCCAACAATGCTTCTGTTCCTATGGCTTGGGGGAGTGATGGGGATGAGAGTGGGCCAATTTAAAGGCTGTAATTACATTATGCTCTTGCTTCTTGACCACTTGGAGGCTTGGTTAGTACTTAGTTGGGAAACCTCCTGGGAAAACAAAGTTGCTGCTGGAAGTGGCGTGGCAGTAGGGGGGGGGCGGTCTTTCCACCATATCAAAATCCAATTCCCCAGCGCTGTGATCGGAAAGGCCACATTTTGGAGCGATTAAACAGAGCTTTGGGTTCACTATTAGGTTTGTTGCTAATAGTAAGGTAGTAGGAAGTTTCCCCTGTGCCCTGGAAAAATCACATACATGGCTCCCATTCAGTCCCCTGTTATTATAATTCCCTCTCTCTTCACCCCAGGAGGATAATCAGTACAGAATAGGTGCCGTGCTTCAGCCAGGTGGCTACCTTTCACAGTATAAAGATATGTTATAACAAGATGAGCAAATTAACATATCATTTCTAGCTTGTAACAGCAAATTTTAATAGGACATCTGAAATATGATGTTGTGCCAATGGTATAAGAATGTTTACCATTTTAGGCTTTATAAGCTTGTCAAAGTGCTTGTGCAAACTTATTACAAGGAGTTGGGATATACCCAAAGCAAAGGGATTATAATGGTTTCATATGTTAGAAAATATGACAATATCATGCTTTAAAAAAAGATTTGTATTTTCATTAAAGCATAACTGGAAATTGTATAGGTTTGTTTGGTGTCTTGTAAAAGGAAATAATTAAAAGTGCTTGACCCATGGTAAACCCGTGTATAAACATATTGGAGCTAGTGTAAAACAAAGCATGATCTAATCTTGATCATGAATTTTAACCCTATCAACTATTGCCCCCTTTGGGTCATCAAAGTCCCAAATGATTGCTGCATTCATATTTATATAATACAAAAAACTGTGATATAATAAAATTGCAAAACAACGATTCCAGATTGTTGAAAGGACTCAAGCAAAAACATTAGTTTATATGCTTATCAGCCTCTTATTTGCGAAGCAGGGCAATAAATCACCAGCATCCACCTCGCCATGCTTTTTTTCCTTAATTCACCTTTATTGCAAGTCCGGCCAAAATATTTCCGATTTGGTAAAAATATACGTTTATTTAGCTCATTATTCGATACATCAAACTATGACTGGTTTCTGACTAACGTTATTATTTTGTAATCTGTTCAGGCATTTTTGTGAAAACTCTATATTTTCCAGGACTATACTGCAGTGTCTTGAACTTCTTGTTATTGTTGCGTAAATGCATTGCTAGGTCATTTCAGAACCAAACTAATGTAAAACATGGTCAGCTTCTTGTACAGGGTTTACTACCCTTTCCAAAAAAGGTATAATGTATGTATATATTCAGGTGATGGACAATATTGCTGCTTACACTTAGCAGAATAAAAATACAGACATGCGTAACCATCCTAGGAGCTTTTGCATTGCAGGCAAATCTTTGTCCGACATAAATCTGGTTTTACCACAGGGATCGGCTATATCACTGTAAAACTATGTTTTGTAGCTTATCCTGGGGGTATTTATCTGGCTGTGCCTGCATTACTCTAGGATACATCAATATCAGAGGACAGTTTTGTTTTAGCGTGTGTGTGGGTTGAAGTTTGGTGGTACAGCAGACATAGTGCTTTCGGTCTGTGTATATTCCGATATTGTAATTTTGTAAATAGTTCTATGTTCGTTTGCCTCTTAAAATTCAACCCCACATTCACGTCGTATAAGGTGGTAACAGACAATTACAGGATTTTGACTTGTACTTGTACTGGCTAACAAGACATTTTGAAATAGTTCCAATTTAAATGTGATGCAAAGCATTAGGGTGAGTAATCCTTTTTTGAGAACTTTAAGTAGTATATCAATAGTATTCCCAGGGCGGGAATCGAACCAGCAACCCTCCGACTGCCAGATGACTGCTCTTACCGCATGAGCTAATGTCAAGATATTAACCCTATTATAGAACTACTATAAGATAGGTGGAAATTGCCCTCTAGGGGGGCAAATTGGAAAGGCTTAACCATGATTCATCTTTTTCCTGTGGGGTTTAATGAGGGGAGCATGTTGATAAGGGGTTCAAAAACACACCTTGCAACCAGGTAGCTAGTAGGTTGTAAATACACCCACAGCACAGCTTGAATTTATAACCAGACTATAGGATTTTAGGATGTCTGTTTAAAAGAAGTCTCCCTAAACATTCCCCACAGTTTGAGCTACCACAGCTTTGATCAATTCCCCAGCTCTGGGAACTAATTTTAGGCTTGCACCAACACAAGATAGTGACATTTCATTCCAAGTGGTGTCACCTGGTCTCTTCTGGTGTCCAGAACATAGCTACACTTGCTTGTGTGACCATTTTGCCTAGGGGCTTACTTATCTAGGCCAGTGGCTTTGAAAAACTGCTGGCCCTTAGGCCCGAGGCCTTTTCAACTCATTGTTGAAGTGAGCTGAATATTATTCAGCCATCTTCTATGAGTCGTAGCGCTCCAGTAATTCAGCATTCAAGTCACTACATATTATATGAAATCCTTTTGAGCACTGCTGTAGTGGGGCTTTTTCTTTAAACCAGATATAATGGCATTTATCCATTCAAAAAGGAAAAGCTCACTTCACATATAGTATAGTGGAGCAGTGAAGCCAGTGAGCTTACTTTATATATAAAACTAACTTGTATATTGTGTGTCCTTGTTTCCTTGTTAATATTTTGGAGGCATGGCATTTCTCACATTAATAAAAATAATAGAAGAATAAAAAATAAATGAAGAAAATATACTATAAAGACACATTTGAATAGCAATGGAAATGGTAAACCTGTAAACCTGCACACTCTGAAATGTAAAATATATTCTCCTGATGTGATTTGATTGTCTTCTCTAAAGCCCAGATATCACTCATTATTTTTAATATATTATTTTTAAAAGATGATACCTAATGGAAACACACGTTGCAGTTGTTAAAATTCTTTAATGAAAAAAAATCATAACATATCTAAAACCATAAACTGATATGAATATAGCCTTGGCGATACAGTATGGTGAATAGGAGTCCATGGGGAAGGGGGAAAAATGGGAAATTTTTTTGAATGGGCCCGCGGACGATGTAAAAGCCTCTCGTTGTTCTGAACGCGGCTCAAGTGGGTTCATGTTCCCTTTTGAGGCCCGAATGCGGACTGGACCATATGGCTCACATCGCATTCCCCACGGTCCAGCCCCTGTGGCTGCAGGATGGAGGAAGGTGGTTGCCCCTGTGTGACTGCGCTGGGGCCCCCTTCCCATAATGCCAAGTTTGGGATGACCCACTTGCTCACTGGCCACAGACTGGAGCGCATGGAGCTAGTTTTGAAAGGTGATTTAAGAGGAAAAAGACTAAGAGATTGCATTTTAAGCACTGTAAACAACTTAAAGCAAGCTACTGTAATATCAGGGTTTCCCACAGAAAAGTTGTTAGGGCATCTTTTGATGCTTGCCATGTGGGCCAGCGACAGACTGATGGCAGCCTTAAGGTAGGGCCCTACAGCTTCTGTGTTAACAGAATCACCGGAATTGAGAATTTAAAAGCTATAACACCGATTCCATGGGGCCCTACATTAAGTCAGGGCTAAAAGCTGACTGGAAATTTGAAAATATGCCTACATAATGTGAATGTTGTTATGAATT
The DNA here is from genome assembly GCF_963514075.1 of Conger conger. Taxonomy (NCBI): domain Eukaryota; kingdom Metazoa; phylum Chordata; class Actinopteri; order Anguilliformes; family Congridae; genus Conger; species Conger conger. The sequence continues at coordinate 23,225,682 of NC_083764.1, read as the reverse complement.
ATTCAACACACATTTAAAGAAATCAACAACTATTTACAGCATAGACAAGGACTCTGACAACAATGTACATTCTTGGAATGCTGGGTTTTCTACAACAACAAAATAAATTAAAATAAATTAAAATATAAATTAAATCAAAGTTTTGGCACTACAAAAACTCAACCTAGAGATCCAAACTGGTCACTTTAAGGCTCCGGGTGCATACTGATCACACTTGGTGCATTCCATTTGCTTATAATTGTGTCCTCTCCTTCATGAGCACTGGAATCAAAAAAAGACTAGGTAGGTGAAAGCAAGCAAAGTAGTTGCATTAAACTATCCAATCTCTTTTTAGATCAGTGCTCAGGAAGGAGAGGGCATCCTTTTCCTCATTGCAACCACCTCCATTATTTGGCCATCTGAAAAAACTGGCTAAGGTTTTTTGGCTTTTAGTCTACCTTTCCTCCTTGACATTATCCCTAAATGTCACAAAGGATGTGTTACAGACTGTTTGGCTAGCTAGCTAAGTTAGCGAAATGACCACGTTGTTGTGCACATCAATGTCATCAAGCTAATTAATAAACAAGTTAACTTGTTATTTGTTTATAAGTCATGTAACGTAACAATGTATCAAAGGTTACATTTCCTATTGTAAAGAGTTTTGTGGTAATATGGTCATAAAATGGCCCTATATAAAACGCAGATTGGTTAGTTGGTCAATCGTTGGTCACTCCCTCGCAGTAGTTTCTAATCTCCCAGGCCAGGGTTCTTGCTTAAGATCCACACTGGCAGTGGCTGGAGGTGGCCATGCTGTGGTCACAGCGGAGATGGTGAAGTGCATCGATGGCAAGAGACTCAGACCGTTTGACAGACAAGAGTTATTGACAGCTGCATCAACAATATTTCCTGTTCATGTCCGCAGTGCAGCTTCTATGGAGTTGATCTGGTAAACCGAAAGGTTTTATGTTTGATTCCCTGTTACACCCCCTGTAATAATGTATAGCTGCTGTGGAATTAAAATTAAAGAGTATCTATGAAATGTCAGGAAGGCCATGTGGGATAGGGGTTGAGCAGATGTGGACATGGGCCAATTCTATAACAGGCCACAATAAATCTGCAGACTACAGTACCCTCCGTAATGTCTTGGACAAAGACCCATCATTTATTATTTGCCTCTATTTGAGATTTGTAATAAAATAAATGTTTTTTATTTTATTTCATTTTTTAAAATAATTTATTTCAGATTCTTCCCATTTTGCTAATTGTACCCTATCTATTCCAATGACCTATGTTAGCTAGGATACACTGTCTACAACCCATCCCTCGGCAACCCAAGGAGATCTATTGATCCGGAGAGCAACACGCCTTCTCCAAGCATTGCCTCATCTCACGACCGTGCGCTCATGCCGCTCCTACGTGAGCCAGCCAAATTCAGCTCTGGCAGGCCCGGGAATCGAACCCCGGTCCTCTGTGTGCAACTGCATCGGACTGATGCCTGCATCAAGGTTTCACCATGTAGAAATTACAGCAGTGTTTATACATAGTCCAGTTCAGGGCACCATAATGTTTGGGACACAGCAATAAAAGTAGTTATGTCTAGTATTTTGTTGCATACACTTTGACTTCCTGATGTCTGTGACTTATCAACATCATCTTATTTTCAGGTTGTTCTACAAGCAATACTAGAACTCTTTGCATTTGAATGGATCTCTGTGGGAATTTGGGGTTGGGACTAAATTCAGCTGTAAATTGTGCTGATACAGTATGGAACAGATTTAATGGCTAAATGGCTTTAAATCATCAAGGGTCCAAGGTATCAAATGAGCCCCAAACCACCATGCTGCAGCCAGATATGCAGTAGATATGAAAATAATTGTTTCTCCTGACAAATTTTCCAGTTGAACTCAACTGAACAAATATTCAAGAGAAACAATTCTACGTGTTATTGTTATTTTTTAAATTACAAATCTCAAATTGTGGAGTACAGAGGCAAATAAATAAATGATGATTCTTTGTCCCAAACATTAGGGAGGGCATTGTAAAAGCTTGGCCTTCATCTGTCATTGTATGATATTGTCAGATGAAGCTCATCATTGGGCTGCATCAATAATTAAGATATAAATTAAATAAACACACCAGACCTCCATATCTGCCCCTATGTAACCCCCTCCAGCAAAATAGCTGTAGTTGGAAATATTCTGTCAAAATTGACAATATACTGTATACACAGTGGTTCCTTTATTAGGGAGACCTGTACACCAGCTTGTTAATAAAAAAATATCTAATCAGCCAATCATGTGGCAGCAATTCAAAGCATAAAAAATATGCAGACATGGTCAGAATGGGGAATAAATGTGATGAAAGTGACTTTGACTGTGGAATAATGGTTGGTGCCAGACAGGGTGGTTTGGGTATCTCAGAAGCTGCTGATCTCCTGGAATTTTCATGCACAACAATGGTGTGAAAATTAAAAAAAAATCCAGTGAGCTGCATCCGGGCGAAAACGCCTTGTTAATGAGAGAGGCCAGAGGAGAACAGCCAGACTGGTTCAATCAGACAGGAAGGCAACATGTTACCAGAGCATCTCTGAAAATGCAACACCTCAACCTTGAAGTGGATGGGCTACAGCAGCAGTAAGGCCAATAAGTAAGAAATAAGTTATATAAATACCTAATGAAGCGGTCACTGAGTGTATATTATGTATGTTGCATGACTCCAAGCAAGGGGCCAGCTCTCAGAAATAAAGAATGTTTTGAATTAATTCTGTGGTAAGCCAGGAAGGCAAACAAAGGGCAGGAAAAATGGATAACAGATGCTGTGTTAACGACTCTTTTATTTGCATTGATTTCCTTTCCATGTTTCAATCTGGTAAACATTGGTTGCTATTGTATTCTTTTCTCCTACAGTGCTCTTTTTAGATAATGTTCATGTGACCTTTCAGTTGTGCCTGTATTGTATTGTAGGAAACTAAAAAAGAAATAGAAGCATTGTTTTCACATCAAACTAAAATGGAAGAACATTGTGTATGTTGGTCATAGCTCATAATCAGACAATGTGATTTTAGTTGTTTTTATTTAAAGGTACAATAGGTAAGATTTGTGTTAAAACATTGTTACAAGACCATTGTAAATCCCTTCCTATCATTGAAAAGGGCTCACTGAGGATTAACTCACCCTCTGCCTGTGTTTATAGTCCTTAACTTATCAAAATATGCAGTTGATGGGCCGGCACTCTGTACCAAAACATCATATAGCTGTACAATAATTCAAGATCATTGGTTGAAATTTGGTTCTAATTGCTACAGCCAAACGGCGTTTCAACGTCAGCACATTCACAGAGAAGGGTTGGGATAAACAGTGTTTTGGTTTGAGCGTGTTTGTTGCTGCAATTCCTCTCTTGACCGCTTGAAGTCCAAGATTACCTATTGTACCTATTAACCATTTCTGTGTGGATTTTGATCTATGCTAGGAGTCATGGTCCTGCTGGACAATCTACTTATGACCAAGACTTTTTAGCCGAGGGAACCAGATTCTGCCAAGATTTCGTAGTACTTTGTTTAACTTAACCTTTTTTGTTGCCCTTACAGAGCTAAGTGGTATGTTTAATGTTTATGTCTTTTTTGGTACCCATTACCTGAATTGATGGTGAATTACCATCTGTGTCTTCTGAATTGACAGTTCTTTGGCTTTTCCCATGCTGATGCTTGACAAAGGGATTTTGCATGCTATCTTATTATATATAATCTAGTGAACCAGGAAGTGATGGAATGACGTAATATAGTTCATTGAGAGGTTATCTAAATTAAAGTAAAATTGTATTGCCAATTTCACTTTGTTGGATTTTATCTACAATAATTGTTAGGGGTCCAATAATTTTGGCATCTGTAGTTTTTGGAAAAAAATTAGGTTATTAAATAAACATTGAAACATGAGAGTAAATGTATTGAAATATAAGTATATCGTTTTCCCTTATGTTTGAACATACAATATAGATCATTATCCATGTTATTTATTATGCAGCCTTTTTTCTCCATTTTAAGGGTCCCGATAATTCTGGAGCCCACTGTATCATTTTGGGGGTGTCAGCGGGCAGGGTAGAGAATGGGGGCATAGACATTTTCTTTCAGTAAACAAGGCCTAAAAATCCTGCATCGTCTGCCTTTTAAGTATTACTTTTTCTTCTTCTTAAGTATTACTGCCTGTGGTGGAGCTATTATATATTATAGATTCTATATTTAAAACCAGAGAAGATGTCTTCAGCTATAGAGTTCACTGTACCTCCTATTTATGCCGACAAAAAGCAAGCCTTGTTGTTGGAAAACCCCCAGTAGTTCTACCTGCTACATTGGCTCTGTGAGTAGGACACTGCAAGTCCATCCCTATTTGTCAGCTGAAGCTGCTGTTAAAACGTATGCTACTGTATGTCATGGCTAGAAAGAGTTGGTGAATCTGCTACAGTATGTGATGTCAACAAATACAGGCTTTTGTTTTGGCAGTTTCAGTAATTATATCTCATATTGTATCAAGAGTTAAATCTTCATTACACTTATCTCACTAACACATAAACGCAATGCACAGTGCTGTGGTTGTATAGAACAAATGTTTTTTGGTTGCTTTTTTCTGTAGTATGCTGCATTAAGCATGTTAACTACTGTATGTGTACTGGCCCAGGACTTTATGTGCTGAGTACATTTTCAGTACATTTTCAGTAATGAGTATGGCAGACTCACCTTGATGAAATCCCAGTAAAGCACAAGCAATAGCAACAGAAATTTATTTTTACATTTGCAGGACCCACAAAGTGTGTGTTTGAGTGTGTGAGAGAGAGATAGAGATACAAGTTCCTTTTTTATTGAAAGACTCAAGACCTAAGGATGGTACAAGCTCAATAACACACTGAGCTTGATTTCTATATGGAGCAATTTCATCCGACATGTATGACAGTGGGTGTTATTATTTTCCCCAACAAACACAGTGTAATATATACCTTATGGGAGTCTCGAATTGGCTTTTCTTCTGCAGTATATAAGAGCAATGGTGTGGAACAATGCAGGGCCCTCACGCACTGACAATAGGTGATCTGTCATGACTGGAAATATTATGAGAGCTATTACAGTTGTTCATAAATATTCCTAAAAATCACTGACACAGAAGAACATTCCAGACCATAGACTCTTGAAGATAGGTACCAAATTAATGACAACTCCTTTCCCTGATATACACTCAGTGAGCACTTTATTAGACTTATTTTTGAGACTTATTAAGTCTGCTGCTGTTGTAGCCTATCCACTTAGAGGTTTGTCGCGCTGTGTGTTCAGAGATGCTCTTCTGCATTCCACTGTTGTAATGCGTGGTTATTACTGTCACCTTCCTCTCAGCTTTGACTGGTCTGGCCCTTCTCCTCTGACCTCTCTCATTAACAGTGTGTTTCTGCCCAGGGAACTGCTGCTCACTGGATGTTTTTTGTTTTTCGCACCATTGTCTGCGACAGTCAGAGACTGTTGTGCGTGAAAATCTCAGGAGATCAGCAGTTACAGAAATAACCAGCCTGTCTGGCACAAACAATTATGCCACAATTTAAATCACTGAGATCACATTTTTTCCTCATTCTGATGGTTCATGTGAACATAAACTGAAGCTCCTGACCCGCATCTGCATGAATTTATGCATTTCACTGCGGTCACACGATTGACTGATTAGATAATCGCATGAATAAGTAGGTGTAAGTGCTCGGTGAGTGTAGTTCTCCCTTTACAGCTACCATAGTTACCACCACTCTTGATGTGCTCATATTTTCATATTTTTTGAAATTTTGGTTTTCACTGAAAATCACATGACCCACATGCCAGCTTGAATTCAAAGGCCCTCTTCAGTTAAGTCTAACAAATGAAAATATTCTGTGATAATTTTGTGCCTACTTATTTAGCGTCAAGGCAAACATGCCCTTCTCAACATTATTGATTTGTATCATCTGCCAGAATCTGTACTGTAGCTGTCTCCAAGCCCTGCTGGTTTCAGGGGCTGGTTGCCTTAAGTTTTCTCTGCAGCATTTGCAGCGCATGTTTATTTGGACAGACTCTCAACTCTCTTGTCTTAGGAAACTGGAAGTTCCGGGGTCCATTCCAGAAAGCAGGATGAGCTAGTTATCCAGATCTATTTAGTCAAAATGAACTTGAACTTGAGCTAAACCCGTTTGGTCACTTAGCAGGTGAACAGTATCTGATCATGGGCTTTAAAAAATATCCAATTAAAAAACGGTGAAAAGACCAACAGCAATGCTGTCAGTGAAAAACTATGAAATCCTGTTATTTTATTGGACAGACATTACATAATGAGTTAGACCTGTCATTGTGCATGACTTTGACAGTGTTTTGTGAAAAAAACTGTGAAAGCATCTATGTTTTTCAAAATATTTCACCATAAAAAGGCCTGCACAATTATAAAAGATAATCAACAGCTGGATTTGCTTGCTATGTGGTTCAATATTGGAGTCACTGTGAATGGAGCTAATTGACCTGTACTGTTGTCCTGTACTGAGTCAAAGGTGACCTTAATGGTGAACAGGGACTAATGGACAGGTGCATTAACGGACTACGAACGGTGGAAATGTTCATTTAAGTTGCTAAACCCATTTCAACCTGAAGGGCAGTGGACAGCAGCAGCAAAAGCAATGTGTTCAATCTGACCTCTATGTGCAGCAGAACTTGTGTACTGAATTATCTGGCCTCGGTTTTCGTTTAATTAAATGCATGTGCGTTGTATGACCCTCAGCATGTTTTTCTTCCATATTTTTCTTGCCACGTGGAATGTCTGTCAGTATGCTAATCGTTTTTAAAACGTATTTTAGCCTCCCACCTAGCTGCAGCAGCTACTGCAGATCACTTGCTTGTGAACGAGGACTCCCAGCTAAAGCCCTCCTTTTCCCATGCTGGATGCGTACTGCTCTCCAGGCAGTATAAGGATTATAATCAAATTGTGTTGGGCAGCCTCTGGGTAGTGCCAGGCAGTTAGATACACCTCATTAAGATGCTGACTTACAAAAGACTATGGTTTTGTACAAAATAAAAAATAGCCGCGATAAAGACGCACCCAGAGCACTGATCAAAGCCGGAAAGTTATTCTGATCAGAGAGTGGTTCATTAGAACCTGTCATCAGGGCCGTGGCGAAATTTCGCTGATGGAAACTGCAGCCTGTTTTCATTATTTCAGACACAGCCTTCAGCTGCTTTGTTGCAATTCAAGTTGGCGACCTGAGATATGAGCCGTGCATACGAAGGGCGTCACGTCCTGTTCCTGTGCCGAAATCTTTAAAACCATTAATGATTAATTAGTAGTTTCCTGAGTAGAGTGAAAACAAGTGTGGATGCAAATGTACCGCATTATCTTGGGGTCTTCAAAGGATGCATACTGATTCCTATTCCATCTGAGAGAAATGTCCTAATCTTGAATTTCCTATATTCTACTGTACTGTGGGCGGCCTGTAGCATAGTGGTTAAGGTAAATGACTGGGACACGCAAGGTCAGTGGTTCTAATCTCGGTGTAGCCACAATAAGATCCGCACAGCCATTGGGCCCTTTAACAAGGCCCTTAACCCTGCATTGCTCCAGGGGAGGATTGTCTCCTGCTTAGTCTAATCAACTGTACGTCGCTCTGGATAAGAGCATCTGCCAAATGCCAATAATGTAATGTAATGTACTGTACCCTGCTGACTTGTGAGCAGCAAAAAGGGGAGAAGGAACCTTTTGGATTGGACATAATTTTGCTTTCAGTTTTAAATAACAGTTTTCATCAGCAGAATCTTGATCAAAACAATCAACTCATCTCATAATATGAATATTTCACTTTCTAATTTTACCGTTCAATGCTAAAGGAACATTTCTAAAACACTATGATAACATGCGGCAGTAGTAGCAGCATGTGGTATATGAAGCAGTCATGTGATTACATTCAGAAAATAAGTGAATGGAAATATGCCCACGTTTATTTTTCCACAGAAACCTGACCAACAGTACAGGAAGAACCCCTGCCATGATGCATATTGGTGGGTGCTGGGGAGGCGGTCATAGGGGTGCTAATAGCTAGCTAATCAGAGAATGCCAATGGTTATAATTGGTTCTGATCAACCATCTGATGTGAGAATGTACTGGCTGCTCAGCGTGTTAGATATTCTGAGAAATTGTCCAAATGGTCCTTCTGCCTGATTTTCTTTCAACAATTTCCCTCTGTCCACTCTTTCCTTGCTCTACCTAGTTTTGGAATCACCAGTTATGCAACGCAAAATATGTATTTTCCATGCCATGCTTGAACCAGCTTATTACTTGCATAATATTATGTGGCATGTACATAATAAGCATGGTGACAACAGTAAGATAGTACAACCAAATTTCTGTATACCATGGCAACAATTATGAAAGGACTTCATTCTTTTGAAGGTCACATGAATGCTAAAAGTCCCTCTTCAGATAAAGTGCTAGTTAAAATAGTGGTTTTGACAATCAAACAGTTGTCATTCCAATATGCTATTTGTATTTCCATGCTAATTATAGTTTAAGCATGCTAATAAATAGTGAGGCTCAACACGAAGGAAAGGTTTTCAAACATCCACTATTACAAGTCAAAGATGAGATCTTAGAGGAAGAAGCTATGAAAGAGATGCAGAGTGTGCATAATGGGGCTCTCAGCCTGAGTGCTTCTCGGCTTTTTGCTTTTAAATGGCCCTTTTCATCTTTGCCATCAAAACATTGTTCTTCCATCAGTCTTAAATTGGCTCAGATTCCAAGCTGTTGCAATGGTCTTTGGCCTCAAGATTTCAGTCACTCGTTTGATGGTTTCAATGCTCACAATATTTACTCACTAATTTTAATAATGATACCTAAATATAAAAAAACACACAAGGATCTTTAGTAATGCACAAACATTCCATGGACAAAACACTGTTAGCATGCATTGGTAAGGAGATCTCTGACACGGAGCTGGCATGTTTTGATATGTGTCACCTTTTAATCAGGATAATCATTTTAAAGGCATGAGTTGAAGGCCAGATTAGGCTGCCATTATAGAATCCCCCCAACCCCCACCACCCTACGTGCAGGCTGTCCATACCAACTGTGGCACGTCTGAATACCGGCAAAGAATCCAGATTCCATATTAATTACAAGCTGTCTCTCAACCATCTGTTGTATCCTGGTCGATTTTGCCACAGATCACCCAGGACAGATGGGGCATCATAAAAGTGTATATTTATCAGGGCTAATGCACATCCCAAAGTTAAATGCATTACTGTGGCTATAATTTCTGATAGATGACATGGGGGAAGGGAAAGAGAAAACAGAAAAAGCATGCATACATGGTCAAGAGGTTCAGCTGTTTTTCAGACCAAATGTCAGAATAGGAAATAAATGTGATCTAAGTGACTTTGACCATGGAATGATTGTTGGTGCCAGACTGATGTTTTTGTCATCAACTGCTGTTGTTTTCCTTGGTCGCCCTATTCGATGTCTGTTGCTCTGTACACCAGCAGTTTTTTTTCTTTTTCTAGACATTCCAAGTTGTTGCAAAATCTATACCCAATGCTTTCCCCTCTTTTCTATGCTTCAAAATGGCTTGCTTTCCTCCCAAAGACAGCTCTCTGACTTCATGCTGGTTTATCCTTTCTAACATAACCAAGAGTAGACATTGAGAGCTATTTAATGTTTAACCAATTAATCTAACAGGACAAATCTGGGAATCAAGAAACACCTGTCAGTCACATGTTCCAATACTTTTGCTCACCTAAAAATTGGGTAGTCTGATGCAAAATGTGATATGTTCTAAGTTGTTCACCAAATCTAGATAGAAATACCGGGAAATAATAGTTGTAATTTGTCATTGTTAATTCCTACACATATCACTCGATATGGATGTAGCCTCAAATTAAAAGTGACAGTCTGCATTTTCAAATCCAAAACAACATAAATTGTACCACTGTACAAATACCTACGGACTGCACTGTATGACTACATTTTGTGCTCATTTAAAGAATTGTAACTTTGTTCATTTCTGATGGAAACTTTCCTCCTTGGGGGTTGAGCCTGGAGAGATTATGCATTAATGCAAACTGAAAGTGAACCATCCACCTTGATTCCAGTAACGTTCTGTGTAGTTTTCAGCAGTAGTTAATTAATGCACAGTGAGAATTCACACACTCTCTCCAAGGAACAAACTTTGAACATTTATTTTTAAGCTGCAGTGGTGCCGTGTTCTGTCTGCCAAGCTGTTTATTCTCTCTGCAAACCACTGACCTTCTATACAATTTAAGTCAATCATTCACATTCATGTTGTCAGCAGTCACTGAGCCCAGGAAAAGCTTGTGTGCTATCCCCAGTCTGCACAGCTAATTTATTAAAATTATGTGCATTACCTATGAGTACTAATCAGTATGGATACCTCCTTAACCTCCATTATCTGTTTCAACAGAATCAATGGTGCTTCCAGTTTCCCTTGAGTTATGGCACATGAAAGTATATGAAAACCCCCTGATTTAGTTGAGAAAGGTTGGTCCCATTGGTCTTCATGTGGGGGTGAAAAGAAAGCATCTATATAATGGTCTGCAGGCAAAGAAAGAAGTCTTCAAAACTGTTTGGAAATGATGCTTGAGTTTAAAAGACAATCACAGTTTTGAACATTTTACTTGGATTATTTTGATGACTCCAAGCTGCAATTTCCTGCAGGCAATCAGTCAAAATAAAAAAGGAAACATCTGGGACACCAAATATACACTCACTGAGCACTTTATTAGGTAGACCTGTACACCAGCTTGTTAATGCAAATATGTAATCAGCCAATCATGTGGCAGCAACTAAATGCATAAAAGCATGCATACATGGTCAAGAGGTTCAGCTGGTTTTCAAACCAAATGTCAGAATAGGAAATAAATGTGTGACTAAGTGACTTTGACCATGGAATGATTGTTGGTGCCAGACAGGGTTGTTTGAGTATCTCAGTAATCAATGCCTGGGATTTTCACAGACAACAGTCTCTAGAGTTTGCAGAGAATGGTGTGAAAAACAAAAAAACATCCAGTGCCGGTTCGATCATGCCCTGGGTGTGTCCATGTGTCCCTGAGCAAGACACCTAATCCCTAATTGCCCCTGACCAGATGCAATTGGGGATTAGTGCTGGTTGGTTGCTCCATGGCAGCCAATCGCCATTGGTGTGCGAGAGTGTGCGTGAATGAGAAGCATCAGTTGTGCAGTGCTTTTGATAAAGGCGCTATATAAATGCAGACCATTTAAAACAGTGGTATGCAGAAGAGAATCTCTGAACACATCAAACCTCTTAGTGGATAGGCCGCAGCAGAAGACTTGCTATAAAAAATTATTTTAATAAAGTGCTCTCTGGTTCAGCCATTATTTAAGCAAATGACACCACGGTATCTAATGTCATACTGAATTATCAGGGAACTCTGAGGGAAATAACTCATCAGCAAAGGGCAACAATGGGCTGGAGTGCATACTAAACACTGGTGATCAGCAGTGTCACACCTCGTGCATGCAGAATACCTAGGGCAGAATACTGAGGTGAGTGGCAGCGACTAGATGGCCAAATAAGGGAGCAAGGAGACAGTGCTTTCTTTCATAGACAACTTGCCCAGTTTGATTCTGTTCCAAATGGCACGCAGCTACCCCAAGGTAGCGATGCCACCTGAAACTTAAAACGTGGGTGGCTGGCCCTGGCTCAGACAATAGGAGACTATTAAACCTTCCCCCTTGCAACTCTGCACCAGTCATAAAATGATAGACCCACATTAGTAATAGCCATCTACCCTCTTTCAGCAGAATTCCCCTATAACTTCCACCCTCTACCTCAGTCCATATCCCCAGTCACAGGGTTAGAATGTTCAATATAGCAAACTAAATCAATATTGGTTCACACAAAACACATGTAATAAATAAATGTTGTGACTGGCACTTCTGTAAAGAATATGCTATATTGCACATTAACCTTTTTCTAAAGAAAAGGAATTTTCTTTAAAAATGTAAAACAATTATCTACCACATAGCTAAAATTTGATTTTAATAAGTAAATGATAGTAATATAGAAGTAATTATAATAAATGCAAAAATGAATTGATTCCAGTTTCTTTCTGTATAGTTCTGAGCAGTAATGGATGAATGTGTCGATCAGTGTCTGACTAGAGAAATAGTAACATGGATAAGAAATTTGACTGTTAAACTACGGAAGAAAGGGCTAAACTAAAAAAGTAGACTACATGGCAATCCCTAGGCTATAAACATTGAGTTAATAAAACATAATTGAACACAAATGAGCTTTGTCAACTGATCCACCTTTGTTTGTGTGCTACGTAGCTCAGGCATAAGTAGCCAGTCATCTGCCGAAATGTCACCTCATTATTTACTGGTGCTGGAAATCTGTATCTACATTAGTTATATTGGAATCCCCAAGCCCCTGGTGTTGTCATTTTCTGTGTTGAGCTCTCAGTATCAGCTCTGAACAAATTGAATGTCTAGGCTTTAATGTCCACTGTCGGAGTGATGGAAATATAGGAAAGATAATGTGTTTAGATGTAATGAAAAAGGTCATCTGATTGCAGAGTTGAATTGATAAAAAGAACATCTAAATTGCAATTGATGGTATGTGTGTATGTGTGTGCATGTGCATGTCTGTGTGAGTGTGATCAGCAATGCTCCTCATTGAACGGTAAAAGAATGCATATTGGCTAAGTGCACAGTTGTCACTATACTCAATAAAACTCTGTTTTGGCAGCTGAAAGTTAAACCGGGATTTGAATATAAGATTGTTTAGCCCCCTGAGACTTGGACTCTCGGAATATCAGGACCAAGCAAGTTTTCCTTTCTTTAATTTTGCAATGATGGCAGAAATTGATGAAGATGGACCCAGCAAGTAAGATGCCAGCAACTGTGTAACTGCTGCAGATCTAGGCTTCTTGAATAATTTGAGGTGCCTACACCAGCATTTCACACTATTCCTGTTTGGCTGGCAATCTGTTGATAGGCTCTTCACACAGATGTAATGCTGTGATGAACACTATGTGGGCAGACCTCTCCATGAAAACTTGCCAGGGGTAGAGATCCACACCTCCTCTTGGTGAGTGGTCAGATTGGGGTTAGGTCTCTTGGTGGTGACAGTGAGAACCGCAGGTGATAAGCCAGAACTAGCCATTCCCACAACGACTGGGTCTGCTGCGTTTTTAAAAGTGAATTTTAATGGTCATTTCACTGCTGCTGGAGAGACTGTTGTCTCAGGAGCTTTCAGGAGCTCTCTGTTGGCAGTGTGCAATTTGGCACAGCACTGCATCTAAAGGTAGAAACAATTTCCTTTGTTCTGTGACTAATATAACATGCCAGCAGCTGTTCTTATGGTCAAGTTCAGTGCATGTTTTCAGAGGTCATCTTTTCACCTCTATTTGTGTGCCTTCCCAAGGGCATATGTCCTATTTTCAAGGCTAAACTATTCTTTGTGGTCACACAGTTCCATCCCTGTACCATATTCAACTCATTTGTAGAATGAACCTTTGCATCTTTTTTTTTAATAAGGGAAAAAAAGTGAAACAGTACTATGGTGAGAAGACTGCTTCCCCAGTTGTGTCCCACCCTGTGTGAAAAATAATTTTATTGATCGAGCCGCAATTTTGATCATAGAATGTGCAGCAAATCTATACCTGACACACATCACAGGGATCACCATCTATGCTGGGGCTGGAACATTTGGGGGAAGAATCAGGTCCTCTTTCTTTTTCACTTCCCTTTTCTCTTTTCTGCTGGAACACACAGCTGCCCGAAACCTTAAGTCTTACGAATATACTGTGTCTTAGTCCTGTTTTTATTCCATGAGATTCAATTATGCTTAAAATTGTGTTTTCTACAAAAAGTGAGGTGCATCTACAAATAACATTTTTGGATTAATAACTCACATTTCTTGGAAATTCTGATGGCTCCAAATCAAGTCCTCAAAACGGATTACAAAAAAAACTGAAATGAAAGATGAAACAAAATCTTCCCTACTGTGCTTTTGTTAAGACCAACACTTGGGAGAATTTCTGCAAGATAAAAACATGAACTCAAAATGGATGACTGCTATTGGTATTCAGCAGTGCAGTTTTAATGGTCATTGATTTGGATTAATGTATTCACATTCAACCAAAAGCCTTCGTTTCAAAGCAATTGACCTTTAAAACCATACCCCAGGACACCAAAACAGTCATCCAGATTCAGCAATGTCATTATTTAATTATGTTTTGAAAGGCCTCAGCCTTTAAGTGCATTTCACCAAAAAGGTTAGCCATATTAAAATGTGAGATATTTTCTTAATTTACCATTCTCTGCATTTTGAGTTCACCAAAAATGGAGGTTCCCTATCAGAAATCAGATGTTAATGTGTATTCCAGAGCACTGTTAGAAAGTAAAATGATCACACCCATAATTTTAAATTGCAAATTGTCTGCACCACTGGCACCCATGCATAGAGCACCGTGCCAGAGAGAGAGAAATCCTTTCATTACCCTTTCACACTGAAGCAATGACTTGGGTAATGTTTTTTTTTTGGCAATGGTTTTCAGTTTGTGTGAAAGGGTCAACCTGTGTTATTCAACCCGGGTCTGTGACCCGGCTCAACATGGACATCAAACTGTTATCCTTCATGGAGTGCTTAGATATGTCTTAGTGATGTAGCTTAAACCCTCTAGGCATGAAAAGCATCAAATTAAGAAAAATATTTTTCAAAGAAAGATTAATGTGATACCATGTTGTAAATAAAAGTTTCAGTGCAGAAAAATTGAGGAACAGCTTGTGATGATGGTACAATTAAACCTCAAAAATGATGCTCGTTATGCAATCACCATTTCCAAGTTTAATATGTTGTTATTTATTGCCCACAGCATCACCAGGCAAAATCAGCACTAACATGAGCTAGTATAATCGTACGTACATGATAATTACATATTGTAATTTAATAGCCTACTTATCAGTCAGGGTCATAACACAAGGGTTGGGTATGGCAAATATATGTATTTTGCCCTGGCAAAATCAATCGCATCAACCCCAATACTCGTAGCCTACCGAGTTTCATACAGCACTGGATGGTTATTTCTAGTGATCCATTTATTGAGAGATGATCGGTAGCTGGTAAGATGGCAACCAAAAAAGATATATCGCTAACTAGCGAAAGCAAATAATAATTATCAGTCTCATTGCACAACCACAGGAACTTGAACAATAATTTATATATCGTAAATGTTATATTGTGTATTGCTGTTCTTCACTTCAACAGAAAATTTGTAGCTGCACGAGATCACGAGGAAACAACAGGAAGCTCTTGCCCCTGCCTCAGCCTAGCCAACCAAGTCACCCATAGTATGAACACGGGGTTAGTTTTCTTATGAATGGAAAACATTTATTGATACTACTATTATTTAAAGTAAAAAGGAAAAACAAATGACAAATAATAAATCAATACATTTATATTCACAACATGCACAGACTCCTAGTTGACAGACTACCTTGAGTAACAAATTGAATTCGGCTCACCTTAATTCAACAGTGATGTGCATTATCGTTAGAATTGCACCTTGACTCTGAAAATATGGATCTTACAGTGAACACTTGAAATTTAGCCTTTCACATATGATTTCAAATATTTACATTTTAAATATGTAAAATTGTGAACTGAACATTTTGACATGATTGGCTTTTACACATTTGATAAGAAAATAGATTACATTGAAATAGGTCACATTAAAGTATGAACAACAGTTTTTACACACGTGACTTTAAATCCTTTGATCTTGTTCCACTCACTTCCTCTAAATGGGATTATTTTTTATAGCTCATGTGATGAGTACCCTTCACATGTTGGGTGTTTACATGTAGATTTTGAACTGTGTTGTTTTCGTAAGGGCATTGTTGTGGTGAAATGCCAGTTAAACGCTGTCTTAACATTCTGTTGAAAACCAACAATGTTTAGTTGAAGTGAGGCTTATTTCACCTGAGCTATATTAGGGTTAATGTAGTCTGTTTGTAAAAGGTATTTCAGCCTTGATTTACACCACTCTAGATGTTCTTGTTTTACTCACTGGAAAAGGTGAATTATTCGGGTTACTTCCCCATTCTGGTAACCTCAATCAGTGAAGAAAAAGAAGAAGAAAAAGTGCTGGTATCAGGAATATATAGTGTGTTAACACATAATGCAGATTATGCTGAATAAGATTAAAGTTTGCAATAATGTAATCTGACTAGCAATAAAAATGTGCACTGGACTTTGGTGTTTCAGCCTATCAGGACACGGAAATACACTCTAATCTGGGGTCGGGGGAGGGGGTGTGGGGTCTTAAATATAGTCCATTGATGTTGAGGAAGCTGGCTTTGCTGGCCCCAGTTCAACTGAAAAAAAAAACATTAACAATAGTCCACTGTTCAAATGACTGACAATGATGATGCCAGGACTAAAGACTACCTTTTAGAAAGTGCCATTTCAACATTTCTTTTTCTACAGCTTTGACCTACAAATTTATCAAAACAGGCAAAACAGCATGTTTATTCTTCATATTCTGAAAATGAATTTTATATTTAAATGCTAATAAACACTAACAAATAGCTAAACTTCAGTGTATTACAAGACTATCTATTTTGACCCAGTTAAGATTGTTATTTGCGGCTTCCTTTTGTGAACTGTATAAATGATGAATTTTGAACTAAAATGAAAATTTTACTTTGAAAATGCTTATTAGTGTCCATTCTTTTCTTCACAATTAGGTGGGGCTAACAATTAGAATATAGATTGAATGCAGGTATATCTATGACATCCATATAGCTTGAATGTACACGCACTCATGAGTTCTGAAAGTTTTTTTTAAATATAACCTTTTTGATCTTATTGGCCTATGTTTTGTAAGTCCTGGATTCTGAAACTGCAGTTTTCTTGGGTCTGACTGGACCAGTTTTTGTTGGCATTACATACTTATTCGGTCTGATTGTACTGGGTTTTATTGGTGCTGCACTCTGCTAGTGTCAGGCTGGGCCAATATTGTTGGTTCTGCACTCTTTTTGGATCTTATTGGACAAAGCTGTGTTGTTCTTGGGTTTGATTGAACAATATTGTTTTTGTCCTACATGCTTCTTTGGTGATTGGCTCAAGTTTTTTTTTGCTACTACACATCTTGGGACTGACTGGAAGGTTTTGTTGATACAGAATGTGTTCTGGCCTGACATTGTGAGACACACACACACTTTGCCTCCTGTGATTTGTTACTTGTTGCCCACTGCCCAATTTATAGTATTATCCTCTGTTGCCTGACCTGGTGTAAAGTATGGGTAGAATGAATGTAACATAAATGTAATAAGGGATCTATCACAGCAAATAAAATGGGTTGACCGGGTTCCAGTTGAGGTAATAAACTAGCAGTAAAAGTCCAAATGAAGGGAAGTATAGTGTGCAGAGTAGGCGATGCATCTGGAACTCCAGGCTGCATCTAGGCACGGGCAGGAACATGGCGAGAAACAGGGCTCTGCAATCCATACAGAGAGAACATGATCCGTTTCAAGTCCAATAGCCAGGCACTTGTTTAAGTGTGGCCAAAATGACAGTAATTGTGAAATCGCTCATGTTCAAATCCCAGTTTTGATATTAATTAAATGAATATTGCAGCCAGTTCATGCCTTCTATTCCAGTATGCCCGTTCTAGCACAGTGGCACACAAGTAGTATGAAGTTGGAACAGGAAGAAATATATTAAAAATGATATGAACTGAGTCAGCTGAGTCATTTGAGCTGCCCTTCTTATGTTATAATCAGGCGTTCCATTGGGTCATGCCAGCTTCATAAACTCCCAGTGAGTACCACAAGTCTGATGCCTTTTGTTTGGGAAGGAAGTGCTGCAGCTTGAACCACCATACAATGTCCTCTATGAATGGAGAGAAAACAAAGGAGAAAATGCAGTCTACGAGCAGGGAAACGGTAGAAAAAAGAACCTCAAGTGGCCTGTTCTGCAATTACCCAAAAATGTGTTATGCTATTGAACACTCGCTCTCTTCTGCTTACCTCAATGACAACATCAGGCTCTCCAGTAATATGATGTCCAGGTAACATCATGGTTCTTAACTCTTATGCAATTAGTCCAAAAAATCCCCAAAAGGTATCTCAGTTGTTTTGATTCAACTGACCGTATCACTGATAAGTTAGAAAGATACAAATCTGGTGCATCAGGCTTGCCTGGCAACAGGCTAAGCAAATATCTTAGCATTATCCAGTCCATCTCAAACTTCAGTTCATCATCCTCGGGGTGCATTGGTAAATCCTAAATCCCTGTTGTGTGAGCAGGTGTGCTCCCTTCCTCATCCTCCTGACTGATAAAACTTCTGTTTAGGCAGTGCAATAAATACGAAATAAGCCTCCATTTTACCAATTAACAGCTTGAAGAAAACTGGGTAATCTATCTATGATTGTATCTGTTCTGTAAACACAAAGCAGCCATTCCTTGGCTGGAAAGAATCTTCATAACGCTCAGCCGAGGGTAGCCCACGGTGGATTAGTCGGGAGGGGGGTGTATTTATATTGATATTTGCATTTTCATATCGATGTAGGCATTACGTAACTCTTCTGAACATATTGAGGCACAGCCAAATCCATTAGGTTCTGGTTCTTAGGGAGTAATGATGCATAGCTGTGTCAGCCCACTTTAGAGATGAATAATACCATGAGTCTTGTGCTAGATATTATCATAAGAGTACGTTTCTATAAATTCTCCCACTTGTGATATCAGCTGTGTACCCCCCTCCTCCCCCTCATGGGTCTGAAATAATTTCCATGTGTTTTCCATGTCAGCATTCTGTGAACTGTGAAACACAAGCAGCCAGCTTAGACCACATAGATTCAGTGTGTTTGAGAGAGAGAGAGAGAGAGAGAGAGAGAGAGAGAGAGAGAGAGAGAGAGAGAGAGAGAGAGAGAGAGAGAGAGAGAGAGAGAGAGAGAGAGAGAGAGAGAGAGAGAGAGAGAGAGAGAGAGAGAGAGAGAGAGAGAGAGAGAGAGAGAGAGTTATGATTCATATTATACTGAAAAACATTTTGGATAAATGCAAGTGTGGTATAATAATAATAATCATAATAACTAAATACATTATTTTATTTATTAGTTATAGTAAGGCATATTAAAACTGCCTTACCATACAAATAGTCTTAACACCATAACAAAATATATAGTTTTAGTTTAAATATAACCTAAAAACAATGTATTCAGCATGTTTATTAAACATTTTTCACTTGGACCTTACTGGCAGACTGCACGTTCAGATAGATTCTGGGTCATCTCAATCAATAGTTACTTTACCTTAAGAATACTCAAACCTGTCCCACTTGCATAGGTCTACAACAACCCACTATTATTGTTGCAGTATTTACTTTAATCATAACTGTAGCTTACAAATAATAAAAGCCATGGATTAACCTCCATAATAGATGTTGTACATACATCCCTGCACATTTTATTGGAACAAAAACAAATTGAGTCCAATCATCATAATGCTGTAATGTTTTTTATTTCCATGAAGATCACGTGTGCTCTCCACTACCATCTCTATCACTGCCTCCATTATATTCTACTTATACACTGCAGTGTACAGTGCAGGGGGGGAATCAATTTCAGCAATGTCTGGTAATGAACATAATATTTCCGTCTGCACTTAAGAAAACAGATTACTGTTTGCCTGATCCTTTAAAATGACCTTCCAGTTTCTTACAGACTTGTTTTGATAAGCAATTGTGTGAGCCTCTGATTACATGATGTCTGTCAGAAATATCTTCAGCTCTCCCTTATGGCTCCATGGTGGTGGAAAGACCTCCCTGTAGAGGTCAGAACAGCAGAGACTCTGACCACCTTCAAGTGCAGACTGAAGACACACCTCTTCAAACTGCACCTCTCCCCAACCCTCCCTACCTCCCTGTAATCTCTATTTGATTGGTAGTTGTTATTTTCCAGTTCTCATTAGCGTGTCATTACTTGGAATAACTTGTGTTCGCTAGGATGGTATTTTTGCTACTTTCGTTTGGCTGTGTAAGCTGTTTATTGTTCCTACGTAAGTGTAAATCATTCTATCACGTTGTGCTGTATTATTTAGATATAATCCCTTGTCAGATTAATCAAATAGGCCCAAATCCTTATCTTTGTTGTCGTTTTAGCACTTCAAATTGTACTTCCATCTAGGTACTTCCCTTTCAGTGCAGCTGTCCGTAATTATAAGTACGCACTTAGCACTTAGTTGTACGTCACTCTGGGTAAGAGCGTCTGCCAAATGCCAATAATATAATGTAATGTAATAAACCACATGGCGTAATATCCCTATCAGGTGTTTCACCAGCCATGTTACGGTCAGTGTTTCATCTCCTGTATAAAGACAAGTAGAGATTGCGATTAAAGCAATAATACTGCTGGTAATATATACAGTGGGCTCCAGAATTATTGACATCCTTCATAAATATGTGAAGAAATACTGTGAATTAATAAATAATACCGTTACTGACATACGTAAGCTTTATTTTCCAACATGTGCTAAGTAGTGTAGCCTACTTTATTAATGATTCAATGGAATCAACGGAATCAATGGAATTCAATTATTGGCACCCTCACCATCATCATCTTTCTCACCATCCGTGGAGACAACGTACATTTGCGTCCTCTTCCTGGCAAGTTTGCCACCATTCCTTACAGTGTTAAGTGGTATGTTTAATCATTAATGTCTTTTTTGTACCTATTACCAAACTTGTGAGGGTCAATTACCATCTGTCTCTGTTTGGAATGACAGTTCTCTGGGTTTTCACATTCTGATGGGATAACAATGGAATTTTTCATGCTTATTACCTCATTTTTATTCTGTACTGAAACAGGAAGTGATGGGATGACACAATGTAGTTCCTTTAGGCTGAGAATGAGTAACTCAAATAAATATGAATAAATACATTTAAACTTGAGTAAATGTATTGAAATAGTATAAAGTATATTGTTTCCCCATCTGTTTGAACATAACATTTATTATAGATTATTATCAGTGTTGTTTTTTTATATGCAGCCTTTTTTAAATTTTTATCAAGGGTGCCAATAATTCTGGAGTGACTGTATGTTAGCTTGTCTGCTTACCAATTAGTAGCATAATCATCATAGCAGATCAATGACTTATTTCATGCAAATGGTGAGAATGTTAAGTGCAAACATGTATGGGTGGATCAAGTAGTACATTGCTTGCATGTATGGGCAGAACAAAGGACCCTACCATCGCTAGCAGGTTCACAACACAATGGTCACCTCAACTGACCTTTTTTGCTCAGAGGAGAAGCAATCCCTATTGTAAATACAGAGAGGGTCTGCAATATGATTTCCAAAGATATATTATAGTGTCATGTGGAATTTAATCCCTTGGTTAAATGTTTGCTAAATTCAGTTCAATAAACATTTCATTAGCATTGACCTAAATTTTAGTCTGCTGCCATTTTCTGTAATTGTGCAGAAGTGTGGACAATTGAATAACCTCTATAGGTATAATGTATTGTCACTTTATGGGTGATTCAATCCCTTTATTTTCAAATATATATTCTGGAGAGCTTATGTAATGAACAATGTACGCAGTACAATTTCTGTTTTTCTCTATTTTTATTTGATCCAGAAGAGAAGCTTTTACAAACTGCCAAAACGTTCAAATATGACTAGGTAATAATACATGTTAAAGTACTAATTACCTAATTTAAAAGTAATAATTGACTGCTGATGTTTTCGTATAAACATAAATTTAATATTAGCTCTGATAAAGTGTTATATCTTGAAATGGCATTTTGTTGTTCTACAAACCTTTTTGAGAAAAAAGGGAGTTGTCATTCAAAATTGTTATTTCATTCAAAAAACTAATTAAAGATTTATTTACCTTTCAACCTGTTTGGCTTATCAGTTGCTCTCAGAAAATTAAATATAGATTCTGTGAACTATGAACATGTAATGGCAATTTGTCATCTATGTAGCATTCCGTCATGTCTAAAAGCTCATAGCTTTCTCTGCATTCATGGTACATTTTATACAATAGTCACACTTTGAGGACACCCTGTCAAATTTTACAAACTACCAGTAACATTCCCTCCCCCAGTCAATCTAGAATCTACTGAATTTCCCCAAGCAACTTGGCCTGACAGATTATGTTCCCAGAGGACTTTATTTTCAGGGTTTTTGTTGAATCACACATGGGTTGAAAATCTAAATTTAAATTTCTATTTTTGCATCTGACTAAAGGGTGTAAGTGTGTAATCCTTGCCACATCTAGCACACCTCAAATCCAATCCAGTTTTTTAGAGTAGTGTGGCTGGTAGTGTGAAAAATAGCTTGTGCCTTTGGTTGATTATTTTTTTCCAGTTACCTTATAATCCTCTCTTGTATATGTTTATATTTCTCGGGGATGGGGTCAAACCCAAAGACATGTTGTGTGTTCAGAGATGCTCTTCTGCATACCCTTGTTATAATGTGTGGTTTGAGTTACTGTTGCCTTCCTGTCAGCTTGAACCAGAAATTATTCTCTCACATCTCTCATTAACAACCTGTTTTCACCCAGAGAACTGTTGCTCACTGGATATTTTTGCTTTTCACACAAACAAAAAAAACATGCTTTGTAAACTCTGGAGACTGTTGTGCATGAGAATCCCAGGAGATCAGCAGTTTCTGAGTTACTCAAACCCCCCCCTGTCTGGCACCACCAATAATACATAAAAGTCTGAACACCTAAACTTCTTCATGTCATCTGCATGCTTGTATGCTTTGAGTTACTGCTATATGATTGGCTGATTAGATATTTGCATTAACAAGCAGGTGTACAGGTCTACCTAATAAAGTGATCACTGTGTTAATCCCTCAGTCCCAACTCCTTTGATTCTGCAGCAACCCCCTTGTAATTTGAAGCTTGCTCACTTCCTTGGAACTGTGTCTTAATTCTCACACTTCCTTAACTGCAGTAGTTGACAGAGCAGACTAACAGTAAGTTGTGTTTAAACGAGGTTGGACAAGCTGTTTCTGGCTTAGAACATGTATCATACATGAAACCTTTTTGCATCATTTGGGGTTAGCTTTCGGCTATCTTCAAGTAACTCTTACACGTACAGTTTTCTTCTTTTGTAAGAAAATTATCCTGACATCATGTTTTGAGAAACACGTGAAGAGCTGTCTGGAAATTGTGTGTGAAGTATGTTGTGCATTTTCAAGACACATTGCTATTGGCAACCCCTGGCTGGCTAATTATATGAACTATCAATATATGACTTCTAAAAGAAATCAGGCTCACTTGAGAGATACTTATTGGAAATATTCCTTTAAGTAATAGTATCATTATGTAATGCTTACGTAAGCGTGACATTAATTCTTTATACATGTAGATCATTTGGTGACAGCTGTTCCCAAATTCAACATGGTACATCAGGCTAATGTCACTGCATTTCTCAATAAAACATAACACTTGTGACACTTTGAAAACACATAGTTTAAAAAAGAAAGAAAAAAAAGGGGATTTACTAAATAAATGAGTAATCTGTTCTTGGCTTGTTTTGTAAGAAAATGGATTTACAATCATTGACTTTTGTTTTTACAGGTGTGTGAACCTGCATGACAATGGAAAACCTGCTGGTCTACCTGCTGGTTATTAGCATGGCAGTGAAGGCCCAAAACTGTCCGAAACGTTGTATCTGTCAGGTACTGTCCCCCAACCTTGCAACTCTCTGTGCCAAAAAGGGGCTGCTATTTGTCCCCCCCAACATCGATAGGCACACTGTCGAGCTGCGGCTGGGTGACAACTTTGTCACAACCATAAAGAGGAAAGACTTTGCCAACATGACAAAGCTGGTGGATCTCACCCTCTCGAGAAACACCATCAGCTTCATCACCCCCCATGCTTTCACCGACCTGGAGAACCTGCGCGCCCTGCACCTGAACAGCAACCGGCTGACGCGGATATCAAATGACACCTTCAGCGGTATGTCCAAGCTACACCACTTAATCCTCAACAACAACCAGCTCACTTTCATCTATATCGGGGCTTTCAACGACCTCTTGGCTCTTGAGGAGCTGGACTTGTCCTATAATAACCTGGAAAGTATTCCCTGGGAAGCTATCCAGAGAATGATCAGTCTGCACACACTGAGCCTAGATCACAACATGATTGACTACATCCCTGAGGGGACCTTCTCTCTCCTGCAGAAGCTTAACCGTCTGGACGTCACCTCCAACAAGCTCCAGAAGCTTCCGCCAGACCCCCTTTTCCAGAGGGCCCAGGTCCTAGCCACGTCGGGCATCATGAGCTCGACGTCCTTCGCGCTGAGCTTCGGCGGAAACCCGCTGCACTGCAACTGCGAGCTCCTCTGGCTGAGGCGGCTGTACCGCGAGGACGACCTGGAGACCTGTGCCACGCCCGCGCACCTGTCGGGCCGCTACTTCTGGTCAGTTCCCGAGGAGGAGTTCCTCTGCGAGCCACCTCTCATTACGCGGTACACCCAGGAAATGAGGGTGCTGGAGGGGCAGAGGGTCACCCTCCGGTGCAAGGCCAGGGGGGACCCCGAGCCTGCCATCCACTGGATCTCCCCGGACGGCAAGCTGGTGTCCAACTCATCACGGGCACTGGTCTACAGCAATGGCACGCTGGACATTCTGATCAGCACAGTGAAGGACACCGGTGCCTTCACCTGTATCTCATCCAATCCAGCAGGGGAGGCCCACCAGACTGTGGAGCTCCTCATTATCAAGCTGCCGCATTTCACCAACAGCACAAACACCATGCAGGAACCTGATCCGGGCTCCTCTGACATCTCCACCTCCACCAAGTTCGGCGCCAACAGCACCAACCACACTGGCGATACCAAGGCCAGCCCCGACAAGCGGGTGGCAGTGGCCGAGGTGACCTCCTCCAGTGCCCTTGTCAAGTTCAACTTCCAGAGAAACATCCCTGGAATCCGCATGTTCCAGATCCAGTACAATGGTACCTATGACGACTCCCTCGTTTACAGGTGAGGCTTCCATGTTTCACCATTCAGTCAGAGCACTGCTTCCTATAAGCTGTTGTTAGGGGGTGGCACCAGTCTGGTGAGAGATAAAACTGTGACCATTTGTGACCATTTAATCCTGTCTGATTCTCTAAGGCCGATAAATGCAACCAAATTAGATGAAATTTGGAATTTACATCTTTAAGCCTATACTGTGAACTGTAGACCAAGCTCTCTCTCCTACAATGCTCATTAAATTATGCAGACAAAAAATTAACTCTACTTTCCGCATAATGCTCTTTTAGTTGGCATAACATGAAATCACCTGTATATAGATGTATTGTGTATATAATAATAAATAAATATCAATTGTGTATATAATAATAATGATCACCATTATCATCATAATTCTAATAACAATTGTCAACATCAATGGGGTGTAATTCACATAAAGAGGGATTTTGTGTGTACATACAATCATTTATCCTCTAATAGAGTCAATATCAGAGAAGATGACAAATATGTTTGTCAGTGGAAATGGTTCCAAATTGCTTCCACCTCAAATAAATGTATTCTTTGATTAGCTGTTGATCACAAGAAGTTCAATTAATTCCCTCATTTATCATTCTGCTGCTGTTTATGATCAGTGGCATATCATATCAGAATTCTGCGGGGTCTCTCCACAAGGTCGATTGACTTACAATTAAACACTTAGCCCGAATAATAATAACATGCTGCAATAACTAACTTTAGATGGAATATTAGAGAAGTGGAATATAGCTGGAGAATGGCAAACGTCTAGGGGGCATGCTCCCAGAAATATATATTTTTTGAACAGCAGGGAAATTTCATTTCTGTTTAATTTTAAGGGGGAAATATGACTGATTACTGATCATTAATGCTCGGTGTTATATAACAGAAAATACTTGCTGAATACTTGACGTGAATGTTGATCCCAGAGCGTTCCAAAATCTGTATTGTCACAATTAGACATTGTCTCCAAGAATTTGCCAATTGCGTATTGTTAAAATGGGTAGGC
Organism: Conger conger; assembly: GCF_963514075.1. Classification (NCBI taxonomy): domain Eukaryota; kingdom Metazoa; phylum Chordata; class Actinopteri; order Anguilliformes; family Congridae; genus Conger; species Conger conger. The sequence continues at coordinate 23,199,661 of NC_083764.1, read as the reverse complement.
CTATATTCTGGAATCCAGATAGGCTAAACATATGTAGCTGCTTATTATTAATTAGCAAGAATTAAAGCTATTCTTGGATCTCGTTATTTAAATCTAGATTGTGTGCATGCTGGCTCTCATTACACAAGTCACAAGCAATGTTAAAAACAATTTTTGTGCTGCAGAAACATCGGGGACACAGCAGCATTTAATTTATGTGAATTGTTTGAATTGTAGGTCTTTCTGAACTACATTCTGGCTGGGAACTCAGCTGATAACTCCAAATATTACTGAAAGAAGTGCAAACACAGTGAAAGTGGATGTATTTTTCTCACTGAAAATATTTCCTGTTTTTGACTGGATACAGATTATTGTAGGTGTGGCTTGACCTTGTGAGGTCCATTGATTGACGTCTTTGTCAAATATCCAACCCCCATCAACAAGTCAAACACAACAGGCTAGCTCCTTATTCATAAGCATACTGAATAATAATTAACTATTTTGAGAATGTATTTAGATGCTTATCGATATAAAATGGGGTCACATCACTGAAAATGCATTCTATTGTATTGTCAACGGTGTTTCCACCATCTTCCTGAGAAATATTAACTTGAGAGATAATATTAAGATGAGCAATTCCTTGGAACTCCTCCAAAGGAAATCATATATTTAAATGTAGGCATCATCGTAAAATGTCAACTTATTTTGGCATAAAATCTCAAGAACTGTTTTTGCTGAAGTGCAACAGACTCTGCATGCGTATTGAAAATGCTACAGTTTTGTTATATAGGTGAAACAAATGCTGTCTTTTATGCAAGCCTAACAAATTATACACAATTGGAAACGTAATGTCATTAGCTAATAATTTTTAGTCGTCACTTAAATGACATGCCAATAGTTGGTTCTTTGAGTTCAAGTTATGTATAAAACGGACTGTAATTCCTAACACTGTTGTAAATACCCTCAAATTAAAGTCTTTGAGCTCATATTCATTACTTTCTTCCAACTCCAATATCCAGGTAAAATAACAATAACTTTGTCAATGTCCAAATATTTATAGACCTGACTATAAATATCATGTATGTGAACTGATCTAATTGACAGTATATAGTGTTTCCATTGATTTGCTTTACATGTTTTCTATTATATCAGGAGGAACTAGGCAACAATAAACTATCACTCTGTCATTATTCAGCTGCTGTCTTTATGAATCAGTAAATACTGCTGGTATGGATTTTTTACAAGACACAGAACTGTTCTGTCAGTATTTAAGAATGACTCTCTTGTGAGATTGAGATTGAATTATGTAAACATTTATGCATTTTCAACTTTACATAACCTTTACATATATCATTCATAAGAACTGTGGGAATTCAGTTTGATTGTTCATATGCCAAGTGACATCACGTGTTGTACCACATTTAACAGCAGCATTTTAAATAACATGTTATGTAAATAACATACTTCATAATGCATTCCATTTGTGTGGGAATGCTTTTTTTTTTAAGTTATGAGAAGATGACAAAGGCATCATGAAGGCTTTGTGACAATGTAGGTCTTGTAACGTTTGGCCCCTTTTTTCTTACCTGAGGGAATTGCTAACATGCAAAAGATTATATTAAAGCCATTTAAAAGCTGGCTTAATGAAGATGGAGCAGAAATATGTTTATTTTCTCCTCATTATTTTCCACACAACCTTTAGAATTTTAAATTATTCTGAACTTGAATAAAAAATAAAAGTTGAAAACCAATTTCTTATTGGTTATTTTTATAATAGTCATGGCATGTCACACTGACATGTACATTGTAATTGCATCCCCTGCAAAATTTTACTGTATAAGGAAGTACATGCTCAAGAATACATTTCAGGTAATGGCAAATTAACATTGTTACACAATTATCATTAAGCGGCTTCCAATTACACTGAGCCTATAAAGTAATGTGCCATGAAATGTTTGTAAATACACATCATATAATTCACAGCCCTATTAGTTACAAATAGTTAAAGTAATATCGGACTTATTTCCTTTTCCTACAATGCTCAGGAATATACACTCACTGAGCACTTTATTAGGAACACCTTTACACTTACTAATACTAACTATGTAATCAGCCAATCTTGTAGCAGCAGTGCAATGCCTAAAATCAGGCAGATACGGATCAGGTGCTTCAGTTAATGTTCACATGAAGCATCAGAGTAGGGAAAAATGTGATCTCAGTGATTCTAACCATGGTGTGAAATTATGCGGGCAGGAACGTGTTAGGTCAGAGGAGATGGGCCAAACTAGTAGAAGCTGACAGGAAGTTAACGGTAATGCAAATAACCACAATGCAGAAGAGCATCTCTGAACACACAACATGTCAAACCTATAAGTGGATAGGCAACAGCAGCAGAAGAATTAATAAGTAAAAAAAACAAGTAATAAAAACCTCAAAGTGCTCACTGAGTATTTATAATTTTAATATCAGAGTCATGGTGGTGGTGGTTCTATATGTACTTTGATGTCCAGTACAATTTACTACTGGTTTGCTTAAATGTATGGGCACAAAATTATTTTAGTTCAATGACCTAATTACAAATGCATGTAATTTGATATTTTCATTGCTGTTAAAGGTGCCGATTTATTCATATATTCCGATTACATTTTCTAAGCTGCCATCAGAGTGATATTTACTAAAACACTGTACAGACTCGATAGCCATTGGGATGAACAAGATAATTATTTGTATTCAAAAATTATTTATTGGGTATTTCAAAACTCAATATTAGTTATGATTTGTAAAGAAATCTGGACATCCACAGAATACAATCAGCTTTCTAAATTATTCTATTATTATTATGGAGGTTTAACTTTATCCCCAGTCCTTTGATCTTCTGTGCAATTATATGCTTTGATATGCTGTGCAAATAATTGGGTATAAATGAGAAGGTTTGCACAAGTCTGCACAAACTGAATATAAACTACAGGGTTATTGCGTGTTGTCGAAAACCTGTGCTTATACCTTGATGGAGAGCAGAAAGGAAGTCCTCTATTTAGACGTAGGCATCGCAAAATAAATTTTTTGTTGTAAAACCTCTACCTTTTTTCGCATAAAATATCAAGAACTGTTTCTGCCAAAGCACAACAGACGTACATACCGTAAATCCTCAAATTGTGGCCGGGGTCTTTTATTTACTTAGGCTGCACAAAGCACAGGCCTTTATTTGGGGCAGGCTTGTATTCGAGGCAGGCCTTTATTTCATATTAGGCTTCTGTTGTAGAATTTTATTCTTAGAAATAAAGTAAAAGGCTACACTTAAAGTGGGCCAACACTGTTCAACACTTCCTGTAACCTTTCAGAAACGCAACTTGACTAGCTAAACCTTAAATGAAAGCCAAAACAGATGCGTCTTCATAAAATACCAACTTGCCAGACACACCTTCATGAACAATAACAAATTAGCGTAGATAACAGCAAGTTAAGGATCTTTTTTTCCTAAAGTGCGTTTTATTGTGAGACATGCATTTTGTTTGGAGCTGCATACCGGTAGGCTATCAAAAGATTTTCGCTTTGGTTTGGGATTTAATTTACATTTGGACTGTTTGATTCAATTGCTAAATGTTGAGACTGATGGGCACTGAAATCTGGGGGGTATTTGATGGTTCACTGTTAAGTTTTCTGTAGCTGAAAGAGTGTCAGGATTTCCACCCGTCTGTTTATTGCGAGTCAAGGCAGCTGCTTTCATTCATTCATTGAACGTGCGCTGTGCTGTAAATACATGGAAACCTTATTGCGTAGCCAAGTAGCCTAAATTGAGTTAATTTTTAATTTTGCCTGATTTACTTTATTAAATTCGTAGGCTGGAATGCCTCGCGGCAACAATTGTGTTTAAATGTATACTGCTTCAGCTTTTGGCAAGCTACTCAGAAGGGGGCGGCAAGCGACTGGTAGCTTGAGAGCAACGTGTTGGAGACCAATGTTGTGTAGGACAATGATTTTTTCATTTTAATGACTTAATATAAAATATTAAGAAGAGCTCTTTTATTTCATTGAGTTAAATCGAAGGGTTAGTAGGGATCGCCGCATACAGTGCCCCGGAGCGCCTCGGAGAAACGGTCTAATTGAGACGAGACAGCTTGGAGAAGGCGTGTCGCTCTCAGGGTCGCAAGATCCTAATTGGATTAGATAGGGTATAATTGGCTACCAAATTGGGAGAAAAAGGGAATAATTTACAGTAATAACAGTTTTGTTTTATGTTTTATGCTTATACTGAATTTTCTTACACACGGATGGGGGTAACGCATTTTCTCTACAACTAAATTACAAATACTGATCAGAGAGAACTCACTGACGAGATTAATAAACTCGGTTTATATACACTGACCAAGCCGGTCTCATTTTGGCCGCCCTTTGTTTCCTGTGTCCTATATGCTTTCACAAATTTAGTGCTTGCTTTCCATTTTGGACAGAGAGTGAGACTGGCGGCTGTTACCCTGTCCATGTCATCCAGCAACGACCTGCATGCGATAACGATGCTGAACATAATGGCCTCATGTTAACATAACGTTTATAACTTTTTTTCATTAATATAGAACGTTCAATTAGCCACATTCAAGTTAGCATTGTGTTTTGTCATGTTCAAAATCTATGGACAATTCATTGTCGAAATGTAGAATTCTGAGGTCTAATTCAAATATAATAAAATGTAGTAGATTCTAAATGTATTAGATGTATTATATTTATTTGATTTTAATCTAAATCTTTGTGTAAAAGAGTCTTAATGTTTTATGCTAATTTTGTAAGGGTATCTATAACAGAAAAGTGCCTAAATCAGTAATTGCCAAGCTCTTTTCACAGGTCTACTACAATGGCAATGGCATTGGGATTGGTTTTGAAACGGGTGAGATATTGAGGTTCAAAATGTGCCTTTTTAAACGGAAGTGTCAAACAATGCTCCTATGCTCACTATAATTTATGTGGGTTAATTACATATAATTAAGACCCTTAACTAAGAGAGAATGGAGCAAAAGGCTGTCATAATGATGGGCTTTCCAGGAAATTAGTTTGTTTCTCCTGGTCAAACAAAAAGATATTTAGCAGGGACTGCCCTGATCCTGGTCTAATGAGACTAAGATGAATATGAGTAAGAGAAGAATAAAGTATGAGTATGAGACGAAAGTGAGATCTCACTCAAAACCAAACCAAACCAAATATTTACTTGTATTTTACTGGCATGCTTTCTACATTACAGTGTTCAAAGTAATGCAATTGGCTAACTGTTTTTGCCATGTGCACATCAACATATTGCATATTTACCATTTACAGTTTCAACAACCTCATTGCTCTGTCAGAAGTGAATAGACTTCTTATGTTGTCTGAATACAGTTGATAAAAAAAGAAAGAAAAAAAGATCAGCTTCAAAGCTTGTCGAAAAGGGTATTTGTCTGTGGATAGGAGTGGAAGTTGCTGAAGAAGTTTTGTGTTTTGGATGCAACTTGGTGAAATTATTACCTTCAGGACACAAGAGAAATCATTATTCTTTCCCGGTTGTTGTGACAAGCTTTTAAACTGGCTGAATCATGCACACTGTGCCACTTGTTTTTCCACAGCATTTATCTGCACTGTAATGTGACAACTTGGTATCAATCTCACAAGGGGAAATGTGCCGACAGGACATGGAGCTAAAAACGTTTAATGTTTATTTTTATAGGAATGCTTACCACAATCCTAAAACTTGCATTCTGCAAAATACATCGAGGCTTGCCAAACTGAATTGTGGATATACATCCACTTGTGATGGTATTGGAGAACATGTCAAAAGTTTGGAATTTGCTTACATGACACATAGCTTAAAGCCCGCTATACACTCACTGAGCACTTTATTAGGTATTATTTTTTTACTTATTGGTCTTCTGCTACTGTAGTCTGTCCACTTAAGAGGTTTGACGCGTTGTGCGTTCAGACATGATCTTCTGCATAAAACTGTTGTAATGTGTGATTATTTGCATAACTGTCACCTTCCTGTCATCTTTCACCAGTCTGGCTTTTCTCCTCTGATCTCTCTCATTAACAACAGTTAATGTTTTTGCCCGCAGAACTGCTGCTCACTGGATGTTTTTAATTTTTTGCACCATTCTTTGCAAACGATTGTGCATGAATATCATTCATTCACTTTGACACAATTAAAAACATATGGTAGTTTTGTTTTTTAAACATTGTTCGACAAGTTTTGCTCATTGTCTCAAAAAATATACAAAATATTTGAAGAGACACCGGATATTTGAAAATGCCACCAGACGGTGTAAAATGTAATTGATTGATTAGCTAGAGCTTACTGTGAGTCATTTGTCTTTGCAGAATGATCCCGCCTACCAGCAAGAACTTCCTGGTGAACAACCTGGCAGCAGGGATGCCCTATGACCTGTGTGTCCTGGCCATTTACGACGACGGCATCACCTCTCTGACGGCCACCAGAGTAGTGGGCTGCATCCAGTTCACCACGGATTCCCAGTATCTCAGCTGCCACTTCATGCAATCCCAGTTCCTCGGCGGCACCATGATCATCATCATCGGGGGCATCATCGTGGCGTCTGTGCTGGTCTTCATCATCATCCTCATGATCCGCTACAAGGTGTGCAACGCTGGCGAAGGCGGCAAGGGGGCGCAGTTCAGCGACGTCCACTCCCAGACTAACGGGGCCCAGTCGCAGGGCTGCTCGGTCACGCCCTCCGTCTCCAAGCAGGCCCTGGGGCAGGACGTCAGCTTGTACCGCAAGGCGTCCGCCGCCACCGCCGTGCCGACAATCGCGGTGCCCCTCGACACGCTGACCCACTCCTCAGAAACCTCCCTCCCGGACTGCTCCACCACCTCCACGTCCGTACTCAGTCCCGGCTGGACCCCCGTGTCCTCCGGCTCCCTGAAGTCCAAACGTCGACCAGCGCCCAGACCCTCCGCAGAGACTCCAGCCGAGGTGCCGCCGGCCTCCGCCGACACGCAGAACACCAACCGGAACAACTCCACCTCCCCACGCTCCCCTGGCCCCTTGCCCCCCGGGCGTATCAAGGACACGCCCATCCTCAGGAGGGCCCACCCGAAGGCCCCCCACCGGTATCTGACTCTGCCGGCCGAGGGCAAGGCGCAGAGGGCCAAACGCCGCTACTCGCTCAACGAGGACCTTTCCAAGCACCACTGCTACATTGGCTCCCAGAGGCGGGGCAACATGTGGTCCAAGCGGAGCATGTCCATGAGCGGGATGCTGCTGCAGCAGGAGGAGTCGGACGGGGAAGGGGGGAGGGACGTTAGCGCCGAGTGGATACTGGAAAGCACCGTATGATTGGGTTTCCATGTGTCCGCATCGTTTTCTAACGCTGGCGTGTTTCGTTCGTTCGGTCTCGGAAAAGCAAAAGGGGCGTGCAGATCCGGACTTGTTAGGATTCTGATTTCCTCTTTGCTCTAACTATTGACCCCCTTCGACTTGCGCTGCGCTGCGCTGTCCCAGACTGCTGTCGGGCCCAGCGAGACCATTTCAGCACAAGGAAACAAATGACCCCACGTAACGGAAATGTGAAAATGCTTATCCCCAAAGGGGGCTATGGGGTCGTACGCAGATTTCACAAAAAAGCCTTTTTACAAAGGAAATGACCTTTCCTGTATAGTACAGTAACAAAATAACAAGAGCACAGTTGTTATGGGACCTCACATTATTTTGATATTTTTCAAAAATAAATTCATGTTTTCTTTTCAGTGACATTTATACTGCCTTGGATTGAGGCACACAAAAAAATCTCTGTACAGTAATACAACATCTGTTGTGTTGTTATGTTGTGTACAATAAACTAGAAAACACCTATACTGAAATGTTCTCATGGTGGTAAATGTAAACACAAAACTGTGACTCAGCAGTCAATCATTTTTAGTAAAGGTTATGATTACAGTCTGACTGTCTGTCCCTGAAAATTCATTAATTAATTCAATCAGTTTGGAAAAAAATCACTTGAAGAGAAAAGCTGCAGACAAGAAAAAACAAAATGTTTAAAAGTTTGAAAACAACTTAAATAGAATGTCTAATGGAGGGAAGAAAATTGGAAGATGAATGACTCATTTCCAAATACATTTGTGCTGTTCTGTATAATCTGAAATTATTTCAGTGGAAAGAGAACATAATGCTTTAAATTTGAGAATCTTGCCAACCACTAGTAAAACCAGGGAGTTTCGTTGGATTCATGTTGGGTCAACTTGAATTTTTGGACAAAATTAGTTATCCTTCCACCTTCAGACAGCCAGATGAGAAAAAAAATTAAACTGCTGTCTCCTCTCCATGATGTGTGTTTCTGCCATCAGAGAGAATGTGAAAAGAGAACACGTTAAGCCATGATTTACATGTTGTTTACATAGATGGCTAATATGTAGGGAATGCTCTCATGTAGGGGAAACAAACAGGACTAATTTAACATCTATCCCTCCAGTTTGCCATTAATTTAATAAAGATAATGAGAACGAAGAAAGAAGAATGGAAAAATCTTCTTTGGCTCAGAAAAGACTGCACGGCCAAGCATCATGATTTCAATGCATGTAAACAGCTTGGATGACCTTCCTTTGGCATTCTTGAGCGCTAAACTCCCTTGATTATAAGGAGCTTTGAATGGATCAGTCTTGTTAGGCCATATGTCTCTTCGTGATGTGGAACACGCGTGTGTGATTCTCACTATCCTGTCACAGGGAGCAAAGATTTGACGGCACTGCCGTCAGAAATGAGCCTCCACCAAAGCATGGCAGTTGATGGCAATGAGATATTAGGAAGTCCAGGCTATCATTATTTAAGTATCATTGTTGGTACAAACGTGGAAAGCCCAACAGAGGAAATAAACAACATACTGTACATAACATGAAAGATTATAGCCATTGCTTTATTGGAGCATCATGCAGTGGTAAGCACTGACACATTCTTATTTTTGTTCCTCTACTGCAAGTTTCTTCACAAATAGCCTGCCAGAGAGAATATTCGTGACTTTTAAGCTATGTTGATCAGCTGTGTTAAGAGCAGTCTATGCACAAGGCTTTTGTGGACAAGGGGAATTTTTTCTTCATGTCAAACAGCACTCACATTGGCAATGTGCGGCAGAGACTCAGACCCCTCTTAAGTGGGATTACCATGACAACACTAGAGGCCAAACAACTTTGGAGCTTAAAATACAAGCTCTTAAGCAAGGCCAAGTTGTGACTTGCACAGATGTACCTTTAATTGCTTTACAGAAACAAGTAGCACATTTCCCAAGACGTCCTGTTCTAATAATGCAGTTATCCATTGTTTAAACATTAGAAGCAGAGCTCAATATATGGAACACTGTGAATCAGTCATGCTGCAGTTTGCAGTTAGTCTAAGTACAATGTATTATTATTATTATTATTATTACTATTCTTTTTTTGTTGTTGTTGCTAACTTGCTAACAATCATAATAATGATACAGTATGTCATAAGTCAAATACACAACAAATTTTTAACACTGTCATTCTCCTGATAAAAAGGAGACTTTATTTTTAATTTGAAATCCCTATTTCTAAATTGAAATCCTGGTTTCTCAAAAGGAATCCTAGGTTCCAAAAATGTATCTTTATTTCTAAATCACAATACTCATTACGGCGGCACGGATGGTGCAGTGGGTAGCACTGCCGCCTCACAGCAAGGAGGTCCTGGGTTCGAATCCCGGTCGGCTGGGGCCTCTCTGTGTGGAGTTTGCATGTTCTCCCCGTGTTCGCGTGGGTTTCCTCCGGGTACTCTGGTTTCCTCCCACAGTCCAAAAACATGCAGGTTAGGCTGATTGGAGAGTCTAAATTGCCCATAGGTATGTGTATGTGTGTGTGAATGGTGTGTGTGCCCTGCGATGGACTGGCGACCTGTCCAGGGTGTATTCCTGCCTTTCGCCCAATGTATGCTGGGATAGGCTCCAGCCGCCCTGCGACCCTGTTCAGGATAAGTGGGTTAGGATAATGGATGGATGGATGGAATACTCATTACTAAAAAGGAATCTATATTTCCAAATTGAAATCCTTATTTCTAAAAAGCAATTCTAAAAACATCCTTATTTCTAAATTGAAATCCATGTTTCTAAAAACAAATCCCTGTTTCTGAAAAGCAATCCATATTTCTATATTGAAATCCTTGTTTCTTCAAAAGAAATCCGCTTTTCATAAAATCATGGCTTGGAGGTGCAATCCACATTTCTAAAAAGCTTGTCTCTATTACCAAAAGCAGAATGCTAAATGCTACCATTGCCCCATGTGCAAAACATACTGGGAAATTGGCTCCAGTGTCTGAAACTACAGTCAGAGAGCAGCAAACTCAATCAAAGCTATTTGCTACAGTCTGTAGTATGAAAGTGTTTGTAGCAAGGTTAGGTGAGCGAGAAGCGAGTGGATATGGATATACAATCAGTGAGCACTTTATTAGGTATTTATTAGACTTCTACTGCTGTAGCCTATATACTTAGTTATTATGTGTTGTGTGTTCAGAGATTCAAGGTGTTTCTGTCTGCAGAACTGCTGCTCACTGGGTTTTTTTTTTTTTTACTTTTTTGAACCTTTCTTTGCAAACTAATGTGAAAATCCCAGAAGATAGGCAGTTTCTAAGATACTCAAACCACCCTGTCTGCTACCAACAATAATTCCATGGTCAAAGTCACTTAGATCACATTTTTTCCCCATTCTGATGGTTGATGGGAACATTAACTGAAGCTCTTGACCCGTATCTACATGATTGTATGCATTGCACTGCTGCCACACAATTTGCTGTAGTTTTGCTGGTGGTTGTGTTTGAGTGAGAAAATATTTTTTTTTATTTTGAAAGATGTTGTCATTCAATGCATTTTGTATGAAAGAAATGAAACATGATCCACAGTTTAGTCCACAAGTATGCTCTTTTGAAAAAGCATACTCAGTATTGGGACATGGGTAACCAATTGTAAAAAACTAATTCAGCGTACAGAAGCATCTGTAACATGTCTGCTCAAGTTCATGCCTCCAAATTTATTGGACGGAACTTCATCCTACAACAAGACAATAATCCCAAACACTGCAAAATCAACACAAGAGTTTTTCAAAGCCAAAACTGATTGACTGGCTAAGTCAGTCACCGGATCTGATTCCAACTTCACTTCAGGCATCTATCCCTTTGTCAGACTTAAAACTTCAAGGAGCCATTAGCCATCAGCAAAGGATACTGAAACAAAGTATAAACATTAAAACAAACTTTAATTGACATACTGTAACAATATTATCTCCCAAACTTATATTACATAACATTGTGGATTACATAGCAACATCAAGAAAATAACATTTGAATAATATACAATATACAATTACAAAGCACTTTATTAGGAACACTTGTTCAGTTAATGTTCACATCAACCATCAGAATGGTTAAAAAATCTGATCAAAGTGACTTTGACCATGGAATGATTGTTGGTGCCAGGGTGGTTTGATATATCAGGAAACTGATCTCCTGGAATTTTCTACAAGAATCTTCTATTTTCTATTTTTGTAGATAAGTCTACAAAATAAGTATAATAAATACCTAACAAAGTGCCCACTGAGTGTACATGGAGCTCATTATTCTAGAGACAATGGCCCATGAGAAGATCACACATGTAAGGTAAGTGACTGCTTCTGATAGGCTGCTGGTCTGCAGGGGGCTGTGACATTTTCAATGTGAACTTCCTCTGTGGCACTTCTACTCTTTTGCAGGGAACAGATGCAAGAACTTGCCTGTGGGTAGCCTACATATGGCTGTTTGCTCTACTAGCAATGCAATGTGTTTGTGGCAGGATTGTTTTCACTTGCAGTAAAAATTCTAATTAGTGGTTGAATATCCCTATATTGTATGCTTGACTGTGGGGGTAATGAGGTAATTGATATGATCTGGGAGCTACAGAAATTGACTTGGCAGCAGCCATGTGGGGGGTGGGGTGGATCGGTGACAAAGTGTCTAGCTGTTGTTCCACTCTGATTTTCCAATAACAAGTAACTTAATAGTATCTGGTTTAACCTTCATATTATGTTAAGATTTTATGACCGTTTTTTTATGTTTGGGGTCAAATTGAGCCCTACCATTTAAATAAACACAATATTATTGTAATAGAAACATTTTGACACATTGTGTATTGCCTCCTTATTGTCTCCCAAATGACTAGTCTTTTATCCATACATATGAAAAATGTGAGAAACATCTAATTTTAGAGCCTAAGGTACAGTTTGTGAAAGTTTGGCACCTGTATGAGAAAGTGCCACCAGAATCATTCACAAAGAATTCTGAGATAAAAATTCAAATGGTTGTATATTGTCTTACATTTATAAGCCAAGTTGGTACAGGATTTAGCATAGCATTATGTATTGCATGTTTACTATTTAATCCCACGAAATTAGAAAATTTGAATAATACAGTATATTAATTTAAAAAACTGGTCACTTAAGAGATGTCAAATTGACCCCAAACATAATATGAAGGTAAACCGGTATACTTGAAGCATCTGTAAATTACCTAACCTGTCTCCAGAGCAAAGTATATTCAAACTTATTGGAGACACATTTTTCTTATTTTAATTCCCTACAATTAATTGAGACAGGCTCTTGTTAGGCATAAGTACATATTTAACTGAACATTGTGAATATGAATGAATATATCCCTGAGTGAGTGCCCTCCCAGTGTAATTATTGAGAAGTTATTTGACACCAACCTCAATCACCAGTGTCAATCTTAATTCTCACTGACTGTTAAATGGCTGAAAAAGCTATTTTTCTTTTTTTGCTCCCTTTAAAATCAGCTTAAGAAAACTTACATGTTACTTTTAATTCAATTCAAGAAAATGACACACATTCTGCATAAAAATAAAATAATGTTTGATTTTAGCTTAAAAAAAAAAAAAAAAATGTTGGTACTTAACATGGTGCTCACTATATGCAATTCCTGCCCTAATTTGGAATAGTCAGTTACAAACTTGCAACTACAGCGGTGTGATCTCCACTGCGATTCAGGAGACTGTTGACATCCAGGGTTCTCCTTCACAATATGTGGTGTCAGCAGCCTTGATCCTTTCAAACGACTTCACACAGATAAGTTTGCATTGAGAGGAGTCAGAGGAAGACCTATCATATGCAACTTTTGGCATGCAATCCACGGGCACCCAATAAACCAGCTGGGGTTGATAGAGAGCAATGAACTGCTGTACTCTCCTGTATCCTGGGTGATGTAAATTGGCAGTTGTGTGTCACCCTATGGAGCTACCTCAGGGTTGTCCTGAGATTCGGGACACAAGTACAGGCCCTTTTGCCAAAAAAAAAGGAATGATAAAAACACATCAAGTGTTAAAAGATACTGGGCTGTTGGTTTTCAAGTAAAAGGCTACATTATTAATCCTGTTTTTGTTTGTCATTTTACACATTTTTGGAGAAGTTTCAGTGACATTGCAAGCATTGCTGTGTATCCCTTGTAATATTTAAATGAATATACTGAATTCACAGTTAAATTTCAAATATGTTAATTTCACAGTTGAAGAATTCAAATCTGTTCAATTCAATGTGTTTGAAAAATTCTAATCTTTTTGACCCATTATATTAATCCATACTCATGGGTAAAGGACATGGAGAGACTGATGAGGGGTCTGAGAATGGAATTATCTAAGAAATTGAGCTTCCTAAATTTAGCTTTAAAAACCATGCTCCATTCAAGTTCCATACTCAAACAGGTAAAGCATTCTTCCATCATGTCAAGGGGGAGTTCAGAGACCAGTTTGATGACATAGCATTGCCTACACTGAAAATTATGTCAGGACAGTGCTTAAATCAGCACTTTCAGCAAAAAGTTTGCATCTTGCAAAGTGGAGGGAAACACCTGGGAAATGGACTCTGGACATCCATTATCCATGACCGGTCCTGGCTTGTAACCTGCTTGTGTTTACTATTTTCATCAAGGTATTGTATTTCACCCTCTTTGCACTGAAATGCTGTTTCTCAAAATACTAGAAGTAAAAAGTTTCAGACAGAGGGATAATAAAGTTCAGAAAAGTGCACAGAAAGATTTACTGAGCTAAGCCACTTGTGTTTACTTGATTTTTCAGATTTCTGAGATCATTGAACACATAATTAACCTGGACTCTTTGGCCTGAACACAGGAAATCACTGGAAGGTCACCAGCATGCTAATACTGTAAATCCCACAGGTGCTACAGATGAAATAGGGCAGCTACCATGGTACACTGTGAAAAGGGGACAAGAGGTTTATCTTGAGAGAACAAGTCCCATAGATTCTGGCTCTTATTCCTCAGAGTTAATATTTTTCCTCAGTTGGGTAATCCAAGTTAGACTGTTGCCATGGAAGTCACCCTTGACCTGTCCTTTCCTGTTCCACTCGCATCATGCCATGTCCTTTGAGTCTTACAAACACCTTGTGTTATGGTAAATAGTAAATAGTTGGAATTTATATAGCACCAAAGCGCTTTACAATTGATGCTTCTCATTCACCCATTCATACACGTACTCACACACCAACGGCAATTGGCTGCCATGCAAGGCACCAACCAGCTTGTGAAGAGCAGCAGAAGCAGCAGAAATGCAGAACTGCTTTAATTCAATCAAATTGGTTGGTATTCGAGCATGAAGTGCTTGTTTCAGGTCCTGCCACAGCCTCTCTAATCGGTTCATGTCAGGACTTTTGACTAGACCACTCCAAAACATTAATATTGATTCTTTTCTGTCAGTCACATGTGGACTTGCAGTTGTGTTTTGGGTCATTGAGCCTCATGCAAGAACATTTTCATAATCTTATCATTAATGCATCTTTCTTTTTTAGGCTGATATGCCATGTCCAATTCAATAAACAAACCTAAATTCAGACAACTGTTAAAAGAGCTGTTTTTGGCAAAACATAATATGGTGGACCGTTGATAAACATTCTCTTTTTTACTCAAAAGTCCACTAAAATGCATTTCTCAAAACATTTCAGGTGATTGATCAGAGTTCGTTGTGCCAGGCAAGCTGCGTTGAAATGCACTGCAAGGCTCTTGTTTACATGACTTGTACGACAGGTCGGGGCCACTCGTAGTTGTTCCTGTTATAAGCGGTGACTGGTAAGGACCCAAAAGCCAGACGCAGAGCTCAGTGGATTTAAGCACTCACCTCCGCAGGCGTTCATTAGAAGTAAACATAGAAGAGGAGCTTAGACAGCAGAAGGTCCAGCAGCACAGAATCCCTGAGACAAAGTAACCCTCAGACAAAGGGCAGTCAGGAGAGTGTAGATTGGCAATGAGGCGACCAGGAAGCACAAAGCTGGCAGGGAACAGCAAGGCAAACAGGAGGCAAGGCTGGCAGGAACCAGGGGGACAGGAGTCAAGGCTGGGTTCGAAAACAAGACTAGACAGAACTGACAGAACAAACCAATAACCAAGGCACTGACGAGAAGAAAGAACTTCAATGGTTTGGCAATGAAAGGAGTGTGAACTGAGACTAAATAGTGACAAGGGCAGGTGTAGGAAATCTAACTAATGATTAACTCAGTGGGAGTGGTTGATCTGTATGTGCCAGTACTAATTGAATGATTGATGTGAGCTGAGGAATGTGATTGGTGAGGAATGTGATGAGAACTGAGGGGCAAGCGAAATCAGTGCTAATGGAATCATGAGCTGATAATGAAGCAGGTGAAACTGTGATCAGGAAATGAGAGGCGGGGCTGATGAGGCGACTGAAGTGATTGCATGAGGTGGAAAACCAGGACCAGACACGGAACACGAATCACACCCAACCTACAACACGAGAAATGAAACACAGAAGCAAATTTAAATACAATACACGCACAATGGCACAACTGTTCCTACCTAAAGAAAAAAATTCAATAAGAGAAAATGTGCCAAATTCTTTTAAAGCAGCCGTTTTAAGAGATTTAAGTGATTTGAGAACAAATCTGTTTGTGTGATTGGTTCTTACATGAAGCCCAGTGTCTTGCTGCATAACCCAATTACTTTTCAGCTTCAGCTCATGAACAGATGACCGGACATTGACTGTTGGTATGATAATGTTACTGTGAAATGCTGTATTTGCTTTACACCACACATAATGGGACCCATGTTGTCCAAAAGGTTCCACTTTTGACTCATCTGTCCATATGACATTGTAATCATCCAGCCATTTTTTTGGAGATGAGCATTGATGTTCTTGAATAGCAATGGTTTCTGCCTTGCTACTCTTCCATTAATTCCCTATTCTGCCCATATTGTCTCTCTCTTACTGTGGAGTCATGAACACAGACCTTAGCTGAGGCTAGAGAAGCCTATAGTTCTTTGGATGTTAGTTATGTTCCAGGCTCCTTTAAGGCCTTTTGTCATTTGATGGTGCACTTGCCATGCACCTTACTTCCTTCTTCCATAGTAGATAATTTATTTTTGAGTATAAGACCGCTAGCCACAAGCCATCTCACATGTTATTTACTAAATTTGCTTCAGGGCTAAGACACAACAACTGGCGATGAGGATACAGTCACTCACTGTGTGCTATTTATTCTATAATTGAATCGATTTCAGACAGCGAAGATTGTTAGACTGAAAGATGCTGTAAAATGAACCGTCGCGCGTGTTATTTGCCAACCTGCAACATCAGGGCTAAGACACAACAATGTTCTTCTGGGATCTTTTGTGACTTC
Source organism: Conger conger (assembly GCF_963514075.1). Taxonomy (NCBI): domain Eukaryota; kingdom Metazoa; phylum Chordata; class Actinopteri; order Anguilliformes; family Congridae; genus Conger; species Conger conger. The sequence continues at coordinate 23,183,020 of NC_083764.1, read as the reverse complement.
CTGAATGAGATGTCTATGTGCCTTTGGAGACCTGCTGAGGCCACTCCTGAGAACTTCTCCAAGTGCTCTCACTCTGGTCGATGGAGTCTCATCTCTTCTAGAAATGATTTTGATGGTAGGGTGTAGTATGAGTGAAGTTTAGATTCAACAGAGCTGCAATCAAACCTTGTTCTGATCAATCAGCTAAATTTGCTCATTGCTTGATTGCCCCCTCAGTTACTCAATTACATTTCACATGGATGCTATTGGTTTTTGGTAACTTTTGGTATAATAATATTTAAAAATGTGTTTTGTGTTTACTCATTTTCCCTTTGCCTCATGTGATATTTTGTTTGAAGATCTGAAGCCATTCTGTCTGGTAATATGCAATAATAGAGGAAGTACAGTAGTTTAGTGATTTTGCTTACTAGATTTTGTATGTAGTTTGTATGTCATACGTTTGCATTACCTTTGACCATATTTTACATTTGAGTTGATCAGAACCTGCAGATTAAGTGTTCCAAAGCTCATTCTCGATACCCAGTGCCTGGTAACCTTCAATGACTAGCCAGTTTAGATGGGGACCAGCATTACTCGTCAGTCTGTAGATTAACAACTTAATAATAATTCATGCCATCTTAACCCCTTTGCAGAAGCCCCCTTGTGGCTATGGTGCCGGCACCATGAGACTGCTGAACTCGCAGTACGAGTTTAATTCGTTCCATGACCGAGCTCGTTTTATGATTTACTCATTTTACAAATGAATTTTCCCCATTGAAATTAATTGAAATATAATTAATCCGTTCCAACTCCCAAAAACACTTAAAAATCACCCAAAAATCACACAAAAATAATGTTTTATGGGTTTTAAAACAGAAAAGGTGTAGTTACAAGAAAAATAACATAATACAGTAAAAGAGAATGCAAAAGAAATGATGTAAACTGGTTTTATTAATTTAATTACCTTAAATATGGGACGATTTGTGCGCGAGGAAGACGATGGAGTGGGGAGGAGGAGGATTGTTAGTGTTTGGAAGGAGAATCTCCTTCCATTAAGACTTCAGGAATAACATTTTCTGGTGTTTTCTCTCTCACTTGCATAATCTAGGCTTTTTGGACACACTTTCTTCACTTTCCACACTTGCAGGTCGTTTCAATAGAAACTTTTCAAGAGAAGTCTGCTTTTTCCTGCTTTTCAAAATGTTACAGAAATGCGCCAGAGCAGTGTCATTAAATTAAGCAGCTGCACGACCTGTAGATACTTTTTCAGGATGTTTCCTGTTTTTCATTTCATTTCTGTTTAACTAGCGGTCGCTGTATGAACCTTGCTCGTACTGTAGATTTCCACTCGTACTTCAAGACAAAAATTTGCACGAGCCTCGGCTCGTACAACAAATTACTCGTACGATGGTGCACTCGTACTGCGAGGTTCTACTGTACTTACTTTTCAAATAAAAACACTCTTCTCTCTGAATCAGAAGACGTGAAATAGCCACTGAAACAATGGCATCCAATCCCTGGAAAACTCAAAGCTGCAGAACTCATGGCTCAATCTTAGTGCTGACTGCTCAGTCTTGGTATCTAAAATTGAATCAGCCCCGCCATGGTGATGAGACAAATTTGCCTTTCTCATGAAACCCCCAGGTGTTCATGATGAAAAAACATAGGCAAGGAGTGCCAGACAGGAGGAGAATAGTACCTTTCAAGAATAGTCCCTGGCAGGGGGAAACATTACATTAATGAACACAATTAAGCAATCTGATCTTTCAACAGAGGGAGGAAGGAGAAATCATCAAAGAAGGGGACACTGTAGTTGGTAACCCTTTATTTGATGCTTTGCTTATAATGTAACTTCATGACAATGTCATAAGCACTTCATAATACTTCATGACGTGTCATTATGTGTCAAAAAACAGTCATACGTAATTTTTACCTCGTCAAGACTGTGGTATGTCATATATGTTTGAGTATCATGATGATATATGTGCCCTAACACAAGCAAACTATTGCAAATTATGTTACAGTATCAAGCTCCCGCATCTAGTATGGCTCCATCTGTTATGATCCTGATTTCTGTCTGTTAGTTATTTGGTATTTTTGTACATTTATTATTTTTCATATCCATGTCTTGTTTTCTGTTTACATTCATTAGTCTTTGCACTCGTCTTCCCCTGTGATGTTTCATGTCATGATCCCGAGTCTCTCCCCTGTCTGCGTGCTTCACTATTCGGGTGGTTTCGGAATTTTCCGGTTTCCCACGATTCCTTCTGTCTCGCTGTTCCTACTTCCTGCTTTCTCTCCATTTCATGTTTGTAGATAGCACAAATATACTAATCGCAACTAACATAGAATTTGTAGAGTACTAATTTTATTAACACACTAATATGTTCGTCTAGCTAACAAACTAACATTCACTAGTTTTGGGTATTTGTAATTTAATCATGTAACTAACTTACTAACATATCTCCAGTTTAAATTCTATTCTGTAACTCCGCCTCCCTATTCTATCAGTAATTACTTTCTTAGTTTCAGGAAAGTGTTCGCACCTGTCTCTCGCTATCACTACATCTTCTAACACTATGCAATTGTCTACTCCCTAGTCCAGAGCCGTTTGTATTACGTGTGTCTTTGTGAATCAAGTCCGCGTTTTCGTTTCCCCCGCGTTATCGTATTACCCTGTCATGTGTCTCACCTGATGTTTATTTGTTAGACCGCTCTCACTCCCATGCCCTGCCCAGCTTGTCTCATTCCCATGTATTTATACCAGTCCTTTTCAGTTGCACCTTGCTAGTTCGTCTTGTCCTGTTTTTGAGTCCCAAGCCATTGAATTCCTTCCCCCAGTTCTAGCCTCCTTGTTCCCGAGCCCTTGCCCTTGTGGCACTCTGTCCCTGTGGCTTTTGTTTTCTGGATTCCTGTTTATGACCCCTGCCTGCTTCTCTGGACTCTTGTTTTGTGGAACTCTGTACCTCTGCCTTGTTTGGACTGACCTCCCGGTTTTTGAACTTTGCCTGTTTTGGATTACGCTCTGTCTGCCCCTTCATCTGCTTTCATTAAAGCTGTCATTTTTTCAACATCCCAGTATCTGCTTTCCCCCCTCCATGACACGATCATGCAGTTCAATATATCCCCCTCAAATTCTTAGTGATGTCAACTTGGCATACAAAAAATATGTAGATTTTTTATCATTATTCTCTTCTTTGATATTTTTTCAGCATATTTGTCTCGTTATAGTGGTGTAGTAAATTAGGTCAGTGGGGAGAACCACAGAACTGTGGGAAGAACTGGTAAAGTAACGTTCACTGTGAGCACAGAACTGTATTCTGTGACTTACGGAATGGGAAAAAAAATCTCAATTTCCCCAGGAGTTGCGGTCGAATACGAAAAGAAAACGCAATGCTCTGCCAGGAATCACATAGTAATGTACTGAAATAAACTGACTTACTATCACATCTAGGAACAACAAATGCATTGCAGTCTTGAAAGGATATATTCATTGTACGGGCATCTCCCCTACATTTTCATGGGACAACTTTTCAGTAATGGGAGAATGACATGACAAACATTATCATATTTGTACCCCTGTTTATTGGCCCCTGGTGGCTGATTCAGGTTCAGTTTCATGTGGTTATTGTACACTGATTAAATTTATAATTTGGTCTGGAAAATCCTAGATTTGCAAGCACGGGCAACTTCACCATGTAGTTGTGTATCAAGGCGTCTTCAGTCAATCACTAGAAGGCTAGATTATGCACTGTTGTCAATACAATAAAGAACACAAAGCTACTGCTCAACAATAATAATCAATTTTATACTGAATGTGAGTGTAAATATCAAAGTGCTGGTTGCATTAAACCTAAAAAAAGATATAGTTTAACATAGCCTAACAACCATCAGCAGGCAAAGTTCGACTAACTCCCAGGATATAGCCTACTGTAAATGTGTAGCCTACTTTGTGTTGTCCTTCTGTAGGCTACGTTTCTATTTCTTAAAATGAGTTTTTGTACTAATGTGGTGAGATGGTTTTACCATTTATTTTGTCAATTAAATAGTTGCGTTTTTAAAATTCAGAGTCTGCCTGCATGCCCATGGCCTCTCTATTTTACTCCACTGTGCGGAAGCCATCCAAGGTTACCCAGGCATAAGCTGATACAATAGAGCACCTTTTACTTTGTTTGCTGGACCATGACGGGGGAAATTTAAGATCATCTGCTGAAACACGATTGCATTTATTCTGTCACCGGCAGATAGACCAGAAAACCTTTCAGTGTCAAGTGCTTTTCTGACAATACCCTTTGAACAAGAGCAACCTGGCTTGTCATTTGGTAATATATTTATATAAAACCCACCTGGCAGTATGCACTTCAAAGACTTTAGACAGAATTCCATCAAACTTTATACACACACATCTTTAAAAGTCATTTTATCACCAAGATTAACAGATATGCAGTAAGCCTCTATGTAGAAAAGTAATAAAGTATTTTGTTCAGTAATATTTAAGTCCAACTGAATCCAGGCCTTTACAGTATTTATATTTATGAACATTGAACTGACCCCTTTTAGCTGAAGGCAGAACACAATTGATTTAATTTGATTTAATCTGAAAAGAGTAGTCTTTTTTCATTTTTCCTCGCTATGTTTTAAGTGGGCTTACTTGACCTGCAAAGCTACCACTACAATATTAAGGTTTAAAGTGTTTATATCAAAAACAAATTACATTGGATGGTGTGAGTCCTGTCAATGTCAGTGGTATTAGCCTCTGTGGCCTACAGTGTGCTACCCAATGTGTGTGTGGAAGAATAGATTTTTCTAGGTGAGACAACACTGTAGCCTCAAAAATGTCCAGTTTTTCACTTTAGTAGATTGAATGAATCTAAATAAATGTCAAATGCCATTCCATCTGCCAAGTCTGATTCCAATACTCAATTTTGAGTGGCAAATAGATCACCCTACAGTTCTTACAGAAAATACACTCAGTGAACACTTTATTACATATCTATTACACCTATTATTTTACTTATTAAGTGTTCTGCAGGTGTAGCCTGTCCACTTTGACATGTTGTGTGTTCAGCTCTTCTGCATACCACTGTTGTAATGGTTATTTGCATTATTGTCACCTTCCTGTCAGCTTTGAGCAGTCTGGTCCTTTTCCTCTGACCTCTCTCATTAACAATGCATTTTTGCAGAACTGCTGCTTACTGGATGTTTTTCCCAGAAATCTCTGCAAACTCTAGAGACTGTTGTGCGTGAAAATCCCAGGAAATCAGCAGTTTCTGAGATACTCAAAAACATAATTCTTCCTTATTCTGACATTTGGTCTAAAAAACAGCTGAACCTTGACCACATCTGCATGCCTTTATGCATTTAGTTGCTACCACATGATTGGCTGATTATATATTTGCATTAAGAGCTGGTGAACAGGTCTACCTAATAAAGTGATCATTGAGTGTATGTGCCAAACATATATTTTGGATACTTTCAATTAACTTTTTCATCTGACCTTTTCATTTTTTTAAATTCCTTAAAGTACAGAATCGGAGTTACAAAATAATATATAATTAAATAAATATTAATGGATGACTTTGAATATTGCATTAACAAACTTTCAGTGGGGGCCAGTCAATAGGGGTGCATAGGGCGCCAGCCCACCCCTAATCTGTCAGTGCAGCGCATTTTTGGCATGCTGATTGGCTCACACAAATTTGACGACAGGTGACCAAATGTTCTGACCACTGAAATCGACCTCAGTGTTCCGAAATCTGAAAATATGCCCCTAGTTGTTGAAGTGTTGAAGTATGTTGTCCAAAACTGAGGCACTCCAACACATGCGTATGAAACGTTTTTGTGTCTCGATGGTCAAATCATAATGTTAATGTCACATTAATGTAACCCTGCCCCTAACCATATCCTCTGTTGCTAAGTTTTTTTGCCCACGGATTATGCGTAAATGCATATAATATTTAATATATCTGTTCATATTCATGTGTATTATATTTATTACCATTCTTCCCATCGCTTTTTTACCATTTGTCGATGAGTTATATGCAAATACATATATTATTCAATATATCGGTTCATATTTTACATTTCTCCTTACAATAGCAGAACGTCGTCGCGGGGTGATGCTTATCCAGGATTTGGCGTATGTGAACCAAGGCATGAAAAAGCCGTTCTAGATCATGTTGACCAGAAATCTGGCTGCCCCTGGGCCATAGATATACTATTCCCAGAAGCCCACAGAGCCTTTGCTAGAGTGGAGACTGCCAGTGATTGGTTTACAGTGGGTGTTCAACTGAGATTCTAACACTTGCAGCTGCCTATGAAATTTAGAATTGATTCCAAGATCCTGTTCTTAACTTATAAAGCTTTAAGAGGCATGTGTCATGATCCTGATGATGAGTTTTGTCTGTTATTCTTGTTAATTTGTTATTTTTCATATTCTTGTCTGGTTTTCTGTTTACATTCATAGTTCATTGCACTCGTCTTCCCCTGAGATGTCTGTGTCTGTATGTAATTCTGAGCTTGAGTCACTTCCCAGTCTGTGTGATTCACTATTTGGGTGTTTTTGCAATTTTCCGGTTTCTCACTTTTCTTACTTCCTGCTTTCTATCCATTTATTTTTGTAGATAGCACAAATTCCTGATAGCACTAATAGCCTGCCTGCCTTAATTCAGCGAAGTGTTCGCACCTGCTCTCCACTATCTCTACATTCCTTAACTCAGTGCAATTGTCTCACCTGATGTTTATTTCAACATCAACACAAACATCACCCCCCCACATTCGGGCATTTATCTTTAAATGCAGGCTGAAAACCCATCTCTTTAGTGAATCCTATACGTAAATGGTGTATAGTTCTGGAGATGGTTGGTAGGTGCAATCGTGCATATTAAAAAATCCACATGTGACCGGTGGCATTTTGGACATGGTTGGCAGGTCAGGCTACTAGTTCTGGGCATGAGAACATATTACTCTGTCTTCATACATTATGTAGTGCCTAACATCCTTATTTGTTTCTTCTTCCTGGGTCATCTGCCCCCCTGAGCTCTTGGACCATTGGACCACTCCAAACAGACCCCCGCCCTAAGGTCAGGGACCGCTGCAGCCCCGGTCTTCTCCTGGCTCCCGGTTCATGCCCACGCTTTGACACATGACAGTTGCAAAATACTTTTTTGGTTGCAAAACGTCAACCTTTTTTGGCATAAAATCTGAATAATATTTTTGCAAAAGCGCAACAGTCTCTACATCCATCCATCCATTATCTTAACCCGCTTATCCTGAACAGGGTCGCAGGGGGGCTGGAGCCTATCCCAGCATACATTGGGCGAAAGGCAGGAATACACCCTGGACAGGTCGCCAGTCCATCACAGGGCACACACACCATTCACTCACACACTCATACCTATGGGCAATTTAGACTCTTCAATCAGCCTAACCTGCATGTCTTTAGACTGTGGGAGGAAACCGGAGTACCCGGAGGAAACCCACACAAACACGGGGAGAACATGCAAACTCCACACAGAGAGGCCCCGGCCGACGGGGATTCGAACCCAGGACCTCCTTGCTGTGAGGCAGCAGTGCTACCCACTGCACCATCCGTGCCGCCCCCCAGTCTCTACATGCATATTGAAAATGCTATGGTTTCGTTATGCAGGCCAGAAATGCTGTTTCTTTATGAAAGCCTAACAAACTATACACTGTTGGAATTGTAATGTCATTAGCTAAAATGCTATTTAGTCCTCACACCAATAACATAACCGTTGTCGTTGACTGATTTTCTTACACACGGATAGGCATAACGCATTTTCTCTGCAACTAGGTTACCGATACTGGTCAGAGACGCTCATACTTGGGCTCATCGTGTTCTAGAAAGCCTATACAAAACGTGGATAATAACATTCCTATGTACTATGTACTTTTGTAGAAGTATACGACGGTGAAACGGACATTCAGCACATCCAGAGAAATTCTAAGTAAATAATGAACATTCAACGTTTCTCAGAGTTAGCAGATTTTTAGAATGAGAAAGTATTTTGCATTTGGTCTGCTGGACGGTGCTTGTTTTACGACCCACGTGTTACAAAATAAGGAACTGTTCTTGCGAAAGCAATGTTACTTAAAATTGGTTATACAGATAGAACCGTGAGTTTTACCACTTTAAAACGGTATATCCTCTTAGAATAGTGATTGAAAACTGCACCGTAAATAAAGGAATGTGACATAAAATGTAAAGAAGTTTGTTGTCAAGTTCCTCTAAAGAGTCCATCTAACGAGAGTGTTTGGGAAACCCACATAATGAGAGAACATTCTTTGATTAAGAACCTTGTTAACACACTCATAATCCAATGTTATCGGGGAAAACCCACATTCGTAAGGAAAGTGTCTCTTTAGTTTCCTCTTAATTTATGATCAAGATCATTCATTCACAGCAAAGAACCTCTTTAAGATATTTGGCTATTCCCAGGCTGATGCTTGACAGAGATTTTACATGCTTGTTACCTCATAAACAGGAAATGACACAATATAGTTCCTTTAGACTGTGATTAACTGAATTAATGTAAAATTGTATTGCCAAAATTTTTGGTACCTGTTGTTTTATGTTACTAAATAAAAACATTGAAGCGAGAGTAAATGTATTAAAATAAACATATATAGTTTTTCAGTTAGTTTGAATCTAAAATATATTTTGTTATATTGTTTTTACATATTGTTTATTATATGCATTTCTCCATTTTTATTAAGGGTGCCAATAATTTTGGAACCCACTGTATTACACAGTGCTTTGAAAAAGTATTTGCTTCCTTCCATATTTAGATATATATGGCATATTTGGCACACTGAATGGCTTCAGATCTTCAGAAAAAGATTACTCGAGGTAGGCAGACGCAGCTGCAGCTTCTGAAGAAGTACTCCTGGTGCAAACCACTGAAGCTGTAAGAGGAGAGAGGCCATGTGAGACGGGCGTTAAAGTGCACTCCAAATCATTAAGCTTTAGAGTTTTTTCATCTCAATATGCCTATAATTTTCCTTCGTACATTTCCACTTCGCCTACCAAAACAGCAATACTTTATACAATAATTGATTGAGTTGCGTCCTTTATTTCAAGAAAATAGTTTTGCAACATTTATTATTTTTTTGACTACAGTTGCAGAAATCAATGCTGTAATGCTGGTCAAGCCTGACGTCACTGATATGATGTTTAAAAAAAAAAAGAACGCTGCTAGTGTCAAGCCTTCCTGTTGGCTCTGATCCAAGGGATGTGGCAAAAAATGACAAATTATACAACACTGAATGCTAGTGGTGAAGCACATGTTTGCGTGTCTCTCTGGCATAATCCCACACGGTCTCCCCATGCCATTAACCAACAGACTGTGACATGAACAAATGCCTGAAAGCACAATATAATGAACAATAGAGAACACCCATTCCTTCAATCTGACAGACGGCAAGAGAGTGAGTGAACAGTTAATAAATTGCCCCTGAAATAAATTAATTCACATCCAATTAAAATCACGCTGTGTTTCCTTCCCCCCCGCCTCCTCCACAGTCTTTGTTGTATTCTATTTGCACCTACTATGCAAATATGAGATGAACTTAATTGTCCTATGTTAATTGTCAATTATGTTTATCTGTACTATACTGAACACTATACACTCAGTAAGCACTTTATTAGGTATTTATTAGTTATGCCTGCCGGTTCCTGGATCCCTGTCCTTTTGTTTATGTGTTTCCCAAGTTCCCCTTGTGTCGTGTATTTAATGTACTTGTGTTTTTTTATTTTTCCATGTTGTAGGTTGGGTGTGGATCGGGTTTTCCTTCCGGTCCTGGTTTTCCATTCCACACAGTCATTTCACTCGCCTTGTTACCCCGCCTCACGTCCTAATCAGTTTCACCTGCTTTATCACCTCATTTTTATTTGCCCTGCAGTTCTCACCACATTCCTCACATCATTCAATTAGCACTAGTGCGTGTAGAGCATTCACTTCCATGTAGTTAGTTATTTGTTAAGATTCCCTACACCGGTCCTTTTCACGATTTAGTCCCAGCTCACACTCCACTCCCCACCAGTCGGTGAAGTTCTCATTCTCGGAACAAGTCAAGTGCCTTTTTCATGTCCTTGTCAGTTACTGTGAGACATTCAGTTTGTCTCTGTACCCAGCCTTGTCTTGCTGATTCCAGCTAGTTTGCCTTTCTGTTCGCCCTCCTGTTCCCTGCCACATTTGCTGGCTCCTGCCAGTTTGCCTGCCTGCCCACCATCCTGTTCTCTGCCATTTTTATCGGTTTCTCCCAGCTCTGCCTGTCAGGGGGCTCTGACCTCCAGTTCTACTTTTGTGTACCATTAAACACCTCCGGTGAGGGCTTTACTGAACTGTGGTCTGCATCTTGCTTTTGGGTCCTCACCAGTCACCCGTTGTAACACTTATTGGTTTTCTGCTGCTGTAACCACTGAAGTGGTTTTAAGCGTTGTGTATGTTCAGTGACGTTCTTCTGTATACCTCTGTAATGTGTGGTTATTTGCGCTACTGTCACCTTCCTGTCAGCTTTAACCAGTCTGGCCCTTCTCCACTGACCTCGCTCATTAACAAGGTGTTTTTGCCCACAGAACAGCTGCTCGCTGGATGTTTTGTTTTTCGCATCATTCTCTGCAAATTGTTGAGACTGTTGTGTGTGAAAATCCCAGGCGATCAGCAGTTTGTTATATTCAAACCACCCTGTCTGACCCTAACAATCATTCCATGGTCAAAGTATTGTTGATAGTCAACGTATTGCATGTAATGATGATTATATTATCAGGAAGGATATCCATGATATACTAAGTAAGAAACTGGATTCATGAAATGGTGGTCGGGAGGGAAGGCTGGACTTGATTGGATAGGCAGGTGGAGCCGTTATAGTAAATGGTGTTCACTCTCAAGCGAACTTGTGCAAGAGCTCAAAGTTGTCTGTTATGCTGAAAATCCCCCAGGTAACACTCCGGAACATTCACCGAGTGAAGCTGCTGGTGTAATGACAGTGGCAGTGATTAGCTGCTTGGCCTGCCGGAAAATAGATGAAGGTCAGGATGGAAAACTCAAGCCTCTACTTGACATTCAGAGAAGAGAGATCGCTGCCCTTTGTGAGCATCCATGAGTGAGAAAGGGGACAGCAGTCACATTGGCTGCCCAGTGATGTTGTAGCTAAGATGCAATTTCTCTGTGATAAATGAGATGAACAGGATTGTGTTGTGGTTATTAAAATTATATATAGTGAAGGTTTGCAATTCAGAACATATTTATTTAACACATGCTTATCCCCTAATTGTTTTTTTTTTCTTTTTTCAAAATATTTTAGAATGGCCAACTGTAACTGTGAGCTCATCATCATTATTGAAATTTCCTTAATGTCAATGATTTATCTATTTACTTTTTATTAACTGGATAGGTCAACTCCTATCCTACCTCAATTCATTATTTGCAGTGATGAATATCAGAATTAAAGTGTGGGGGAAATGCAAGGGATAGGCAATCAGATACAGGGGGATGAGTTGGAGGCCAGATACTGAGAGCCAGTTTATGGGTAATTTGTCCAGGACAAAGGTTAATATCCACATTCCTTTGAATGCCTTTGTGCCATGGGATATTTATAATGACCAGTGAGTCGGGACCTCTGTTTAGCATCTCTTTTAAATGAAGCTCTCTTCTAAAGAATAATGCCATGGCCACTTGGGAGTGGAATCTGGAATAAGGCAGCACACTGGTATTTCCTCATTTGCCAATGCATGAGCACAAGGTGCCAGGGTTAGAGCAGACTGAGGTGCGTTTCCTGATAACGTTGGATCTTCGGATTAAAGAGTGTGTTAACGAGGTTCTTGATCAAAAAACGTGCGGGTTTCCCGAACATACTCGTTCGAGGACCTGCTAAAGGCATGAGTAGTTGATCAATGGATGTTGAGTTTCCACGCCACATGTTTCTTAGCCAATCAACACTGAAAAAGAAGTGCTCAAAATGTTAGAATATATTGTGAATCATTAAATTTATAAACATTTTAATTCCGAATATCTTTTTGAACTAAATAGCTACTAAATAAAACCAAATGTTAAAACAAAAGATTCCTCAATAAAGGATATAAATAATTACAAATTTGAATTTGTAACTATTGGTTTAAAATGTCCACTGATTCTATTAAAGACAAACTCACCAATTAATAATTCGCTTTGTATGTGGGTGTTACATCCCTCAGGTGTCATGGGGTAGGAGGTGCATAACATATATATTTTACCAGGTGGAAGCGTATTTGGTGTAAATAATGCAGTCCAAACAAGACAGGCTTTTGTTTGTTTGCTTAGTAAATCAATCTGACAACAAAACACAAATGACACAGTTGGCACCCACCCATTGTCAATACATTAATTCCACCTATGTGTAGCAACAGTGTATAGAGGCCTCTATTTTACCTGCCCCAGGGCCTGGACTATACACAGACAACCATACATACACACAAGTAGGGGAATGATCAGTTCTGGATTCCTACGCACGCATGCACTGTTGGGAGAATGAGATGAGGGAGAGAGTGAGCGGCAGCAAGCACACACCTTATATCTTGCATAGGAGGGATGTGATTGGTAGAGGCGGGATCAGGACAATGATGATTGACAGGAGGGACAACAAATAGAATGGTGAATGGCCACCTGCAGAGTAAAAAAAGAGGGAAAAACAGATGGAACACAACAAAGTTAGTAGTGGGATTTAGCTCAGGTGAACCACTGTATTTTTTCCAGTTTAAAACGGTTGGAACACGATCATAAGTAATGCCATATTCTCTCCATCTGGATTGGGAAGGTAATAGGTACAGTACTGTGCAGATGTCTTAGGCACCCTAGACTTTATTATATATATGTTTATTTTTTTTGTGTGTGTTAGTATAAAAGAACACATTTGAGATTTCCAAAATATTTAATTTTACAGAGACATTTTTGTAACATATTACTGTAAGCAATTGACTACTTTTTACATAAAAACTTGATCAAGGCTGTCTGAGATCAGAAGCAAGGAGCCAACCAAAGTCTGCAGAATAACTGTGGCAAGTTCTCCAACATGCTCGGAACAACGTCCCTGCTGATTGTCTTACAGAACTGCAGGTCAGCGTTGGCTATCCCAGAGAAGTGATGCAGTTTTAACACGGAAGGGTGGTAACAAAAAATATTGATTTGATTCAGTTTTTAACTATTCCGCCAAATTACTAAAATGTAATGTAAAATGTATAGTACGTTTATTTAGGACCTTTAATTGAATTATTTTTGAAAGAATCTTATCTGTACAGAATGTTAAACACTAAGAGAGCTGTGCAGCCATTATACTGGAAATATATGTCTAAAGATTTTTTTTAAAGAAATAATAGTAATTATATAGGCGGCACGGATGGTGCAGTGGTTAACACTGCCGCCTCACAGCAAGGAGGTCCTGGGTTTGAATCCCCGTTGGCCAGGGCCTCTCTGTGTGGAGTTTGCATGTTCTCCCCGCGATGGACTGGCGACCTGTCCAGGGTGTATTCCTGCCTTTCGCCCAATGTATGCTGGGATAGGCTCGAGCGACCCTGTTCAGGATAAGCGGGTTAGGATAATGAATGAATGAATGAATGAATAATTTTATATGTATATATATATATATGGAAATATATGCAGCTGGTGCAGACACTGATCACCCAAAGAGACTGTTACTATGCAGTAAGAACAGGGAAACGTAGTTATAGTCCAATACCTCTGTTCCTGGATAACACTCCAGCAGACCTACCTACACTGTCTCAGTCTGGACTTCATTCAGTGAGGGGGTCACTGCTGCACTAAAGGCTAATGATTTACATGGGCACACCACCCTGGAGATTCTGTGAGAAAAAAAAATATATATGTGGGTTCTGGGATGCAAGCCAAGCCCTACAAGCTCTACTTTCCAAGCTACACAGAAATAGTACACATGAACAAACAGGGGCTGGTACAGTTATCGATGGGAAAAGACAAAAAGGTATGCTGTAACTGTTTTAATAAAAGGCGACAAGCCTTTGTTTAATTATACATTGTCTTTAATGTCTGATTTTGCTGATCTCTCTTGTACATGCCTGTGATTGTCAAAGATGGCACACACCATTCACTCATCCACTTGTACCTACAGGCAATTGAGAAATTTCCAATTAGCCTGCATGTCTTTTGCATGTAGAAGAACCCAGAGTACCCATAGGACACAGGGAGAACCAGCAATTTGAAAAGAATCACATATATGTTAATGTGATATTTGGCAAGGTGTTCTTTTGACTTAGATCATATCATTAGCCAGAAAGGTGGTCAAGTGCAGTTAACCCTTTCAGTCCCAAGCCTAATATGAATTGGCTCCATCCAAATCCCAAGGGGTTTACCAAATCCCAATTAGTAGGGTTTTAATATGGGCTCAAAACAATCGTATAGCAGTCATTTTGATTGGTTGAAATGGTATAAGGTTGAGAGTGCTACATGGCATTTTACAGCATTTACGCTTGAGTGTCATATGGCTCTCTTGGGACTGAAAAGGTGAATGTAACCAGTTGAATTTACATCGATGTGAAAATATACAATATGTGTCTCTTTTCAGGAGACACACAGAGGCTAACCTTTGGCTCGCCATCAACAGTCACATTTGGGGCAGGTATCAAGCCACCACACTGCGCCAAGATCATCATGGTCTACCTTCTGTGACCATTTTCCCACTGCGATCTCCATTGCCTCCCTTCTGTACCCGTTTAATGCTTTCAGTCCTGAGACTAATCTGTTATTCATGCATGCCATAGAGAAAAGCACCAATCTCATACCTTTGTCCATCTCTTAATTATTTAAGGTTAATAAATTTTAATTCTCATCTCTGTGAACATATGCATATCAGTGGCTGTGTACTGACTGGGTGACATGCTGTGCTGGTGTATAGCAAGTGAGAATTCATGCCAATATAGTCCCAAAGGGTTATTTGAAATAAACATGAAGTTCAGGGTTGCACAACCAGAGAATACTGAACAGATACAGTGTAAAATATATAGACAGAAGAATTCCAGTCATTCTAAGAGTCTTTGTAAACATTAAAAGTTATTATGGTGCCAAAATAAAGCATTCAATAATCCATCCCAATGTCCGTTCCTCTATATAGCCACACAGACAGATTGACAGATGAATGGATGGATTAATTTTATCTTTAGATAGAAATGTCCTTTAAATGGATCATTGTTCTCAATCTGTAATTATTTTTCCATGAATAACAAACTTTTCTTTTTGCTGAATAATTCATACCCATTGGTGAGCAAGTGTTTCGATAAATTACCTCATACGGTAGCATGCTTTTCTTCTCTCTTTAATTACTTTTGTGATAGGACAGTTCAATTTAGTAGAAACAAATGTAATCATTGCAACATTACTCTAAAATTACACTTAACTGAATGAGGTAAATCGCCTTGCAGCTACACAGCACAGAAATGTTGAGGGTGAAGCATATCAGATGCTTGCGAGCAACTAATTAGTTTTTTTTCATGACAATTTAAATTGTAGAGCTTGTGCAGATGAACTGACGTTTTAGTCATTATGTTGCCAGTGTCTGGCTGCATGTACTGAGTATGAAAAGCAAGTCTATGAAAATGGATTTGTTCAGTGGAGGCGTTGACAGAAAAAAAAGAACAGTACTAATATACTGAAATTAGCTTTTGGCTGGAACACATTATTCATGGAATGAATTGCCTGATTGTTCATCGAGAAAGAGAAACAAAAACACTTTTTAAATTTAAGTGCATGATTCCAGCTTCCTCTGCTTCAAGCTCACAGGCCATCATTGTATTTATCTGTCTATAGAGCTGATGCTTGTGCTCTTGTATGTAATCCAGTAACTATTTTTATTTCATTTTGCATGGTAAATGGTAAATTGTCTGTATTTATATAGTGCCTTTATCCAAAGCACGGTACAATTGATGCTTCTCATTCACCCAGACACTCACACACCAATGGTGATTGGCTGCCATGCAAGGCACCAACCAGCTTGTCAGGAGCAATTGGGGATTAGCATGTTATGCATGTTATACATGTTTCACATGCTTAATTATTTGTACAACTTGTATGTGCTACCCACAGATCAACTCTTATCTTAAATTAGTTGGTGATCAAAGCATTATTTGATTAATTGAGCTGATTAATAACATCATACACCATACTGTTGATTACTTAAACTGTTAGTGTGTACTGTGTTCTGGTAAAGTTGTGCTTTTATTTTTTTTCGTTTACCCTTCTGAATTCATGGGGAAGAATTCACACACTGCAAAAAAAAAAGTCAATGGGAGCTAAATCCCAGCCCAAAATCATTCACTATGTGTGTGGGATTCATTTAATTTCATTCAAGCACAGAAATACTGAAACTCTGGATTCAATTGTGCAGTTGATTAAAAACTAATCTCCCTCATGTTATCTAATGACACGTCACTCTTTCAAATAAATAAATAAATAAAGGAAAGTATCATGAGTGGTATCTTCAATCTCTTGGCTCTTTCAGTCATTAATAGCATTCATCTTGTCCTCCCTTTGTGTTATTAAATGAAGTGCTGACCCTGGGTCCCCTCCTGCTGGAATATGCTGCCTGTACTACAGATAGGCCTGATATGATGATCCTTCACTGTGGAGCAAGGCGCTTTGTTGTTTTTTCGAGCGAGATGTGGTGGGTACATTTCTCCATAAATTGTAGAACCAAAAGTATTTTCTGTGTTTACAGCCTGCTGGTGTACAAGACATTTGAAAATACATTATTATATATTTTCCTCTTGGATAGATACTCTTGGGTCCCGGTTTAAATAACCAAGTTCAGAGATCATGGAAAAATGTCCTGGAATGCATCCGTAAATAAATGTTCTAAAGTTTGAAAGCCATATTTTTAGATGTCATCCATATGTCAGTTGCTGTTGTTGTAGGTAGTAATAGTCGCAGTAATCATAGTAGTCATACTATAGTGGTCATAGTCATTGTTATGGTTGTTGTTAGTAGTAGGAGCAGTGGCGGCTGATATAAATGGGCTAACAGGGCTAAGCCCTTGGGTAGATCTAGTTTGTCGTCTTATTTCATGACAATAAATTAATTGAAGGATAATTGAATTATGGGGAAACCAAGAATAACGGCAACATCTAATGGTCATAACATAGGGTATGACCAAAATTTTAGCTACAGGCCTATTTTTTCTCAGTCCCCATATTACAGTATCAACATATAGTGACACACCCCCTCGATTTGTTATCCAGAGAAGGCGTGTGAGTAGTGGTGAAGTAATGAAATGGCGGGTACAAATATGTGGACTGTGTTTGCTAATCATTTGTTTTCTAAGATGTATTTGTAGGAAAAACTTGAAATAAAGAGATTGGGCCCAAGATATGTGCAGCTTAGACAACAGACAAATTTGTAAGTTTTCTGTTTCTTGGTTTGAACAAAAGGCTGGCTAGCACCTAGCTAACATAGCTAAGCATTTGCTTTTCTGCTTCTGATGTTTGCTTTTTGGAGTAGACTCAGCAAGGCATTACAGTTTTAAACATTTATTGGAGAAAATTTGGTAGCAGAAATTGGAATGTCAAAGGTAGCTAATCGTAACTTTGTACAGAGACATAATGAATGTGTAAAAAAGATTCTGTCCAGAATTGTGGATTGTTCATGGAAGACACAAGTTTGCTCTGCGTTGAGTAGGATGAAACTGCATGCGTTAGCCAGTGTGTAATTGTGCTTAGGTAGGTTACATTACTGACTGTTCAGTTATGGAGACTTATCTTTAGTGCACCTACTATAGCATGGCTTGCTTTCATAGTTTTATTGATTGAACAGAGTAGGGGCCTATATTGTAGTCCTGTAGCTCCACTGGTAGCAGCCTCTTCAAATGAAATATATTCCAATGGCATATTTTGAAATGTGATGCAAGCTATTAGTTTTTAGCCCTCCCATCCAGTATCACCACCAGTCGCCACTGAATATTAGTAGTAGTTATTTGGAAATAGTGGTATTTATATGTGATAGTTTGCATTCTCAAATATTCATATTAATTATATAGTATGCTTACATATTTCCATCCATCCATTATCTTAACCCGCTTATCCTGAACAAGGTCGCAGGGGGCTGGAGCCTATCCCAATACACCCTGGACAGGTCGCCAGTTCATCGCAGGGCACACCACCATTCACTCACACACTCTCCAATCAGCCTAACCTGCATGTCTTTGGACTGTGGGAGGAAGCTGGAGTACCCGGAGGAAACCCACACGAACACGGGGAGAACATGCAAACTCCACACAGAGAGGCCCCGGCCGACGGGGATTCGAACCCAGGACCTCCATGCTGTGAGGCGGCAGTGCTACCCACTGCCCTATGCTTCCATATTTACCCAATTAATTGACTTGGAAATGAGTGCTATCCCAAGAGTATTCATCAAAATCCTGGGATGAATGATCCATTGGAGCTTACTTAGAAGGGTAAAATCTTAACAGAACAACTTCATGTTTGTTTACACTGGTGTTGTTGTTTTCCCTCTCCCTAATGAAGCAGTTCGCTGGGTTGACCTACATAAATATCCATTAATGTCAGAATGAAAAATGTAAATGTCACCTTGAGTGCTCCTCAATGAGCACATTATGCAGCATCCAGTGAAGGACATGTTGAGACAACACAAACCCTGTGAATACATTAAACACATACAGGCTCAAGGATTCAGTACACATGTATGAAATATTGTAGCCATTCCTCCCTTGTAATAGCTGTCATTTATAATGTGACAAAGACAATCCACCTTGAAATGTGACATGTTTTAGTTTAACACTTATAGTTGTGCTTTGCATCATATACATGTGCAAAATATATTTAATGTGATCAGTATTAGTTTCACTACTCATTCATTGTACATACACAATACATAATTTGCTTTTAATATTACTAATCCTTCTGCTACTAATAAAAATGGAAAGTTAAATCACTGAGACGTAGGATGCAAACGCATTGCTCAATCAGCTTTTTTTATTATTATTTGTGTTGTTTATCCCGACCGTCATCAAGATTTTGATTCTTTTACCTCCCTCGTATGCGATTTCCAATTATGTTACGGTGGGGGATTGATTTATGAGTATGACAAATCCTTTTCTGCGAAAGCTGCTTTGTTCAGCTCACAGTTCAAGGTATGCCTGGACACTAAGCTGCTGATTCTCCATTGCGGTGGTCACATAGCTCTGGCCTGCGCCGTAGGTTTGTGGGGTATTGGGACTCCTTTTGGGACAGGGGTGAGCTGTACAAGTGCGATGGGCTGCACCTGAGCCAGACGGGAACCTTTGCACTGGGTCAGTGTATGCTTAATGTAGCACAGGATTATTTAAACTAGGCACTTGGGGGGCAGGGAGGATAGAGAGTGAAATGGACAGGGAGGTACAGACTGCCCAGACGGAAACAACAGAGGCTACTTATAATGGTGAGAGCAATAACAAAATCTTTTCAGGGCAAAATTCTAGTAATGGTGGCTTGGGACAGCGGGGAGTGAGGAAACAGGAGAGGATGTGTTGGAGCAACAGATGTGAAATGTCTTTGTTAAAATGCTAGAAGCATAACAAATACATTTTTGGTTACTAGTGGGGGCTATGGCATTGTAGGGATTACAGGGACATGGCTTGGGGATGAAGATGGGGATGAATATAATATAGAGGGGGATAAACTTATTAGGAAGGACAGATTCAGTAAGAAAGGTGTGGGATTGGCTGTTTAGGTAAGAGAAAATCTTAATGTGCAAGAGATTCCAGAAATTGAGGATATTTGGATTAAGTTTAACAAGAAGAGGGTCTTAATATCGGAGTGTGTTACCAACCACCAGCCCCAGATAGTAGTGTGAATACAATACTCTTCAACATAAAACAAGCTTGTCAGGGAGGTAAGACTATTACTATTCTATTCACTTTCCCAGCTTCTCCTGGGTCGTTATGATCCATTCCCTTCCAATGTGATGCGACATTTCGTTACTAAATCCCCCAAACTTTAATTCTGGAGTCTCTGAGATTTTGGCCCAGATTCAAATAAATAGTTTCACCTCAGTATATTAGTTTTTTTTACTTAGTTTACAGTAATTTGTATAAATAAAAAGCAATAAGTTCATTAAAGTTCAATGAAAATGTTGTATTTCTTTATGAAAATATTGATTCAGGCGGATGGTGCAGTGGGTAGCACTGCCGCCTCACAGCAAGGAGGTCCTGGGTTCGAATCCCCGTCGGCCGGGCCTCTCTGTGCGGAGTTTGTATGTTCTCCCTGTGTCTGTGTGGGTTTCCTCCGGGTACTCCGGTTTCCTCCCACAGTCCAAAGACATGCAGGTTAGGCTGATTGGAGAGTCTAAATTGCCCATAGGTATGAGTGTGTGAGTGAATGGTGTGTGTGCCCTGCGATGGACTGGCGACCTGTCCAGGGTGTATTCCTGCCTTTCGCCCAATGTATGCTGGGATAGGCTCCAGCCCCCCTGCGACCCTGTTCAGGATAAGTGGGTTAGGATAATGGATGGATGGATGGAATATTGATTCAATCCAGGCCTGGGTCTAATGCTTAAACATGCTTCTTCACATGGCAATACCAGAACAATTGTATGCCATTGCGTGCACATGGTGACATTTTGAAAGTCCTGTGTTTTCCGGATTAAAAAAATGCCTGTGCTGCATTTTATTTATTCATGACTCCTCTGCCATGGGTCATGTTACCTGCCAAGCCAAGCTCTCCATCCCCTGCTCTGGGTGGACATCTGATACAAGTGCCGGAAAACCAAAAATAAATCAATAGTCTCCTGTCATAACCCTTCCGTCATGAGGTTACAACTGGTCGTAGCATTTCAGGTGGTCGATAAAACCACTGCCCTGGTACACTACAGATTTCATAGTCAAGTTCAAGTGCAAACAGGCCTTCAGTCCCCCAAAACTGTGTTATCTAATACCATGGTTAGGCAGAGGGATGGCTCAAGGACAATAAGAAAATCGGTACTGCAGAATCAAAGTAATTTTACTCAAAACCAATATAAAATGTGGAGTGCTAGTCTACAAGTATACATGTACGTATATACTCAGTGAGCACTTAATTCAGTATTTATTAGACTTTTTCAGATATATTACGTCTTCTGCTGCTGTAGCCTGTCCACTTAGAGGTTTGATGCGCTGTGTCTACAGAGATGTTCTTCTGCATACCACTGTTGTATTGTGTGGTAATTTCTGTTACTGTCACCTTCCTGTCAGCTTCGACCAGTCTGGCCCTTCTTCTCTGACCTCTCTCATCTGCCTGCAGAACTGCTGCTCACAGGATGTTTTTTTGTTTTTCACACCATTCTCTGCAACCATTAGACTGTTGTACGTGAAAATCCCAGGAGATCAGCAGTTTCTGAGATGCTCAATCCACCCTGTCTGGCACCAACAATCATTCCACGGTCAAAGTCACTTAGATCACATTTCTTCCCCATTTGGTTTGAAAAACAGCTGAACCACTTGACCACGTCTGCATGCTTGTATGCATTTAGTTGCTGCCACATGATTAAATAGTTGCATGAACAAGCTAGTGTACAGGTCTACCTAATAAAGTGATCACTGAGTGTATATTATACAGTATGTATACATTGATGAGTGGTGATGTGGTGGGTGGGATAGATTTTTACACAAGCATCATTAGACAAATCGCTTGACGTTTTGTCTATGCCTTATTCAATAGCTGCCAGGTTACAAAAGGACCACCTGAATTGCTCATAACTTGCTTCGAGCGAAAAGCGACGTTTGTGAAACTGCACAATCTGGTATTCGTACTCCACAGAGACTGCAGTTACCATGAATTAAGCCAATACCATCAGGGATCGTTTTATTTTATTCCATAATATTGTTTGCTTCTGTGACAGAGATGGTGTTACTATAATCAATCAGTCTGTGACTTTCCCGCTTCAGTTGAGTCAATAACCCTTTTGCAGGGAAGTGTGTGTGTGTAAAATGAACCCCCTGGACAAGGGCTGCAGTGGATAAGGCAAGGGTCACCGATTGAAAAAGAGAATGTTGATTGCATCAGCTACAATAGATTTGAGGAGAGGTTGTCTCAGAGGCTAGTTAATAGTCCAGAAAACATGATTGCTCCTGTGTTCTGGGCGGTTGCTTTCATATATAACTGACTTTTTTAAAATGTGTTTTATCTTGTTGTTTTAAACATCATTCAGAAACAGCATTTATCAGCCTCACCCCCACCCACACTGTTTCACATTTTTGTATGAAAAGAATTGTGGCGGTCATTCAGGAATCTTTCACAGGAATCATTAGAACAGACTGGGCCTGTTGATATTCATTTTAAAAAATTTTATTTTATAAATGAAACATCAGCTAGTATGTGAGTATGTAAGTGTGCAGTGGGTACTTAATGGAATGGACCAGGGAGATTTGATTGGATGGGAACCTCCATAACCAATATCTACTCGAGATTGGTCTGTCAGGTCTATACTGGCCAGCACTTATTTTATTAAGTCTTCAGTGCTCACTTTGCTTTTGTAGACCCTTTGTATCTTTCATATACAATAAGTACTCATCTGTGACTACTAAATTTAGATACTCATGTGTAGCAATAGCAAAAATAAATGTAACACTTGCTTGAATTCTCATTCAGTGACATGTCTGAAAATCTTTACTGCTACTGTTGTGCAATATCTATGTCACATTAATTATTGCTTTCATTCAACAAGTCATGCAGAAGGAAATAGCTGCAAATAGCAGTAACACGATTCGATGCTTCTAATGCTAATTTGTGCAATTTGAAACAATTGTCAGTTGAATCCAGGTTACAGTAGAATCTCAGTTGACATTTTCAGTTGGTTTCAAATCTGGAGATTGAGATAACAATTACAAAATTCTAATTTGCTCTCAACAAGGTTTTGTTTCTGATAACCCTTCAAAAAAGGTTGGCATGTAGGTGGTGTGCTTCACCCCCTTTTCTTTCAATTTGGAATACTAAGTCTATGCTTATGCCGCAAAGCTCCCAAAACATAAACCCACAAAACATCTGTTGTTGATTCAGGAGGGCGGGAGATGAGCAGGTGTTCTATTCACTCTGCAGTGGGCTCACATAGACTTGAGTCAGAGGAAGACAAATTACGTGCAGCTCAGCAAATGAACTGTGAGTACCCAAGCAATCATTGGGGGTCACTGTTGCACAGTGAGGCACAATTCATCCACAAGTGCTCCTTCAGAACAGTTTTTTAGTGTGGGATTGAGAAAAGTAATGTTCCTCCAGCATACATCACTCATTTAGTGACTTTGTTGCACAAGCCTGCTCAGCCATGAAGCTACATTTAGGCTGCTGCACTTTTCTCACAAGATAAATGGCTTGTAATGGCTGAAGAACAGCAAGTGTAGACAAAGATCAGGTTTACCTGAGACAATACAAATTTTGGATTGTCCAAGTGAGAGTTCCTCATTATGGAATAGAAGAATGGGGAGTTCCTCATTAAGGAATTATGCCAGCTAGAACATGTCTTGAGAAAGGAATCATGAATAGTTTAACTTCATTACATAACTTATTTAGTGATTTAGAGTATGCAGAGAGCATAGGAGTGGGAAGCACGAAGGAGAGGCAGATGTTTAGCTTTAACCAAATGCGGAAATTGTTTTAAAACACCCCCACACATTAAACCTTAGACAAGACTCTCTAGTTCTCTTACACTATCATTTCTGCAGATTATGCTTGAAATGCTAAATATATTCTTACTGATTATTATTATTATTATTATTTGTCAACAGATCACATCATTCAGCAAACATAAAAATATACAAGTTATGAATACATAATAAAATGCTTTGAAATTGCAATCTCTCTGAATATTCTTCTTTATCTTATTTTTGTCTATACTTTGTGGTCTAGAATAGATGAAGAAGGAAGTGTCGTGGTACAATATTCTAATTCCAGCTCACTAAAACCGAAGCTGCAACTCATTTTTATCAGTGCCATTTATTTTTTATTCTTGTAACGTGCTATATTGTTGGCTCAGGGCCAAGGTGCTAACCTGATCAATCATCTCCAGGTGTTCAGCTATATCAGATCTAGCCATATGCCTCAAACACAGATTCAGTTGCATCATTTCTGCAAGCATTTCCTATTTGTACTTCAGTGCCCCCATATATCCTTTGAATCTCCAGTGCATCAACCGGCTCATTTGATGGATTGACTGCGGTTCATTCACACAGCTCTCCAACTGGGTATTAAATCTCTAAGTCAAACAGAGCATGGCTTGAAAGGGCTTGTATGGTACCCCATAAAGAGTCTCTGCCAATTAATGACATGAATTTTGTGTAATTGTCAGAACCCCCTCCCCCCTTGTCCCATTCTTCATGACCACTACATACAAACGAGCACATTGTCAATTCCATTGATTTTGTAAGGCATTGTAGACTAGCATAACAGAAAGCCAATAACTCTATAAAGATATTGAGGATCTTTCTGATTTATCAAATGTCATAACGTCCTTCAGGGCCTTACCTGTTCCTCAATATTACCTACATTCTGAAATCACATTGAAACGCAATGATATGATGTTCATTATCCATGCTAGATATATGTGGAATCTAGACATTAAACAGTGATGGATCACCTGACCTCAAACTGATCAATGTTTTGAAAGTGCAGTTTAGATTGATGTAATTAAGTACAGACAATAATAAACTCTGTGTTTTATTTTGTGGAGTTGCATGATGCCGTGATATGGAGAGTTGCTGCAATCCAATGGGGTGCCATGATAAAGAGACGTTTTACAAGGAAGACAAGGCATGCAACCATTAAACAGCAACTCTCACATCACTGAATCAGGGCCGCACTCATTGCTCATGGAAATTGATGGATTTATACATTCATACCTTGTTTCAGACTGTAAATGCAGAGAGTAATGTTTATTTAATGCACTTCTGAATAAAACAGGCAGTCATTCACGTGCTCGTAATATTCTTCTGTCGTGCGGGGAGTGGTGTAACAGCACTTGGCCTCAGTTTGAAGATAGCGGGCGGGCATGTCTTGCCTCTCAGCAAGTCACGACATCTGCCCAACGTAGGTTACCTCATGAAGCAGGATGACTGTGTCCTGGGCGAACAGGAAGTATGGTTCCATCCTCCAGTGCTCAAAACTCGTAGGAATTCATCTGAAGTGCACTGCACTGCAGGGTAAAACATATTGCCGCAACTATTCCTTTTTTCTTATGAGTTATTGTTGAAAAAAGCAGGATTATATGTGGGCAGCTGTAAAATAAGTTATGTAACTTCAAACATCAACATCAAAGTATATATACTGTATACTGTAGATGGGTCTAACAAGAATAAAATTATTATTATTCAGTGCCTTACAGAAACAGTGCACCCACTGGATACATACTTTAGAGTTACAAAAGCAAGATTAGGCACGGTTATGTCAATCAAACCTCTTTGTATGTGTGGATGTAACTTACTTAAATATTACCCAGATCATTAATTACACCAGGTTTTTTCTTTGCTTGCTTTCCTTGGTTCAAAATAAAAAGCCTGCCACTATCTGTCTGCATCATAATCTTTAAACAAACAGATCATGTGCAACTACATTTTTTTTTCGCCCCAAAATAAATAAAATGTATCAACAAAAGAAAAATGTCCTACAAAGAACTGACATAATACATTGAAATAAAACAACTGTTAGAAGCTGACAGGTAGCAATCTAACAAATAATAAGTTTAACTGTTATTTATGTTAATTTATTCCAAATTGTTAGTTTGTTGTGAATGAAATTGGACAGCATAACAGACCTGTGTCACTTTGTTATATGCTGACCTGTCATTGGATCTTGCTAGCCTGAGGAAGAGTTGCTAATGGAGCCAAAAGGATAAGGAAAATACATTGGTTTCATTATTCATTCTCATGTTTTAATACATTTTATATTTTTATAGCTAACTAATATACATGTTTTAATAAGCTTTATTAAAACAGACATAACAGATTATTTTCACTGTATAATTTCATGTGTCTAATTAACTAGCTCGTGTGAATGGGCAATAAGTACACATAATAATTGTAACAATAAATGAGTGGCTACCAAGCATGTATACATGCAGGTATTAAACCTACATATTGGTTGCGGAACTAATTATGTCCAAAATAAATAATGTCATTGCTGTCGAGAACAACAAAGTTTTCCATCATGATGTTCGGTATAGCAGAATCATATTTGTGCTGGTATTAACTTCAGGCCTGTCTTCATGGTCCTGGTTTCATTGTTTAGCACTCTGAGGGAAGTGCTACCTGCAGCTGGCCACTTTAAATGGGGTTGGACTGGGAGCAAAGTACAATGACCATGGCCCGTATTATCTCCAGGATGTACAGAGATGGCCACTGCAGCTGGAGTGGGGCTCTCCATGCTGGGGCTCTCCATGCTGTGCACCCATGATGAGATAAGCTGCTCCTTTGTGGATGTACCTTTTTTTGCAGTGAGTCAATCAAATAGAGCTACTGTATAGCTCTAAGGGTTTGTAGGATCTGATGCAGACACTGCATGAGTGGGTCACACATACAATACCTTCATGCAGCTTAAATTCCAGATAAATTGCCAAATATGTTTTAGAGGGACCAACAGGCCAAATTAGACTAGCTTGGCAGCTAAGCAGCATTTACTTATCCAGTGCAACTTAATTCTTAGCTTTGTTTTCTTC
Source organism: Conger conger (assembly GCF_963514075.1). Taxonomy (NCBI): domain Eukaryota; kingdom Metazoa; phylum Chordata; class Actinopteri; order Anguilliformes; family Congridae; genus Conger; species Conger conger. Next base: position 23,156,354 of record NC_083764.1, on the reverse strand, counting down.
ATAAGAAGTACGTTATGTATGTTAAAAGCATTTTTTTTTAAGTACAGACTGTTGTTGTTTACAATGGCTCTATTGCGATGGTTCTCTGTGAAATAGTGTAAATGATTAGTGAAATTGTGCTATTTATACCTCATTTCTAGTTTGATCATAAAAATGTAATGTTCAGCTGATTCTATTACAGTGTTTTGAAAACGTATTTGCCTCGTTACTGATTTCTTCTATTATTGCACATTTGTCGCACTGAATGGTTTCAGATCTTCGGACAAACTTCAATATTAGATAACGGGAAACTGAGTAAACAACACAACACTTTTTATCAACACTTTTTCCAAGCCTTTTAAACTTAATGGGTAACAATAGAATCATATAATCAATTGAAAAATCTAAAATACAATACATTCACATTCCTTAGTTCTAGTAAGAACTATAGTGGCTGTATTCTGTGTTTCAGGGCTGAATTACTGTAACCAGACAGTAGAACATTACAGTAATCCAGCTGCGAGGTCCTGAACGGACATCTTCCTTCATTTACAAATGTTCTGCAGGTGGAAGGGGAAGGCAACTCTATTGTGGGCCTAAAGACAGAGTTTGTCGGAGACTTGGAAGCCATCCAAATTGAAAGAAAACTGTAGTAATTTATCTCATAGCGATTTGGGACCTACTATCAATATCTGTCTTATCTGAATTTAATAAGGGTATTCTAATCTTTAACATCTTTAGGCCACAAAATAATTCACCAAAAGAGAGCTTTTTTTCCTAATCTATTTTCTGTCCATAATGATAATAAACAACCAGGACAGGAGGCTCATTGATTGCATGACATAGGACACAGCACAACTGTAGCACAAATCCTGCGCTGCCAGACTGCTAAGGGGGATGGCTTGGCACCAGTCAGATTAGAGTGGTCAATGCCAGGTGTGGGATACTTGTTTTTGCACCAGTTGGCTGCCACTCAAAAAAAAAAACATGAGCTTGAAAAGAATTTAGAACAAAAACCACTTCTCAAATAACCATAAACAAAAAGAGCCAGTTACTAATACAAAGACAGACAAGACAATTTTGAACACAATAACAAATCAAGTAAAAATCTGGCAAACCAACTCAAGCAAAATAAAGACAAATCTCTCATCTCAGTCACAAAGAATTCAGTGGGGGAACCCATGACTACACCTACTGAGATAAATAATACATTCTGGGAATTTTACAGAAAATTATACACCTCGGACCATGAACCAAATCTAGTAGATACCCACTCCTTCCTAAACCGTGTAGACCTACCTCGACTTAACCAAGAACTAGCAATTGAACTAGATGCACCCCTAACACTGGATGAATTCTATAAAGCACTTAACCAGACGCCTAGCAATAAAGCACCAGGACCTGATGGTTTTCCCGCTGAGTTCTTAAGCACTTCTGGAACACAACCGCACATGAACAGAGCCCTCCTCTCAGTACTACTGAAGCCTGATAAAGACCCAACTCTATTTTCCAGCTGCCGCTCATCAACACCGATCTCAAAATTATTAGTAAAACACTAGCCACCCCATTACTAATCCATCTAGATCAAACCTTATAACATAAAGGGAATCCATACCCCCTCTACACACCAGAAAATCAGCCCTTTACGCAGACAACATATTGCTCTACCTACAAGACCCATCAAACTCCCTGCATGAGGCCATCAGGCTCATTAATTAATTCTCTCAAATATCCGACTATGCTATAAATTGGACAAAATCAACTGTCTTACCCATAAATAGTGCTGACTGGAATGCTACATCTCAAAACTCCCCCCTCACCTCCACTGTTAAATATCTGGGTATAAATATTTCCACCAAGCTGTCAGAGTTGTTCCTCCTTAATTTCATTCCATTAATGAACACAATGGAAGATGATTTAAATTGTTGGACAAAACTTACCATTTTCTCTAGCAACTGTAAAAATGACCATACCAAAAATTAACTACCTCTTCAGAATGATTCCGACCCAGCCCACCACAAAATGGTTTAATTCATTAAACTCCATCACAACCAAATTCTACTGGAAAAATAAAACGCCCCGGATCAAACTTTCTACCTTACAGAAACCCAAAACTCAAGGAGGATTGGAAGCCCCAAACTTCTATCACTACTATTTGGCAAACCAGCTAAACTACATCACTAACAGGATTCCTCCCAACCAACAGGACAACCCATGGATAGAAATAGAACAATCAGAATGTAAAGAAATTTCCATCTCCGATCTACCATTCCTCAGTGCTTCTATAAAATGCCACAAATGCTTCAAAAACACTGTCATTTCAACAACCCTGACAGCCTGGTGGAAAATTAACAATCTTAATTACCTTTAAATTCACAATGACCGCATGCAAATACACTCCAATATTGCATAATCGTGACTTCTTGCTTAACAAAACAACACTTTCCTTCACCACATGGAAACAAAAGGGTATCACACATCTTCAACGAATCTTTCAGGATAGCACCTTCATCACCTTCCAGGATTTGGTCCATAAGTACGATATTGGGAAAGAACAATACCCTCAGTACTTAAAATCTGTTTTAAAATGTAAAATTAAAATAATGAACAACAACTTACAACCACCTCCGCTAATGGATGGAGTTAATAAAATAATCAACACCAAAAAATTCTCTCCAAATTATACAAACTAATATCAACCACAGATCTAACAATATCCCTCCCCATCCAATCCTGGGAAAAAGACTTATCACTCTGCTGCGATTCAGGCTTCTGGACTCAAATCTGTAGGAACACCTTCACGATGACCACCGATACCAACCAACAACTAATACAATATAAGGTAATTCACAGAACACATATCACCCACCAAAAAATGTATAAAATGGGATTTTTGGACTTGTAGACACTTCCTCTCACTGTTCTTTGAACACCCCAGATAATTACTTACACTCCACCTGGCTCTGCCCACCAACTCACCATTTCTGGGAACAAGGCACAGACCAAACACCTCTCATTATGAGCTGTAGCATTCCACTCTGTCCATCCCTCTGTCTAGTAGGAGACCTCCAAACCAAAATACCAAACCTATACTCATTGTCCTAGCTATCCAAGAAAACCATCCTCTTAAACTGGAAAACAAGAAATACAATAAACATAACACAATCGTTAAACCTTCTCAAAGAATACATATCCATGGAAATGATCTCACACCAGCACCAAAGCTCACACTTTGCAAACATTTGGGGTCCTTTCAGAAAAATATTTAATTTGCCTGTTGACTAATCCCCCCAACTTCACCCTCGCCAACATATACTCACATACCCTGAATCCAGAAACACTCTCCATGCAATACCATATCCCAATCCAGCCCATCCACAATTGTGCATATTTTTCATTTTCTATTGTTGTTCTTTTTTTTCAGTATTTAGGAATGTATTATTAATATTTTTTCACCTCTCTTTATTTTTTATTTTTATTTTTCTTCTCTCCCCTTTTCCATGGTACCCAGTCAAGGCTCCCAGGAGTAAGGCTTGAGTACAGGCACGTACGCATCTGCTCCCACACAACACTTGTGAGACTCGGAATCTGCGGTATGTAGCTGACTACGGACTATGATTACGGTAGGAAGCCAAGCATATGTCCCAGAAAAGATTTCCTATTATTGTGCCATTTTTATGTAATTTTTGGTCCCTGTTGGGGCTGACCCCAGTTACCATGTGGCATTTTTGTAATTGCTTTCACCTCTTTCTGGGCACTGCCAGGAGATAGTCTCATATTAATAGGTGGACTGTTGCCATATCAGAGTCAGACTAGGCTTCCCTTCTGGAATTTGTAGACAGTGATTCTCAATAAATTGTGATCATAAATACATTCAGATAATAATATATTATAAAAAAAGAAAAGGGTTTTGTTGACTTGCACATTTTCTCATATGATCTGAAAATGTAATTCTCCATGGAAACACCAACCTTTATCTGATTTTTCTTGAATCCATTCCTTCTTCCTGTGTCCTCGGCCAGGTGTGAGATCGTTACTGTGAACCTTCTCTCAAAGTGCAGAGCTCCCTGTTTCCTGTGATTGCCTTTACAACATATCAGGGTGTCATGCAAGAATCTTGCATTTGCAATAGGGGCAGGTTTGCTGTGAGTATTGAGTATTAAGTGGATGTTCTGCTGGGCCAAATACCAATTGTCATCAACAAAGCTAGCTAAGATGCAGCGAACCTTGCTGTTGAGGTTCAGCTCGTTGTAGTTACACACTGAGGTTCGATTTGCAGTCCTGCCAAAGGCTGAGTTTGGCCGGCTCACATGGAGCGGCATAATTGGCTCACCACACCACAAGGGACAGTGGGAGGACTCAGCAGGGGGAGGCTCGCCGCAAACAACAACAGCGTCCCGATCACCTCGGAGTCACAGTCGCAGTTGGAGACAATGCGGTAATTGGTAGAGATAGGGTACAACTGCCAACCAAATAGGGAGAAAAAAGGAAAAATCTGAAATTATGAAACAAAAAACAAACAAAGGAAGCTAATCACAAGGGTGATGTCCTCCGGGGAAAACTAAGTTGCTGCTGGAAATGGTGTTGGTGGGCCAGTAGGGGGCGGTCTTCCCTCTGATCAAATAAATCCCAATGCCCCAGTGCAGCGATTGGGACACTGTGGAACTATTGAACTCACAGAAGAGGACAAAAATATAGGATAGTCTGCAAAACAGAAAAAGAAAACCATCTAAAACATTTCTTATGAAATCACACTAACAAAAAGAAAATATTCTGTTTGGACACATTAGAATTTATTTCTCATGATCAGACCATGTTCTAGATGCAAAATAAATTTTCTCTGCCAAACTGAATTTGTCTTATTCTGTTTCTGCATCATTCCAGCACAGAAGGAGAGACATTTTCCATCTATTCAGAATCAACAGCTTTTTAAAGCTTTCATATGCTTCCATTTAACATTTTAATGGCAATTCAAGGCATACTGCTCATTGTTTCTTTTTGCCTTGCCAAAGACGGCAATTAAATGTTGCACAGATATCAAATCACTGTTTATCTTAGGGGCCTGCGCAAGTAACATAATGGACTCCTGACATTTAAATGACTGAATCATTTGTTTGTTCTCATTAACCCACATGCACAATTACTTGCCATGTACACACTGTTCATTGCTCCCAGTAATGAAACAACACTAAAAGAAAGTAAAGCTTATCTTGCATTAATGATGTGCAGATTTAATAATGCCTCTGAAATGTCAATGAAGATACTATCATTTATGGTCATTTCCAAACCATGGGGGGGGGGGGTCAAAATGCACAAATTATAAAATCTATACATTATTCATGCTAAATAAGTGATGTTGTTCACAATTGAGCTTGAAGTGTCATCGGCTGAATTCTTCATGCTTCTGTTCTCTTTATTTCAATTCAATTAAATCTTTACATTTTTATCTGTATAGTGCTTTTCAGAATAGACTGTCACAGAGACACTTTACATAGTAAACAGGGTGGAAGAAACAAGGGAAATATCAGCCCTACGCCCTCAAATAGCATATGAGGTAAACAACTCCCTTGTAGGAGAAACACCCTTAAACAGTGGCGAGAGATGGGAAGAAATCTCAAGAGGAACCCAGCTGTAGGGGGATGCCCGTCCTTCCCAGGCCTATAGGTTAAGACACTTCAGATATTGAGCTAGCAGGTAATCTAGAAAGTCCACATGGATGGATGTAGAGTATGCAGTTCAGAGGGGAATGAATCTCTAGCTCCAGGATGTGTCGAAGCATGGGCTCATTAGTGATGCGCTTTTTATACCCACACCCACCCAACTCATTAGGAGAGGCAATCTGCACCCACTCAACCTGTTATCATGTGTATAAAACAACCATCTGAACCCGATCCGGCCCACACAATGAAAAACATTTTAAAAGCATACACTCAAGTGAGTACTTTATTAGGTATTCTTGAGACCGATTTTTTTTTTTTTTTTTTACTTCTACTGCTGTAGCCTATCCACTTAAGAGTTATGATGAGTTGTGTGTTCAGAGATGCTCTTCTGCATACCACTGTTGTAATGTGTGGTTATTTATATTACTGTCACCTTCCTGTCAGCTTTGACCAGTCTGGCCATTCTCCTCTGACATCTCTCATTAACAAGATGTTTCTGTGAGGTTGGGGTGATGGAGAGCCAGTAGCGACTAAAGGGAAAACCCTTTATAAGTCACTAAATCCCAAACGAAACAGAGGTTTTAAACAAATCCCTTCTCCCGGAACAGAGGGAGCAACGAAAACCAACCCGAAGGCGAATCTAAAGAGTAACAGAAATAAAGCCGAAAACAGCGGCTGAGCGAAAATAAAACAACCCTTACAAAACAGGGCGAAACTCAAAACCAAACTTGGTGTTTTGCCAGACCTCAGCAAAGGTAGGGAACTGAGGAAACCGAAAAGAAAATACAACCTAGCGTAAAATGCTAGGCACAATAAAATAAAAACCTCGAGACGCAGCTCAGGAAGAAAAGCAAACCAAAACCTTTTTTTTGTTTGGGAAGGCGCCGGTGTACAATACAGAAATACTGCACGCCTTCCTTACCCGTAATGTTGTCAAATACACACACCAGCACAATACCTGACTCACTACTAACCGAGTCTACCATGTGCTTTTACCGGCTTGGCTCAAGAGCGAACAGTTGACACACAAACACCGAAGTGTAGTTGGTACTGAGCTTAAATACTCTTCCCGGGAGGTAATTACCCTGGAGTTAACGAGGATCAGGTGGAAGCAATGATCCTCAGCCCTCAGGCGGTAACAAGGGGTATTACCTCCCACCATGACAGTTTCTGTCTGCAGAACTGCTGTTCACTGGATTTATTTTCGTTTTTTTGCACCATTCTTTGCAAACTCTAGAGATTGGTATGTGTGAAAATCCCAGGAGATCAGCCGTTTCTGAGATACTGAAACCACCCTGTCTGCCACCAACAATCATTCCATCGTCAAAGTCATTAAGATCACATTTTTTCTTCATTCTGATGGTTGATGTGAACATTAACTGAAGCTCCTGACCCGTATCTACATGATTGAATGCTGCCACACAATTAGCTGATTAGATAATCACATGAATAAGTAGGTATAATAAAGTATTAGACTTTTATTAATTTTACTGGCATCTGCTGCTGTAGCCTATCCACTTAAGAGTTTTGATGTGTTGTGTGTTCAGAGCTGCTCTTTTGCATATCACTGTTGTAATGCGTGGTTAATTTCATTATTGTCACCTTGCTGTCAGCTTCAACTAGTCTGGCCCTTTTCCTCTGACCTCTCTCATTATAACAAGGTGTTTTTGCCCATAGAACTGCTGCACACTGGTTGTTTGGCCAGCTCATGGCCAACTCAGCCAAGAGTGCACTCATTTGCAGTACTCGTTGCTGGGATGCACAACATCACCCTTCTCAGCATGAAGAAGAGAGAGAGGGAAGATTGGTGTTTCTTCCAGAGGTCCACTTTGATGTTTATCTTTGAGTTAAAAAAAACAGAATCTGGCCAAAATGATAGACTAGAAAAACAGATTCATGGCAAAGCCTAGTAATTTTGTCAATTTGCTAGCCTACCACAGTAGGCTCAACCGAACCTCATTTTCTTTTCAGTTGACCTAAACCCAACCAAATTGTGGGTAAATGGTTGGTGCCTTTATCCAAAGTGCCGTACAATTGATGCTTCTCATTAACCCATTCATATAGACACTCACACACCTACAGCGTCTGGCTGCCATGGAAGGCACCAACCAGCTTAGGTGTTAGGTCAGGGTTAGGTGTCTTGCACAAGGACACTTCGACACACCCAGGGCGGGTTCGACCGGCAACTCTCCGACTGCCAGACGACTGCTCTGACTGCCTGAGCCAATGTCATTTTTAATGACTTATGTCTAAACTTGCAGGTACCTCTGGGTTTCGGGTTAACCTGGACATCACCAGTGCTCATGCATTGTTCAAATTCTTCTTTGGCAGATTTGTTTCACAAGATGTATTGACATTACATGGCTCTATCTTCTGAGCTCAATGACACTGTTGAAGAAAGCTTTGCCAATAATTGTGTCTGCCTCCTGGTAAGTTCACTGGTAAGTTACAGTACGATGATTAATGTAAGTTAGTTTTAGCATTAGGCTGTGGTAGAATAGTTCCTGAATGAAGATCCATGAATATAATTTGTCAGGCAGTTGCTGAATTAAAAATTTCTAATTCAGCCATATGCAAGTTCTTGCACATGCTCCATGGTACTTTCTCATTTGTGATCTATTCACTGTTGCCCTTTCTGCTTTCTACCTGTCTGAGTAAGTTAAAAAAAAAATATTAAAGGAAGGGCAGACTGCCCTACCCCCCTAACTTTTCCTTTGAAAGCTTGGAAGCCCTCAAACAATTAACTAAGAACTGTGGTAAACTGGAACACTAAACATGATGAGGCAAAACAAGTTCCCGTGGCACTCCACTCATACCGGATAGTTCTCCACACTAGGGATTTTACTCTACTATTTCACAAAATAAAGAGGTACAAGTAGTCTTAATTCCAAACACAGCAAAGCATGCAGCTTGAAATCAGCTTGTCAACACTATGGGTGGTTTGATAGCCTACCGTATATTGTGTGTGTTTTGTATTCATGGAATGCAAGCCATGTAATCCATCTGTTTCCCAGCTGATTAGGCTGTACTCAGAGCATTACAAATGTGGACTGAATTGAATATCGTGATCGATATACCCGTGTTTTAAAAATGCAACACATTTTCTAGGGTTCTACATACTAAAAGAGCCTGCAGACTTCTGGAAAAAGTTCTTGTGGACCAAGATTCAAAAAGCAAAAAGGAACTGCTCTTATGGGAAATGTGGTGGTGCTGCTATGGTTTAAGGATTGTACAGGCATGTATTTCTTCTCAGCCTCATAAAGACTTCTTTGACTTTTACAGGTAGAATTCTGATCCTCATGTTGACAAACACAAATAACACCAAAGGCAATCAAAAGCCTAGGAACATAATTTCCTGAATCAACTTAACCTGGCACATTGCCACTGTCACTGGCAAGTACATGGGTGTGGCTACTGAAAGGAGAATTGAGGGGAGCACAGATCAAGGTATGTGGCCCAATGTAATGTCTAGATGGTGAAACAAAAAATTAACACAGAGTACAGAAAAATGTTGTTGTCCCAAACATTATGGAGCTCACTATATATAGCCTTAATGTCACTCCCTGTTAGTGGAAACCCGCATTATAGGAGGATAGGGTACATTTTCCTATGTGAATTTTTTTAACTTAATGTTCCCAGAATCTATTCAAGTCAGAAACAAGGTTACGAGCTGACAGGACAGAACTGAATGTAGCGATTCAGTCAGCCATAGGGTATGACAAACAGGTGCTGGAGGTCAGTGAAATGAAGTAGAAAGGACAAATGGGTGATTGGGGCTTCACATTTACTTGGCTGTTAAATCCTGCCACGCTGATTAGAAAACTCAATATGTTCACCGGACGGGAGAGACAGAGCTAAATGAAGTGAGCTGGCCTCACTCTGAGCAGGATTGAATTCTTGGCCTTGCTGTTATTAATCTGACCAAGGCTAGTGACAACCCGGATTCTGGATGATGGTAGTGTTCAGCTTCAACCGGGACAGCCAATTTGGTGATGAAAGATTGACTCAAGATTCAAGATTTGTTTTAGTTTTTTTTTAAAGGGAGAATTACTGCCCAGGCGGCACGGATGGTGCAGTGGGTAGCACTGCCGCCTCACAGCAAGGAGGTCCTGGGTTCGAATCCCCATCGGCCGGGGCCTCTCTGTGCGGAGTTTGCATGTTCTCCCCGTGTCTGCGTGGGTTTCCTCCGGGTATTCCGGTTTCCTCCCACAGTCCAAAGACATGCACGTTAGGCCGATTGGAGAGTCTAAATTGCCCGTAGGCATGAGTGTGTGAGTGAATGGTGTGTGTGCCCTGCGATGGACTGGCGACCTGTCCAGGGTGTATTCCTGCCTTTCGCCCAATGTATGCTGGGATAGGCTCCAGCCCCCCTGCGACCCTGATCAGGATAAGCGGGTTCAGATAATGGATGGATGGATGGATTACTGCCCAGCAATCAACCGTTATGTGGATTGCCACCATGTTCAACCAGTAAACCTGCAGAAACGAACCAAACTGATCTTTTTGCTAACCACACTGATCCTAAACTGCCCTGTAGCTACTGAGAAGGCACTGATTTAGTGCACGGGTAGGCCCCACAGTCTGATATTGAATCCTGATATGACATTACCAATATGACTGACCTGAGAGGCTGGGATGGGAGGCACACTTGGGATTTTGTTTGGCTTCCTATATGTCAGATGGGGAGTTATGAGTAAATATCACATGTTTTGGAAATCAAAACCAAATCTTAGAAACGCAGGAAAAGTGGACTTAATAATATACACTAACTGTATGAACGATAGTGAATCAGCATTTCCATAATCTCCATAGTAACGCTTGTTTCCACAATGAGATGTCTCTGTCACTATTAGGGTTGCCACACGTTCTGGTTTTCCCGGGATTGTTCTCTTTTTTTAGCGACTGCCCCAGAAACAATTGGGAGAAAGGGAAAGGGAAAAATGAGAAACAAAAAAACCCCTAAAACTTGGGGTCTTTTTAGCCTGTACATGTTTCAGCCATAATGCCTGTTTAATAACTCCAAGCTATAGCTTAGGTTAAATACTTTCATGTGCTAAACCAGTTTTAAAATATGTTATTTTCACAACCCTTTGGAATTAGTAGTTTACCTACATTTAGTAATTTCAAAAATATATAAAAAATATGCCTCATGACCCCTGATGTAATCTGTTTTCAAGGAATGGCTACTGAAACAATCTGTCCAGTCCATATTTCCAGCTTTGGAGGGTGTAGTGACGCTGTCCATTCTTGCCATCCAGAATGGCACAATTTTTTGGGGGTTGCCTCCTTCCCTTTGCCAGGCCAGGTGTGTAGCTATGAATCAGATTCTGAATTTTCTGTCATGTCCCCAGCATTTCGCCTTTAGTTTCCCTCTGCGCATTCCTTAGTCCATTGTTCTAAAGCCTGAAAATGTTCTATTTTGAATCTATAGCGTATGTTGGATGTATAGACTCTGTCTATGTGACCAGCACACGTTTTTAGAATGGTTAAGTAGCCTAAAACTTCTGTCTTTCTAAAACTTCAGGCATAACTCTTATTTCTCTTTTGCACACACACTTGCAAAATACATATTGTATGTTTTGTGGCAAGGAATCCAAAGCATGAATTAAAAAATATGTTCAATGCTATACACTGAAGCCATTCATCTGAAAATCTGTGCCTAGTACTCATGGGCATTGTCTGAACATGGATATAGCAATTGAATGAGTGTTTAATGGTTATCACAGTAATTCAAGTCTTAATTATCTATCAAATCATACTTTACTGTATGTCTTAACATTGGAAATGCATACTTGAGCAGCTGATGTATAATTCTAGATAGAAATGCTCATCTAAATGTGGGAATTGTGCAATTGTGACTTGGTATCTGCTGACTAGTCAATTCCGTCATGCCCCATGCTGTTGATTACATGCTTCTTATTAAACTAATTAAAGATCCTTTCAACGTATTTAAACACAATTATCACAACTGCATCTTAAATACAGCTATCATCCTCTCTGATTATAACTGCTTTTAACTGGAGAAATATAGAAATTGGTTCAAAATGTTATCCATAACCAGCTATCACCTTTAGTTAAAATAAAATGATATGAATGCATTATTCCTATGAGCGCACTGCATAAGCACAAATGTAAAACCTTTGGTACATCTGAAGCCTCTAATATAACAAAGGTATAAATTAGCAGTTAACATAAACTGGCATTACACAAGCCTATTATACACATATCTTGCTCTCTGATGTTTATGATGATATCTTCACGTTAATATTGTCTGCATCCTAAAACATTTTAATAAAAAAACTTTAAAAAGTAGTTCACTCTGGGGGTGGAAAATCTGTCATATGTGAATATGAAATGAGTTGCATCTGTCCTAAGGCAAACAAAAGATTAACTCCAAATTAGAGGAGCATAGGAATCAACCCCCTATATTTCAATATGTTTACACCCATACCAAGCTTCCAGATACTGAAATTGGCTTTACTCTGTGACCATATTGGCTGTATTATTCTGGATATTTGATATTCACTGTCATGAATATTTGATATTTGCTGCCATGAATATTTCATCTTCTCTGTCCACTTGGCTACAGCTATTCTGTGCATTAGAGCTGAAAAAGGTGACATTGGTCTATTGGTCAGGAAACTCAGCTCCTACTACAACATTTTTGTGGCATAATGCATAAAAACACTCAGCATTCATATTACAAATCTGGTTACTGTAGCTCTGACAAAGTTTGTATAAGTACAATACAGATACAATGTGATTTCATCCAGTGCTGAATATGTATGCTGTGTAAGTTCCCATCAGTGAGAGCCCCTGGTAAACAACTGCTCTGGGCAAGGGGAGAGTTTGTCCAAGATATGATCTCAACATCTAATTTAAAAATACTGTAATGCTACATGTCAACATTTGTTAAACAATATTTTTCATGAATTAGGCTCAAGATGATGTCTCTCCTTGGGTCAAATTCTGACTTGGTAAATAATGGTTTACTCGTCCTATAATAGGCTAGACACGTGGGGCGCTTGGTAAACATGCTTGTCAGAGCATCTCCAGCAGAAGCCATGGCAGGTGATGGAAAGAGAACAGAGAACAGAGAACTTTAGATGTGCAGCTAAATGCAGTGACCTCAGGACTCCAGCAGTAACACAAAATGGCGGATGCACAGAGGCACGTTTAAGGGACATTGGTTTATCTAGACACCTTGCAGGCTGTGGATTTTCAGGCTGAAATTAAAACGAACATCGTTAATCAGTAAACATATCTAACACAATTAGGTAAACATCTGCATTTGAAATAAGAAGAAGGGCCCAGGGAGGCAGGGGCCGGGGCAGGGGGGGATTGGGAGGGGGGACGGGGGAGTCAAGCCCAGGTGACTCCCGCAGCAGGGGTCTTCTACTCTCCTACGTCTGGCACCAATCCCATCAGCCCCTCGCTGAGTTGATCCTGTCCGGGATAATGGAGTCCCGTGGCAGGAGGGAGATGGAGAAGTCCTCTCACAGGGACAGCTCCATTACAGCCCGCGGCTCACTGGCTGCTCCCTCTGGCATGCCGGCCGGTGAAGTGTGATGTGATTACTGTGGCTGAGAGAGATCAGGGAGGGGGTGTGCTGCCTCGTGCGGGTGCCCCTACGAGACCCCGCTTCAGATGGATCATTTAGGCTTCAACCAGATTTTTAAATCTTAAACCTGATTTATCAAATCTAAATCAATCTTCAGAATATACTTTTGATGTTCATTGATGTTTGCTTTTATGACAGCATACCAGTAGGACCTGTTCAACCCTGTTTGAAAATGGATGATACATAATTGATGTACAGTAAGATTCCGGTTTTCAATAAACTGCTGCAGGGTTATTTTAATTTCTAGTCTGAGCTTTTGTTATTTTCTTGTCATGCCATCCATCTAAACGAGTGATAGGGAACCATTTTCCCATCAGAGGACATTTACATATTTCTAACTGAAGCCATATGAAATTACACTTAAAATGAAATAGCTTTCATTTGAGCGTAAACTTCAACTTTAACGTTCCCTTTTTAATGCAATGGCTCTTCGGCAAGTTGAGTTGCATCTATTGGCACTGATATTGGTATTGGTATTCACAACTGGTTTCCAGATTTGTGTCGGTGAATCACAGGGCAGACATTTGCAAAGGTAAATGTTGAAAAGAACTGCTCACAGTAGAATGCAGAGTTGTGCCCTTGTCATTGTCGTGAGCCACGGACCCCTTGCCGAGCTCAGACCTCACGTTCCCACGAGCAGTACCTCACCATGAGGTGTCTCGGGGACGAACTCAAGTACTCCGAACGTTCTGGAGCCCTGGTAAGTTCTACTGAACTTCCAGCCCAGTCTCGAAGTGAAGGGTGTGATGCAAATCTGGTATACGATGTCCTGTATTCAATGTATTCCTCTAAAAGAATCTTTATCACATATGATTATAGTAAGATATACTTTATTATAATCAATCAAAAGAATAGAGTTATACAGATTACAGGATATATATCATCTTTCAGTTTGCTGATCACATGCAAGTTACATATACCCATTTAGCTCTTTCTAATTTACCTTTCCACCATGATGTTAAAATTCAAGGTACACCCCTCAAATACCCATCATCCTCTTTGGCCTTTACCTTATCTTATGGCTCCCCCTTCACGGAGGTAAAAGCTACTGAACTTCCATTAATACAATGGGTACAAACACCCCTAAAGTCTACTACTTATTTATATCGTATATAGTATCTTACTAAAAAATAAAAGACATAAAAATGAAAGGAAACTTATAACGTTGAGCTTCTATGTACTACTTTTCCTACTTTTACAAGTAATATAGATTATAATTACCACCCATGCCCTAAATATAGCCATCTCGTTTTCTGTGGGATTTGATCCCTCCTCCTTGCTGTTGATGAGCTCTTTGAACAGCTGCATTGGTTTGGGAATCTGGGGCAGGATCAGGACCCACACTTTCGAAAGACGTGACTTTGCACTTCGTACTTCTCCTGCCTGTTGTATGGGATGTGCACTGGTATGTCTTCGAACACGTCGGGGGTTTTGCAGTGCAGCCGCAGCATATGCCTCTCCTCACTGACACTGAGGTTAGGGGGGGAGGCTTCAAGTTCTTGCGTGGGTCCAGCAGGAAGGTGTTCTGTAGCGTGGAGAAACCCGCATCCCGTCTGTTGGCCTCCAGGTGCAGTTCACGGCTCCAAGCATGTTGTAAAAGCCCTTTAACTCTTTCACCAGCTTTTCTGTATGATGAGGGATGCGCATGAACACCTCTTCGACATCAGTCCCGCTGCCACAACTCTCTCCATATCCATATCAGAGGGAGCGCGCCACTCCAGCTTGACTACAGCTGTCCTGCGTTGCTCTCTCTTCAACAGCCCATAGATATCTTCTGAAGCAAAATTCTAAGATGCTATCCTAAGGTCTAAAAGCTTATTCCTTATATATCCTTTTTCCGTATAAGAGTGTACCTTTTTTGATAAGAAATGTCCCCAATATATCGAGTGGGAAGACATTTATCTCTTATGCAACCATATTTAATAACCATATTCATCACTTCTGTTTGTCCCACTATCATTTTCCCATACCTCAAAAGAAATTTCCCCAACACTTTATCTCGTGCCCCTCCGGTTGGGAGTTTCCACCATCTCAATATACGAGTGGAAAAACACTAGCTCTTATGTAATTTTTCAATGAACCTATTCATCACTGGTATTTGTCTCCCTGTCATAATCTCTCCTTGGACTCTCTCCAAACTTTGACTTCATACAAGCCAGAAGTTAGTGCCCTCCACCATCTCAACACACTCTTCAGGTGCTCCTCTCCACGGCGCCTTAAGGGATCTACAAAGGACATCCAGCCAATAGCTGAGTGTAAATCATCCCCCAACTCCTCGACAGTCAGTCCTTTGAATCTATCCAATAAATTATCAGATTATAATCAGGAAGGCCCTTAAAGCCTCTTAATATTCATTCGGTATTGACATCCCTTCCGTTTTCCTTATCTTTTTGCTTTAGCCAGGCATTGTGCTCCTCCCCTGTAGGGTTGGGGTATTCCCTGACTGCTCGCTCAGCATGTTGAATCTCCTCCAAGGTTATGCTGGAACTAATTCTATGCATGGCCTCAGTCAGAACTTTAACCTTGCTCCTTAAAACCCTAAATCTAAGTCCCCCGACTTCAGACTCCTCTACTGACAAGTATGGCTGCTCATTATCTCTGAACCACATATTTTTCCTCTTACGGGCGTGCTTACTACCACCTCGATGGCGTGTGCGAAGGGTTAACAATGCATTCCTTCCTAACCCATCCCCCGTCAATCTCTCATCAGGGGGGCCTAGGGCCGGGTCCTCGACATCATTTTTAGCAAGTCATTTTTAGCAAGTTTTAGCAAATTTTTTAACCCTTTCCACTCCCCCCCTCCAGAGGGCAATTTCCACCTATTTTGTACTAGTCCTATAAAAGTGTCAATATCTCAAGAACTATTTACTGCACATGCATGAATGAAGACTTACAGGCTTGTGGCATTTGATGGTGAAACCCAATTCTTTGATGTGGATATCAGCATCTTGATGTGTTTGACAGCCAACTCCCGGGAAGGGGCTAAAATGAGCCAGTTGTCAGATACGTCAAAACATGTATGCCCTCATGACAATGACATATATATAAAATGACCAATGTATATATATATATATATATATATATATATATATACATTGGTCAGAGTCTGCTCTCCTTGGCATTGGTTTCCCAGTTGTTGATGTCGATATTACATTTCTTCATGTTGGCTCTTCAGACGTCTTTGACGATATATATATATGTTTATATATATATATATATATATATATATATGTTTTTTTTTCATTATTAAAAATAAAGTTGACCTCCCAAATATACAAAAACAAAAACAAAACAAAAAAAACAATATATAAAAAAAAAAAAAACATGCCCTCATGATGTAATGGTAGGGTGCCAGGGACAGACCAAACGGGAATTTGGTCAATTCATACAGTCAGTTAAATTGAGCATGGGAGTGCTGCGGTGGCACACAGCTAAAGCAACAGACCTTAGTGCAGGCACCAGTTCATTGCAGTTGCACACTGAGGACTGGGGTTCAATCCCTGGTCTTGCCAAAGCCAAGGTTGGCCGGCATACATGGAGTGGCATAACTGGCTCGCCGCTCCAATGGTGAGGGGAGGGACTCGGCAGGGGCTGTAGGATCGCCATGTACAGTAGAGCCCTGCTTGTGCTCACCTCGGAGTCACGGTCACGGGAGCTTGTAGAAGGGGAATCTCTAATATCCTGATTCTCCTGCGCTGCCAAGTGATGGGGCCGTTGTGGTGTGTCCACAGCATGGGTGATTGGAAGGAAATTGGGAAAAAAATCAGAACACATTTTTTTTTTTTATGAATGAGCATGGGATTCTGCAGGTTTTCAAAGTTCTTCCGCATTCAAAACAAGCAGTTCCAGATGGCAGATTAGGCTTTGGTTGTTCCTGCCTTGCTTTACATTTTCTTCTCTTTAGTTCTAATTCAGCACATCTGTTGGCTTTGAAAGTTGCTGTTCCTTCATAAATGATGGTTTGCCAGAGTTTGCTCTCCTTGGCATTGGTTTCCCAGTTGTTGATGTCGATATTTAATTTCTTCATGTTGGCTCTTCAGACGTCTTTGAATCTCTTCTGTTGTCCACCTCTTTTATGTTTTCCTTCTTTGAGCTGGGAGTAAAGGATTTGTTTGGGCAGAGGTTCGTCTTTCATCTAAACAACATGACCGCTCCCTCTTCGTTGGTTCTTGATGACGAAGGCTTCAATGCTTGTTGTTTTTGCTATATTCAGCATGTTGGTGTTGGTTCTGGTTCTATCTTCCCAGCTGATATTTAAGATGTTTTGAAGACAGCGTTGATGGCTTTGCAAGTGCCTACAGACGTCATTGGTATGTGCATGTCCAGGTTTCTGATGCATACGGGTGTGTTGGCATCACCACCGCTTTGTACAAAAACATTATGGTGTCTATTCGGATGCCGCGATCGTGAAAGACTCTTGCTCAGAGACATCTAAAAGCTGTTCCAGTTCATTTAAGGTGAAAATAAGTGGTTAACAAATAAGAATAATTGTTCACAAATAGGCCGATGTTGATTGCTGCACTCACAATCTCCAACAAACAGACAAACATAATAAAACATTTCATTTTTTGACCCGCCTTATTAGTGTAGCCCTTTAGAGGCCACTTGGAATAATGCAAAAACGTAATTCCCTTAATTAAATAGGGTAGGAGATAACTGGCACAATTTTTCACTTCTTACTCGAAGGTAATGTGATTATTATTATTATTATTATTATTATTATTATTAATCCTTTATTTTAATAGGTGGTCACGTTGAGATGGGAATCTCTTTTTGAAGTGACCTATGTATACCATTTCATGTGGTCATTTAAGGTCCCATGGCTCTCTTCACAAAGAGTAAGTGGCTCCCCGGTGTCCTGGCCAAATTCCCAAGCCTGGCTCTTTCAACCTGGCACCTAATAATTCCCTGATTTAATTGGCTAAAAAAAGATAAACCCTAACCCTCTCCCTCTCCACCCCAGCTGATGTGTGTTCAGAATTCTGGTTTAAAAAGGCTGCCGTTGCATCACCCAGGTAGGTGCTACACATTGGTGGTAAATCACTGTAAAGCGCTTTGTGTATGAAAAGCGCTTTAGAAATGCAACTATGTAAAAAATCCTGTCTGTGATAAATATGGAGATCAGAGGTGGGATGCTGTTTACTAGTTATGTGGGGGTGAACAGACAAGCTAGAATCATCTGTTCCGTCATGTGTCAGCATCTTCACCACTGTCTTTCAGGACCTCGCCAATACAACAAAACGCCTAAGACTTACTTTGATGAATAGATTTCTCCTGCATGTTGACAAGGACATGCTCTCAATTATTCTACAGGGAACCATAGCTCAGGGCAAAGTTGACCTCAAACTAGTTCCTCCAAGAGATTCCTGATTGCAAGCATAGCATTGGTTTGGAATTTATCAGGGTGTACAAGGCGGATTAATTGCAATTAAATCTGAAATACAGGGTCCCTTCTTTTTTAGTAAGTAAAAAATATTAAACATTCTGTTATGATCTTTTTGACCAGTGGTGTCAAACTCAAGTCCTGGAGGACCTGTCTACAGTTTTTTGTGATTTACAGCAGTCAGTTAAGGTCTTGAGAAGATGGACAGTAAGTACATTCTTTGATATATCAATATCTTAAATTAATCACTGGTGCTGAAATTCACTGAAAAACTGCAGACACTATGGCCGTCTGGTACTGGATTCCTGAAAGCTGCTCAATTTTAAGCTCACACGGTCAGCAGTGTAGCATAAGGGTTTGGGTAAATGTTTGTAAGATTGTAGGTTGGATTCGCACTTAAGACACTTTAAACCCTTGAGAAAGATACTGAACTTGAAATGCTTCAGTAAATATCTAGCCCTATAAATGGAGTATATACAAGAAAGATTGTAATGTGTAACTTGTGCTGGATAAGATCATCTGCTAAGTGGTCGGCAGCCTTTTGCGCTGCGAATTTAATGTACATAAATCTAATGTTCAATTAAGCACAAAAGTCGGCCTGATGAGAGTATAGTCGCAGTCGTATTATTTATGAAGGCTACAGCTCATTACTCAATCAGCGAATGGGACTGCCTAGTAATCGCATTTTGCGATTGAGACAGATCTTAAACAGTGCAGTTAAAACACCTGTTAAGTGCATTAAATAGCTTCACTGCATGTGATGATATCCATGTACCTGGTGTCATGTAAATGTAAATCCAGTTGTGGCAGCGGTTGTCTTTTGAATGAACACAAATACAAGATGTTACTTGAGCTTGAATATTGCCAGGATAGAATGGAAATGTTGTATGGGAGGTTCAAGGACATATTTTATTCCTCCCAGAAGCGTAATTATTTGTATGGCTGGGTGTTTTTGTCACAGAAGTCACAGATGATTTTCCCTTTTTTGGCAGTTCTTTGAATTCCACATTTTTTTCCATTATTACTTTGGAGGAAAACAAACACGCACTCTTTCCGTGATGGACAAAAGCAATTAAAAGCAGCATATCAATGCATTTAGCCTACTAGTGGCAATGCTGTTTTTAAACTTCAGACACTTGTTACTGTCACTAAGGTTGAGCATATTATTTCCAGTCACTTCCCACTGCTTCATATGAGATTAATTATTTTGTAAATATTTTATGTGACAAAGAGCCTGCCTTAATTATTGCTTGGCTGCAATCATTAATGAATATTTACTATTAATAATCTGGTTGATGATTTCTTGCTCAGGGAGGTTAAATTGTGTGATTCTAGTTGCAAAGATTATTTCAGTCTTCGGAGCCAACACCTGTTTGTTTGTCTCACTTGCGCCTTGGTTTTCGCACACAATCTGACCCTTGTTAATTGCGTGAACTTTCGTAAATTCACCGGAATACGTAATCAGCAACACTTATAATATCTCCGCCCTTTATTTTTGTGATCCATATGGTCTTCAAATTATTGTCAGATGAGCTATAATATAGAAGCACTTTGCAGAACCATTTAGATAACTTACAGAAAGTGACACTTCTCAACATAACCAAAGTCCGGGAATGTATTCACTTGGTGCCTGCCCAGCAGTAATGAATACATTGCTGCACAGGTTCTCCACAGCCAAGCGCATATGGCACATGAATACTGTTAATAACTGAGTATGCTATTTGCCTGTTGCAATGTGTTTTATGAACGTCAGCTCCACAAACGTATCAGCTTCATGGTTACTCAATTTTAGATTGTTAGTTTTGGAGGTAAAATTTCAGGTCAGGTACCTACTAGGTATAGAACAAAAAGGTCCAAAAATGTCCTAAATCAAGCAAAAAATACAAAAAAACATCTGAAATATTGCCAACAAATTATACAAAGCATCACATTTCCATGTCTTCTATGAAAATAGAAGGCTTCCAATGTCAAAGCCAAATGCCAAAGGATGATGCTCAAATAAAAATGAAGTGATTCCTTATGCAGCAACAGCTCTTAAAGACAGTGGGGACACACATAAACATTGGTGAGCGTGGCTATGAAACCTGAGAAAATCTGAGATTGTGCACTTTATCCACATATCAACAGTTTGATGCAAACATTATGAAGCTCACTGTATATAGTAAACACTCACTGAACACTTTATTAGGAACATTTTTACTTTATTACACCTACTTATCCATGTGATTATCAAATCAGCCAATTGTGTGGCAGTAGTGCAATGCATACACTCACATAGATATGGGTCAGGAGCTTCAGTTCATATTTACATCAACCATCAGAATGGGTAAAAAATGTGATCTAAGTGACTTTGACCATGGCATGATTGTTGGTGGCAGGCAGGGTGGTTTGAGTATCTCAAACTGCTGATCTCCGGGATTTTCATGCACTGGTCAAAGCAGACTGGTCAAAGCTGACAGGAAGGTGACAGTAACGCAAATAACCACACATTACAACAGTGGTATGCAGAAGAGCATCTCTGAACAGACAACACATCATAACTCTAAATGGATAGGCTACAGCAGGAGAAGCCTAAAAAATAAGTCCATATAAAGTGCTCACTAAGTGTTTAGCCAAGAAAGTATACACAATATTTAAGTCTGCATCAAACTCAGAAGTCCCAACAGCTATTCATTACAAGGAAATTTAAAAATTCAGTTTGAAACATTATCTGCATTGCTTACGATATACTGTATGACCATATTTTTTCAAGCGTGAATAATTTTAGAGGGCAATTCATCAATGTTTGTTTTTGTATGTCACCACTTGTGCACTACTCCTAAAATAGCGCAGACTACAAGGCATCCAATGTAAAATGGGCTGGCTCTATAACATTACCCTGGTGAGAAGGCCTGCCAAGAGTTCTGTTAGGTAATATACCTGTACATGCTGCAGAGGGAATTGCAATGGTCACTCAAAGGTGCCTCCAGCAAACTGCAGAAGGTCACGGGAACATGCCTGTAGGCTTTGTGGAAGAGTTAGATTAAGTCCTGCTGACTGCTCCCGGTGAAGCAGAGTTCTCATTCTAATCATGCCAGGGCAAGGGAGTGCAGGGTAGGCCATTAATCAACGGCGAAATGAGTCTGCGGGACCTTCCTCCAGCTGAGCTGATCAACGAGGAGCGTCTTTTTTCGGCTTCACCCCTGAAGTGCTCCACAGCAGGCAATGTGGAAGGCAATTTCCAGTGAACAATGGCTATAAAATGCACTGATCACTGACTGGCCCTTAGTCTGCGCCTGCCCATTTCCATTCCTGCAAGTTAAATGAACCGATGTGTGTGCATGTGTAGGGGGATTCAACCTGATACAATGATAGTACGTAAAAAAAATGTTTTACCATCAAAAGGTAATGGAGGGGGGAATTCATTAATCCCTACCCTAGAACTTTTTGACATTTTCTGATGGTGAATAGAATAAAGATTTAAATATGATGCATTCTGCCCAGGATACGTGTTGTGTGAATCAAACTGGAGTATTGGGCTCGATAGGCAGTATGCGTGTGATCTAGGCAAGTCATCACAAGACGCAATTCTGTCCTTAATGCATATGCATTTAAGAGTGGATCGTGCAAATAAAGAGTGGAGATATTATAAGTGTGACTGATTATGTGTTCTGCTGAATTTAAGTTAATGCAATTAACGAGGGTCAAGGGCAGGTGTAAACCAAGGCGCAAGACAGAGCACCGCTCTAGGCTTTGAAGATACACTGAAATAATCTTTGCAACAAGAATCGCACTACTTCAACCCCCAGAGCAAGAAATCATCAAACAGATTATTAATAGTAAATATGAATCAATGATTGCAGCCAAGCAATAATTAAGGTTTGTCACAGAAAATATTAACAAAATAATCTATTAGATTAACCAATATCTCATGGGAAGCAGTGGGAAGTGACTGGAAATAATGTACTCAACCGTAGTGACAGTAACTGAAGCTAAAAAACCCCCAGTGTTGCTGGTAGTAAACAATAGGCTAAATTCAATGATGTGCTGCTTTACAAGGATGTACAAGGAATTAAAGGTACTGCTAAAAAAAGAAATCACCTGTGACTTCTGGGATAAATAAAATGTACTGGAACCTTCCGCACAATGTTCCCATTCTATCCCAGCAATAGTCAAGGTCAATGCAACGTCACATCTTGCATTAATTTAAAATGACAATAGCCGCCACAGCTGGAATATGTACACATATTGTCCTACCCTGGATACGCCACTCAAGTGAAGATATTTCAATGCACTAAACATGTGTGCGAACTGCGCTGTTTAGGATATGCCTCTTTCGCAAAATGCAGTTAGTAGGCAGTTCCATTCGCTGATTGCTTAATGTAGCCTTCGTAAATAAGACATTCATTTCAGGCCCTCACCCTCACCCTCATCAAGCGGTATTTAGCACTGCGACCTTCATGTATGTAAATTTAATATTGGCTCTTCAGCCCCAAACCATTAGCATTTCTATCATGTGCCAGATAACAGTATTGTAGAAATCAATGCAAGAATCTTCCTGACACTACTGTCATCATCAGCAATCAGGTCCTCTTTTCATGTACACACAGAAGCAGAATGAATACAGTTGCTTACCAAAATATTTTAGAAATTGTGTATTTTCATTTGGCTCGGAATGCTTCCAAATGCAATGTTCAAATTCTGAAGGCATCAGTAATGCATTTTTATTGTTTTGTGCAAATGCAATCAGCACTTCTTGTTTTGCACTTGAGAGATGTTTGGCATGTGGATCTCGGGGGTCCTCGCTGTTGTGTCAAGATTTCGATATACTATGTAAGATTAACCATACTATTTAACATACTTGCAGAAGGTATGGTATTGTATTTGCCTTACTGTACTTGAGGGCTTGAAAAGAAAATGTTTTCCTACTTATGGAAGGTTTAGATATCATCGTGGGAGTTATTTTATGCACTTGTCCACTTGTCATTAGTCCACAAATTGAAATAAACTGAGATGAGAAATGAGAAATGGGTTCATTAGTGTGGAAAAGAGAGAGCAAGAGAGAATGTGTGTGTGTGTGTGAGAGAGAGAGAGAGAGAGAGAGAGAGAGAGAGAGAGAGATCGCTTCAGTGCATTGGGAAAAAAATTAAATTAGGTGGTAGTTAAAGAGGAACTCTAAGTCATCCAAACCAGAACTAAGCCGCACCAGGATATTATCACAAGATGCACTGTTTTAATTTATAGGGAGACCAATTATGTGTTTGTAAATAATTCAGGACCAAAAAAAAAGTATACTCACTATTTAAGTCTGCATCAAACTCGGAAGCCTCAACAGCTATTAATTACAAGGAAATTTTAATATTCAATTTATATTTCAAATGGCTATAGTACTCTTGCTGTGTTGCTTTGTTGCAATTTAAATTGTGTGCTGGTACTTTTTTTTAAAGAGGTGAGAAAATTGGTGATGAGGTAATACATATCCATTTTGTCTCTATGAGGACTGCAGTGTGTCTTAATAGGGATTAAATGTCTTAAAGGGATTCCCTTTTATGTTTGGAGATGGGAGTGAGACAGAAAGAGGAGGAGGCTGGTCAGTTCTAACAAGGCATTTGGTAACAAAGTGATCTTGTATGAACCATGAACAAGTTAGCCATATCATCATCAATAATCAAAACATTTCTGAGAGGAGGGGTACATGGTGCTGCCAGAGTTCAAGTGCCCAATTGGCCACGGAGCCATCCATGTGCAATGTGATTTGAAAACACTTTCTCTTGGATGACCTCAGCGCCAGTTAAAGACCACCCTGTATACAAAAGTATACCTTTGATGATATGATTGTAGTTATACCATGAAGCATAGAATCATTATGACTGATATTGTAACATTCACCATTGTGGTACTCCTAATCATGTCATGACCTATGCATCATAGGTTTGCAGGTTTGCCAAGTCATGCTCTTAGTACAGTACAGAGTACAGTCACTTTTGCTGGTTGCAAAAAACATTTTACCCTAGCAATGGTTTAGCTTAATTCTGTGTAGCAGAGGCAGTCAAGATAAAGAATGTGAAGTGATATAATATCCCTCTGAATACATGATTTGAGTCTTGTTTCTATTTTTGAAGTATGTTTTTTGTTCAGCTTTGCAGAATAGGTTTTGTTATTGTTTGTGAAAGCTGAATTCAGCCAGAAAGAAAAACTCTTAGAAAATATTGTTTAGTGGGAAAATAAAATGACAAAATCAAAATGTGGCAATTATTAATAGCCAGTTAGAAAATGAAAAAAATAAAAATAAAAAATGGAAATCTGCTGTACCCAGTACCCTACGCTCTGCTTCACTAATAGGGATCAAAGATCATGAAATTAAGAGAAGCCGAAGGCATCATTTGCCTTAACTACCTCCTTAATAAAATGCTTTGTGAGCTTCATTTTTTTGGAACAGATCTTGGATAATGACTTGGGGACCACGGGGACTTTCGATAAAAACTAATGAGGAAAAAAGTGTTCAAGCACTCAGAACAACAAAATAAGATCAAACTGCTGTTGGTTATTAAACTAAAAGCATTTCTATGCCTGATCTACACACTTATTAGGTATTTGACTTCTTTTTTTGACTCATTGGTCTTCTGCTGCTGTAGCCTAGCCACTTCGAGGTTTGTCACGTTGTGTGTTCAGAGATGCTCTTCTGCACACCACTGTTGTAATGTGTGCTTATTTGCGATATTGTCCCCTTCCTGTCAGCTTCAACTAGCCTTGCCCATCTCCTATGATCTCTCTCATTAACAATGCATTTTTGCCCAAAGCTCACCTAATAAATTGCTCACTGATTGCATGTCTCAAGAGTGTAACAGTAACTGCATTTAAAATGTGGCTTTCACAATGATCCCTGTAAGCTGGACATTTTGGCATGGTTTATCAAGCACTTCCCACAAGAATACACTTGTATGGCACTCTCAACATTATCTGTGTTTTCATCTCAGGGGATCTGCCAAACAATTACTGCACTTATAAGTTATTGCCGATATTTGTCTACTTTTGTCAGAAAAGATTCTTGATTTGTCCCTTTACATTACATTTTATTACATTAATGGCATTTGGTAGACACTCTTATCCAGAGCGACGTACAGTTGATTAGACTAAGCAGGGGACAGTCCTCCCCTGGAGCAATGTAGAGCGAAGGGCCTTGCTCAAGGGCCCAACGGCTGTGCGGATCTTATTGTGGCTACACCGGGGATTGAACCACCAATCTTGCATGTCCCAGTCCTGTACCTTAACCACTACGCTACAGGCCACCCGTGATTTTACTGTGATTTTACTGCCTCTTCTGAGTTTCTGCATTTTGGGTCCCATGACTAGGTCAGTCACATTTTGTGATATTTGATATTTGTGTTAACATGTGGCAGAGTTACGCTCTGAACATGAGTCCAAGTTAAGGAAAAGGCCTTAGACTATTTTCTGTCATTAGGCAGTATAGCTAAGGGTACGCCTTGATAGATTTCCTTCTGAGGTCTTCAAAGCATATCCTCATATCACCCATAGGAAAGAAGCCAATGTAAGCCCTGCAAAGCTCAATGGGCATTAATGGTTCAGGGATTTATTGCATATCTTTGCCTCAACAATGAATCTGTCTCTGCTATTATGTGGCATTCAAAATGGCTGTGCATTTATCTGCTTTCTTTTCACAAAAGTGAACTTAGTTTCTGCTATATAATTATGTACAATGTATGTGGCTGATTATTATCTCAAACTGTGATATAACATTGGCCTGAATTCAACTACATTTGTCATGGACTCTTAATTAAATTCTACTGTTACATTTTTCTTCATAAAAAAGTATGATGTTCAGAAAAATGAAGAACAAATCATTGAATCTGAGCCATTGTACTAAATGCAGCCTGCCATGTTTTTAAATTTAGTACTATTATTTTTATGCTCATACAATCAAATTCAGTGGACATTGGTTCCTTTTAGTCACAGTATTCACACTTTTAGTGAACACACAGTAGGTGTTATCAGCATGAGGCCAAAATCAGCATTGTTTAGGTTTATATTTATTTATGGCAGTGGCCATTTTCAAAGTTATTACTTTGTGCAAATATTCAGACAATGATTTATGTGTACAAAGTTACAAGTATGTACTGACTAATTCCATTTTGTACATTTTGTAATTCTGCTTTGCCTGTTGATATTGTATTCATTAATTCATTCATTCATTCATTATCCTAACCCGCTTATCCTGAACAGGGTCGCAGGGGGGCTGGAGCCTATCCCAGCATACATTGGGCGAGAGGCAGGAATACACCCTGGACAGGTCGCCAGTCCATCGCAGGGCACACACACCATTCACGTATACTCATACCTATGGGCAATTTAGACTTTCCAATCAGCCTAACCTGCTTGTCTTTGGACTGTGGGAGGAAACCGGAGTACCTGGAGGAAACCCACACAGACACAGGAGAACATGCAAACTCTGTACAGAGAGGCCCCTGCTGACATGGATTCGAACCCAGGACCTCCTTGCTGTGAGGCGGCAGTGCTACCTACTGCACCATCCGTGCCGCCAGGATATTGTACTCATCAACAATAAAAAAAGATTATCTTTTCATTGACTAGTCCCTGTACAGAAGTACTGATACAGCTATAGCCCCAACCTCACCATTGGATGGTTCTTATTATACAGTATAGTTTAAATCTCTGTTATGATTAATCTGTATGTAATCGAAAACGAACCTGAACTCTAAATGGTACAGAGTTAAATAATATAAATTATAAAAAAGGAAAAGGGCCCTGTGCAAATGTTTGGGAACCCCTTTGTTTCTTTTTAAAAAGATGATTACTAAGGCCAAGACCCAGGTGATTTACATGTTAGGGATTCAATGATTCAGGTGAGTATAATTCCAGGGCTGAACATTTTATTTTAAGTAACTCCATGCCTCCTAAATTGTCGAACTGCCGTGGTTGTTCTGTCTGATGTTAACAACCATGCGCTCCTCTTAATAGTTGTCCCAGGATTTTAGAATGAAGATGGTTCATTTCTACCAAGAACGAGAAGGCTACAAAAACTCTCAACATTTCAAACTACCTCTTCAGAAACATTATTACAAAATGGAAGATAAATGGAACAGTTGAAGTCAAGGCAAGATCTGGAAGACCAAGAAAGACTTCAGATACAATGGCCCGAGACCTGGTGAGAAATCCTCAGAAGAACCCACATATCATTGAAAAAGAGCTGTAAAAAAGAGTAGTAAACACTGGTTTAGCTGTTCACAGGACAATAATACAACATACTTTAAGCAACAAAGACCTACATGGCAGAGTTGCCAGAAAGAAAGACCTCAACACAAAATTAAGCATCTGAAGTATTCAAAGGTAAACTTTTTGGCCACCACCAAAGAAGGTATGCTTAGAGAAAAAAGGGTGAAGCCTTTGAAGAGAACACGTTGCCCAACAAAGAGGTTCTGATGGGGTTCTGACAGAGGTTCTGATAGGGTTCCCTAACTTTACAGGGCCTTGTTCATTTTTTTATTATTCTGAAACTGTAAATTGATATAAAAAGTAATCTTGCTTTAAAATTTGAGGAAATGTGTCATGTTTAACATTTTACCATTTAGAGGTCAGAGGTTTAATATATCACCACACATGACCACTCATTTTGTGGGTGATTCAGAAATTTACGTCTCTCATTTTATGACTACATTTTATTCCATTTGAATGAGACCTTAGATTTTTAAAATTCAAGAGAATCACAAGAGACCGTTATGTGAATTAATGTATTGCGGACAGGCACTAGATGACATTTAGCATGCTGACAGTAGCAGCAGCCAGCCTGACAGACTGTTTAAAGTGGCAAGCAAGCATTCAATTTATGAAAACAGAGTACAGCAAATAATCGGATACAGAAAAGAGAGGTCGGCCAAAAAGAGGCCAGCTGGGTGGGCGTACATAAACATAAAACTTACTGCACTCCTGGATGGAGTTTTCTGAGCTACACTCCTTCTTCAGGTGCATCTACCTTAGCTAATGTAGCTAGCTATTAGTAAAACAGGAGGAAAATAAAAAACAAACTAATTTAACATCCCACTAATTTTGCTAGCCAGCTCAGTGAGATAACAGTGTGATGTTAACTAACTAGGTAGTCAGCTAATAACGTATTTGTCTGTAGAATAATGAACGTAGCAAGCTAACTTGAGTTAAATTAGCAAGCTATTGTAGCTCTAATGAAATGTAACCACTAGTTCTGACGTTAGCCAACTGTTATATTGGGTATGGTCTAGGTTGACTGCGGTTAGCTATCTTTTCAGCAGAACCTTCATGGCTAACTCATGTCTAGCTAGATTAGATAACTAGCTATAAGTATATATATTATTTACAATTTGGGCAGTGCAAACAATCAGAATAAGCCCCCACGCCATTGGCTGTGGCAGTTAGAATCAATTTTCAACCAATGAGCTTGAATTATTGTACAGGTACAGCTGTACAATGTTTTGGTACAGAGTGATGGCCTGTCAACTGTATACTTTGAAACCCGAATTTAAGGACTATTAACACAGGCAGAAGGTGAATCAACATGCCAGTGAGCCTTTTTCAATGATAGGAAGGGATCTACAATGGTCTTGTAACAATGTTTTATGTTGTGGGAATAGATTATTTAATGTCCATTTTCAGCTAATGGTTTTCTTTTTTTTTTAATGCATATTTACAATGACCTATCAACTATCAATTGAACCTCCCGGTGTAAAAACAAATGAAATGAATCACAAAAAATATATATTAAGTGAAATGTTGCATTTGATGAAAGGCTCAAAAGACAGGAAATTAAATTGATCAGCCCTAACGCTAGCACCTGCCTGCTCTCAATGAAGGTATCAGCACAGATCTTTGACAAAATTCATCAACATTTATACCCAATCATATACATATAATTAACATGGCAGCATTTGATTATTATTATTTGGATAAATTCAACAGATAAATACATTGTATATATTACATACAACATTATAACTTACAGTAACTTACACCTACAGTGAGGATGAAAGTTGGTGAGACATTGAGTGACTGGGAATGCACTTGACTTTAATTGGTCAATTACTTTTGGACAAATATGAATAATTATGTATAGGCCCATATACATACATACTGTAGGCTCTACATCTGCTTCTTTTATCCAGAATAACAGTGCTGGGAGATTCATTCCTGTCATTCTGCTTTTGTTTCTCATTGTTTTCTCACAAATCCCCTCTGGTCCAGTTTTTTTCATAATCTGTTGGGGCGCAGTTTAAAACGGTCCTGAGCAATTTGTGGTGGCCCGACCTGCGATCGGTACACCACTGGGGTCCAACAGCCAGTGCGCCGGCGCCAAGAGCTTGAGAAAATAATTAACTTTGAATATTTTCCCCTGACATGTCTAAGAGCGGCACCTTGGAGAGAGGCAGGGAGGAGTAGCAGCACCAAGGACAGCGGCCCCGAGGCGAGACGCGTGCGGAATGGGACAGGAAACTAATAACCTCCTCTAATTAAACAGGCACAGCTGCGCCGAGTTCGCGGAAGGGAGCGGCAGCATTTAAAAGGAGAGAACAAACGCCAAGCGGGGCTCATGACGGAGGAGGGTTACCCAGAGCCTGAGTGAGTGAACGCTAAGATTGAACACCGAGCTAAACCAGCCGCAAGAGAAGCGCAACAAGCCTGGACGTACCACAAGAAAGCCCAGGGGCACGAAACGAACCTCCGCGAACGAAACCTCCAACAAGCGAGGACGCACGTGAGGAAATCACCACCCCCTAACCCCACTAATCTCTCCCTCTCTGCACCCAGAACCGAGCCTCCCAGGCGGACGACTAGGCGACCAGAACGCCGCAGGAATCGCCCTAATCCCACAGACGGAGGAAGGACGAACCGAATTCCCGCGTCCCAAGTTTTTTGGCCGATGACTTTTTCCGTTTTTTTTTTCCTGAGTTTTTGGATTTTTCCTTGAGTTTGATTTTTTGGACAAGAAAGGAACCTAGCTGAACTGAATAGCTGGACAGTGCCCTGAAGGCACATGTAAAACCAATAAAATCATTGTTTTGCACCAATTTCTCTCTCGCTCTCTCGCGCTCTCTCTGGAGTCATGTCAAAATGTCAACATTGGCAGCCTTGCGCAAAATGTAAACTCCTAAAAGGAAAATTTTGCACTTAAAACGTCACACTGGGGGAAACATAGCCTCACGATGAAGTGAAACAGAGGGACAATACTGCATGGCCATGACATTAAGACCCTGTATGTATTGCAGGTGGATGACTCCATTTACTGCTGCCAGCTCTCTGAGGCTTTGTATCTGTTCAGAGAGGCTTAGCAAGCCCTCATTTGAGGGAGAAAGGACTTGAATGAATGCATTGTTGCTCCATTAATTACAGAATCAGGGGGACTCATATTCGGCTGTCAGAGTCAGAGATAAGCATGGTAATTTTGTCCCTCTTGCAAACACGAACAATGGTTCCGTGTAAATTCAGTCTCCTACCTGGGTGTGTGATAATTGACTTCTCTTGCCTTGTGGTGATCATTTCCATTTTGGCTGATTGACCTTCTTTCCACCATAATGCATTGCCACCCAGATCATGCCAAGATGATATTATAACTTAATTAAACACTTGGAATTATCCAACAAAACAGTTACTTGATTGCAACTGCTGTATACTGCATATGTGTGCATAATGTTTGTGAAATACACTAAGTGTTAGTGTTGATGCAAATATTATAGTTTATTCCACCATTTTTTGTGTCACTGGTACTGACACTAAGACATTAATAATTAGTAATTATCTGTAGGTACTGGTTCTCTTTTTATATTTTTGCATAGACCTTTGGGGCTTTCACAATCGAGGCATACATTTGCTATTCACAAATATATAGAGGAATATAAAACTAACATTTCATTCGAATTGCAATGCCTTTGATCCTAAACTGTGCTTTTGAGTCAATTTATATTTTGCCTTATTAAAAATATATATTCAGTGTAGATGTAATATCTTCATTACTTTTCACAAACTAATGTTGATTAAATCATACCTAAACATCTTTCCTGTTTACATCACTGCTAGATATACTGTTAGTAATGACACTCTTTCAAAAAAGAGACCATGTTCTCATGGCAGAGTTAAATAAAAATGCTGGATACAAATTAGAAATAAAAGGATACTGACGAGTTCTAAAAGAAAACATAAAATGGCCCCTCCATACCAGAAAACTCTTTTGAAGGGTGGCACAAAGACAACCCTTACTGAGCAGAATAAACAATACCAAGCATCTTGAGTTTGCCAAACCTCATTGGAATTATTACTGGAAGAAAGTGCTATGGTCAGATGACACCAAAATGGAGTTTTGGCCATACACACCATCGACATGTTTGCCGGCAAAATGGAATGCATACAAGAAGAAGCACCTCGTATCTACTGTCAAATATGGTGGTGGGTCATTGATGTTTTGGAGATGAGATGTTTAGCTGCTAGTGGTCAAGGGGCACAATTTAAATTCAGTAGCGCAATGAATTCAACAAAGTACCAGGAAATCTTGACAGAAAATCTGGTTGCCTCTGCTATGAGTCTTGGTTGTAGGTAGCTTGTCCAGCAGGGCAATGACTCCAAACATACATCAAAATCTTCACGTAAATGGTTAAGTAAAAAGAACAACCTTTTTCTGCATTGGCCATCTCAGTTTCTGGTGGTCTGAACTGAAGACAAGGGTACCCCAAAGATATCAATGATTCTGAATAGTTCTGAATGGAGGGATGGTAAAAAATTCCTCCGAATGTGTTCTCTAACCAAATTATAGGAAAATAATTAAACCAGGGGTGGCAATAATTTTTGATCCTGTTTTCAGGGGAATTGTTTTATTTTTAATTTGAAAAAAGTAGACTTAGGGCGGCACAGATGGTGCAGTGGGTAGCACTGCCACTGCACAGCAAGGAGGTCCTGGGTTCGAATCCTGGTCAGCACGGGCCTCTCTGTGTGGAGTTTGTTCTCCCCGTGTTTGCATGGGTTTCCTCCGGGTATGTATGCTGGGATAGGCTCCAGCCCCCCTGCGACCCTGTTTAGGATAAGCAGGTTAAGATAATGGATGGAATATATAGACTTGGTTGATTCCATTGAATCATTAATAAAGTGCACTACGTCACTTATGTCAGTAACTGCAAGTTCAACACAATTACTACACAAAAACAATGTAATGTCACTGGCCAGAGACCGATAGACGTGACAAACAATGGCGGTTTCCCCACGAGTCAATTTTTCAAATAACAGCTGTGGTAACCCGCTGGTAGAGAGAGAGAGAGAGTAGAATTGGTGGAAAAAAATTAATTTATTATAATATTTTCTTTTTTTTTTTCTTTTTTTTTTTCCAGTGCTGGTGCCTTCAGGGCACTTCTTTAGTGTCTAGGACAAACGAAAAACATTCCCTTCTCACACATGGGAATCGGGTCACAAAAAGGAAAAAAAAAGGCAAACTAGAAAATAAGTCCGTGCTCAAAAAATTAGGGATTTCAAAAAACGGTAAACGGTAAATTAAGGCGGACTTCAGGCGGCGGGGTTCACTCGCTCGTGTCCACTGTGGGGCCGTTATCTCTCTGTGGGGTCCCGGCCTCGGGAGTCCACTTCCCCCGCCTAGGCGTCTAGGAATGAAATGCACAGGTTAGTTGGCTTCTAGCCGGATTGATGTGCTCACGTGACGTTCACTCATTTGCACTGGCTCCGCGGGTCTCCTCTCGTTCGCCCCTGAGCCCCGCTCTGCTCCCGAGTTCGCCCTTTTGTAGGGTGTTGCTCTCCCCTCCAACTCGGTGCAGCTGTGCCTGGTTAATTCGGAGAGGTTAGTGGCGTGCATTCCGCACGCGTTTCGGTAGTGCTAACCTTGGTGCTGATTCTTTTCCGGCGCGGCTCTCTCCCAGGTGCCGGTCCCCGCGAATTACTTTCCCCAGCTCCTGGCGCCGTCGCACAGCCTGCTCCCCTTCAGTGGTGTACTGATCCTTGATCGGGCCACCACATTTCCTCCCCCTCAGCTCCCAGCCCTCGGTGGGAGCGTTACTATAGAGGCCCTCATTCATCCTGGACAGGGCATCCGCGTTCCCCTGGAGTCTCCCGGCTCGGTGCTCGACCGTGAACTTAAAGCCCTGCAATTCCAGGAACCACCGGGTCACCCGGGCGTTAGTGTCTTTGCACCGATACATCCACTTCAGGGGGGCGTGGTCAGTTATTAAGAGGAATTCCCTTCCTAGCAGGTAATATTTTAGCTTACCCACTGCCCACCTGATGGCCAGGCACTCCTTTTCCACCGTGCTGTAATTCCTCTCATGCTTCAGGAGCTTCCTGCTAATGTAGGTGACGGGGTGTTTGGTGTCATCATAGACTTGGGACAGGACTGCTCCCAGGCCGGTCTCCGAAGCATCAGTCTGTAACACGAACGGCTTGGTAAAGTTAGGAGTGGTCAACACCGGTGCCTGACCCAGGGCCGCTCTCAGGTCTAGGAAGCGCGCTTGGTGTCTTCCGACCACTTCACAGTGTGCGGTTGGTCTTTCTTGGTGACCTCGTGTAGGGGGGCTGCTCGAGTGGCAAAGTCGGGGATAAACTGCCGGTAGTACCCCACTAACCCCAGGAAGGTGCGGACTTGCCTTTTGGTATTGGGTCGAGGCCAGTGCGTGATCCCGTCTACCTTCTGGATCTGGGGTCGAAAGCACCCCCGTCCAACGGTGTGTCCTAAGTAGTCGGCCTCCTCCAGGCCCAGGCAGCATTTAGCGGGGTTAGCTGTGAGCCCGGCCTCCCGGAGTGCCCCCAGCACAGCCTCCAGCCTCTTCAGGTGGCTCTCCCAGTCAGCACTGTGAATCACAATGTCATCTAAATAGGCGGCGGCATACTCCCTGTGGGGCCTCAGTATTTTGTCCATGAGGTGTTGGAAGGTGGCGGGGGCTCCATGGACTCCGAAGGGGAGGACCCGATACTGGAAGAGGCCGTCCGGGGTGGAAAAGGCCGTCTTCTCCCTCGCCTGTGGTGTCAGGGGTACCTGCCAGTATCCGCGGGTGAGGTCCAGGGTGCTGATGTAGCGGGCTGGGCCCAGCCGCTCAATCAGCTCATCTATACGGGGCATGGGGTAGGCATCGTACCTGGATATTTTGTTCAGTCGCCGAAAGTCATTGCAAAAACGCCAACTTCCATCGGGTTTTGGCACGAGCACCACCGGACCAGGCGCTTTGTGATTCCTCAATCACACCCAGTTCCAGCATCCTCGCCACCTCCTCCCGGATGGCCTGTCTTCTAGCCTCCGGGATCCGGTATGGTCGCAGCCTCACCTTCTCCCCCGGCTCAGTGATGATGTCGTGCTGGATGAGCGTGGTCCGGCCTGGGAGAGGGGAAAACACGTCCCGATGTCGACTTACCCCCTCCCGGAGATCTTGGCGCTGTCGGTCCGTTAAGTGTTCCCCGGTGGTCACCTCCGGCGTTCCAGTGGTGCCCCCTGCTGTCATAGGGGAGCAGAGTCGTGCACGGGTTCATGCCATTTTTTTAATAGGTTGACATGGTAGGTCTGGAGGGTATGTCTCCGCCCTACCTGCCTTAGGGTGTAATTGACCGGCCCGACTTTGGCGACCACTTCGTAGGGGCCATGCCACTTAGCCAGGAATTTACACTCACTCGTGGGGACGAGTACCATTACCTTCTCTCCGGGTCGGAACTCGCGCACCTGGGCATTTCTGTTGTAGAGCCGGGCTTGCTCTGCCTGGGCCTTACTCATGTGCTCCCTCACCATCGGCCAGATTTTTGCCATTCTTTGGTCCATGTTCGCCACATGTTCCACCAGGGAGCGCTGTCAGGACGGCTGTTGTTCCCAGGCTTCTTTGGCCAGGTCCAGCAGGCCCCGGAGCCGCCTCCCGTAGAGTAACTCGAAGGGAGCGTATCCTGTAGATGCCTGTGGAACCTCACGGATGGAGAACAGCAAGTACAACAGTAAATGATCCCAGTCCTTACCATCGGTGGCCACCATCTTCCTCAACATGGACTTCAGGGTCTTATTGAAGCGCTCCACCAGGCCGTCAGTCTGGGGGTGGTAGACCGACGTCCGCAGTTGTTTCACTCGCAGCAGCCGACACATTTCTTTCATCACCCTGGACATGAAGCAGGACCCCTGGTCAGTTAGTACCTCCTCGGCAATCCCAACCCTGCTGAACAGTAAAAACAGTTATTTTGCCACATTTTTCCCTGTTGCGGCCCGCAATGGTACGGCCTCAGGGTAGCGGGTGGCATAATCTAAAATTACCAGAATATAGCGGTGACCCCTGCTAGACTTGGGTAGGTGCCCCACAATGTCCAGGGCTATCCTGCAGAAAGGTACATCGATGATGGGTAGTGGGATTAGCGGGTTACGGTACGTTACCTTTGGGCTATGCAGTTGACAAACCAAGCAATGCTGGCAATAGTCCTCCACCGCTTTTTTTATGCCCGGCCAGTAAAACCGAGTTAAAATCCGCTCCATCGTCTTCTCGCGCCCCAGGTGCGCCCCCAACAGGTGGGTGTGGGCGAGGTACAGGACTTTGGAAGTGTGGGTCTGGGGGACAAGTAGCTGCTCCACTTCGTCCTCCTTAACCCTACTCACACGATACAGTAAGCCATTTTGTACTTTAAAATAGGGTATGGTCAGCCTACTCACCCCGCCTTGGGGAACGCCCTCGATAGAGGCTGCAGTTTTCCAGGCCTGGGCGAGGAGGGGGTCTTGCAGCTGGGTGGAGCCGAACTTTGTTGGCGCCCCTGGGGTCTCTCGTGGGAACCCTGAAAATTCCCCTGTGCTGCTGTGTTCAGCCAACAGGGGTTGCTGTGGGGTCGATCCCTCCGGGGCGGTATCAGTGGTCCCGGTAGGGGGTTGTGAGGTTGGTCTTCTCCTGGCGGGGGTTGAGGCCTCCTCGCTGTCACTCTCTGCGGACGGGGCTGCCCAGACCGGGTGGGGCCCCCGGGAGACCGGCTGCCACCCCAAGACCCCGCCGCCGAGGACCCCGGGGGCCCCACCCGGTCTGGGTCTCTCCTCCCAGTAAGTGAGGAACAGTGGACAGTCCCGGCCCAACAGCACCTCCACCGGCAAGTTTTCAACTACGCCCACCTTCCCAGTGAATTGCCCCCGCAGGGTGGTGATGGTTACCTGGGTGGTGGGGTAGTGTCTTACGTCGCCATGGATGCAGGTGACCGCGATTGTGTCACCTCGCCCCTCTCCTGCTAGGCCAGGCCTCACCAGGGTAATTGCACTTCCGGAGTCCAGCAGGGCCTCTGCGTCGTGGCCCCCAATCCGGACGGGCAGCCGTGGGGCAGCCGTGCCCTTGTGAGCCCAGCACGTGGTGAGGTAGTGGCAGGGTCCGCCCATCTCGGGGGCAGTGGCCATGGATTCTTCCCTCCCCGGGCAGTCCCGGCTCAGATGGCCCTCCTGGCCACAGGCGAAGCAGCGTCTCGTCTCCCTCTTTCGGGCCGCCTCGACCCTGTCCTGCTCCGTCCACTTAGGTCTGGTCCGGGGCTCTGGTCGGACCGCACCGGGGGGTCTTCGGGGGCTATCGGGTCGCGTCGTTTGGATCATCTCCTGCGCCACCTGGTGGTTCTTCAGGAGATTGACCAGGGCGTCGATGGTCCGGGGTGTACTTCCTTACGTCAAGTGCCAGGCCCCGGACACAGCGGTCCAACACCACCCTGTCAAGGAGGGGCGGTCCGTCGCCCTCCACTAGCCAGCTCCGGGTCAGCCGCCCTAGGTCCATCACTTGGGCTCGCGCGGGGACGGTGGGGTCATACGTCCACCGGTGGAACCGCTGGGCCCGGGCCGTCAGGCTGTAGCCGTACTGTGCGCGGATGGTGGCCTTCAGGGTTGGGTAGTCATGGGCTTCAGCTGGGGGCAGGCTCCGGTACGCTTTCTGGGCCTCCCCGCTGAGGAATGGGGCGAGGATGGAGCCCCAGGCATCATGGGGCCATTTCTCCAAATGTGCCGTCCGCTCGAACGTTTCCAGGTACGCCTCGATCTCATCGTCCGGTGTCTGCTTGAGTAACAGGTCCTTTGGAGCTCGGGGGGGCGCCGCCGGTCCACTCTTCTGGCACAGTTCCGCCACTGCCTTCTGCAGGGCGCCTTGGGAGCGCAGTAGCGCGTTGGTGGCTTCCTCCATGTTAGGGGGCGGGGCTGAATCTTATCCTGGGTCTCTCATTCGCGGTAGCTGGGTCCACGTGCCCGCATTCTCCACCATATGTGGTAACCCACCGGTAGAGAGAGAGAGAGAGTAGAATTGGTGGAAAAAAATTAATTTATTATAATTTTTTTCTTTTTTTTCCCCAGTGCTGGTGCCTTCAGGGCACTTCTTTAGTGTCTAGGACAAACGAAAAACATTCCCTTCTCACACACGGGAATCGGGTCACAAAAAGGAAAAAAAAGGCAAACTAGAAAATAAGTCCGTGCTCAAAAAATTAGGGATTTCAAAAAACGGTAAACGGTGACTTCAGGCGGCGGGGTTCACTCGCTCGTGTCCGCTGTGGGGCCGTTATCTCTCTGTGGGGTCCCAGCCTCGGGAGTCCGCTTCCCCCACCTAGGCGTCTAGGAATTAAATGCACAGGTTAGTTGGCTTCTAGCCGGATTGATGTGCTCACGTGACGTTCACTCGTTTGCACTGGCTCCGCGGGTCTCCTCTCGTTCGCCCCTGAGCCCCGCTCTGCTCCCGAGTTTGCCCTTTTGTAGGGTGTTGCTCTCCCCTCCAACTCGGTGCAGCTGTGCCTGGTTAATTCGGAGAGGTTAGTGGCGTGCATTCTGCACGCGTTTCGGTGGTGCTAACCTTGGTGCTGATTCTTTTCCGGCGCGGCTCTCTCCAAGGTGCCGGTCCCTTAAATACATCCACGGGAAATATTCCCCGCAAATTACTTTCCCCAGCTCCTGGCGCCGTCGCACAGCCTGCTCCCCTTCAGTGGTGTACTGATCCTTGATCGGGCCACCACACAGCATATGTCACTTGAAATAGCCTGAATTTGTTGAACCATATAACATGTAGCTATAATATCCTATTTCTGTGTTGATCATATTGTATTGTGCACAGACTCTTTTTATTGGTATTAAAGTGCTCTACCTGCTGACTGTTTTGTGTAAATTCCAAATGTTGATTGGTTGAAAGGTTAGTTGGGAGAGTACGCACAGTTATAGTAGCTAGCAAGGTAAAAATAATAATAATAATAATAATTATTACTATTATTATTATTCTGTACTCCTAGCTTCTTTCTCACAAACCATTATAATTTATTATAAGACTGGTATGATGACATGGGGACAACAGGTTTTTTTTTTTATTGCAATGATTGTTTGTGAATTTGAAGAGCTTATCATGAGTTTCTCTCTGGTGGTTAAATACAAAGCAGTCCCAAAACGTGAACGTAAATTAAGTAAATTACATAATGACGTCACTCCATGATGATGTATATGGGGTGTGGTCATGCAACCACGCAGTCAGTACCAGTAAGATTTGGGTCGTTCCAGCGCCTATGATGCCTGGTTTTTACCTACTCTCATGTTCTGTGCTAGTGTGTCTGAACCTAGCTGGGTTCGGCTTTTACCTTTTTCAATATGTTCATAAGTTAATTCAAAGCACCCAACATATTGTAATAAATAGAAATAAATAAATCCCAACACATTATGTAGAACTGTAAGTAAGGTAATACCAGAGAAAAATGTACTATGAATCATTTCATGTGGATATCTTTGGATATTGGGGCTTCACAGTTTCTCAGACCATAGACTATAGCCATTTGTCACTGATGAAGAATTCAAATCACAGTATATTTATCTAAATGCTTGGGGGAAAAGAAGTTCAAAACATCACACATAAATGATTAATGGTTGCCCCTCACAGATAGCTTTTTCCCCAGTATGCCAGAACGAACCGCTGAGTTACATTTTCAGAATGGATTTCTCTACCTGCAAGGGTAGGCTTGGTAATAAGCTGCTTCCTATAAAGGCTGTCAGATGCAGACCTGCATTAATGCCGCTCCTCCTCGGAAGATGAAATGGCTGCATCAAATACTTTCTCTAAAAATAAACTTGTGCTAGGCTAGGCCGCTGTTTAATATTTAATTAATCTTGTGAGAGGAGAGGGAGATGAAGGCTGCATTGTTTTTTTTTCTCGCAGTCTCCACACCATTGTGTTTTGGTAAAGCACTTATATATAATACATATATATAATACATCTATTCGTCCGGCCACCAATGTTTTAAGCTTTTAGAAATAGAAACAATCCTGAACCCAAACTGGGGGGCGTTGTGAATGAATCCTTCCAGGGAACTGAATCAAATCATTTGTGCCCCTCTACAGTTTCATTTTATAGGTTGAAGCATTAGAATGGGGGAAACACAATTATTGAACACATGAACATTTTGTCCAGTAAATGTTGTGGTGACCCACTGGGTGAGAGAGGAAGAGAGAGCAAAATAGGTGAATCAATGCAAAAAATGCTTCCTTTT
This sequence comes from Conger conger, assembly GCF_963514075.1. Classification (NCBI taxonomy): domain Eukaryota; kingdom Metazoa; phylum Chordata; class Actinopteri; order Anguilliformes; family Congridae; genus Conger; species Conger conger. Next base: position 23,116,258 of record NC_083764.1, on the reverse strand, counting down.
ATAAAAAGAGAAAAAAAAAGTAACCGGCAAAAAAATTTGGAACACCGGCACTTCGGGATTCACATGACGGTGTTGGTCCGTTGTTATTGGCGGCGGGGCTGTCAAATCCTTGCCTTTCCGGCCCTCGGAAGTCCCGCTTCTCTGCTTTGTCGTCCGTCGTTCTAATAGCGATTCTCACCCTCGCTGGCTCCGAGTCCTTCTCCCTCCCTATCCTGAGCCCCGTTCTGTTCTCGCACCCGGCTTTTTGTAGGGCGTCTATCCCTCTTGAACTTGGTCCAGCTGCGCCTGCCCAATCAGAAACGGTTAGTATTGAGGGCTTGCATTCCTCACGCGCCTCTCCCCAGTGTTACTGGCCTTGGTGCTGCTTCTCCTCGCTGGGCTCTCTCCAAGGTGCTGACCTATTAAACACGAGATCGGGAAATAAACGTTGTTAATTACTTTCCCTAGCTCTTGGCATCGGTGCACAGGCGTTCCACTCCTGTGGTGTACCGATCCCTGATCGGGCCGCCACAATGTATTTCCAATGAGGCCATTCAAGTGAAATTTGCACCAGACTTTGGTATTCACTCAAGAAATCCTTACAAAAAATCTAAACATTAAAGTCCATATGTAAATAAAGTTATGTGTAATAAAGTGGAATGACTTAGGAAAAAAGTATTGAACACACTAACTGAAATTAATTCAATACTTAATGGAGAAGCCAGCTTCTAGGCGCTTATCTGTATGAAGTAACTAATCGCCCGCAGTATTCAGGTGTGATTTTGGCCCATTCCTCTACACAGATTGTCTTTAAGATTGTGGGGGGCCCTCTTGTGAATCTGGATCTTCAGATGCTTCCACAAATGTTCAATTGGATTTAAGTCAGGTGATTGACTGGGCCATTCCAACAAGTTGATTTTCTTTCTCTGAAACCAATTGCGAGTTTCCTTTGCTGTATGCTTTGGATCGTTGTCCTGCTGGAAGGTCCACCACGTCTCATCCTCAGCATCCTGGTGGATGGCAGCAGGTTCATCTCAAGAATCTCTCTGTACATGGCTCCATTCATTGTTCCTTCAATGATATGAAGTCTGCCAGTACCACGAGAAGAGAAACAGCCCCACACCATGATACTTCCACCTCCAAACTTCACTGTTGGTATAGTGTTATTTGGGTGATGTGCAGTGCCATTTCTCCTCCAAACATGGTGTGTTGTGTGACAGCCAAAAAGTTATCATCTGGTCTCATCTGACCAGAGTACATGCTCCCAGTAGTTCACTGGCTTGTCCAAATGTTGTTTGGCAAACTTTAAACAAGCGGGCTGAGCGTGCACAGAGGCTATGGCGGTGGAGTGCATTGCCTACTGTCCTTTCTGTCACAGTTGTACCTGCTGCCTCCAAGTCTTTCTGGAACTCTTTCCTAGTGGTCCTTGGCTCTTTGGCTACTCTTCTAAGTATCCTTCTGACTCCCTGATCAGAAATCTTGCGAGGAGCTCCTGTGCGTGGCCGGTTGATGGTGGAGTGATGTTGCTTCCACTTACGGATAATGCCCCCAATAGTGCTTACTGGAAGATTCAGAAGTTGTGAAATACATCTGTAGCCAATTCCAGGTCTCGAGAGAGCTCTTTACTTTTACCCATCATTAGATGTTTCTTGTGTGGCACCTTGGTAACAAAAAAAACCCTTTTATAGCCCATCAATATATTCTAACCCAGCTGACACCACAGATTGGAGGTAGAGTTGCCTCCTAATTAGTTATGGTTTTCAGCTGGTTCCTTGCCTTTCCTTGCTGTGGTGTACTGCTTTTTCTTAGTATGTTCAATACTTTTTTCCTGTTTCATTCCACTTTATTACACATAACTTTATTTACATATGGACTTTAATGTTTTGATTTTTGGTCTGGATTTTTTGAGTTAATACCAAAGTCTGGTGCAAATTTCACTTGAATAGGCTCATTGGAAATACATTTACTGGACAAAATGTTGATGTGTTCAATACTTATTTCCCCCATTGTATATGTATCTGTTCAACCAACAAAATTATCCGTATGTGTACTCGGAAGTGGGCAAGGCATTACATGGGCATGGGTATGGGCGGAGGCATTACTGGATATGGGTGGAGTTTTTTCTGGTGTTGTTTAAACATTTGCGATTTTCAGTAAAGTACACTGTAAGGCCAAGACTTCTGTACATCTGTCACTTCTGTCATCCATTCGAGGACTTTGCTATTCAACAATAACACTTTGACACGTACAATCATACCAGTGTTACAGTGCTAGAGTCATCCCTGAAGCCTACAGGTCTCACCGGTGTGATTAGAACACAAGATTACAATGTCTATTCATGAATGAAGCAACAATTAAACATTGTTCTTTCTAATACCCTCTCCAGACTAATTCTCCTCAAAAACACCTTTATTATAATAAATCTTGAAACCTGCACAAGCCATGTGCATTGTGTCACTTCACACATCAACCTCCGCCTCTGCTCCTTGTTTTTATTTGAGACACGACACTCCAGAGATTTTGGTTCAATTGCGCCTCTACAAAACTCATTGGGTCTCATTCATGAAACTTTAGTAAATCTATGTGCAGATTTGCACATAAACGTCCACACTACTATAAACCTACTCCGGATTCATGAAAGCCGCGGGAAACTCAGATCTGATCGTAAAATCGTGTGTATGATCATGAATGCCAATCCATCGTAAAGTGAAAGCGCGCTCCCGGTAATCAGCAATTAGCATAAATCCCCGCCCATGAATAGACAATGATTACCATATAAGGAGGTGTAGACGCATCCAGTCGACCTGTCAGTCATCATGGCGCAAACAAAGAGAGAGAAAGAAAATAAACTTTTCCGAAGCGGAGATCGAAATCATTTTGGGTGAAGTGGAGTCAAGAAAAAATATTTTCTTTTCTTCTATCAGTAGTGGTGTTGTGACAGGGACAGACAAAGCGAAGGCCTGGAAGGATGTGACAGATGCTGTTAATGTTGCCTCTGTAGACAATAGAACCATATCCGAGGTGAAACGTAAATGGTTTGACATGAAACTGGAGGCAAAGAAATGCATAAGCGCACACAAAAAACATGCATCAGCCACAGGAGGAGGAGGCTCACAGGCACAAATATCACCTGCTGACGAGCGCATCACTGGCATTATTGGGGAGACCTCTCTGTCAGGAATTATACCTCACAGAGACACCGACATGCCTCCACTGGAGACAACATCAAACCCAGATGGTAAGGTGATAATTGTTGTATCATAATACATTCTGAAAACCATCACTGATAGCTTAGTGGTTAGTATAGTTTAACCTAGGTTGTACAGTCCCACCAAACAAACAGAACATTTGTGGGGGTTTCTCTTCGGATTGAATGAAGTGGAAACGGGAAACCAGTAATATTATATTGTGCGTAATGGTGCGTAATGGATATCAGTGTCGGAATGTAGAGCTATTTAACATTCATTTCAAGAAAGGATATGGATAACATATAGCCCACTGCAGTTTTGTATGCATCGTCTTCAAATTATTTGAATCTTAATAGCTTAAAGCTCTGTTTTATACTGTACAGCTCCAAATAAGTCAGTCTGCAGCCAACGTAGATTAACCATTTTTCAAATAAGATTTATTAAAGGTTTCTTTCAAATGAAAAAAGAGCCACACATAAAACGAAAAAAAACAAACGTTGTCTCATATTTCTAGCTGGTGAGTGCAATTGTATAGGCAGGCTATATTCTTACCAATGAGCCAGCCATTCCTCACAGCTCCATCCTCCAAACGCGTGCCAACTGCGCTATTACGCAGGCCACCGTGCCACAACGTTTAACAGCACACTCTTTGCATCACAGATCAGTTGCACATTAACGGAATGAAAGTTTTTCCGGTTTATGTAAGCAAATGCATCACCAGATGGAGCCTTGATGCGTATGTGTGTGCAGTCTATGGCACCGATGACACCTGGCATGTTTGCAATTGCATTGAATCCCTGCATCACTTCTACCTGCCGTTGTGCGTCATAGGGAAATTTGATGTACCCTTTCACTAGTTTTAAAATACCACTGAGCACAGCAGGGAGGATGTGGCTCATAGTTGGTTGTGAAATGCCGGACCTGTCACCTATCTCGCGCTGGAAGGTCCCTGTGGCTAGAAAACCAAGCACAGATAGTACCTGTAGATGTGCAGGGATGGCATGGCTGCGTCTTGTTGGCCTTGTCAGATTAGGCTCCAAAATGTTGCATAAATGCAACAGAATTGGTCTTGGTAGTCGGAAACGACTAATCAACCATTCATAACTCTCAGCCAACATATCTGCCCGATCCCTGAAATACCTCTCTCTCCAGCGTCTTAATTGCGCCAAATCATGCAAGAGCGCAAGGTCAGCCATTGTTACCATTAACTAAGACTGAAGGCCTTTTATATTGTGGGAAGTTTAATTAGAATTGACACCACCGGAGTGACCCAGATATGGTAATTGTTTACATCCTTTTTGTGATTTTAGCCTATTATTGGCCTATATTCTTATATATATATTTTTTTTTTTATGTAGAAAGAATGTAAGAATGTGTAATCTATTGAGTCGATTTACATAGATAATTCAGAATCATGAACCTAATCTGGATCTTAAACCTGCTAATTGCCAACTAATTTAACTAAACGTGTTATATTTTTAATTGCTGACCACGCGTAGTGCTTGTGTAAATTCAAGAATGCACATAAATAATGCTTGTCACTATTGGAAATTTACATTTTAATTCATATTGCGCTCTGTTATGTAAACAATACGCAGATGCCTTTGAAACATGTGATATGAACATGACAAACAATAAAAAATATAACACATTTAGTTAAACTAGTTGGCAATTAGCAGGTTTAAGATCCAGATTAGGTTCATTATTGAATGAAATTCATGAATTCATGAATTATCTATGAAAATCGACTCAATAGATTACACATTCTTTGTGATGCATTTGCTTACATAAACCAGAAAAACTTTCATTCCGTTAATGTGCAACTGATCTGTGAGGCACACGCTGCTACTCAGGCTGTTGTGGAGCGCACAAACGGGGTCTTGAAGGCAAGATGGATCTGCCTGGACAATAAAGGTGGTACCCTTCTTTATGCACCCGGGAAGGTGTGCAAAATAATATTAGCCTGCTGTGTCCTGCACAATGTGGCCATTAAACAGGGCCTTCCCCTGCCTGAAGTCCCCAATGCAGAGGAACGACTGCCTCCGGAACCAGCTCTTGGACCTCGAAATGCGGCTGCTATACAGACACGCCAGCAACTTGTAGAGCAATTTTAAGGTAAGTGTTGCTAAGACTGAATAAGCTGTGCACATTTTAGGCGGACAAGCTTTGCAAAAAGTTAGTTTCATTTGTATTTTGTTTTATATTTATATACAACATCCTGTTTCAGTAGGCTACCTCAGTTCATTTTCAGGTCATGCTCTTTAAAATGTATACAAATAGGCTATATTTAATTATCAGAGTAAAAGAGAGTAGCTTGATTATCTTGTAGTAAATAAGTGTTTTCCCAGGATAAACTCAGACATCACACAATACTGACAACATAACACTTTATTGTTGAGGACGCAAAAGTGCCTTGCAGATTTCCTTCAAGCTGGTGTTAATTTCTTGGAGGGACGTGTTGATTTGGTTGACTGCTGTAAGTAGACTTTCTTGATTCCTCAGGACCTCATCCGTAAGGACAGCTGGATCACCTCTTCGGCCTCGGTACCCGGGTGCAGCAGGAGCAGCAGCGGCGGCAGCAGGTGGTGGAGCCACATCATGGGAGGAGCACTTGCCAGCTAGAAATATGAGACAACGTTAGTTTTTTTTCGTTTTATGTGTGGCTCTTTTTTCATTTGAAAGAAATATTAAATAAATCTTATTTGAAAAATGTTTACTTTACGTTGGCTGCAGACTGACTTATTTTTACATTACATTACGTTACATTACGTGGCATTAAGCAGACGCTCTTATCCAGAGCGACGTACAACAAAGTGCAAATCAAACACAAGAACACGTGCAAAAGTGGACCTGAGAGGACAGTACAGTTCCGAGTCCTAGTGTAAACATACAGAAATTCAGAACCCTTGAAGAGTTGTCTGGAGCTGTACAGTATAAAACAGAGCTTTAGGCTATTAAGATTCAAATAATTTGAAGACGATGCATACAAAACTGCAGTGGGCTATACGTTATCCGTATCCTTTCTTGAAATGAATGTTAAATAGCTCTACATTCCGACACTGATATCCATTACGCACCATATCGCACAATATAACATTACTGGTTTCCCGTTTCCACTTCATTCAATCCGAAGAGAAACCCCCACAAATGTTCTGTTTGTTTGATGACCTAGGTTAAACTACACTAACCACTAAGCTATCAGTGATGTTTTTCAGAATGTACTATGATACAACAATTATCACCTTACCATCTGGGTTTGATATTGTCTCCAGTGGAGGCATGTTGGTGTCTCCGTCAGGTATAATTCCTGACAGAGAGGTCTCCCCAATGTTGCCAGTGATGCGCTCGTCAGCAGGTGATATTTGTGCCTGTGAGCCTCCTCCTCCTGTGGCTGATGCATGTTTATTTTGTGCGCTTATGCGTTTCTTTGCCTCCAGTTTCATGTCAAACTATTTACGTTTAACCTTGGATATGGTTCTATTGTCTACAGAGGCAACATTCACAGCATCTGTCACCTCCTTCCAGGCCTTCGCTTTGCCTGTCCCTGTCACAACACCACTACTGATAGAAGAAAATAAAATATTTTTTACTCAATTTTTTTTTTTTTTTACTATATTTCACCCAAGATGATTTCGATCTCCGCTTCGGAATTATTATTTTTTTTTCTTTCTTTCTTTCTTTCTCTCTCTTGTTTGCTCCATGATGACTGACAGGTCGACTGGATGCGTCTACACCTCCTTATATGGCAATCATTGTCTATTCATGGGCGGGGATTTATGCTAATTGCTGATTACCGGGAGCGCGCTTTCACTTTACGATGGATTGGCATTCATGATCATACACATGTGTTTACGATCAGATCTGGGTTTCCCGCGGCGTTCATGAATCCGGAGTAGGTTTTTAGTAGCGTGGACGTTTATGTGCAAATCTGGACATAGATTTACTAACGTTTCATGAATGAGACCCATTGAGTATAAGTATACAAACTGATGGCCTTGTGCCTATTTGATGCAGATGCTCTGTCTGAAGAGTGAGTAACACTAAATGCACTTATTTTCCACAAAGACACTGCACCAAATAACTCTTTACACAGGTATTTATGATCTCAATGTGAGCTTTTATTTTTATGCAGACACCCACAAGTCCAATGACTTGTGGATAAATTCACGGAGTACAAACCCAGAACAGCTGTTTTTACTTCAGTGCATGCAACAATTTTGGAAGGGTTCCATTCCATCCTTTGTGATTGACCCCCCCCCCCCCCCCAAAGTAGCAACAGTTGAGTTGTAATAAATGTAGCTTTACTAGACTATCCAGTTTGCTAGCAAACTTTAAACTGTTAAAGCTGTCACAATGAGTAAACTACAGGCTGACATAAAGCAGAATATAAACGCTCTAATAAAAGGGCACAGGAAGGTAGAACCGGGGTAAAGGAACAAGTTCACACAACACTCTCTTGACATGCACAAGAGAGAAGTGAGGAAAATGGCAGCAGGCAGTATTTATTACTCATCTAAGGGGGAGGAACCAGGAAGGAACTGTCCTAACACAAAACAGCGTTAGACTTTACGTTGCCCATTTGTCACTGATGTACAGCTACTGTAGCCAATGTAAAAAATAAATATATAAAGCAGGCCAATTCTCCAATCATCACGTATTTTGATCTAATTACTTGTACAACACCCCTGCTCAGAAAAAGTCAATAGTCTTTACATGTACTCGTCTAAAACGAGTACTCGGATCACCCCTAGTACATAGGCTAATCAGTGCTTTACTAGTATCTCTGAGATGTCTGTTGTTCCAGTTTTTGAAGGATTATGGGTTTTATTTGGCAAATTTATCCAGCTAACATGGTAATCTTAGGGTGTCTCGGTGGTGCAGCCTGTAGAGCACTGACCACATGCTCATTGCTGAGCCGTGATGTTGGCGGTTCGAATCCGACCGTCTGACATTTGTCGCATGTCTTTCCCTCTCGCTTGCTCCCATTCTTCCTGTCTCTCTATACTATACTGTCCAATAAAGCTGAAACAGGCCTAAAAAATATATTTAAAAAAAACATGGTAATCTTACTTTGTGATACATTCAGTATCACATCCAGAGGATGTAACAAAGTGCCATTCCCACACATTAAACATATCTAGCTACCTTGCACAAAGAAAGGTCTATATTGGCAATCTCTGTCCCAGCCACCCAAATCTATTTTAACTACTGAATCTGTCTGCCTTTAGCTATGCCCTTCTCACTATAATATTATGGTCTGAGTGTCACACATCCTCATAAATATGGCCCAGGTGTGCCACAGCTTGGTAAATGTTGCAGGAATAATAAATCGAAGGTGGCAAATACTAAATCATCAGAAAATAGATCAAGGAATATACACGCATTGAGCAATTTATTAGGTAGACCTGTAAACCAGCTTGCTAATGCAAATATTTAATCAGCCAATCATGTGGCAGCGAGTAAATGCATACAAGCATGCAGACATGGTCAAGAGGTTCAGCTGTTGCCAAGACCAAATGTCAGAATGGGGAAGAAATGTGATCTAAGTGACTTTGACCATGGAACGAGTATTAGTGCCAGACAGGGTGGTTTGAGTATCTCAGAAAAATAGCTGATCACCTGGGATTTTCACACACAACACTCTCTAGAGTTTGCAGAGAACGGTGCGAAAAACAAAAAACATCCATTGAGCAGCAGTTCTGCAAAAACACGTAAATGAGAGAGGTCAGAGGAGAAGGGCCAGACTGGTTGAAGCTGACAGGAAGGTGACAGTAAAGCAAATTACCACGCATACAACAGTGGTATGCAGAAGTGCATCTCTGAACAACAACACGTCAAGCCTCTAAGCGGATAGGCTTTGGCAGAAAACTTTATTAGGTATTTATTAGACTTATTAAGTGCTCACTGAGTGTATGTTAACAGAAGGGAAAGTAAATATTTTTGTGAAAAATTACCAAGGGTGATAATAATCCTGGACCAGACTGTACTCATGAACTGAACATGAAACCAATAAGAGGATGTGCGTGTGATGAGCAGGAACGAATGCTCTTGGTTCAACCTGGAGGAGCTTACATCTTAGCACCAGTGGAAGCTCACAACCTTGTTTTCGTCCCATGAGCAGCTTTCCACATCATTAATTTTGAAATAGTGGCGTGCAATATAGCAGCAGCCGCATGCACATTTGTCAAGATTAGACAGTCCCAATGGACTAAGATCCGACAGATGAAATTATACTATATCCACATGTGAGCACACATCTCATGGATACACAAAATAACTTTGAATACACACGCACACAGACACGCATATGCATGAACGTCCTCAGATATACAAACACACATTCTAGCCAAGGCTTGGTATAATGCAGAGCAGTCCATATTTAAAGAAGTATTTGGACAGTGGTACAATTATTAAAACTATTTATTGTTTAACCAATCAATATAACAGGACACATCTGGGTAACAAGAAAAAGCTGTAGACTGTTCCAATACTTTTGCTTACCTAAAAATTGGGTGGTCTGAGACAAAAGCTGCTATGTTCTAAGTTGTTTAACAAATCTAGATAAAAATACCAGGAAATACAAGCTGAAATTCTTACCTCCATCTCATGTACATCAAGCTCATTTGTCTTCAGTGTAAAGAAAAAACAAAGGAATTTACCTTGCTGTTCCAATACTTGTCTATTCATGGACTATATATAAAAAGTCCATATACAGTACACACAGTGCATACACAGTGTATACAAACTATACATTACACATTATAAGCACACATAGTAGACACACAGTTGAGCTGTTCATTACCATCCAGCTTTGCATTTCTGAGCGCAACAGGCCTGCTTTCCAAAGGCCCTCTCTGGATACAGTAATTTCCTGTTGTTTGTGCATAAAATATGGTGTAAATATAAAAAAGGCAGTCTCCTGAAGTACAGGGCGACATAGTGGTGCCTTTGAGAGTCATTACATGCCTGCCCATGAGCGAAGCCAGAACCCCACTCCTTAAGTGCAACCATTCTCCTTTAATTTCATTATACCTCATTTCCCTTATGAAAATTCAAGAGAGAGAAGTAGGCTTGCAGTAAAGAATAAGGTCCTTGACACTTAGGAAATCATAGAGTGCGCTGGTTTGCAATAATGCTTGGTGTATGAGCCCATGCTACACTCAGCAAGTGTTCCAGTAGAAGCTCTGGGGAAATGCTATTTTTACTCGGTACTTTTTTATTCCTGCTGATCTCTTAATGAGGATTGATCGGGTTACTGAAAATTGCAGTGGAAAAATGTGTGACAGTTGCATCGATTTTACAGAGGTGCCATTTTTAATTCATTTTACAGTTATAATTAATGTAGCTGGATTATGTTTAATTGACTTGGTTGGTATATATTGCAACTCATTTTATTTTTTAGCTTGTCCTAAATTGATCTTGGGAAAACCTTTGGAGTATATAATTTTTACTCCCATTAATCTTAGTAAATCAGCACAAATAACTAAGCAAATGTTGTGTTGCAATCTCTATTGTCAAAGGTAATAAAAAGTATAGGCAGCCTGTAGCATAGTGGTTAAGGTACATGACTGGGACCCATAAGGTTGGTGGTTCGATCCCCGGTGTAGCCACAATAACATCCGGACAGCCGTTGGGCCCTTGAGCAAGGCCCTTAACCCTGCATTGCTCTAGGGGAGGATTGTCTCCTGCTTAGTCTAATCAACTGTACATCGCTCTGGATAAGAGTGTCTGAAAAATACCATTAATGTATTATGGTTCTTGTCGGATCTTATTCGCTGTTCCTGTTGCATGTTCACGGCCAAAATTCCGAGATGTATCGAAGCTGGCCCTTGGAGGAGGAGGAAGGTTAACTCTTCATTAAAAGCGACAGATCACCCACAGGTTCAGCTTTAGCAGCCTCCAGAGGGGTGTAATCGGCTCTGTTACATCCAAAAGAACCTGGCGATATGCCAGTTCTCATTTCCTGTACGGTCATTACCGTGCTGTACCTTTGGCTTTGAAGACGCAGAGAGGATGTTAATAAAATTGCTCTTTAAAAGCAATACGCAATATAATTGTGTGGTATTTATATTGCCATGGTGGTATGGTTTCTTTAGATGATTTAAGTGTATCTGTTGAGGTGCCTGAGTGTTTGGTCATACTTAGAGTGACTGTAAAGGCAAATCTGTCAATGACTTCAAAGTACACTCAGTGAGCACGTTCTTTTGTATTTTTTTGACTTATTAAGTCTTCTGCTGCTGTAGTCTATCCACTTACAGGATTCACACATTGTGAGTTCAGAGATGCTCTTCTGCATACCACTGTTGTAATATGTAGTTATTTGCATTACTGTCACCTTCCTCTCAGCTTCGACCAGTCTGGCCCTTCTCCACTGACCTCTTTTTTCGCGCAGAACTGCTGCTCACTAGATGTTTTTTGTTTTTTGTAAAACAAATCTCTCTATGATGATAAACTAATAAAGAAGTAAAAGTAAAATGTAAGCAGTGTACCCTGGTGTCCCTTAATTGAGATGTTACAAGCAGTAATACATACCATATTTAAATTATATAAAATAAAAATTGTAAATATTATTGTATTTTTATATTTGCATTGGCTATAATAGACAACTGTTAGCCTTTGCTAATAATGCTAAGCAGTTTGTATTTGGGGCTAAGTAGCTGTAGCTGAGTATAGGTACACTGTAACATTCCCAGAGCAGTGTTAGTGAGCCGCCTGGCTCATAGTGCCATACTTTGTCATAATTCATACCACACACAAAACACTTACAGACTACACTATACTTTTCACCATCTGTGCATTATCCTTGGGTTCACACTTCCATATCTGATTCTGATTTACTCCCCAAAACCATGGCAGCATGGCTAGACATTGCTTTATGCGTATGAGTTGGCAATAATTGGCCAAAGCTTCCAATAACAGGGGAAAACAACAATTATGACTCACATGCCTATATATTACCATGTGATTTCATAGATGAGCCATAGTGCAAAATGCATTGTGGGGGTTTCGCAATGACCCTATTCACAGTTCACTGCTACTATTAAAAATCAAACAAAATTTGTACCACAGCATATATTGTAACTGTGGTGCTATGTGTAGCTGATGTAAATGCTTACCCCTTATTTGTTTACATCTCTATATGTAAAAGCAATGGGACGATTCAATATTAATTCCATATTTAGTCACAGATATTGATAGAAGAATGATGTGGTATAATGAATAATTCCTCTTGTTTATTCTGCTACCCAGTGAGCAGCAGTTTTCACTCCTGCATTGGAATACCTTTGGGCTATTTTCGGCTTAACTATATCTTTCAGTTAATGCTCCCATGTTGGTGTTATTGTCCAATGTGTCACGCTTGTTGCAGATGAGATTGGGAAAGGGGTGCTTGTTAACTGAACGGACTACACGACAATGGTGGTACTTACAAACTCTGTTTTACCTGTCATGTTTCACAGTACTGAAACTGGACTACATAGTTTGATGCTTCCTCTTATAGTTTGGTTGCAGGAGCACTGAATGTATGAGTTGAGCAGTCTCAATGCATTCGGAATTAAGGAATTAAGATCATGCAGAAAGCCATATGGTTTCACTGGGTGGATTCACTTTCTGATTTGGCAACCCCTTTCTAGTGAAGAAATTGGCCAAAAATGATGGGGGGGGAAAACTCCTGCCTTGTTAAATTATGTTCCTTCAATCGAGAACAGGTTTTCTTTCTTGCTGGCTTGTAATATTAACCATCTCAGATTAGTGGTCATGGTCCAGAGTCTTTAATCACTCATGGCTATAATTCCACTGGCCAATAACAGGGGTGGCTGACAACCTCCATTGCTCACTTTCTTGGGAATGTGGATAACAGCAATCAGCAAACCGGAACATCATTTGGTGTATGTGCTTTGTCGACAGTCAGGCAGGTAATCCCTGGTCCAACGCTTTCACTGCCATCTTGAAGAACAAATAAAATACTGAAGTTACACAATATTTGAGAGCATTTGGCCTGCATTTAATCAACATTTGTATCTCCCTTAAGTGCTACTTTTCCCAATGTAAATACCTTATGTATTAAATCTGGCTGAACTTGCCAAATTGAACAAACAGTTGAACTGAATTATGTTTTTTAAATTTTTTGTTTAAATTCAGGCCATAACTAAGGCTCTTCTCTTTTTGTCCTTTGTGTGTGCATCTGTGAACAATTCAATCATTTTGGGGAGGAACATCTTTTCTTTAAGTAAAATCACATGAGCGCATGGTGTAAATGTAATTTTTTTTTTTAATTAAAAATATGTACATATGTATGACCTTCTTAGAATATTATATATATATATGAGAATATTTTCTCATATATTTTTCCTCCACCAACAGAGTTCTGTTTGTCTACCTGACTGTGAGCAGGATATCTCCAAATGTTAGACATGGATTTGGTAGCACTTTGTGTAAAGAAATTATTAACTTTTCAGACTGATTGGCTATACGGGGCGTGGCAGTGGACATGGCTTTTCAGCAAACAGCATCCATCACATCCCTGAATCCTGCTGCCAATATCAAGGAAGCAGTGGCACTGGCTGGCACTGATGGTATTTCACACAACTTCAGTGTACACTGGAAATGGAGAGAACACCCAATGTTACAATGTTTTTTTCACTACTGGAGTTGGCTCGCCAGGGGTTCCACTGTCTTGGCACTGTTCACTAAACTTATTACCCGGCAATAACATGATCTCTGATTCCTAGCTGAAGAAATCGCACCAGTGATTATCATTCAATCATCTTTTTATTGTAATTCTTATTTTGTGGAACAAGATTGATTGATGATGTGCCTCCAATGGTCGTTTTCTATCACTGCCAGCTCCTTATAACTGCATACCACATAAATGGCATCATTGTAGTCCCTTTTATTGTACAGCATCTGGACCTGTTTTAATCCCACTGACTTGAAATGGCATCTTTGTGTATTATTGATGCCGTTTTATATGAGATGACCAGCTTTGAAAGTCACCATAGATGAGAACATTTGGCAAATAAATAATATCAGGACTAAAGCCTCACAAAACCCCTAGAATTACTCACAAGCATTTGATTTGATCTCTGAATAGGAAATTGAAAGTTTGATGCTTGATTCATCGCACAGAGGTGCATTTCCTTATTAAGCCTACCTCCATGCAATGTAATAAAATTGAAAATTGAAATAATTGGGAGTCTTTGGTTCTAGAACCATCATAAATCTGTCCTGTAGGACTTTGATCATAACACTCATAACATAACTCACACATAACTCTGAGCGGTTGTCTGTAGTGATAATGTCTGGCTTAGCCGTTCAGTATCTGTCATGCTAGGTGTGCATACACAGTGTCTATTAAAGATTTCCTCTACAAATCCATTAGCTCATTAGTACAGCTAATGGGATAAGAGATTTGGTTCATTAGGAATCATGAACAATTCTATCAATGCACCGCACACTACTAAACCTATAAAAAAAAGGCAGATAAAAAATTTTCATTACATTCACTTCATCAACAAAATTAACACTGATTTAAAGCAAGACAGTAAATTAAATTTTAAAAAGATAATTAGCTCCTTCACTGGCCTCTTCAGATTCAAACATGTTAGTCCTGCACAATTAATCATTTGATTATTTGTTTCCCCGGCAGCCACTGCACCACACTAATGGTGAAATGTAATTGTGCAAATGACTCAACGAAAAAGATACACAGAATAGCCATCTTTACTTAAAGGGGGATTCCACTGAAAAACAACATTTAGTTAATTTAACAGATCAAGGTGTAACTGATTAATACTCTCTGTGTAGCTGGCCAGAACAATCTCTGTACAGAAATATCGGCAGTGATAGATACAAATTGTGGTACAGGTAAATGCATGTCATAATGATGTATACCTTTACCCTTCCTCATTTTTTAAGAACTGCAATGGGCGGCTGTTCCAGCTGTAAACAGTTTTAGCTCACAAGCTAGCTAGTGTTGTGGACTAACTTGCTCTTCTGTGCTTGATGAGGATCCACTGTCTTTGGTTGAGGCGGCAAACATGGATGGTATCAATAGCATTGCTACAGGAGCACATTAGCAAGGTAGATCAGAAACCATGGTGATGTCGGATAACTAGTCTATAAACACTCAGTGAGCACTTTTTAAGTATCTCTTTTTTTTTAGACTTATTTAATAATTACTAATTAACAAATTAAATTGAATAAATGTATTTAACATAAGTGAACATCATTTAATAGTTGATGCGCTTGTGTTGGTATTCAGAGTGGTATTCAGAGTGCTGAACGCTAAGTGAGAGAGTTGGCTGTTAAAATTGCCATTGACTATGTGTCACCTTAAACTTCACTTCCCCCACAGTGAAATCACTGATGTGAAATATCAGCCAAACCCAGCACTAGACACACCAACACTATTAAATAAAGCTAAAATGTGCACTATTGTTTATTATATTGTTAGCTCGTAAGCCTTGGCACATTTTAATCAAATGGGCTCAAGTTGGTGAATGTTGTGTTTCTGCTAAATTTGTCGAACAATTTCAACATTTTTTTACAATCATGCATGAAACGACAGTCAACAGTATGAACTTGGTGGGCCTCAGAAGTCACATACATAACATTACATTATTGGCATTTGGCAGATGCTCTTATCCAGAGCGATGTGCAGCAAAGTGCATACCCAACACCAGGAACAAGTGCGCAAGTACAATTTAAAATGCTAAGAGTACAACAAAGATAAGGACAAGGGCCTATTTGATTAATCTGACAATGGGCTTTGCAATAGAATGACATACACTTACATAGGAACAAAAAACAGCTTATATTACCATCAAAAATACCATCCTAGTGAAGTTATTACACAAGTAATGACACACTATTGAGAACTGAACTTCCAATCAGTGGTTATAGGGAGGGGAGGGGAGAGGTGCATCTGGAAGAGGTGTGTCTTCAGTCTGCGCTTGAAGGTGGTCAGAGTCTCTGCTGTTCTGACCTCCACGGGGAGGTTGTTCCACCACTGTGGAGCCAGAACAGACAATAGTCATGACTGGGAGGGTCTGGCAGGCGTGTAGGGTCTGATGATCTTTGGAAGGTAAGCTGGAGCTGACCTCTTAACTGCTTGGAAAGCTAGCACAAATGTTTTTAATTTGATGCAAGCCATGACAGGCAGCTTGTGAATCTGCATGCAATGTTCTCGGAGAGGGACAGTCTGTTGTCCATCACCACTCCGAGGTTCCTTGCACAGGATGATGGCATTACCGGGTTGTCCCCTAGGATAATGGAGAAATCAAGAAGGGGAGAGGTTAGAGCAGGAATGAAGTTCAATTCCAGTCTTACCTGGGTTGAGTTTTAGATGGCTCAGGCAAGCAGAGTTGCAGGCTGAAACCTGTGTGTCAGATTGAGAGAAGGAGAAAAAGAGTTGGGTGTCATCAGCATAGCAGTGGTAGTGCAAACCATGAGCAGTAACACCCGGGCCAAGGGATCTAGTGTAAAGGGAGAGAAGTGGGGAT
Source organism: Conger conger (assembly GCF_963514075.1). NCBI lineage: Eukaryota > Metazoa > Chordata > Actinopteri > Anguilliformes > Congridae > Conger > Conger conger. Next base: position 23,099,589 of record NC_083764.1, on the reverse strand, counting down.
TTTAGAAGGAATTTGAAGATGTAATGTTTCTGTATTTGTTCTGTTTGTTTTCATGTTTATTCTTGTTTATTATTCATTTCCCATAGTACCTGGTTTATGTTTTCCCATTACAGTTCTCTTTTGTCCTCCCCTGTTATGTCTACGTCTGAATGTTTATCAGTCCAGTCACTCCCCTGTCTGCGTGCCCCACTATTCGGGTGGTTACGGTAGTTTTTCGGGGTTCAACATTTTTTCTAAAACTCTCGATTCTTACTTCCTGCTTTTTCTTGATAGTTAAATGTTGTAAAGCACGATTCTTACTAACTACTACTAATCTAGGTTTTGTACAGTACTAATCTGATTAATACACTTACTGTCTGTCTAACTAACTAACTAACAATCACTTTTATTGGGTAGTTTAGAAATATTCACGAAACTAACTCACTAACGCTATCTCTTAGTATTTCTCCACTGTTCTATAACTCCGCCTCCCTATGCTATCCCTGATTACTCGTTTAGTTTCAACGAAGTGTTCGCACCTGTCTCTAACTATCACTACGTCTTCTAACTATGCAAATGTCTACTCCCTAATCCGGAGCCGTATGTTTTACATGTTTTGTTTCGTGCATCCAGTCCGCGTTTTCGTCTCCCTCCCGTTATTATGTTATTACCCTATTGTGTTTCCCCACCTGTTGTCCATTTGTTTAGCCCACCTTTTCCTCTGCCCCGCCTAGATTGTCACCTTCCCTCTTGTATTTAAACCTCAGTCTCAGTATGCTTCGTTGTCAGAACGTTGATCTTGATAAGTGCCGATTGTTTGTAAGCCTTGTTATAGAGATTCTTGAAAGACACCCCTTTGCCTTGACTTCGACTTTGCTTTTGCCCTTCTGTACCTTCGCCCTGTGATTTTCTGGATTTTGACCTCTCGCTTGTTTTTTCGACTATTCTTTTGCTTTTCGTTTTTGGCTGTGTTTTGGATCTCTTGGCTTGTGACTTCTGGACATTAAAACTACTCTTTTGGATTATCCTGTGGTCTGCGTCTGGGTTCTCTGGACTCAGCTTCCTTCTGGCAAGGCATGTCTGTGCCCTTGGCAGATGGCTTAATGGGCCTGTAATGGCTCATACGCTCTTATGATATACACTCAAATAATGACTGGTGACTGCGCAATTGGAGACGCTCTGTGTTTGGGAGGACAAGAGGGATCAGAAGTTTGGAGACTGCAGGCTTTTTAGATGGGAGCTAATCGATGGCTTCTGAGAACATATCAACAAGATTCTTTTGACATGTTTAGAAATGTTCAAACGATTAATGTTTGACATGTTTAGATATGTCCAATCCCCTGTCATCCATTCCTATTTTCCGTATCATTACATGTGCTTCTGATGATTCAAGTTCAATAATTTAATATACTGGTGCATAATGGGAGTATATTATTTTATGAAGATACAACACTATATATCCAAATAACTTATCCGGAATTCAGAATTTTATATTTTTGCAAGAAACAATTCCACAGAATTGCATGGCATGTCTGCTTTCTTCATCTGATAGGCCTTTATGTAAAGTTGTCAGCATTTATGAGGATGGTCTACTGATGCCACCATCCATTTTCATTTCATTTAGGTCACAAAAAATACCTCCATCCATCTAGTTTTCAGATGTGGCAAGCTGCTTCTATAATCGTGAAAATGGATGGTGCAACTCAGCAAACAGCCGCCTCCTAAAAGTGAAAAAAAAAAAAGGAAATTGGTCTATCATCCCTGGGGATGGCCTATTTCTAATGGACATTTTACTGGTATGCATTTGATAATCCCGTTGATTGCAGAAGCCCGCTACCGGAGCCAAGGGCTCACATGGCTGTGCTTATTGCTTCCCGTAACTCACGGGAGGAAAAAACAGCAATAAATGGTTTCTGTCCAAGAAAGACGCATTTCCTAGATAAGTAATCTACGCAATCACTTTAGACGCAGACCTTAAAAGGTAGGGCTACTTCACTTTAATGTTTCATCAACATGCAATTGATGAAACAGACTTACTCTTTTATGAGGTCATATCCACCCCCCTCCCTGAATTCAATCTGCAATATTTGGATTCTTATGTGAGGAGGTGTGGATATTTAATATTAACCTTGGAATAAATTCCACTCGTTTATTGCTGCTTTCTTCAGTAAATCAGCCCCAACAAGTCTCATCAACTCCCACACAGATTTTATTATCATTCTGGTAAAAGACAATGAAAATTACACTTTCTTGAAATTGACATTTATTCATGCCATCAATTCAGATCCCATCCATAGAAAATGTAGACTAGACTATGACCCATTGGTGGAATTCACACAAAATAAATAAAAATGTGAATGTAATGTAAAACCCAATTTCAATGCTTAGGGATTCTTTAGTTGTTCTATTTTGAAGCACTAAAGAACTGGTGTGTGTTAAATACAATAAATAAAAACCATCTAATGAAGGAAAGGGGGAAATAGTCAAGGGTAGTGTCCTATTTTGTATCAAGCTAATTGTCTCACTTTCTTAAGAACAATTAAAGAAATAAGTGAAAGGCAATGCTGATTCAAGCTTTCACAAAGCTGGATCCTGGAAGTAACATTTGGTTTTCTTTTTCTTCTTTTTCATTTCAGTGACACAAATCATTGTCCTCCTTAAACACCATATACAGTACCGTGAAACAGTATTTTCCCCCTTCCTGATTTCCTCTACTAGGACCTATTTATCACATTGAATGGTTTCAGGTCAGTATTAGACAAGGGTACACTGAGTAAACACAAAGCACACAGTATTTGTTGGTCACAATTATTGCTGCTAGAGGTGGTGCAACCAGTTACAACATTACAGTCTATAAAAACCCTTCACTGTGAAACATATCTAATAATAGAGGAAATAATTGTAATGACTGTATCCTTCTCCTTGGAAGATTTCCTTCCAGTTGGCTAAATTAAGAAGTAAACGTCAATTAAAAAGGTGCATTAATCCTGACATTAATAATGACTTAGCTTTTTGTATTCATAATTATCTTAACAAAACTCAAACAGACAAACATGCTACAATTCAGGCAGAAAGAACTTAGATCTCCAAGTTAATATATTTATTGATGGTATACAGTTACAGTTACAGTTACAGTAGGTATAAGAATCTTTTCTAAATAATAATCTTTTCTAAAAAAGTTGTGGCAATGGATGACTCAGAGGGCATTACACACACCCTGCAGAAAGTATGAAAAGTCATAGTACAGAAGACACTGGGCACAAGTGTGCAGCCCAGAGGTCTGATCTTCCAAAAAACAAATACATATTAATTATTAAATACATTTTTTTTCTAATTTTCATATGGTGAAACCATTATAGGCCGGTACAGGGATCCCTTTAATTTTCTCATGCAGTAAGCCAAAATGAAAGAAAACTGCCTGCTATATTACATTACATTACATTACATTATTGGCATTTGGCAGACGCTCTTATCCAGAGCGACGTACAACAAAGTGCATACCCATAACCAGGGATAAGTTCGCTGAAAGACCCTAGAGGTAAGTACAATTTCAACTGCTACCTGTACAACAAAGATAAGGACAAGGGCCATTTTTTTTTTTTTTTTTTTTTTTGAACAAACAAACAAACGAGCAAAAGTGACCAAAGTTAACTATCCAAACACTGCTTACCTAGCCAACTAAAAATACCGATACACAAAGCAAGTCACAGAGACAACAATTAAGGTTCACAGGGAGGTAGGGAGGGATGGGGAGAGGTGCTGCTTGAAGAGGTGCGTCTTCAGCTTGCGCTTGAAGGTGGGGAGAGATTCTATAGTTCTGACCTCAACGGGGAGTTCGTTCCACCACCGTGGAGCCAGAACAGACAGTAGTCGTGAGCGTGAGGTGGAGGTTCTGAGAGGGGGAGGTGCCAAGCGGCCTGTGGAGGCTGAACGAAGAGGTCTGGCAGGGGTGTAGGGTCTGATGATTTTTTGCAGATAAGCTGGGGAAGACCCTTTAACTGCTTGGAAGGCTAGCACCAATGTTTTGAATTTGATGCGAGCCATGACAGGCAGCCAGTGGAGAGAAGTAAGCAGGGGGGTGACGTGTGAGTATTTGGGAAGGTTGAAGACCAGACGAGCTGCTGCATTCTGGATGAGTTGGAGGGGTCTGATGGCGGACGCTGGGAGGCCAGCCAAGAGGGAATTGCAGTAGTCCAGGCGTGACAGAACCATCGCTTGGACCAGGAGCTGGGTCGAGTAGGGGGTGAGAAAGGGGCGGATTCTCCGTATGTTGTAGAGGAAGAACCTGCAAGACCGGGTCACCGCCGCAATGTTCTCGGAAAGGGACAGTCTGCTGTCCATCACCACGCCGAGGTTCCTTGCACTGGGTGACGGCGTGAGTGTGGTATCCCCGAGAGAAATGGAGAGATCCAGATGGGGAGAGGTATTAGCAGGGATGAATATCATTTCAGTTTTATCCCTATTATCCCTAAAAAGAAAATTGATTTCTTCCTCGCAAGTTCAGCAGTCAATGAAAATGAAGAAAAATGCAGAGCATTAACCCCTTAAGCCCTGGGCTGGTGTGGGTTTTTTTTTTTGCATTCATTCCTTTCTTCTGGGTAACAATTTTAAATCACTATGGTAACAGGATACACCGTTTGAAAGCACTAAAACTCACGGTTCTATCTGTTAACCTATTTTAAGATGTCATTGCTTTAACAAAAACAGTTTCTTATTTTGTACAAATGTTATATGGGTGGTTAAACAAGCGTGGGGGGACCTCAGCTTCTCAACATCCAGATGCTACAATAAATAAGGTAATGTCAGTGTAATTTTCACCAAAAATGTTGAACATAATAGTTTCTCATTCTAAAATTTGGTTAATGTCGATATAATGTCCATTGTTTACTTAGAATTTCTCTGGAGGAATTATCATTGTTGTCCGTTGCATACTTCTACCAAAGTACATGTACACATAAATGCTATTATCTATGTTTGTATAGGCTCTCTAGAACCACGTTGGACCAAGGATTGATAATGTTGTTGCTGAGAAAATGCGTTACCCCCATCCGCGTTCAAGAAAATTCCGTAGAATTTCAGCTCCTCAAAGAACCGGCTACGGGCATGTTATTGAAGTGACAACTAAAAAGCATTTTAGCTAATGACATTACGTGTCCAATGGTGTATAGTTTGTTAGGCTTGCGTGAAGCAACACAGCATTTTTTCGCAACAATATTTTTTTTCTACATCTAAATATAGAACTTCCTTTGGAGGAGTTCCAAAGAATCTTGTCTGAGTGAATATTTCTGAGGAAGACAGTGGAACCACCATTGACTCACCCATTTTATATTGGTGAGCATCTAAATACATTCTCAAAATAGTTTATTATTATTCAGTATGCTTATAAATAAGGAGCCAGTCTGCTTTTGAATAATAAATATAATGTAATATAATGCGTTTGACTTGCTGATGGGTGTTGGTATTTGACAAAAACTTCAATCAATGGACCTAAATGAATATATTAGTATACAAGATGGTATTATCGACCTGTTGCTGTCTGAGGATAGCTGCAAGGAAGGATGTTGGGACAGACGGGTGGGAGGAGGGTGACAGGTATGGGAAGTGCAAACACGTTTTTTCAGGATAAAAAGTGTTGTATAGTTTAGTAAGCAAAATGCTGTATTTTAAACATTATGAGGCCCATACTATCATTTAGTCTCAATGTGACCTTTTGGAGTATTAAATGTCCTTTTTGGAAAACATTTTAAATGAAAACATTTGTCCAGTGTTGTGACTCGGCTCCATTTTGTTTATAAGCGCACCAGCCATAGCTACAATAATCTGTATCCAGTCAAAAACAAAAATGTTTTCAGTGAGAAAAACTTCCACTTTCACTGTGTTTCAGCTCCTGTAACTTTGTTTTCGTAATATCTAGACAAACCCAAGAGGATTACCTTTCAGAAGAGACCAGAATTATGCCTGTAGTCAAAAGGGTTCACGAATACTAACCTTGTTATTTTGGGTACGTCATTTTCAAGCTTGTGTCAAAAAGGGGTGATACTTAAGTGGTATACTCATTCAGGTACCCAATATAATACTATTTTTCTGTATTATACAAGACTAAAATGTTCCCATTTTCTCCCAATTTGTTAGCCAATTGTACCCAATCTATTCCAACTATCACTGTTGTGTGCAGTGCTCCTACTAACCAATGCCGAGTCCCTTCCGCAGAGCCATGAGCTGATTATGCAGCTTCACAAGAGCCGGAGAAACTCTGCTTCAGCAGAACCGAGAATCGAACCCCTATATATGGGGGAGCTTTTAACTCCCTGTTCTGTATACTGGTTCTGATTGAATAAATATTTGCCTCACAATGAAAGGTGAAAGGTACAGTAATTGTTATTTATTTATTTTAAGTTTCAAAAACACAATTTGGCAAGTTAAGCTATCAAACTCTAAAGACAAAAGCTGCACAGAAAGAAAACCTGCAGAATGCAAAATATTGAAAAAGATCAGTTGGGATATTAGTCTATGGTTTACATGATACAAGCTTCCAAACTCAATCCATGGACTGATTGCAGTAAGTAAGCGCTGTATGGCTAAAGCCTTTGATCTTGATGTGAACATCCCCCAGAACCAAAATCGTACCCTGCCACTGCAAGCAAGAAAAAGTGTTAAATTGTGTAAAAAAACATTTGGAATTGTGTGTTCCAGGGCTGGTAGTGGCTCTAAATACCAACACAACTGCATAAAGTGCTTATGCCTGTGACCAACTTTGTGGAGGAGAATGTACAACTATCATGTCCGTGCCCTTCTATTTGGTTTTACCTTTTCTATGTCCTCTCCTTTCACTCCAGTCCTTGTTTTACCTCTCTCCCTATTACATGTCTCTGCCCCCCACTCCTTATATGCATTTCCTTCCTGTCTTTTCCCAGCTCTTTCTATTTGTCTCATCATCTCTTCCCCAGCACCTACACCTGCTAATCGTTTAGTTCATTTATTAGTATATTTAAGCCTGTCTTTTTCAGTTCTTGTTGCTAGTTTGTCAGTTCTGTTTCCCTTGTGTTAGGGTCTGCCAGCCTAGCCTCTGTTTTCTGTCTTTGTGTTCAGTTCTCTTTTTGTTTTTCGACTTTGGACTGTGTCTTTGGACTCTGCTCTTGGATTGCTGTACCTCTGCCCTGTTTTTGGACTGCCTACCCAGTTTTGAACTTAGATTATGCACCAGCTTGTCTTCACCTGCAAATTCGCTGCATCCCTGAGTCTGCGTATGGTTCCTCTTTCCCTCAATCCTGACAACAACTGGCCATAGCATCACTCAAAAAGGGAGGAGTTTAGCCATTGCATTGAATTCATTGAGAATGTTGCAAGGATGAAAAAGTGTGATAAAAGGCTACATGTAATAAACATGAATAATTATCTATATTGTATAGTCAAACATGGGAACATATACAATATAGATGGGAACTATATACTTTTATTTCAATAAATATGCTTCATTATTTAGTAAAGTACATTTTAGAAAATCTATTTAGTAATCTTTTTTTCTTTAACCACTATAATCTTGGGGTTTCGCAGCCCGTTCTTTAGCCAGAGCCTTCAGTAGCTTAGGCATCGTGGGAGAGAGGAAGAGGAGAGCCATCCGCAGTACCACCGATGCGGCAGAGAGAGCCTCAAGATGGCTGTGGCTCAAAAGAGGAGAGCCATGGAGTCATGGTAGCTAGCCATCTGGACACAAGCCGGGGTCTGATCAGCCCCGGTTGGGTCACCTGGAGGAGGGTGTATGATGTTGAAAGACCCGAAACACCCGCTGATTCCAGGAACATCACTGAAGATGTGTCCAGAGGCATCAGTAGATGTATGTACACAGCAAACCCCTGAGTTGATCAGTGACCGCCAGGAAAGTCTGGATGACAACCACAAAGAGTGTGGTGACTACTGGAGAGTCAGTGACAGCTCGGAGAGACGGCGACCGGGACAGAAAGGGCTGGCACCCCAATCTGTGTCCTCTGAGAGGAGGACGCCCAAACAAGCTACGATGAACTTAATGGAAAAATACCCCCAGGGGTGCCCGAGAGGGGGGGAGGATGAGCACCCCAATCGGACGGATACAACGGCAACTGACCCAGGCAACGAACAAACGACTATGAGCAAGCAGTGTACATGCGGCAAAGTCTGCAAGAACATCCATGGCTTGAAGATCCACCGAGCAAGGATGAAATGTCCGATGGGAGCAGAAGCAACACAACGCACAGGTGTTCAACCTGGTGAGACGCAGGAGGGGCCAGGCCCGGAGTCACCCCACAGTGCCCAGAACCTCCAAGTGTTGCAGACTAATCCCTCAAGCATCAAGTCTGTCAGGAGGCGGATCAAATGGCCTGCAGCGAGCATGACTTCACTGTGGAAGCAGTTTGATGACGATGTCGACCAAATTCTGGAGGCGATGGCAAAGGGAGAGGCCGACGGAAAGCTGCAAGTGATGACAACAATCGTTGTCAGCATCGCGGCTGAACGGTTTGGTGAAGAGGAGAAGAAAAGCTCCGGAACACCCTACACAAAGAACCAAAGAGCTGTTAAAATCCATAACATCAGGCAGGAGATGAAAACGCTTAAGTCCCAGCACAAGGTGGCAGGAGAAGAGGAGCGCATTGGCCTGGCCCAGCTAATGAGCATCCTAAGAAAAAAGCTCACGATTCTCCGCCGAGCAGAGTGGCATCGGAGGCGGCGTCGTGAGAGGGCACGTAAACGTGCCGCCTTTATTGCCAACCCCTTCAAGTTTATGAAGGACCTTCTGGGGCAGAAGCGCAGTGGGAAACTTGCCTCCTCGCAGGAAGACATAGACCAATATCTCACTCGGACGTACAGCGATCCTGAGAGAGAGCAGGAGTTGGGAGAGTGCGACATCCTTATAGACCCCCCTGAACCCGAAGTGCAGTTCGACAAGTCGGAGCTGCAGCTAAAGGAAGTCAGAGAGGTTGTACGCAAAGCGAGGGCTAGCTCTGCTCCAGGACCAAGTGGCACTTCATACAAAGTGTACAAGAACTGCCCAAAACTCCTACAGCGTCTGTGGAAACTCATGCGAGTGTTCTGGAGAAGGGGGAAGATCCCAGAACAATGGCGAGTGGCTGAAGGGGTGTGGATCCCGAAGGAGGAAAACTCCACCCAGCTAGACCAGTTCCGCATCATCTCCCTGCTGTGTGTCGAGGCGAAGGTCTTCTTCAGTGCCATTTCCAGACGGCTGAGCACCTACCTGGTAAAGAACACCTACATCGATACATCAGTCCAGAAGGGTGGCATCGCAGGAATGCCAGGCTGTATGGAACACACCGGTGTGGTGACACAGCTAATCCGGGAGGCCAAAGAGAACAAAGGCAATCTGTCAGTGTTATAGCTCGACCTGGCGAATGCATTCGGCTCCATTCCTCACAAGCTGGTCAAGTTCACTCTGATGAAATATCATGTCCCCAGCAGGTGTAGAGACCTCATCGCTGACTACTACAACAACTTCAGGATGAGGGTTTCTTCAGGAGCAACATCATCATCTTGGCATAAGGTGGAGGTTGGCATTATCACAGGGTGCACTATCTCTGTGACGCTGTTCTCCCTTGCCATGAACATGCTCATCAAGTCTGCTGAGCCAGAGTGCAGAGGGCCCCGATCAAAATCCGGTCAACGGCAGCCACCCATCAGGGCATTCATGGATGACCTCACAGTCACGACAGAATCAGTCCCAGGCTGCCGGTGGATTCTGAAGGGTCTCGTGAAACTGGTGGAGTGGGCCCGGATGCATTTTAAACCAGCCAAATCAAGATCTATGGTGCTGAAGAAAGGGAGGGTGGAGGACAAGGTCCGGTTTAACATCTCAGGCAAAGCCATCCCTACCATCACAGAGAAGCCAGTCAAGAGCTTGGGCAAGATTTTTGACAGCTCTCTGAGAGACACATCATCAATTCAGTCCACCTGCACTGAGTTGGATGGCTGGCTGAAAACCGTGGACAAGTCAGGCCTTCCGGGGAAGTTTAAAGCCTGGGTGTACCAGCACGGCATTCTCCCCAGGATCCTGTGGCCCCTCCTTGTCTATGCCTTCCCAATCTCAGCGGTTGAGACCCTGGAGAGGAAGGTCAGCAAACACCTCCGAAGATGGCTTGGGTTACCAAAGAGCCTGAGCAGCATCGCTCTCTATGGGCGTAACAACAAGCTACAGCTGCCCTTTAGATCCTTGGAGGAGGAATTCAAGGTGACGAGAGCTAGAGAAGTGGTGCAGTATAGGGACTCGAGTGACCCAAAGGTGGCCAACGCTGGGATCCAAGTGAGGACTGGCAGGAAGTGGAGAGCAGAGGATGCTGTCCAAGAGGCAGAGGCCAGGCTACGTCACAGGAACCTTGTGGGAGTGGTCACACGGGGCCGAGCTGGGCTAGGGTCCTTCCCAACTCCTCAATTGAACACCAGGGGAAAGGAGAGGCGGTGCCTTGTCCAGGAGGAGGTGAGAGCAGCAGAGGAGGAGACAAGATCCTGCAGGGCAGTGGGGATGAAACAACAGGGAGCTTGGACAAGATGGGAGAATGCGATGGAGAGGAAAGTGACCTGGACTGAGCTCTGGAGAGCCGAGCCTCAACGCATCAAATTCCTCATCCAGGCAGTCTACGACGTGCTTCCAAGCCCGTCAAACCTGCACACATGGGGCTTAGCAGAGACATCAGCGTGCCCCTTGTGTTCCAAGCGAGGAACCCTAGAACACATCCTCAGCTGCTGTACCAGGGCACTTGGAGATGGAAGGTACCGTTGGAGGCATGACCAAGTCCTTAAGACCATTGCTGAAGCCATCAGCGCTGGACTTCTGTGGGCAAAGCAGTTCCGACCCTCCAAGAGAACCATCGCCTTTGTCAGAGCTGGGGAGCAGGCAACCCCTGCCAGAAGAACATCTGCTGGCATCCTGACCTCTGCAAGAGACTGGCAGCTGCTGGTGGACCTCGAACGACAGCTGAAGTTCCCCAGTCACATTGCTGCTACCACCCTGCGGCCAGACAATGTCCTCGTGTCTGAGTCCATCAAGCAAGCGGTGATGCTGGAGCTGACGGTCCCATGGGAAGATCGCTTGGAAGAAGCCTTTGAGAGGAAACTCTCCAAGTACGCGGGACTGGTCAGTGATTGTCAGCAGGCTGGGTGGAGAGCAAGGTGTCTTCCGGTGGAGGTCGGATGCAGGGGTTTCGCAGCCCGTTCTTTAGCCAGAGCCTTCAGTAGCTTAGGCATCGTGGGAGAGAGGAAGAGGAGAGCCATCCGCATTACCACCGATGCGGCAGAGAGAGCCTCAAGATGGCTGTGGCTCAAAAGAGGAGAGCCATGGAGTCATGGTAGCTAGCCATCTGGACACAAGCCGGGGTCTGATCAGCCCCGGTTGGGTCACCTGGAGGAGGGTGTATGATGTTGAAAGACCCGAAACACCCGATGATTCCAGGAACATCACTGAAGATGTGTCCAGAGGCATCAGTAGATGTATGTACACGGCACCCTGAACAATTATTGTAAATTAAATAAAAATAAGTGAATTGGCAATACAATTTTACTTAATCTCAGTCTAAAGGAGCTATATTGTCATTCCATCACTTCCTGTTTCACTAGAGTATAAAAAGAAGGTAACAACATACATAATTCCTTTCTCAACCATCAGCATGGGAAAATCCAAATAACTCAGTTCGGAAGAGACAGATGGTAATTGACCGTCACAAGTGGGGTGATGGGTACATAAATATACATAAACAGTTAAACATACCACTCAATACTTTAAGGGCAATAATAGAAAGTAACCCAAGGATCCCAGTTTAAGAATTTAACAAGTTTGTTTGACTTGGGGTAACTCCATACCAACAAACTCTGCAAAGGACAGCCCTTACTGAGTACAGTAAACAAAACCAAAAATCTTGAGTTTTCCAAACCTCATTGGAATTATGACTGGAATTATGACATGGAGTTATGCTATGGTCAGATGAGAGAAAGATGTTACGTTTTGGCCATGCGCTCCATCTACATGTTTGTTGGCAAAATAGAATGCATACAAAGAGAGGAGATGCACCTCATACTGATGGTCAGATATAGCAGTGGGTTGTGGTTGTTTTGGAGATGTTTTGCTGCCAGTGGACCAGGGGCACTATTTAAGATCAGTGGCACCAAGAATTCAACAAAGTGCCAGGAGATCTTGGCAGAAAATTGCCTCCGCTAATAAACTGAGACTTGGTTATAGGTTAACTTTCCAGCAGGACAATGCCTCCAAACATACTGTCAGGTTTGACAGTATTGGCAGAGTAAACAGGCGGAGGTTGATAGCCTGCAAACAGAATCAGGGGATAGGCAGTTTGTTAGTAAGTGTCCAGGCAGAGGGTCAATACACCAGCAAACAGAGATAGCAATGATAATCCAAACGAAGTCGTAGTTGCATGCAAAGGGTTGATAACCAGCAGGCAAAACAAACAAAAACAGAATCCAAAGACAGAAGTAGAAAAGCCAAAATGGGTCGATATACTGCAATTCAAAACAGGACGGTTAAAGCAAGAAGCAGAAGTCAAAAACGAAACAGGTCGTAACAGGTGTCTATCAGACAATAACACTGGAGAGTATAGTCGGGACACATAACAATCTGGCGATGAGTTAGACAAACAGAGGGGTTTAAACACTGGTAATGAGAGGGAAATAACAATCAGGTATGGGGAAACAATCAGGAAGTGAAAGACAGGTAAAAGGAATGAATGATGTGACTGAACTGACAGACTACGGTGTGCACAGAGGGTAACAGTACACGGAAATGCTAAGCACTTAGATAACGAAAAATACATAACCTGACACATACATCACAAAATGGTTAAGTAAAAGCAACAACCATGTTCTGCAATGGCCATCTCAGTCTCCAGACCTAAATCCCATGAAAAAGATGTGGGGTATCCCAAGGATATCAATGATTCTGAAAATTTCTGCAAGGAGGAATGGTCAAATATTCCTTAGTGTGTTCTCTAACCTTATCACAAATTATAGGTAAAGACTCATAGCTGTCATCTTTGCCTGGGGTGTTTGCACAAAATATTAAACCAATAACTTGTTTTTTTGGGGAAATCATTTTTTTATTGGAAAAATATAAGACTTTGTTTGATTCCATTGAATCATTAATAAAGAACATTGCTTTACACACATTTTTGTGCATATTTATCAAAGGTGCTAACAATTCTTGAACCCACTGTATATCCGTGAAATCATAAACGGATGTCTGATAGGAATTCCGAACTGCAGACATTTGCACATTTGTACCTGCTGTGTGAACACAGTGCAGTGTTGTTGAAAAACAATGTGAAATAATCTATCAAAAGAGACAATTACAGGGACTGATCAATCTCTGCAATTATGCTGTCTCACAGTCAACAGGCCATGCTGAAGCAGATTAACTCCCGGTAATCGGGTCACGTGATGTAGCTCTCTCAATCACCTGTATGCTGAGAATGGTGCCTGCTCTCTCTCTCTCTCTCTCTCTCTCTCTCTCTCTCTCTCTCTCTCTCTCTCTCTCTCTTCAATGAGTCATTTAATTGTGAGTCAATTTCATGGGACTTTACTCCTCACTCAACAAGAATGCCATTGTCAAATAGGAGGGGGGGGGGGGGGAAGGACAGGCCTCAATGGGTTTTAATTAACATGGGCTTGGGCCATAAAGCACCTGGATACTTGGGCAGCACTTATGTGATGTACATGCCTATGGGGGTGAAAAAGCTGGGAATGGAGCTGGTTAATACTTTAGTCCCTGGGCTCAGTGTTTCTGGTTGAATTTGTGATTTATTATCAGAAAAATTATCCAGAAAATAGTATTACTATCAGTCAAAAGGGCTAGTCTATCAGACATTTATCACAGCGCTTATGTACATTTCTGAAAAAATAGCAAAAACCTTCCCAGGCCAAGCAAGTGGCTGTCCATCACATGCTAGCATGCTGTCCACCACATGCTGTTTAGAACAGAAAAGCAACACAACAATTTACAGTGTCAATTCCAATGTGTGCATACATACACACAGACACTCACAAATGCATATAGTACACTTGCATATTTACACTTACTCATACAGTCACACATCCTCACACACATATACACATGAATGTGCACTCAAACACAAACATACACACAGTCTGTTTGTCAGTCAGTTTTTCTTATCTGCATTAGTTCTTTGGTATGAACGAAATTTAAGTGTGCTTGGAAACATGAGTAAAGTTGATGAAGATGATGATGGTTGATAACAGTACTCCCAGTTTTGTAAAGTGTGCTCTTGGTTTGCTAATTCATACCCTCAATTTTTGAAGCTATAGCCATTTCGCTCGCAAATTCTGTGAGATAGCTACAGTTTTAAGCTTTTGTATGTGCAGTCAAACATAACATTAATTTTATTTTCTGATACTTGAGCATATGTGTATATGATGCGATGCCTGTGGAGCTAGTTTGGGCAGACAAGTCGAGAAGCGCCGCCCCCTCACATGAATCTTACGTCCAATGGAAGGGGCTATATAAACCACTAACCTTACCTATTCAGGCCCTTGCTCATTTTGTGCTGCTCCGGAAATCATGCAAAAGCTGCCCTGCTGCCTGGCTCATTCTGCATGCTAAAACCATAGTGCTGCCTGGCTCTTTCCATTCATTGCTTGTCCTATGCTATATTGTTCATAATTATTGCTTGCTATTGCTGCATTTCCTGGCTGCATTTGCTCAAATTAGCTCCTGACCCATATCTGCATGATTGTATGCATTGCACTGCTGCCACATGATTGGCTGATTAGATAATCGCATGAATAAGTGTTCCTAATGAAGTGCACAGTGAGTGTATTTATGTAATTACACTGATATTGTCCAAGAAGAAAAAGGTGTCTTTCTAAGTCTAAGGGCTTGAAAGAAAGGTTAGTTGTTGAGTTGTATTTGATTAATAATGGCACCTAGTAAAAACAGAACAAAAGGAGAGGACTCCATGGTCAAATTCACTACATTTATCTTTTAATATATTTTTAATGTAACTTCTTATGTGCGTTGAAATCATTTTACTTTACTGCAACATGGTTTTGCAATACAGTATTGTGACATTGGTAGCCATTCTGTTGGATATTGTTTAATGGTGTTTAGGGTTCGGCAGCGCCCTATATTTTAAAGTGTGGTTCAAATTCAATGACCCTGTGGTCTGTAATTAGGTACACTGCAATGCACCTTAATTTGATATCAAACATTCGATTTAAATTTGCTGAAATCCTCTCCTTATAAGTTAATGGCTAACTGATTCCATAATTGAAGAGTCATGCAAATGGACTTGGCTGCATGGGCTGAATTAAAAATTGAACATTTTGGACACATGTAAATGGACTGCATGGAAGGATTGTGACATAATACAAATTGAATCTGTTAAATGTTATGGAATAGTGGAGTGTAGGGCTATAATTTGAGCTGTGAAAGAACAGATAAACCCAAAATCAATGTCCCTGTTCTGCTCCATCAAGTTGCTGGGGTTGAATCATCCATCTGATCAGTCAGGTGAATCAATTCACTGGTACTTTCCGATTAATGCGCATCATCACTTTCTGCCACATTATAAACAATGACGGTTATGACTACACAATTTTGAAGCAGTCAATTCCTGCTTCGATTTATTTTATATAATAATCCGTAAACTGTTTCCTGACTTAATCCTGCCTGACCAGGCGTCTCAGAGCTCTCCCAATGCTGCTGACTCATCACAGAAGTAATGAATCTCACTTCCATTATCTGGTCTGTGGGGCCCTTTATAGCCCACACAGAATTCAGATCCACTCATTCTAAGCAGTCCTTCACTCACCTTCACTAGCGACTCCTCTCGTTCTTCCCAAGCATAATAATCTCTTTAAATGCATATATTTGGGCCCATATATGATTTGATCTGGCTGTACATACCAAGGATGTGCATACACATAACAATAATTTTTAAACAATGTTTGATGAAGTGGTACTCAAGCAAATAGAATAGTGCAGCTTGCCATAAATGTGCACGCACACACACTGAAAAGAATAAATATTAGGGCTGTCAAACGATTAATTTTCTTAATCGCGATTAACTATTGAAATTCTGAGATGAATTGCGTTTTTAATTACATTTTAAAAATTCCATTATTTCAAAACTGTTTTTAAATCCATATTAAGATTATAAACTGATTGGGAATAAAATTAAGAACAAATGGCCACTGAGCAGGATATGTATAATTAATCATGAAATATATATCGATATTTTTTTGCAATTAGTTGCTAGTGATAAGAGGCAATCATTTTTTTTGTTTGTAAAAAATGCACAAATATTGTCAGCTTTCTTGCAATATCCCATTGCTCTGCAACTTCAGGGAAATGCTGTGCACAGATTTCTGTGTAGTGCTGTTCTTCGGCATTTCGAATGTCCTTTAGACCCGAGTCTTCTACGATGTTGACCGGTCTGCTGTCAATCACCACCTATTTTGCAATGGCTTTAGTTAGCTTATTAGATGTAGTTTCACTCACAGGCTTGTGGTGATTCCCACATTCTAAAATAGTCTGAAATTCCATTTCACACAAGACACATATCACTTTTGATATGTCAACTGAGCCGTCTGGGAGTCTTTTAAAGCTAAATGAGCCATTCAAAATTGCAGTCATGTAATTTTTCTCTATCACAGCGACCTGAATTAGCTATAGCTACACAACGAGCAGGCTGGTTAGGGTGCATTGAAGGGACAAAATAAGAAAATGCAATTAAAAAACATTAGGCATTATTCGTCTGAAAACACTGACACCCCTAATAAATACACTCACTGAGCACTTTATTGGGTGTAAATTGTACACGATGAAGTTTAATATGTTTAACTTGCACTCCATCCCTATAGAAAACAATTTAAAGGCTCTGTTAAAAAATAACTATTTTTTACAGTATGCAACTGTCTTAGCATGCATACTGAAAGTGAGAAAATCAGTGTTGTTTTATGCAAGCCCAACAAACAATACATTTTCATTAACTAAAATGCAACTCAACTCCTTATATTGTTAGATGTGGAGTGGAAAAACAAGCGAGGGGTGCCTCTCCTTCTCTTCATTTTAGGAATCCACAAGCTACACAAATCAGGGTAATGTTGGTATCCTTTTTACGGCAAGGATCTAGTGAACCAAATCAATAATATTTAATGATTCCAAAAAAGTGAAATTCAGAAAAACATCAATAGAATGCTGATTATTTACTTAGAACTTCCCCAGAAGAATGATCATTTTGTCCATTTGTATAGAATTGAGGCCTTGGTCTCACCAAAAAATGTTTTATTGGACTATTTTTATTGGAGAATTAATAAGGTGCACCATGCAAGTAATTTCAAGCTAAGTTATGTCAACAGAACCAGATGGCACAAGTGGAAATTAACTAAAAGTAAATTTCACCCTGACATTAAAATGCATTTCTTCATTCATGGATGTATTATTAATGCATGGGATAACCTGGAATGATTTGTTGCCAACAGCCAGAGGTTCTGGGATCTTCCAAGACATAATACTGCAATGTTAAAAGAAAAAGAGACAAGTGTGATATGGAGTGAATTACAGATTGCCACACGCATAGTATTAGTTCCACTCATGTCTCAGCCATTAATTGGTGGTGTCAATTAGACACTTGAATAATATATTGCTCCAGGGTCAATCAGCTCTTGCTTGAAATGTATCACTAAAAGCCACCGTTGTGGCTTTGTGAACACCATGGAGGACTGCTGTATAAGATCTATGTTTATGTTTATTAATAAATATGCTACCCACAAACATAAAAATATGGACAATCATTCACCTGGACTAAATCAACATGCATCTTGAACTTTGACTAACAACACATTCCAAGTGTTCACACTAACTATAGCAATTCTATAGCAATAGACAAGCAAAAAGAAAAGGGCAAACACTAGCCCTGAACCCTCAAATAGAAAGGACATGAGGTGAAAGAAAAAACTCCCAAGTGGAGAGAAAAACCATCAACAGTGGCAAATAAGAGCTCTCCAATGGAACCCAGCTTTGGGGGAGGGAGAGAGAGAATCTTATCCTCCGCTGGTTGGCAATGTGTAAAGGTAGGCTGGATACAACAGAAACATAGTTAGAATCTATTACAGCAATTCAAATTGGTTGATCCAGTTACAGTTAAGGCAATAAATGTGAAATGTTTGTAGAAAATCTGGAAAAGTAGGTAGTCTAAATGAGGCAACACTGAGTGAAATTTCATTAAATTCTATTTAATAATCATTAATATAGCAACAACTATTATCATTTTGAGTATCATTTTAACACATCCCATTTTATTTTAACACATCCCATCTCCAATGAAATGTTAGGTCTTGACTAACTGTGGTTCCTAGAGCAAAGTGCAGGGGGTGTTCTGATTAAGATATTGATGTGTTCTCTTTCACATGCAGTTTTCATAATCTATAATGAAATCCCACCACTCTCAAGGGAAAGTATTGATCTTAGAGGAACAATGCTCGTTTTTGAGACAATACTCTCCCATGAGAGCCCAATCAAATTCAGGGGACCTGACATCATAATAGGAAATGTTTTATCCCTTTCCCATGGGATGGAAATAACTGGTTTATGGGAATTGATTCCTAGTCTGTAAGTATTTGGCAATGGTACAATTTCTGTCATTTTGGCTCCCTTAGTACTCCCTCACATTGGGCTTCATTTATCAAACATGAGCCGAATAAAATTGACCACAAATCCTTTGGAACTGCATGTACACAAAAAAATGTGGGATTTATCTATGTTTTCGGATGTCTTTTTTTTTTGTAGGATTCGTATTCCGTGTGGAAATGAAAGTGCACGGTTGTGAAGCTTGTTTCGTGCTTTTATCATTCTATTCATTCATATTTTATTTTGATTTTGAGTGGCAAATGTATTTTAATTAGCAAATTGAATATTATAATTATTTATATCATATAAAAAGCACAACTGGATTCAATATTAAAATTGGTGATGTTTAATTCTGATTCATTCATGCTGAATTGGAGTTCAATATAAATTCCATAAAACACGTAAACAAAGTTTGCTATAAATAGGGTGTATAAGTCATAGCTTAGACATCCCTTGCTCTGGTTGACCTATTTATTGCTTTTATAGAAGATTTGGCACATGGCTTACTTCGGAGGGAGCGCATATTCAAAGACTGAGCCGATTTCTTCCGTGAGGCTCATGAGTCGGTTCCCACTGCTCAGACACCTCCTTTTGTCACCTCCTCCGTTTGTGCGACACACTTGAGCCAGAACTCTGAAGATCCACACACCGTTCCTGTCCCATTGCCGAACAACATGTGATGTTCATCCTCAGCTGGCAGTGAGAACATATCTCTGTCACCCTCCTTGGTAATTCCAGACAGCAACGTCTCTCCTATAATTTTATAACTTCCTCCAGTTTTATGTCAAACCATTTTTGTTGTATCTGTTCCAAAGTATGTGGAACTCGAGACAGAGTTTATAACAACAGCAATATCTCCGATGTGTATGCATGTAGGGCGGTGCATCACATTTTACACCTGCTCTGTTCAATTTTAATCCTGTCCTATGTGGTGAACATGTCATTTATCTAGCCTATATTAACAAAAGTAGGCTAATTAGCAACAAACTATGTTTAATTGTTAGTTTTGCGCATTCATTTGGCACATTGCTTTATGTTACTCCACCAGGAAAATCAGCTTTTCCTTGAAACAGAATAAACAGAATAAACAACAATGACGAGTTAAAGTTCAAGCTTCTTATAAGAAATAGATGTATTACATGTTGATTCCTAAGTACATTTTAATGTATATTTTAATATTTGCAAAGACAAGTTGCAAAGCAGCTACACAGCATAAAGCATAAATCTTTTCTCTCCCATCACTTTCATTCGCCTGGAATTAGATTCTGTGGTCCTTATAATGTATTTTGGGGGTGTCAATTTATGCTTATCATAATTTTTGTTTATGCATTTTTTGTTTACGATTGATTGGTATTCATTAACATAAAATCTGTGTCTCTGCCTGTTTGATCATTAGTGAATTAGTTAGTTTGGTTCCAATCACAAATGAATTTGCACATGGATTTGCAAAAATATAGAAATATTAGGCCCATTGGATTTTAAATATTTACATTAAAAAGGTACAGGTCTACCTAACAAAGAGCTCAGTGAGTATACATTGGGTTACGGCTTGTGTTATGGCTCACTATGCCCCATGTAAAACCAATGTGTGTGACATTTATGATACTAAATGTGCTGTAATTATATATTTTTTTTATTTTTTATTTTTTTAGGAAATGTCTTTTACATGTTTAATAATTCAAATAATTAAAAAAAATAGTGTGCAAAATATGTTGGTTGTTTCAAGGTAAACATTTGCAATGTTTTCGTGCGTCAATAATCCTATTATATAACTGCAAGTCTGATGACAGTAATGTGCCCTGTGTAATCAACGTTTTTTTGTAAAAAAAAAAAAAAAAAAAATTTCTATTGAAATTTGTATTCTGCCAGAATGGTCATTCAGACAGAAATATTGATTTTGTTGTTTTTTACAGCCAATCATTCTTGTTTCTTACAAAAATCTCTACTGCCTGTTAATTGAATGCATTATAATTACACCTATGCTTTGCCTGAAAATACTTGGTTTCGGTTGTTTGTGTTTATTTTCTTTTTTGTGCATTCGGCTTTTGTTTCAATGACAAGACTCAGATCTCAAAAATCCCAGGGGAATTTTTTTGTTCCAGGAGCTTGATCAATACCTTGATTTATTACTGAAACTATACTCTTCTCTCCTGGTTTTTTATCCATTTATTTTTAACAGGAGTGTTTATATATCCATTTCCATTCTTATGGCCATATTTTCTGAATCGACCTCGCACAGCGAGGTGCGTGGTGTACTGGGCAGGGCTACTGAAACCTGCCATTTTATGAAGTCAAGCGAGTGGCGCACCCAGTACCCCACGCACCACGCCAGGTGACTGCACCAATGCACCATGTGAAGTTGATTTGTGGTGTGTGGGCAGGTGGAAAATGGGATGGATCATGCTCACTATTATTATCAGTCGGTGTGATGCACCTTGATTTATTCACATGCAATCAAATGAACTATTTTCATTACCATTAAGATCCATGCATATTGCGCAGGTTGGATTGGCAGTTTCCGTAGTCTCTACGAATGCAAAGGAAGATAAGGCAGATGTTTCTCCGAAAAAGGCAGGTACTTGCACTGATGTTTTGATTTCACACAGTTCTTTTCCCAAAATTTACTTCTAGCAAATATCATAAATAAGAGAAATCAGTTTGAAAATCCATTCAACATTTAAATGTCAGAATTTAAATAAAACATCGCCTAAATGTTTATTATGGGCTGGTTTTAATTCCCCATTAAACCTGTAGCTCAATACTTTAAACGCACTATTTTATAGCTAAGAAATACATTTTTCAAGTATTTAAGTTTTGCTAAACACCATAAAAAAGGAAGATTATGTCACTGTTATAGGAAATAATGCATATTGCATAGTCTATGCAAGATGATGGACTATGCTTTCACATGCAACATACTGTAGAGATTTGTAAAAGATAATCGAGGCAATAACTTAATCTTAAGGGAAAAGCAAATTATTGGTCAATGGGTATGTTACGAATAACAGATTTCCTGACTCGATCACTTGGCTAGGAGTTCGCAATTCATTGCTTTGCATCACAAAGTGTAAGCATACTAGAGTCTAGCTAGCTAGCTAATAATCATTTTACAATAAAAGTATCCATCAGTATCCACCTTGAATTTTGCTCATCTTAAAACACTCAAAAGCTACACGGGGCAATATATCCTAATTAGGTTACAATACCAACATGATGCAAATCAAAAATTCCATATCTTAGGCTAATGTTTGAAATAAAACAAAGATCATGATGTCAAAATGCAGACTGTACATCCATATCAGGTGATCTGTGTAGGAATGACTGTTCAGGCCTTTTTATATGCAGTCCCTCCATTTTATGGGAGCACAGGCCTGATGTGTGTGTGCATGCTTGTGTGCTTGTGCAACTCCAGTATATCATGCATTATCATCTTTCCACATGACTAATGGTACTATATGGTTAAACTTGAATCTATTATTTAATATATTTTAAGAAGAGTACATTTTCAGATGAGAAGATATCTGTTGCAAGCTCAGATGTGATTCTCTACACGTTCTTTTCCAAACACCTTTCTGATGTATATGCAGTCATTTCCAGTGATACCCCTGAGTGTGCTATTATTCTGGGATCCATTGTTCCTCAACAAATCCTTTCAGAAGATTTATTGCACCAGAGCAGCAGCTTTGCAAAATGTCTTTCTTCTGACTAAGCAAATGTTCACTTCCTTTAAGAAATTGCACTATGGACAAGAAGTACAAGATAAGGCAGACCTTCAAACACATTTTGTATATTGGGTGTATACAGGGATATTACACACAACTATGGTGCTATACTAGTACATACATAGTATGAAGTGCAGTGCTATAGAAAACATTATTTGAATATTTTAGGACAGTTTTTTGAAGGCGACATACATACAGTTAGGTCTGGAAATATTTGGACAGTGACACATTTTCATAATTTTGGCCCTGTACACTACCACAATGGATTTGAAATTAAAGACTTCCAGCTTTAATTTGAGGGTATTTACATCAAAATTGAAGGAAGGGTTTAGGAATTGCAACAATTTTCATACATAGTCCCCTCATTTCAAGGGACCTTTCAGAAAACTAAACTAATTTCCCTGAAACAAATATCCATTTTAACATTTGTAATATGTGTGCATCTCAATGATCATATGATGTCAATATTGGAACTTTCCTAGCGTATTTATAGCAACTTTCCAAGAGAGTGTAAAACGCAGGTTCTCAGATGTCTGCCTTAACACTGTGTTATTAGTTCCAATATCTAGATGTGTTTGGAATATGTTTGGGACCACAGATCACAACCATTCACAACTTTAATCTCTATGAAGTAGAACAATTGGGTGACCATGGGTTTGTACCACGTGGTTACCTACATTGATGATGCGGTGGTAGACATGGCTGACTCATCTTGTGCACAGTAGGGAGTTTGAACATCAAGAGACAGTTCAATTGTTGGTGAACCTACCCAAATTTGAGTTTGGAAAGGGTCAGGTCACTTATTTGGGACATCAAGTGAGTGCTGCCTCGGAAGACCAAGGTCCAAGAAATTGTGGACTTTCCTATGCCATCTACTTGCAGGTAGTTGATGAGGTATCTGGGCAGTTCGTGCCAAATTCTTAGCTTTTAGCGAAACATTTTTAGCTTGTCAGAAAGCGTTGGAACAAGTCACGGCGATTCTTTCTAGTGAACCCATGCTGAAGGCTCCGGACTTCTCTCGTTTGCATTGCCAGTGAATGTGTGAAACGTGGTGTAGTTCTCCTGCAGGCAGACGATATGGGAATGGAAAAGCCTGTGGCATATTTCTCCAAAAAGCTGAATAAACACCAAAAAACTCTGTTGAACCAATGGAAATCATTGAAAAGGAAGCCTTAGCTTTGGTCATGGTGAACAGCTTTTTAAGATTTATGTCTCTAGTGTGAGAGGAGAGCTTTTGGTCTATTCTGTTCATAACCCCTTGGTTTTCTTGGCAAAGTTTCAGGTTTCTAATGCCCAAGTCTTCCGCTGGAGCCTGATTCTTCAGCCCTATAGTCTGATTATTAAGCATATTGCCATTAAGGATAATGCCACTGCAGATGCTTTGTCAAGGGGCTGAATTACTGGAGAGTTCAGCTAACACCCTCTCGGGGGAATGTCCGATGGGTATATGCTCTGGGTAGTAAGGGTTTGAGCTCTGCTCCCCTGCTTACCCAGAGTAAACTCTATAGTGCAATGATTTCACTATAGATTATATGATTGTACATTTCTGTGGTAGAGGTGATTTCTCTTTTAGAAGAGCAGTGCAGTGCTGTCCTGTCTGTTTTAGTGGTGGTAAATTACCTTGTCTTGCGTCCCAAAAAGGTGGTTATTGTGATGTGGATGTGAGCATGACCCCAGGTGACATACTTTTGAAAAAGGGGCGGATGCACCTGGAGGAAAAGCATGCGGCAGGGCCGCAGATTATTGAAAGAAACGGTCTGTTTGCTGGAGGCCTGGTCTCATCGCACCCAAGAACCACTACAAGTCAAGCCACGTAACTTTTAGAAACCTAAAACTAAAATTATACAATGTGACCAAGCTACTGAGCTGTCCGCCATGGAGCTTTGTTGGTGTTGGTGCGTGTTGGCACGGTAAGATCCTTCTGCCATTCGCCTTGCTTCACCTCAAGTCATATTTAGCTTAGTTGAACTGCCTGGTCCACCCTGTAGCCTAGCCATGGGTTTTGCTGTGGGAGAATTGCTACCCCTAGACTATGGCCAGTTAGTTATTGCTATTAACTATTTAAGAATTATCTTGCAAACCCCGACTAGTCTGCTATAATGCTTTTATGCATTTAGTTGCTGCTGATTAAATATTTGCATTAACAAGCTGGTGTACAGGTCTATCTAATAAAGTACTCAGTGAGTGTATATTACATTAATTTCTTGGGCATTCCCTATATAACTAGAAACATGCAGACCCATCCCACCCCTCTCTTGGAAGGTCCAGGAGTCTCTCTGAATTCAGCACCTGAAGTTCAAAGTGAAGTGAAGTTCAGAAAAGTGCATTATCCTGGACCTAAAATTGATACCTTTCATGCATCTGAGCCACTGATAATAGGCATGACAATATAATACTGATGATAAGAGATAAATTAATCCATGTTTTTGAAAACAATGCTTTTATATGTTCATCTAATTTTTATTAATGAATCATTAATAACTCCCACATAACCCTGGGGTACATTCCAATGCTTAGGCAAACAGATGGTTCTGCAGCAGAAAAGGCAGGGAAATAATTCATCCACACTCACCCTCAGAGACAGCAGAGGGGTGTGATATGTGGGGATACTACAGCTGTGTTCTACCAATACCATCCAATCCCTGAGCAAAAGCATTTGTGTCAGATAAGACAGCAGGTGAAAAAAGGCACAAAGAGATTACATCAGGACCTCCATTACATGAAATAAACAGGGTCAAACCCTTCAGACCCTCCACAGATAATGGAATTCCTCAGGCTAGAAAAGGTGCTGAAAACTATGGCAGTATATGCGTGTGTGTGTGTGTGTCTGTGTGTATGTGTGTGTGTGTGTGTGTGCGTGGGTTTTGGGGTTGTGAGTATGTGCATTCCTTTATACAATTGTGGAAAGATATGTTTGCAGTTAAATAAGGGTAAATGGTAACCAGGCAATAGTCTGCACTAACTAAGCACTTTATTATGATCACCTGCATATTCATGTGATTATCTAATCAGCCAATCATGTGGCAACAGTACAATGCATAAAATTATGCAGATCAGGAGCTTCAGTTAATGTTCACATCAACCATCAGAATGAGGATCAGAATTTTGACCATGGCATGATTGCTGGTGCTATATGGGCTGCTTCCAGTATTTTTGTAACTTCTGTTTCTGATTTTGATTTAAAATCCAGAAAGCACATACACCAACGTCACCATATGTCCACTTCATCACAAAACACATGGAACTGTTGTCATCATGGTCATTGCATGTGCGGGCTAAAGCCGAGTGAGGAATTACTCTGCAACAATCCCAGCGACTATACATCATGACTCAAATAGTCATGTCGGAGCTGGTGAGTGAAGCCTATTTCCTTCAGCCAGTGGTATTTATTACAATTTCAGCCTGCTTTGCATATATTGAACCTGTTAGGTATTACCGTACATTATCGATTTATTTATTTTATTTTATTATTCAATACCACATTCACAGCACCACAGTTACGCTAGAAGACTCCTTGGGTGCCAATACATCTTAAAGTCAATTGCCAAAAGTTGGGCCCTCAAAACCAGGGGATTCAACAAAATGAAGAGGTACATGGATGAGAAATTCTGAATCGAACAACAGACCACAAACTCTGACGGGACACAACCTTTCACACCAAACGGCAGCATAGATATAGTCGTATTTCTCAAGGCAAGCCACAAAAAAACAGCAATTGATCACAGGAACATTGTGAGAGCTGTGAAGAAAACACCCAAAACATCAGTCAGTGACATGACAAATACCTTCACCCCTGCCCTGTGGAGATTCTCAATCAACTGGTCAAAGAAGACTAAGAGAGCAGCAATATAGAGGCCACACCACAAAATGCTAACCACTCATCAGTAGTAAGAAATACAATTTGCAAAGAAGTAGCGTAGTGGGTAAGGTAAATGACTGGGACACGCAAGGTTTGTGGTTCGAATCCCAGTGTAGCCACAATAAGATCTGCACAGCCGTTGGGCCCTTGAGCAAGGCCCTTAACCCTGCATTGCTCCAGGGGAGGATTGTCTCCTGCTTAGTCTAATCAACTGTACGTCACTCTGGATAAGAGCATCTGCCAAAATGCCAGTAATGTAATGTACCTGGCCTTACCTCAAAGGTTCTGGAACAAATTTTTATGGACTGATGAGACTAACTTCTACCAGTGATGGAAATGTCAAAGTGTGGAGAAAGAAGGGATTGGCTCATGATCCAAAACATCTGTGAAGCAAGGTGGAGTGTCATGGCTTGGCCTTGCATAGCTGCTTCTGGAGTGGGCTCACCAATCTTTATTGATGATGTAACTCATGATGGTGGCAGCAAGATTAATTCAGAAGTCAACATAAATATTCTGTCTGCCAACTTACGGAGAAATGAATCTAAACTAATTGGGAGGAACTTAATCATGCAGCAAGGCAATGACCCAAAACATACTGCGAACAAAACAAAGGACTTCAATAGGGAGAAAAAGTGGATGGTTTTAGACTGGCCAAGTCAATCATCAGACCTTAACCTAATTGAGCATGCATTTCTTTTCCTGAAGAGGAGATTGAAGGGAAAAGCCCCCCGAAACAAACAACTGAAAGAGGCTGCCGTAAAAGCCCGGAATAGCATCACAAAAGAAGAATGGTGATGGGTTGCAGGCTTGATACAGATATTGCAATCAAGGGATATGCTACCAAATATTAAGTACTTAATACTTTAGTTAAATACTCTCTGTCCCAATACTTTTGCTCACATATAAATTTGGTGGTCTGATACCAAAGGTGCTATGTTCTAAGTAGTTTAACACTACAGGTGTAAATACCAGGAAATAAAAGCTGAAATTCTGACCTCTTGTCTTGTATTCATCTTTTTATCTCAACCCCAAATGTATTCTGTTTATTTCAAAAACAAAGGATTTAGCCTTGCTGTTCCAATTCTTTTGGAGGGGACTGTATGTTTGCGGGATAGCTACCATTATCTGGTTTAACGTTGCTCACATAAATACAGGTTTATCTCAATATGCCAAAGCGATGCAGACGGCATTGTAAAAGTAAATGCCGAATGCTTGTATAAACTGTAGGTTATTGATTAAGTTACATTTCTTGGTTAACTAACAAGTCTTGTTTTGCCAACTACATTATCTACCCAATAATATAGATTATTTTAGACATGCAATTAAGTTTGTAGCAGAAGGATTGAATGCCGCAGATTTCAAATGTTCTCTCTCACGTTCAAACATGCCAATTAATGTACATAGTCTAATATGATTCAAAGTTTGAATATAAATTTAACAGCCCTATTGCAGACATGCACATCTGCCCAGAAACTGCCACATGTGTCAACAGCGAGTCGATTTGTTGAGCTATCAGCACGGCTACAGCATCAGAAGCCATTTGCATGGGGTGTAAGGCGGGTTGCGGTAAGTGTTCAAAAGTGTGGCTTCATTTTGTGAGGGAAAATGATGACCAGGCAGCGTAGGAGGAAAAGATAACAGAGTGAGAATGAGGGAGAAGGAGAGTACCTCATGCTGTAAAATGGCAGCAGGAGGTGAAAATTAAAAATGTAAACGTGATAAGAAAATTCAAACGAGAGTAAACCAAGTCAGCATGGGACCAGAATGGAGGGCAAACTTGATGTACACTATGCGCAAAACACAAGAATATAATGATCTAATGTGATCTCCTGCATGGACGGACCCCTTCCTGCCGCTCCGCATTCATCAAGACCTAACAGTTAAAACCGCAATTGTGGGTTTGAATCCAATGTGTTAATCTTCTGTTTCTATCTACCTATGGTCTTCATTGAGTATCACCCTATGCAAATTGATCACTGTGTAAATTACTTCAGCTATAAGATGTATGAGGTACATCAGGATTCTCAGTACTCAGCACTCAGCACTCAGCACTGCCACCTGCAGTTTGAAATCTTGCCCAGGAAGTCAGCTTCATGTTGATCTGAATACATATGTCTAATCCTCTGGGGACTGTGTAGGAACAAACCTTCCTAATAGTTTATGATAATTACATTCCCTTTTCAATGCCAATCTGCATTTGACTTTGTTGTATCCTTGACAGCAATCGGTTTTTCCGAGCAGTGGTTCCATTCTAAATTCCCAGCCTCACAGTTTAATTTAGACTCCGTAACTCAGGGACCCTGAGACACCCCCCAAGAAATGCATGTGGCCCCATTTTAAAGAGGCATGGTGCAACATTCAGCAACTGATAGGCACGGAAGCTCGCTGTCTGTAGCCGCTGGAAGACAGGGATGTTTTAATTTGCACACACAGATTGGTTTCTCTCTCGGGTCTCCTGAAGATCACAGCGATCAAGACCGGGGGGCCTATTTTAGAGTGACATCTCATCCATGTGTTGGGATACGTGGAGTTATTTGCACATGGATCGAAACACGCCCTTTGAGGATCTCGAGAAATCACCCAGATTGTGCCGGAATTGCACCACTGATATACATCAGGGCCCATCAGGTCTCATTCTGAAATAAACAGAATAGAGATAGACATATTAAGCAGTGACTGTCAAAGCTACATTAAATCACAATAAGATCCTTGTTTTGTCTGTTATCGGTGCAGCAGTTGACAGAGTGTGGGCATAATCAGATAAAATGTGTTTTATGACTTTCTTGTAATTGATCTCTGGCTGTAAATCTCTTTGAGCAGATGCCTCCATGGCTCTTCTACAATGCACAAGGATGGATAATAATGGTGCTGTGTGATGTTGGGGGTTGCTATAGAAACCTATGATTGGAGCATCCAGCTGTTCATCAACCAGCCAGAAAGAATGTCAACTTAAACTTCACTAGCATACACACATGGGGGCGACATGGCTCAGACAGTAAGAGCAGTCATCTGGCAGTCGGATGGTTGCCAGTTCGATCCCCCGCCTGGGCTGTGTCGAAGTGTCCCTGAGCAAGACACCTAACCCCCAAAATACTCCTGATGAGCTGGTCGGCGCCTTGCAAGGCAGCCAATCGCCGTTGATGTGTGAGTGTGTGTATGAATGGGTGAATGAGAAGCATCAATTGTACAGCGCTTTGGATAAAGGCGCTATATAAATGGCAACCATTTACCAATTGCAGACAATGTGGATATGTGTCGTGAATAAATATCTTTTTTACTTTTAATAATTTTTTTGTATGTTTGGGAAACTTCAGAACACCTTCAGAATTTCACAGTGAAGGTTATAACCTTTATTACACCATCTTCGTGGCACAGTGTTTCCCCCAAGAAATGTATTTTGCAGTGCCGGCAAGGCCCGGGGGAGGGGGGCTTTTTGAGGGGCGGTGACAACATCATTATAATAGACATCCTTGGCTATAAATATATGGCTTGATTTTAAATGTACCCAAGCTGTAAACCAGCTTGTTAATGCAAATATTTAATCAGCCAATCATGTGGCAGCAACATTTTCAGACCAAATGTCAGTGGTTCCCAAATTCGGTCCTGAGGGCCCCCTGTGTATGCTGGTTTTCATTCCAACCACATTTGGATTCCCAGCACTTTAATAAGCTGTTCATATGTCTTATTTATGTGCTATTAAAAATGTACACTAGAATTGAGCTAACAAATAGCTGCTCAATTGACTAAACATTGGGTAACCATTTAAATGACTATTTAAATTGGACTATTTTGTGTGTGTATGTGGCCTGTATTCAATCAACCTTTGTCCTTAACCAATAATAATCAGTTGCATAGAACCATGCATTGTAATTTGAGGTATTCTCTCAAAATTGCGTCTAACTTACTTTATTTGAAAGAAAGCATATTAATGTTTATCCTGATGAGCTAATGAGCTAACAGAGAAACTGAGTTAGAGCTTTTTTAAATGATAACACGCCCTGTATAGAGAAGGCAAAGTCTGTCTTTTAATTTTACTCGAGCTTATCTCCATATTGCAGAAAGCGCTGGGTAGATTTTTGTAATAGAAAAGAATTGTGAATGCATTCGATGAACCATAAAAACAGGAAAATACTGTACATGAGCGAGAAGGTTTAGCTTTATGGTTCATATTCACTGAAATACAAATGATGTGAATGGATATTCTACCTCAGAGATTTTTATTGTACCGTGAGACTCTAATGTGTGTAGCTATGGCTTGATATTCATCTGAATGACTGTAGATTTCAATGCTCCGTGATATGGTGAAACTTAAGTTGACGCGTGTCCCTTGTTCAAGAAAAAGACCATAACCTGACTAGTTACACGTTAGCAAGCGACACGCTGGTTAGCCAAGGGATTTGTCAAAAAGCGAGCTTGCTAGCTGTTTACACCAATCTGAGGTATGTTTTTTCTATATTAATTACATTTCTAAAGCCTTACTCCATCTCATAAAAGTTCATTAAGAATCTAGCATTGAATTGTTGGATAACCATTTTTGGTTGGATAATGCATTTTTCACCAGGTCTCGGGCCATTTTATCTGAACATTTACTTAAGTCTTCCAGACCTTGCCTTGACTTCAACTGTTCCATTCATCTTCCATTTTCTAATAATAACTGCCTATTTCCACTGTCAGAAGCATTTTTTTGTAGCCTTCTCCTTTCTTGATGGAAACGAACCATCTTCCTTCTGACATCCTTGGACAACTATTTAGAGGAACCCATGGCTATTAACATCTGGGTCTGGGCCTTAGTAAACTTTTGCACAGGGCCCTTTTCCATTGATAAACAGTAAAAAGCAATCTTGCTTTACAATTTACAGGAAGGGTTAGGATCTCATGTTCATTTGTAAAATATTTTTTGACCAGGGGTGCCCAAAATTTTGCCTACGACTGTAGATTTCCTGTATATTTAAGCATAAAATATAGATGATTATCCATGTTGTTTTTTTGTTTTTATTTACAGCCTTTTTTTTCTTCATTTTTAATAATTGTCAATAATTCTGGAGCCCAATGTACATACACTTTGATTAGTTATGCTATGATTGGTTCAAATAATACACTGATTGACAGACATTTCTATCTCAACCCATTTTTGCTACTGCGATACCTACTTAAACCGCCCAACATTAGATGAAAGAAGGGTTCAATGCACTACTGGAGGTATTCAAATTGCGGAGCTGCCCAGTGGCTCATCTTGTTAAGTATGCATTCAAGCTAACTGACATGCTTGTGAGTTATACAGTGACGCTTTTACTCACATTTCAAATTAAGTGTGCATTCATTAGCACTGTCCCTCACTTGGGAAAATAATACACCACATAATACATCTGGTTATTCCTCCATATGATCCTGCTGGCCTCTATCACCATGGATACTACGGAGTCACATCTACACACTATATTTATTATCCCTGATCCAGGCTGTGGTTGTCCACTCTTGTTTGGTATTCCATCCCTCTCTTCCTCTTAATAAACTCCAGGATGTTCAAACAGTTGCTGCAAGACTCTTAACAGCACCCAAACACTATCACATGCCTAGTGCCTCCCAACCACACACACACACAAACACACACACACATGATGCCTTATGAATCACATTAAATCCTGAAATTGTCCTGCCCCTATTTTAAAGGCAGTTAAGTAATGTTGCAATGGCCAGATCATGTCTCCAAAACCACTGCATTTTGATAAAATGCTTAAAAGCAAAATTTTGATGGGCCGCAGCACAGAATGCTCACACATTTAAAATAAAAAGTGAGCTGAAACAGACGTTGCTATGGCACCCAACATTGGGTAGAGTTCACGAAAGGTCTCCAGATGCCAATAAGGGTGCCTTTATCGGTAAAGGTGGGGATCAGCCATTTGGCATTTCCAGACTTTACTGTTTGAAAAGGCCAGCCTCGTCAGCCCTAATGCTGATCACTGAAGCAGTCATGATAGGAGATTACCGCTGTCTGACGGCAGGTAGTTTTATGCATTCCCAGAGTTTCAGTTCCTCTGCTGAAGATGTGTTCTGAACTATATAGAAATATATGCAGGTGAGCCAGCTATCAGGACATCAGGTAAATGATAAAAATCTGGTTAAAAAATGCATCAGTAATGCATATCAGAATTATTGCTCTTTTTACCTTATTGCAGTGAATTAGGCACCTGGAATGTCCCCGCTGTCGTGAATACAGATTTGTGAACATCTGACTACATCTGTAACTGGATTTTTTGAACATTAAAGGTACAATAGGTAATTTCGGACTCCTAAAAGTCAAGAGAGGAATTGCAGCAACAAACACCCTCAAACCACAACATGCACCGTTTTGGAAAGTTGACAGTTACAAACATGACAGAGCCTGCAGTCTTTTCGTAGTGTTAGTTTTGTAGCGTAATAAGAAAATGTTCGCCGAACAGGTGACTTTATGAAATGTTGACTTTAGTGCGCTGCACAACACTGTTTATATGTTTTGTTGGTTAGGTAAAGTTTTCACTTTAGCTAACCAACTATATTGAGCAATGAGCAATCAATCAATTTGACTAGCTGGCTATATAAGGTTTAGCTAAACATGGATGATTGAACATGTAAAGAGGATAAAAGGAACGTGGAGATGCCCAAATTGCACGCCAGGCAAGCGATTGCTAAAACTCTGTATACTATTGCTTAATATTCAAGCAAAGAATACATTTAAGTATGGATATTGGCACAGCTAAGGGGCGTAACGGCACTTCACGTCGTGCCTGAACACCCTGCTAGCTGTACCAATATCCACGATATACCACAGGTTCTCATTCCATAACGCTTTAATATAATGGTTACCACGGTTGGTTATCTTGGTTATCTTTCAAAATTTTGCTAAAGAAAGACAAGACAAACTTTAAATTTATGTATTTTTAATAGAACTATTAAAAATACATTTATTTGAAGGTAAATGTATTCTTCTGCTGAACACGGTATTGCCAATTTTAGTTCGCAATAATGTATCCTCACTGCACTAACCTTAACTAAGCAATGCTATTGCAATAATGTATCCCCACTGCATTAACGTTAGCTAGCTTGCTAGTTTACGT
The DNA here is from genome assembly GCF_963514075.1 of Conger conger. Lineage (NCBI taxonomy): Eukaryota > Metazoa > Chordata > Actinopteri > Anguilliformes > Congridae > Conger > Conger conger. Next base: position 23,066,301 of record NC_083764.1, on the reverse strand, counting down.
GACACCAGATGACACTGACACACACAAGTCATTTCTTTTTTTTGTAGATCAGGACGCTGGCAGAACTGGAAGTTATTGAAATAACTCATAATGTCTTTATGGGTCATAATTTGCCTCTCTGGGGTCTTGCTGGTATTTCAATCCGAGGATGTTGCCTAAGCTGTATTTTATGTGTTCCTACTCCTTTCCAAATCAAAGGACACTTTAAACTCACTCATCTTATTTTAGTATGGTTGACTACTAGTGGGCGAGATGATGATAATGTCAAGTCACGTTCATTTCATTACAAAGTAGACAATCTACAAATGCAGAGTAACATTAAAAGATGTGTGAACATTCCATTTAGCTGTGAGTATGTTGTGGATATTGGCACAGCTGGAACGCAAACTGACCAATTGAGACAATGGACCGGACCTATCCGTCGTATAAATCTAGTTATAAAACGATACCAGTTTGTCATTGGTAGCAACAAGCAAATTGGCTATTAGTTAGCTTGCCAAATTTACAAATATCCACCTGAGGGACAATGTTTGTGCAACTATGCTTGCAACGCTTGCTACTGTGTTCGTATTGCCTCAGGTGGATATTTGTAAATTTGTTGAGCTAACTATGGAGAATTGGCTTGTTGCAACCAATAGCAAACTGGTATTGTTTTACTACTATATATTCGCTTGGATAATAAGCAAAAGTATACCAATTTTCAACCAATGAGTTTGAATTATTGTACAGCTGTACAATGTGTTGGTACAGAGTGATGGCCCGACAACTGTATATTTTGAAACTAGAATTTAAGTAAAATACTATAAACACAGGCAGAGGGTGAGTCAATAGGAAGGGATTTACAATGGTCTTGTACAATGTTTTAAGACAAAAATCATACCTTTAAACAAGAATCGTGGTGAAAAAGGCAGGGAGGTTTTCAGCAAAAATAACTAAAACTTTGGCCAATTAGATTGAAAGATTAAATCTGAACTTTATGCATTAAATATTAACTGGATACATCACCTACGCATATTCTTAGGCACCCTCTGCTCGGACTGCCATTATCATGTACTGAATATCTAGAGAGGACACAGGGTTCCAGTACTTTGTGTCAGTTCTAGGTCTTAGGCATGTGTAAAAAGTTACATAAATCGAAGATACTTTCAAAAATAACATGCTTCTAAATATCAAAAAGGTTACTTTAAAGAGCACTGAACAGTTAAAAACTAAATCAAATAAATATTTGTTGTGACCACCCCTTCACCTTTAAAGCTGCATCAAGTCTCTTCGGTACAATGTCCTGTGGTTTCTAAGAAAATCAGCTGGTAGGTTGTTCCAAAGATACTGGATAAATTGCCATAGTTGTTCTGGAGACCTTGGCTGTCTCGCTTGCTTCTGGCTCTCCAGGTAATCCCAAACAGCCTTGATAAAGTTTTTAATTTAAACGTTTAATGGGCCAGTTTCACATTCATACACAGATTAAGCCTAATCTTAGACTAAATTCTAATTTGATTGGATATTCAAATTGACAGGTTTCCTTTTAGCTTGACCCTGATATATCCATCCCAGTAAAGCACAGTACAAGTCACAAGTCGTTCAAGAAAATATGTCAACTGAAAGCAGTTGCTAAGGCAACTGGCTTCACAAATAATGGTGCCGTATCAAAAGTTAGAATCACAGGTGCCTGTTTCTGCAGATAAAGGAACGGGAGACAGATTTCAAAAACGATGAAAACATTACCGAACGCAGTCTTTCCGACAGACAGTAGGCCCTGATACATCATTTGGAAAGTAGGAGCTGGCATTATTTGAAGCGGCTGTATGCGATGTGTCATGGTAAGAGACGATGTGGGAACAAAAAGGCCTTCTTAGGAGAGCTGGCTCAACCCAATAGATGGTATGAGCGTGTGCTTGCGACCATAAGCAGCTTCTTGTTGCATCGCCTGTGTGAGTTGTACGCACATTTCAGATTACAAAAGAGAGATAAAATTCAGAATGAAAACTGCAATTCCCAATTTCTCTGCTTCAGTCTCACATAATCAGAATCTTGAAGGGAGAGATCTAAGATCAGCTAAAAACAAACGAAACAAATATGTCATGGTGGTTCTGGCAGGATGTGTTTTTCAAAATCTCAAACCATTATTTTACATTGAAAGATGAAAGGATTTTCATCTTCACCTTCTGAAATATGCCCAAGAGTAGGATTTCTTCTCTTATTTGGGAATACTGGATAATTTGTCTGGTAAACTAGCTGTTTTACTTTTTTCGATTTTTCAATCTGAAAATAAGATATCCATCTTATAATAATGGTAGGTCACAGACATCAGGAAGTCATGGCATGCAAAGGCTATGCAAACAAGTATAAAAAATGACATGATATAAATGATTACGCTAATTTGTCCAATTATTTTCTAGCCCCTAAAGTTGGAGAAGCTATGTTCAAAAAGGGCTGTAATTCCTACACTGTTCACCTGATTTAGATGTATGTGCCCTCAAATTAAAGCTGGAAGTCTGCACTTTGATCATGTTCATTATTTACTTCCAACTCCAATATCCTGTGGTGGACAGCTAAAATAACAATAACTTTGTCAATGTCCAAAATTTAATTGACCAGACTGTACAGCAGAGTTGGAGGAAGACCTTTCCTCTGACTGCAATCTCTGGGTACCAGTACGCAGCAGGGGGCACTAAATAGCAATGTATGGGTGACACAATCGGCAATTACCCATAGGCCTCAGGAGCCGGCCACAGTTGTCAGTGGCATGGACTTGATACAATTCAAGGCCATGAGGATCATCCATGCATGACAATGTGGTTCCTTTATCAAATGAGCCATCTAGTAGCGTATATATGTTATAATTCTATATATACGATATATACATAAGTGCAGACTTTCAAAACATCAGTTTGAAAGCCAAAAATGTCAAATCTCTGCAGCAGCAGTGGTGTAGGACGGCCTGTAGCGTAGTGGTTAAGGTAAATGACTGGGACACGCAAGGTTGGTGGTTCTAATCCCGGTGTAGCCACGACACAGCCGTTGGGCCCTTGAGCAAGGCCCTTAACCCTGCATTGCTCCAGGGGAGGATTGTCTCCTGCTTAGTCTAATCAACTGTACGTCGCTCTGGATAAGAGCGTCTGCCAAATGCCAATAATGTAATGTAATGTAATGTGTTGTGACAAGCACATTTGTTTGATGTTGCCTAACATTACCACAGTAACTTACAGTAGGGATGGCTAAGTGGAAATGGTAGATCCCCAGTAGATGTCATGATGTCATGCCACCTGCCTCAAGACAAGAGTGCGCCTGCAGTTCTGAATGTGCTATGAGAAAACAGCTGAGGTTATATTTGTGGGGCGACATGGCTCAGGCAGTAAGAGCAGTAGGAGGGTTGCCGGTTCGATCCTCCGCCTGGGCTGTGTCGAAGTGTCCCTGAGCAAGACACCTAAACCCCAAATGCTCCTGACGAGCTGGTCAGCGCCTTGCATGGCAGCCTATGGTCGTCGGTGTCTGAGTGTGTGTAAGAATAGGTGAATGAGAAGCATCAATTGTACAACGCTTTGGATAAAGGTGCTATATAAATGCCAACCATTTACCACATTTAGCTCCTGTCAATAAAATATTTAAAATAATTATACATAAATGTCATGCTGGGTTCATTTAAAAGAAGGCCTCAAAATATGTGATGGAAAAATAATGCTCTATCATATTCAATAGAAAGTACACTAGAAATGGTTTTATACAAGTTTGAGCTTGGAAATTAAACATTAATACCCTTTTCATAAGACAATATAAGCCTAATGGGTGTGCAATCCATTTTCCTATTAGTAGTGGCATATAATTCTCCATCCATCCATCCATCATCACCCGCTTATCCGGAGTCGGGTCGCGGGGGCAGTAGGCAAAGCTGGGTATTCCAGGCGTCCCTCTCCCCAGCAGCGCATTCTAGCTCCTCCTGGGGGATCCCGAGGCGTTCCCTGGCCAGGAGAGATATATCATCTCTCCAGCGGGCTCTGGGTCTCCCTCGGGGTCTCCGCCCAGTTGGACGAGCCCGGAAAACCTCCAAAGGGAGGCGCCCGGGAGGCATCCTGATCAGATGCCCGAACAACCTCAATTGGCTCCTTTCGACGCGAAGGAGCAGCGGCTCTACTCCGAGCTCCATCCGGATGTCCGAACTCCTCACCCTATCTCTAAGGCTGAGCCCGGCCACCCTACGGAGGAAGCTCATTTCGGCCGCTTGTATACGCGATCTCGTTCTTTCGGTCACTACCCAAAGCTCGTGACCATAGGTGAGGGTTGGGACGTAGATCGATCAGTAAATCGAGAGCTTCGCCTTCCGGCTCAGCTCCTTCTTCACCACAACGGTCCGGTGCAACGCCCGCATTACTGCCGACGCTGCACCGATCCGCCTGTCGATCTCACGCTCCCTTCTACCCTCACTCGTGAACAAGACCCCGAGATACTTGAACTCCTTCACTTGGGGCAAAGACTCGTTCCCAACCCAGAGGGAGCAATCCACCGTTTTCCGGCAGAGAACCATGGCCTCGGACTTGGAGGTGCTGACTCTCATCCCGGCCGCTTCACACTCGGCTGCAAACCGCTCCAGTGCGTGCTGAAGGTCACGGTCCGATGAAGCCAGCAGAACCACATCATCCGCAAAAAGCAGAGATGCGATTCTGAGGTCACCAAACCGGACACTCTCCTCACCTCGGCTGCGCCTTGAGATCCTGTCCATGAATACCACAAACAGGACCGGTGACAAGGGGCAACCTTGGCGGAGTCCAACACCCACCGGAAACGTGCTTGACTTTGTGCCGAGAATGCGGACACAGCTCTGACTTTGGTTATACAGGGACCTGATGGCTCGTAACAACGGCCCCGGTACCCCATACTCCCGCAGTACACCCCACAGGGTTCCCCGGGGGACACGGTCGAAAGCCTTCTCCAAATCCACAAAGCACATGTGGACTGGATGGGCAAACTCCCATGACCCCGCCAGCAACCCTGCCAAGGTAAAGAGCTGGTCCACTGTTCCACGGCCAGGACGGAAGCCACATTGCTCCTCCTGAATCCGAGGTTCGACCGTCGGTCGGAGCCTCCTTTCCAGTACCCTAGAGTAAGCTTTCCCAGGGAGGCTGAGGAGTGTGATACCCCGGTAATTGGAGCACACCCTCCGGTCCCCCTTCATATAATTCTCTTTAGTATTATTATTATTATTATTATTATTATTATTATTATTATTATTATTATTTAGTTATTTTGTTTTTTAATGCTGTATTTATAATTCTGTTATTAATTAATTGAATTAGAGTAAGATTAATTTGAGTATCTTTACTGTATCTTTACTCACCAGCATATCATGTCAAAATATTTATTTCTCTCTCGCGCTCTATCTCTCTCTCTCTCACTCACACAGACACACATACAAACTAATATCCAAAGACTATTTTCAATAACAATAAATCTCCATCACTGTAAAGATTCCATCAATTCCTAGTGATAAGTTGTTTCCCTATACAGGCAAAACACGTCACAATTCCCTCAAGCATTTGAGTGCATCTCAAAGATTATTGGTAACTGAGTTGGTTGCTGCAGGACAAAAGCTCCTTGTCGAAAAGCAGATAGGGTGAGATCATTCCGGCAAAGCAGTGAGGGATACTGGTACATTGGAATCTTGAGTACGTCTGGAGGGGAAAAACATACAGGAGTGATACTCAAAATAATACAGACTGCTGTCTTTGTGTGTGGTTGCACTGCTTTGGGTCTTTCAGCCCAAGCAAGCAACATTATATCATCTCCATTCAAATTCAGCCGTGAGCATTCTGCATTGCCCATGCAAAACTAATTCTGCTATGACTATTAATTATAAAATGAACTACTGAAATGCTAGAATTATTACAAGTGAGTTGATACCATGTCTTCTATATGTAAAAAGGGACAGCTACAGTATTTCATTGCATTACAGGTAATTAATCAGCATAAGACTCGGCTCTCGTTGCATAGTTGATGTCCAATCATTTTCTAATTATCTAAATCAGAAAAATGAAGAGCTTGCTAAAATTCTCTGATTGCAACCATAACAAGATTAATGGAAAATGGAAAACTAGTGAACGGACACTGAAAGTGCATGACTAAATATTACTTCACTGACTTCACTGCCAAAGAATTTAAATAGCTAGCTAATGGTTTTGTGTGCACTACCCTATATTGGTCATGAATACAATTGTTGAACTAATGTTAGGCAAAACTTTATCATCATTCAAAGTCTATAAATGCTTCTATATTCCCTACATAGCATGTGGACCACTTTTCAAATTAATAATAGCTATACACTCAGTGAGGTACTTATTGCATATTTTTTAGACTCCAATGCTGTAGCCTATACACTGATGGTTATGATCAGTTGTGTGTTCAGAGATACTCTTCTGCGTACCACTGTTGTAATGTGTGGTTATTTGCGTTACTGTCACCTTCCTGTCAGCTTTGACCAGTCAGGCATTCTCCTCTGATATCTCTCATTAACAAGCCATTTCTGTCAGCAGAACTGCTGCTCACTGGATTCATTATTATTTTATTTGCAAACTTTAGAGACTAGTGTGTGTGAATATCCCAGGAGATCAACAGTCTCTGAGATACTCAAACCACCCTGTCTGCCACAAACGATCATTCCATGGTCAAAGTGACTTAGTTCACATTTTTTCCTCATTCTGATGGTTGATGTGAAAATTACCTGAAGCTTTTGACATATATCTACATTGTATGCATTGCACTGCTGCCACACAATTGGCTGATTCGATAATCGCATGAATAAGTAGGTGTAATAAAGTAAAAATGTTCCTAAAATACTTGGTGAATGTATATCTAGTGTTGTCATAGTCAATATGTCTAGTAGTAGTCATAGTAAATTATTAAGGAAATACAACATGCTATTGATACTGCCATTTGTTGTTTGCTAATTTAAATATGCTATTCTACCTCTAAAAGCGCATTTGCCAGTCTCACATTCAAAAGCAAGGGCGCTGATATATATAGATATTTTCTCTAGCTAGCTAACGTTAATTCTATACATTCAAGTTGCTTCATTCACAATTCCTTTCTTCCACAAAAATCTACCCAGCTCTTATGGAAGTATGTGTGTAATTCAACAATGATAATGTAAATTTTTGGCTGTGGATTTATTGCCTTGGGAACTGGTGAGGGACAAAGTAAGGTTTCACTTGGTGTTGTAACACCAATTGGAGCTGCACAGGCGGGAAATGGGAACAGCCAAGGCACCTGATGGAATATTTATCAAACACCCAGCAAGAAAAATGTCCTCCATTTATTGACCACGAGACCAGGATGCTCATCGAACATGAACTTCTGAGGAAGCTCAGGCTGTTCCTCTACATTTAGGGATATCAGCCAACATTGCCCTGTAGCCTACTGTATAAACAGCCTGCTTTACTGCACTTAAAATGTATTTAGCCTACTGTTCTACTGTTCTATCTGTGCATTAGGAGTGAGCAAGTACGGCAGTATCTTCAGTCATACTCAGAAGTGGGCATGACTTAAGTGGTGTAGTTTAAACAGTCCCCCGTACTACATTGCCATTTGCAGTGAAGTACATTGTAAAGACTTTCACCCGAAGCACTACTACTACAGTTTTGCACCCTGTTATGCAAGTAAATCTCTATTAAATCTTTATCTGGTGAATCTTAACATTAACTAAGAACCAAAATGGTCTATATAAAACAATGTGCGTATGTGTGCAAACAATTTTACAAGGAACACTTCTGGTTGAGCTGCCTGCCCATTGGTATCAGCACCACTATCCGCTGTCACCCTCACGTCTTTCAACACACACCCACATTGTCCAAAAGCCCTATAATGTTAAGCAACCCATCCGTCACAGTTTGGTACATAAATGAAATAATGCAGATAATGCAAAAATCACTGAAATAACATACCATAAACAACAAACACTTGTGTGACCAGTGACCACATTCCCATCCCGATTCGCAGACCACTAACTCTCATTCAATACACTGGGCTCGCATGGATTAATGGCACGTTTCAAAATAAGTAATGTCAGAACCAAACCTTGCTTGCCCCATACCTTGCTATCCGGTGACGTCTGTCCGTCACCAACACTACAGTGCAGTCAGCCTAAAGTAGCTGGCTAGGCTAACAACCACCACCTGAGTTTACAATAAACAGGCTTATTTCAATGCAGCTACTTCACCATTTTAAGAGCTAAAAATGTATTCATCGATATGATCATTAAAACATTTTAGCTGCTTACAATGATTGATTTATTTAACAACCCCGACCGGAGAATGCAGTAAGTCTGACCCAGGTAGACATTCATGCATTGTGGGCGCGGTTGGGGTGTATCTATATCATGCACGTATCGGTAGAACTTACACCTGATGAGGTGCCTTCAAGACAGCGAACGTTCACGGCAAACGTTTACTGTTGAACAATTTTAAATGAACTTTCCATTTAGTTTGCCACAAACACATTTTGAATACAAATGGATGCGTCTTAGATCTAACAATGCCAGCTAGCTGATTCATTGCTGATCTGTGATCTATTTCTTAAGGTAAGAACAAATATTACATTGATTTAAAATGTATTATAATGGACAAATAATTGTCAACTTTTGTTTCCTCTGCTTCCACCCCATCAGCAGCCATTTTTGTTTGCGGTGCACTTCCTTTTCAAATTGTTAGCTAACATTTGTGGCAAACAGAAAATGTTTCAACATGAAACTGTATACTATTGCATATTATCCAAGCGTAGACTACATATCTAGTTATAAAACAAAACCATTTCGCTATCAGTAGCAAGAAGCAAATTAGCCATAGTTAGCTCAATGAATTAAAAAAAATACCCAACTGAAGCAATGCAAACATAGTAGCAAGCATTGAGAGCATAGTTGCACAAGCATTGTGCCTCAGGTGCATTTTTGTAAATTCGGCAAGCTAACTAATAGCTAATTTGCTTGTTGCCACAGATAACAAACTGGTATCATTGTATAACTAAGTATATATTATTCACTTGGATAACAACCAATAGTATACAGAGTTTCAGTAATCACTTGTCTGGAGTGCAAATTGGGCAGCTACACGTTTGTTTTATCTCTTTACGTGTTCAATCATTCTTGTTTAACTAAACTTTTATTTGTCTCAAACTGCAAGTCACAGTTGCATCGCTTGTGGTAGACCAACATATCTTAGTTATATAGCCATCTAGTTACATAGCCAAATATGTTGCTTGCTCATAATATAGTTGGTTAGCTAAAGTGAAAATATAAATTGTGTTGTGTAGCACACTTATTCAGAGCAACGTACAGTTGATTAGACTAAGCAGGAGACAATCCTCCCCTGGAGCAATGTAGGGTTAAGGGCCTTGCTCAAGGGCCCAACGGCTGTGCAAATCTTATTCAACAATTACACAACCCCATGCTCCAAACAATGTGTATTAATATTGTAAGAACTATATTTAGACATTTTTATTTGTTATTTTATAGTTTGTATTAGTTCCATTGCAAAGTGTAAGTCTTTGATGAGTCTGTGAGTGAAGTTAGTGTAAAAGAGGAAGGAGCGGTATCCCCATTGAATTGTAATAGCCTACAAAAAACAATGATCGCTCACATACAGTTTTTTCATATTTTAAGGGTCACCAAATTCAAAGAACAGCATTCTACATTAATATGTGAACTTAAGTAGGCTACAATATTTCTGTTCTCAGACACATTTACAGCTACATTTCAAAGTGAAATATACTACTTTTCAGAGGTAGAATATCCATTAATTTCATCCGTATTTCAGTGAATATGAACCATAACGCAAAAAATGCTCGTTATAAAGTATTTTCATATTTTTAAGTCACATATGGAGGGGAAAATGGAGCTTTGGAATGTAGACCGCTGTGTGTGCATGTAAACAATACATTGAGTTAGCATAAGCCGATAGAACTAACCCCTACAATTTGCTTTATAACAGTACTTGCTTTATCAGTAGAACAATACAAACAAAAGCATTTGATTACAATCTTGCAACAAATTACTTCTGTTAGGCCTGTTACAGGCCGAAAGGCCCCTACTATCGGAACCATTTCCAAAATATTTAATTGTACAGAGACATTTGTGTATTTAATTTTAAAAAGTAACATATTACTGTAAGCAATTAACTACTTTTTACATAAAAACTTGATCAAGGCTGTCTGAAATCAGAAGCAAGGAGCCAACCAGTGCTTGGAACAACCTCCCTGCTGATTGTCTTATAGAACTGCAGGACAGCGTTGGCTATCTCAGAGAAGTGATGCAGTTTTAACGCCGAAGGGTGGTCACAGAAAATATTGATTTGACTTTGATTTTGAACTATTCTGCCAAATTACTAAATTGTAGTGTAAAATGTATAGTACGTTTATTTAGGACCTATCATTTAATTATTTTTGAAATGATCTTATCTGTACAGAATGTTATACAGGTGCCTAAGACTTTTGCACAGTACTGTATATATTTAATATTTTGAGTGGCCAACACATGCTCATGTTACAGTACTTCTTTGCAGGTAGCTTTTTCTTGAATATACTTGTATTAAATCGATCTGTAGCTATGTTACTGAGCTCCAAGCGTGACAGACCTGTTCAGTGATTGATTGTGGTAAACTAGCGCCATTTAGGACTTGGGCCCATACCTCCCTTTAGGGACTTCAGCACACTTGTCCCTGGTTCTGATTTTCACTTTATTGTACGTCGGTCTGGATATGAGCGTCTGCTAAACTATTATAATGTAATGTAATGTAATCTAAAACTGGTCTAAACTGTTCAAATTGTTCAGTATTTGTACATATTTATTAAGGGGGGCAATAATTATAGACCCCACTGTATGACCTGGAACTGTTGTCTTTGAATTTGTGGATTTGAAGTTGTTGAAATGTACAAAATGTGGCTTTACTTCACAAAAAGTCAAGGTCAATTTTCATGGTGTAAAATAAATTCAGATGTGGAAAGTTTTGAAGTTTTAACGTCAGCACTCTACATCAGGCTTCATAGATGGTGTAACAGGCATGACAATGAAAGTTGTTCTCCTTTCAGTTTTTGTTTCCTGAATCTCTGACTGAACAAAGCACTTCCCTTCCTATCCTCAAAGCATTTTTGTTTTTCATTTTGATTTAGATCTGATCCATTAACCTGCCATCCAGACAAGGTACTTGGGGATGTTTCTTAAACAATTTCCACCTCTCAAGTCCATTATTCTCTCTTTACAATATGGTATTTTGTTAAGCTTGTTTTCCTTTGTGTGGCTGATTGACAACTGTCATCATCGTTTTCTCCTTCAATTTCATCTGTCTTATCTGTCTGAAAGTTGTTGTCCCTGTACCCTTGCTGATTTTGTTGAGAGGCTACCTCCAAATAGAATGTCGGTATTAAGTGAAATCTCTCAAAATACAGACTTTCAGCAGCGAAATAAAGCCAATACGAGAATGCATCCTTCCCCTCTTTTACAAAATTAACCAACGTGGACACTTGACCTCCAGAGACTAACTAAAAGACATTGATGACAAGCTACAAGCTCACCACATTCAAGTATTATTCATTTTCTTAAATAGGATGTGTAGATTACAGAATGCTGATTAAATTATTAACCTAAAAAGCTGTGTAAAAGTTCAGCCATGAAATAATCTGACCATCCTGTTCACCAACTCTCCTCTATTGAATTTCTCTTTCTTTTGTTATCATGCATTAAATGAAGGTAGCATAATATGTATAGCACAAACAAACAAAACTGAATGAATTATTTTGTTTCAAAATCATTCAGTGCATGCAGAACCAGAACTTGCTTGTTGCAGCTATCCCTATTTGTTCTGCATGTGCATGTTTCACAAACATACAAAGTATTTGTACCACTGTCAGATGACTATATTCATTCTTAGATATTTCTTATTATTTAATTATGTATCAGGTTTCCCCTTTATCATTAGCAAATAATAATGGCAAAATTCATGTTTTTGCTTTCTGATGTATTAATCATTCTGTTATTTTTTTAAATTCCTTTCTTCACTCCCTCCCATCCACTGAGACAAATCAGATTTTTTCTTGTTTTGACATTAATGGAGCTTGTACAGTATATTGTTCCTGACAAGTTTATTAGTTAGAAGAGCAGAAGGGGAAATTAAATTCTGGCAAACTTCCATCATTGCTGCATAAAGCAGTGAATCAAACAAAGTGTATAATGTGACCATGAAGAAATATGTTGCTGCAGTTCCTAACAACAGATGTGCTAGCACACAGAAAATATGTTTGAAGTTGAATTGAACAGCAGTAATAGTTTACAGGCTGTCATTGCTATAAAAATAAATTCATATTCCATCTTGAATCAATCATGTCACACTGGAGATCACTTTCTCCATCAGATGTGTGAAAAAGTAGATGTGATTATACTTGTGAATATGAATATTTGAAATGAAAATTGAAATAAAGTTATTTAGACAAATAAGGTATCTCACAGTTTGCTTAATTTGATGTGCTTCATTCCGCCATTATTTCTGAACAGAATAGATTAAAAATCTATTCTTATCTAATTCGATCTAATCATCAATGTGGCAGTCTGTAGCATAGTGGCTAATTTACATGACTGGGCCCCGCAAGGTTGGTGGTTCAATCCCCGGTGTAGCCACAATAAGATTTGCACACTGTTGGGCCCTTGAGCAAGGCCCTTAACCCCGCATTTCTCTGGGGGCGATGGTCCCCTGTGTTGTCTAATCAACTGTAAGTCACTTTGGATAAAAGCGTCAGCGTAAAACATTTTCAGCTCTAGAAACTGAAAATCATAAGTCCATCCATCCATCCATCATCACCCGCTTATCCGGAGTCGGGTCGCGGGGGCAGTAGGCAAAGCCGGGTATTCCAGGCGTCCCTCTCCCCAGCAACGCATTCTAGCTCCTCCTGGGGGAGGAAAAATCATAAGTCATATAGAAAATTGTGCACATTTCAATCGACGTCATTCAAAATTGTGGATACATAGAGTAGCTTTGTTTTGGAATATGTTTTCCATTGAGTTCAACAGGACAATTTGTAAGGAGAAACATTTCCATATCTACTCTATATCTGGCAGCAGCATGGTGGTTTGCGGCTTATTTGATACCTTGGACCCTTTAGGACTTAAAGCTATATAGCCAACATGTGTTCCATACTGTATCAGCATAATTTACAGCTGAATCTAGTCCCACCCTCCCAATAATGTAATTTAATGTAATCTGCTGTATTTGCAGTGAAACTGTTCAACCAATTAGCCATTCCACAATTCAGCACTCATTTTAAATGACTCTAGCTGTAAAACATGGAATGGTTGCTTACTTTCCAGGAAGATGATGTAAGTTCATGTTGTCCCCCTGGACAGTGAGGAAGATGGCGAGGGAGGGATCACAGTTTAACAATTTCATTTGCATTTTGGGGTCACCGAATCTCAAAAATCTTAAAATGGCATGTCCAACTGAGCACAATAAACAAAACCAAGCATCTGGAGTTTGCCAATCCTCATTGGAATTATGACTTGGAGAGTGCTATGGTCAGATGAGTCCAAAATTGAACATTTTGACCATACACACCATCAATAGGTTTTGCAGCAAAACAGGAATGCATACAAGGCAAAGCACCTCATACCTACTGACAGATATGGAGGTGGGTCAGTCAGTCTATTTCAGCAGCACGGTGGTTTGTGGCTCATTTCATACCTTGGACCCTTAATGACTTAAAGCCATTTAGCCAACAAATGTATTCCATCCTATAGCAGCATAATTTATCCCACCCTCCAATTCCCATAGAGATCCATTCAAATTCAGAGAGTTTTAGTATCGCTTCTAGGATAATCCAAAAATAAGATATCCAGACTCTGATGATGTTGATGAGTCACAGTTATCAGGAAGTCATGGCATGAAATGAATATGCAAAGAAAAATACTATCCATCCATCCATCCATTATCTTAACCCGCTTATCCTGAATAGGGTCGCAGGGGGGCTGGAGCCTATCCCACCATACATACGAAAGGCAGGAATACACCCTGGACAGGTCGCCAGTCCATCGCAGGGCAGAAAAATACTAAACTACTTTAATTTACATAACATTGCTGTGTCCCAAATATTATGGTGCCCTGAAATAGGGACTATGTATAAACACTGCTTTAATTTAAACATGGTCAAACCAAAATTCATGAAAATGGCCTTTATTAAAATCTGATAATGTGCACTTTAGCCACATGTGCTTTTTTTAAAATGACAAATTGTACAGTACAAAGGCAAAGAAAATGATGGGTCTTTGTTCCAAACATTATGGAGGACACTGCAATATGCACATTTTGTAACTTAAACAATGTTGAAGCACAGGCTAGTAGATAACTACCACGCTGCAATAAGGGCGTTAATTTTGGTGGCACGGATGGTGCAGTGGGTAGCACTGCCGCCTCACACCAAGGAGGTTCTGGGTTCAAATCCTGGTTGGCCGGGGCCCCTCTGTCTGGAGTTTGCATGTTCTCCCCATGTTCATATGGGTTTCCTCCCACAGTCCAAAATAGTCCTGCCTTTTGCCCAATGTATGCTGGGATAGGCTCCAGCCCCCCTGCGACCCTGTTCAGGATAAGCGGGTTAAGATAATGGATGGATTATTTAATCTCCCTAATATGGTGTTAATAAAGAACCTGTTTGTTTACTGTACCTGCCAATGGATTATTCAGATCACTTGACACAACACTGTCAGTGACAAAAATAGTTCCACAGGATACACAGTATGGAAACATACAGTAAAACATCATACTATACGACATGCAGTCCACAGAGAAATCCCAACTCACCAAATATTCTTTAAAACAAAAATAAACATATTCACAAAGCAGCTGGAAAGTATGACGTTTGGAAGGTGGAATGGGGTTTGTAAGAAGCACATGCTTGGAAGCAAAAAATTAAAATTATGTTACATGCAAACTATTATCTCGGCTTTCCAAAGATCCGCCTCTGGCCTGCCTACCTGCCTCTATCAGGGAAAAAAAAAAATATGAAAAGTATTTCCCTTTAAAGGTGAACAAAAAATAAATGTGGGAAATTCAAGCCGATAGCTTCCTGTAAGGGGAAGCAGCCGGAAAACTCTCAAGGCTCTCTTTTGAAGCTTGAACTGAAGGCACTGGTGCTGCGTGGATAGATAATGTTTAAAATGAGTGCTGGAGTCTAATATTACAAAAGTGGCTAATTCAGTGCACCCCTTTGTGTACCTGCAAAGCCACACCTATCATTTCACCCAGCCAGGAAGAGAACTGATAATGCTGGATTTGCCATGAAATTAAGAGGTGTTTTACGCCTCCACAAATAAATTGGGTCTTTCAAATGGCATATCCAGCCAAAGAGCTGGATACGTCATTAATGCATTCCACAGTTAATATGTATCGGGAGTGCCATGGGGCAATGCATAATGAACTACAGTATTACCCAGGGAGGGACGATTTTAATCTCAGCACAGCTGGCTTCAAAAGCAATGAGAATTCACAAGTTCGAAATCAAATCAGACATTGTGCGATAATTTAGATTTGCTCAACATTTTTCCTTTCACACCCACGGAGCAGCCAGATTTATCCATTTATTTTTGGTCTGTCGTCTTGATAAAAAGCCTGCTTTTGCAAAGTAATGTAGATATCCTGGTTCTGATTTTAAAACATCCAAAAATAGATGTCAGAATACCTCAGTCACTGAGTCACTGTGTGGGCATAGGTCAGATGGATGAGAGGTCAGTAATCTACACAGATCAGTAAATGATTAGTGGATGGGTATACAAGCACAGAGGGGAGGATCAGTAACCAAGAAACATGTTATGAGAGTTAAGGAACTATAAAGAGGTTGCCCTTTCAAATGGCTTCTGTCCATTTCTTTTCAATGATCTGTCATGATGTATATGTTGGTGTTCATTTTCATTCATTATCATGCATATCATTATGAATAAAAACCATGTGTATTCAGGTGAGGGTATTTTTTTCTACATTTATGATGGCTCTGTTGGTCATGGTTTTGCTACAATGATATATAATAGGGGGGATGGATGAAAGGAAGCCAGATCTCCAAATCCCTGACAGTGATTTAATGATGTCCATCTAAAGCCTTTAGGACTGTCCTGGGAGACCTTTCCTTCATTGTTGGTCCTAAAGTTGCCCACTTGCTTATTACCGTCATTTAAATAAAACCCTAGAGACTGCTCCCATCTGATCGATTTCCGTACCATTACAGCCATCAGATAAGAGGCAGCATATCTCAGGTGCCAGCAATAAAATTCAGCACAGACACATCAGAGGATGCTAATCAGCTGAAAAAGCAATTCCCAAACGGATTAGCTCAGATGATCTAGATTAGCTAGACGTGTATCTCCACAATGAGTAATATGTGTGGTTCAGGCAACTGATCTGTAGCAGATTTGAGCATAACAGCTTGCTTACAGATCAGGTGCTACTATCTCACTGTGTCCTTGGTGTCTGGTGACATTTATTATTGTATTTAACTATTGTATGCTAAATAAAGGAAATTCTTGTTTGTCCCTGATGCAATCCAAGTCAATCGTACCACTCCTCAGCTTTATGTTTCTGATCTCCATTACTGCAAATCCCACAAGGTAAGTGTCACTCAATCATTACAACATAAGAACAAAATAATATATAATGACAACAATGTCATGCTATACCTTAGTAGGAGAGATAATTTGCTTTTCTTGAAATATATGTTATAATGTACATTATACCATTATTTCAGCCACAATAAAATTATCATTTGTTGGACTGAATAAAATAATACTGCATTATACACCTCCACTTTTAATGCAATATAATTCTGGTATATAATTGCAATATTGCTTATATTGCATTATAAGTGGTGGTGATGGTGGTAATGGTGTGGGGAATGTTTTATTGGCACACATGAGGCCCCTTGATACCAAGACAGCATGATTTGAATGCCACAGCATATTTAAGCATTGTTGCTGACTGTCACCATAATGGGATATACAATCTACCTTTTTCCAAATGAATACCTCCAGCTGAATAATATCCCAAAGCTTGCATCATCACTAATCGCCTGCACTTCCCTGGATCTCAATCCAAGAGAGCACCTGTGGGATAAGGTGGAACAGGAGGTTTGAAGCCTGAATATCAGGTCAAAAAATCTGCAAGGACTGTGTGACTCTGTCGAATCAGCATGGCAATGAGCAAGTCCCAAGAGAATGTTTCCAGCTCCTTATTTAATCTATGTCATGAAGAATTCAGCCTGTTCTGCAGTGAAAAGGGGATCCAACTTGGTACTTGACAGGTGTTACTAATAAAGCAGCCACTGAATGTAGAATGGCTTCCTTGTCAGACCTGCCACAAACAATGTTGATCTGACTGAAAGTGTTTATATAAGCAAGATGCAATACTTTTTTATGCCGCAAAACAGTTTTAAATTGACCTAAAAAAGTCAACAAAAAACCCAACAAAAGAGCCCACAAATGCAGAAATGTAAATGCAATGCAGGTGGTATAAATAAAGCATAAATCAATCAAACTGAAGCACAGTCCATCATAAAATTGCACTTGGGTTAATATACCTTTCTTTGTTTGAATGTGTGATCATGCCAAACACATTCTTTGTACTCTGCTGTATATACGGCCAGTAGCGTAGTGGTTAAGGTAAATGACTGGGATATGCAAGGTTGATGGTTCGAATCCTGTTATAGCCACAATAAGATCCGCACAGCCTTTGGGCCCTTGAGCAAGGCCTGCATTGCTCCAGGGGAGGATTGTCTCCTGCTTAGTCGAATCAACTGTACATTGCTCTGGATAAGAGTGTCTGCCAAATGCCAATAATGTAATACAGTCATATTTTTATATTGGCATATGTCATTTTACATATCATTTATAAAAATGTGTATTCAATCACAAATGCCATCTATTGGAGAATGCTGCATACTGTAATGTATACATATGAATCAATCAAATGAAATTACTTGAACACTTTGCAATGCAAATATACGATACAGCCATGCTGTGCGAAATACTATGCCTATAATGTCTATTGTAGTGCTCCCCAAGTGCTGACTACTGGCTAAATGGCCAGCTACTCACGGGTACTCTAAAACATTATTATAGCTTTAAAAAAATATATTCAATGGTATCTGTAATTATAAAATCAGTAGCCTAATAATATTGTTCGCTGCCAACTGCATTGTCTCACGCTCTAACTTCATGTATCAATGTAATGTTAATTTATATGCTCTCTTGGAAGAGAGGAAGGCGCTCACTGCTACTCTCTGGACTGACAACTCATCATTTTCTCTGTGAATGCGATGTAATGTAATCACCTAATCACAATCAGCGGTGAGTTTGTTGTGTTTTCAGTAGCTAATTCACATATTAGCTAGCTAGTTAACACATTAAGTTCTATCAGCGTTTGCATGGTTAGCAAACTACCCTCAACAGTAAAATAGTTGTAACATTAGAAGAATAAAGTAAACCATATTACAGGCTACACAATCCCTAAGGTTAGCTAGTATACTATCCTATACCGTGATTCATTTCATAGCCTAATGGCCAGCCAACTTTACAATTGGCTACTCTGACATATTCATGCAACAAAACTTCAATGTCATAATTTCCCACACAGGCTTAGAGTGGACAGTGACATGCCTCCTGAAAGGAAGGCAGATCCTGGACCCAGACAGCAGACAATAACAGGCTTCATAAAGAAAACAGTTATAGGTCACTTGCCTAACGTTAACTGTAAGATATAGATATCCTAGATCAATTAATTAATTCTTTAGATCCAATTTTGTGCATTCTGAAATCTGTCAATAATGTATAAGACTTCAGGGGCTGAACATCAGTCATAATATTAGTGCTATACCGTAAATCCTCAAATTGTGTCCGGGATTCTATTTCAAGCCGGGCCTCGGAAAATAGCCGGGGCCGTGGTCGATTCGGACAAATAATGGCCGGCCCCCAATTACAAGCCGGGGTAATATTGCCTACCAGTAGGGCTATCATTCCATGAGCACTAGAAGAATTGTTTCGATTTAACTCAATGAAATAAAGGAGCTCTTCTTAATATTTTATATTGTTTGTTGGTTTAATACGGTTGCCAATGAAAAGTTGTTGTCCTACACTATGGGTCTCCAACACGTTGCTCTCAAGCTACCAGTTGCTTGCCGCCCCCTTCTGAGTAGCTTGCCAAAGGCTGAAGCAGTATACATTTAAACACAATTGTTGCCGCGAGGCATTCCAGCCTACGATTTAATAAAAAGTAAATCAGGCAAAATTAAAAAATAACTCAATTTAGGCTACTTGGCTACGCAATAAGGTTTCCATGTATTTACAGCACAGCGCACGTTCAAAGAATGAATGAAAGCGTTTGCCTTGGCTCGCAATAAACAGACGGGTGGAAATCCCGACACTCTTTCAACGACATAAAACTTAACAGTGAACCATCAAATACCCCCCAGATTTCAGTGCCCATCAGTCTCAACATTTAGCAATAGAATCAAACAGTCCAAAAGTAAATTCAATCCCAAACCAAAGCGAAAATCTTTTGATAGCCTACCGGTATGCTGCTCCAAACGAAACGCATGTCTCACAATAAAACGCACTTTAGGAAAAAAAGATCCTTAACTTGCTGTTATCTACGCTAATTTGTTATTTTTCATGAAGGCATGTCTGGCAAATTGTTATTTTATGGATTCTGGACTTGCATGTGATTTATTGTGTTTGAGAATATTTGCAATAAACTAAGTCTGTTAAGACTGACACTATGACTTACCAAACGGTGTTCCTGATTAGCCTACACTAATTGATTTCTGAACGGTTACAGGAAGTGTTGAACAGTGTTGGCCCACTTTGAGTGTAGCCTTTTACTTTATTTCTAAGAATAAAATTCTACAACAGAAGCCTAATGAGAAATAAAGGCCTGCCTCGAATGCAAGCCTGCCCCAAATAAAGGCCTGTGCTTTGTGCAGCCTAAGTAAATAAAAGACCCCGGCCACAATTTGAGGATTTACGGTATATCCTATATTTGTCTAGCATAAAGTGGAGTTAGGCAATTGCAAAATGGAGGAGTTAACGTTGAAGGGACAATAGGTAAGATTTGTGTTAATAGTTTCAGTTTATAGTTACAGTTTATATGGTTTCAAAATATACAATTGACAGGCCGTCACTGTACCAAAACATTGCACAGCTGTACAATAATTCAAGGTCATTGGTAGAAAAATGGTTCTAATTGCCACAGTCAATGGCGTGGGGACTCATTATGATTGTTCGCGTGTAGCTGCCCAAATTGCATTCCAGAGAAGCTATCAATTAAACTCTGTATACTATTGCTTATTATCCAAGCGAAGACTACATATCTAGTTATAAAAAAATACCAGTTTGCTATTGGTAGCAACAAGCAAATTAGTCATAGTTAGCTCAGCGAATTTACAAATATACAACTGAGGCAATATGAACATAGTGAGCGTTGTATATTTGTGTCTCAGATGATTATTTGTAAATTCGGCAAGCTGACTAATAGCTAATTTGCTTGTTGCTACCGATAACAAACTGGTATCATTCTATAACTAGATATGTATTCTTTGGTTGGATAATAAGCAATAGCATACAGTTTCAGCAATCGCTTGTCTGCAGCTACACGTTTCTTTTATCACTTTACGTGTTGAATCATGTGTGTTTAGCTAAACCTTTATTTGTCTCAAACTGTAAGTTGCAGTTGCATCATTTGTGATACACTATTATATCTCAGTTATATAGCCAGCTTGTTCCATAGCCAAATAAGATGTTTGCTCATAATATAGTTGGTTAGCTATATTATGAAGTGAAAACTTCAAAAAGACAAAGGTAAAATGTAATGTTTCTGTATTTGTCCTGTATGTATTTATGTTTATTCTTGTTAATTATTCATTTTTCGTAGATCATTGGTTAGTGTTTTCCATTAAAGTTCTCATTTGTCTTCCCCTGTTATGTCTGCGTCTGAATGTTTACCAACCGTGTCACTGCGTGTCCCACTATTCGGGTGTTTACGGTATTTTCGGGTTTTCAAGAAATTCCTTCCCAACTCGCGATTCTTACTTCCTGCTTTTTCTTGGTAGTTAAATGTTGTAAAGCACGATTCTTACTAACTACTACTTACTGTCTGTCTAACTAATTAACAATCACTTTTATTGGGTAGTTTAGAAATATTCACATAACTAATTCACTAACGCAATTTCTGCACTGTTCTGTAACTCCGCCTCCCTATGCTATCCCTGATTACTCATTTAGTTTCAGCGAAGTGTTCACACCTGTCTCTAACTATCACTATGTCTTCAAGCTATGCAAATGTCTACTCCCTAAACCGGAGCCGTATGTTTTACATGTTGGTTACGTGCATCCAGTCCGCGTTTTCGTCTCCCCTCTATGACTATGTTACTACCCCATTATGTTTCCCCACCTGTTGTCTATTTGTTTAGCCCACCTTTTCCCCAGCCCAGCCTAGATTGTTACCTTCCCTCATGTATTTAAACCTCAGTCTCTGCATTGTTCCTTGTCGGAACGTTGATCAGTCTTAGTGCCGAATACTTCGTAAGCCTAATTCTTGAGATTCTTGATAGACACCCCTTTGCCTTTTGATTTCCGAGCCTGCCTTGCCCTTTTGTTTTGTTTGCCTTTCTGCTTTTCTGTTTTTTTTTGACATTCTGCTTTGTTTTCTGATTTCGATTTTTGCCTTCGCCTTTCTGTACTTTAGCCTTTTGATTTTCTGGATTTTTGACCCCCTCGTCTGTTTTCGACTATTCTTTTGCCTTTCATTTTTGTCATTGTATTGGATCTCCTGGCTATGATTTCGGACTAATAAACAACGATTTTGGATTATCCTGTGGTCTGCGTTTGGGTTCTCAGAGCCGGACATAACAATAAATAGTGTTGTGCAGCACACTAAAGTCTAAATTTCATAAAGTTGGCCTGTTCACCAAACATTTTCTTGCTTGAACACTGAAAAGATGGCAGGCTCTGTCGCGTTTGTCACTGTCAACCATCCAAAACAGTGCATGTTCAATAAAAAAAACCAATAGTGCAATTTATAAGCCGTCACAAACTGAATGGCTTGACGAAAGTAAAAGCATAAGCGATCAACGTTGTAAAGCCACTTCGCTTTTTAGGCTATAAACGAAAAGCAGAAGCCACTGTATCCACTGTTTGTCTCCGTCGGATTCGGCGTTGAACAACATAATGTTATTGTATCCATATTGATTCCATGTTTGGTAATTGGTAACCCATGTGTCATTTGGTGTTGCAGCAGAAAATGTCTTAAATACAATTTGCGTAGCCTATAGAATATGTTTTACATTATGTAATGTGCAGTTTACATATTATTTTGGCTACTTAACAGAAACATTTATAAAGTTAAATTAATTGTGACTATGTGACTATGAATTGGCAAACCTGCTCTAAGTTTGATTGGTGATTAATTGTGATTTTACCAATAGGGTATTTTATTAAGTGTCCTAAATTAATGTGAAGAATATGAATGATGATATATCATATTGGAATGTTTTTTGGTTTTGTAGAGGGGCATCAATCAGCCTCCACACCAGAGCCAGTCAGGCCCCAGTCAGCCTCACAGACAGGCCCACAGAGAGCCTCCATGCAGTGCAGCGATAGAGGAGAAAGAAAGCCATTCCCTAATGAACAAATCAGTTCAAATTGACACAACATCAGCTCCCAGCTTCCGAGAGGAGCTTAGCAGAGTCTGACATGGATGACTGAATATATAAACCTAATAGTTAAATTTGTACATTGTACAAGTTATTGTTCAATATCATTAAAGTGAAACATGTATCTTTTATGTAATGCTTTGTAAAATACTTTTTATTCAAGTAAAGAATTATGATTACCATATTTTCTTCTTTCTTTCTGAATTTGAATTTCTGGTTAATGGCACTACAATTAACTAAATTGTATGTGATGTTGATATATTTGAACGTGAACTTAACAAAATGCTTATGAATAAAGCCATTTATTAGGGATTAATTTAACATATTAAAATGCACCAGAAGAAAAAAATCATCTGAACCCCCGGCCGGCTACTTACTCTACTTACATTTTTAGAAAACAACACTCTGTGATATATCATAATATGTAGCTTAAATGGCTTATATTCCCTGCTATAATTATATCATGGAAGTAAAATTCCATCCAAATAAATTTTCAAACCCTGTTCAGCTATATTGATTTATCCCATGCAGTGAATTGTCTAATAAGTGAAGAAGCAGCAGTAAATGTGAATTCTCTTTGAGAGAAACAGCTGATCATAAAACATGTTCATGCAGAGGGGAGAGGATTAAAAGCAAATGTATGCTTTTTGCAGCATTGACTCTTTGCCGCATGGCTATATAAGCAGATCTCTTGGATGTGCAAATGCAGGGTGAAGCTGACAAGGGGCTGCATCTCACTGGTTTCTACTTTGTCTTTCACCAGCTGCAGAAGAGACTACTTCCTTGTTAGAGACACACAGAGGGAGCTGCATTTGCTTATCTTCCCTGGAAGAGAAATACAGGCTCTGGGCTCCTGCAGCCCTCACAGGACAGCGTAATGTCACATGCGTAAATAGGAACATTAATGACAGTTAAATGCATGTTTTTTCCTTGCTCTGAGAAGAGGCCATTTGAGCAAGCTTCAAAAGCATGTCAAGAGTGCCGAGTGAATCTTGTTGCAAAAGCCACCATGCACAGAATACAAATGTCCTCCTTTCATGTCTCAACAGAGATCCGAGAAACACAGTGAATGTTCAAACAGTCTTGGAACTGTGTTCAAAAGACACATCCAGATAAAAAGCAAGTCCAAAAGCAGTGCATAGTTTTCACTACTGTCAGTGAGAATGCACTTACTTGTGGGATTGACGTTCCAACTGCAATTTTACCTTTTCTTCTCTACTAAAACGCCACATCAACTCACCATAGTAATGAGGACATTAAGGTTATGCAAATATGGGTTTGGTCTTTGCAGCAGACATTTCCTTACGTTGCCACTACATGTTTGTGGCAGGGCTCAGTGTAGGAGAGGAAACTGGGGAAAAACTGTGCTTCTATTCACAGTTGGTGCCTGACACCAGATAGTACACGAGGGGGAAAAAAGCCCTAGTTTAATTTTACTTTGTTGTTTTATTTTAATATTTCAATCAGGATCCCATGAGGGTGAATGGTGAAGTTTTGTTCATTGTTCCCAATTGCATCATAGTGTGCGTTCTCTTGCTCTGAACAATAATAAATATGCTTGTAAAAACGGAATGTATTACTGTACATCTGAGTCCAGCTATTCTGTCACTCAGAGGTATTTATACAGTGTATAACTTTATTAGGTATTTTTTAGACTTCTACTGCTGTAGCCTATGCTCTTCTGCATACCACTGTTATATGTGTAGTTATTTGCATTACTGTCACCTTCCTGTCGTTAACCAGTCTGGTCATTTTCCTCTGATGTCTCTCATTAACAAGCCATTTCTGTCTGCAGAAGTGCTGCTCACTGTATTCTTTTTGCGTGAAAATCCCAGGGGATCAGCACTTTCTGAGACACTGAAACCACCGTCAGCCACCAACAATCATTCCACGGACAACGCCACTTAGATCATATTTTTTCCCAATTCAGATGTGGTCAAGAGGTTCAGCGGTTTTTCAGACCAAATAGGGGAGAAATGTGATCTGTGGAATGATTGTGTGGAATGATTGTTGGTGGTGGTTTCAGGGTGGTTTTAGTATCTCAGAAATGCAAATATTTAACTTAATTTTGGAATTATTTCCTTTTTTCACATTCCAATGAATACTTCATAGGTTGTAAATATATAAATATGCAAAATCCTTGGCTGAGAAATTACATTAAAGAATATATTCAGCCCACTTGCTAACTTAAGTAAAGAAAATCACATTCTTCTATTTCTTATATGTGGATGCCATCTACTGGTATTTTGCCATTCATTGGTGATTAATTATTTTCTTTGAAAATGATTCTCACTGTCAACCAAAGGTTTTGTTTTCATAGCTTGCATGCATGCATTATGTATAGTTCATCATTGTCTTCCATTTCAACAATCATTGAAACGCATTTCTTCAGTCAAATCCTAACGAGACAGCAGTTACCATTGAGTACCATCGAGACGGTATTTGCATATTATCTTGCTAGCAAGATTACACGATATGAGAGAACATTCAATGAGAAAAATCTAGCTAGCAAGGTAGATCCAAACTAGCCTACTTTTAAAAGTAACTAACTAGCTGGCATTAACACCTTTCCCGTGTAGCTAGAGCTAGCTGGCCAGCCTTGTGAACTCAGTTTATTGGTGTTTATGACTAGCCTAATAAACTAACATAGCTGCTGATTTAGTTGTAAGTTTTCTGTTTATGTATGCTGACCTAGCTGGTCTCTTTTTGTATCACTTTTTGTATCACTTTTTGTACTCACTTTAGTGTATCCACTGTATACTGCACTGTATGTTTGATTGCTTGTCAACGCGATAACGTTGGTGAACATAATAGTATCGTGTTTGTTTAGAAATTTCAATGAGCTTCATTCATGTTAGCATTGCTTCTTGTCATGTTAAGTCTAATGTCGAAATTTGTAAATTGAATTCAAATTTAATAAAAATGTACAGTCTGTCAGGTTCTGTGTTTTTCATTGTCTAGTTTTGTTTAAGTGCTTTGTGTTTCTGTTTATTGTTACCCTTTGTGCACACTGTGGTCTGTATCAGTTCATCCATTCCCTGTTATTCGTTTCACCGGTCTCCCACTTCCTGATTGTTTCCCACACTTGATTGTCATTTCCCTCTCCTTGCCTGTGTAAAAAAAAAACCTTTGTTAGTTTAGTTTGTTGCCAGATTGTTTCCTGTTATGTGTCTTTTGTAGGGGATACATATACATAATTCCCACACTGCAACTCACACACTTTAATAACTCAATTTAAATCCAACAGATCCTGACACACGACCACTAATTATGTGGGTAATTCTGAAATATACGTCCTTTTTCTAATTTCATGACTGTGTCAGGGCTCAGAGCAACAGGACCCAGTAGCAAGACCACAAGATTGAGTTCAGAGTTTTTATTGTAGACTCGGTGCCAGAGTATGCAGGGTCAATAGAAAACAGAATCAGCAAGGAAAAGGCAGTTCATAAATAAGTGTCCAGGCAGAGGGTCAGTGCATCAAAAGTTTAACACATGCTAAATAAACAACAATGAGGCAGCTTGTTGCAGCAGAACTCGGCAGCAGCCGTCTTTACTCTTAAACTTCAGAATCAGAACTCCCTAGTTACAGAGAGCGCCGCACTCTAATGTCACATGTTGCGCCGTCATCTCTTAAAGGGACATAAGCCTATGTGTAACAAAAATGATTTACCTGATTTATTGATTTTTTGTATGTCCACAGATATACGGATATGATGCAGGCACTTTTTATTATTTTCAGTGACCTTTATTGGTTACTGCAGCCCTTGGATAACTCTCATAAGCGTACACAACTGGGACAGTAATTGATTATTAATTATTACAAATACCACTGTACTAGCTACAAATGCAAATGGATCCAAACCAATGAAAATGAACTAATGGCTCCAAAAATTATTGGCACCCTTGATGCGCATGCACGAAATGTACTATAAACTAATATAGTTATTGACACAAGCTTTATTTTAACGAAAAGTAGTGTGCTCTGTCTTACATGTTGAAATCTTACATTTTTCCTACATTATATCTGTGGACATACAGAAAATCAATAAATCAGGTAAATAATTTTGTTACCTCTTAAGCAATTGCTTGCAAAATATCACAATAATTCCAACATGAAAATCAGACCGTTAATCTTCATAGAATGCTTAGCTATTTCTGACAAAAACCAAAAAACCAAAAAAACAGCATACACAGAGGGTCCCCAGGATCAAGGATAGGAACCACTGCATTCGGCTATTAGGACTGCCCTGAATTAACCATATTCACTTTTAAAATCCCTCCTATGCCAGTCTATTCTTTTAAGCTATATTTTCCCTGCTTTAATACTTTCTACAAGCACCCCAAGATGACAGCCATGAATAATTTCTGATAATTTGTCATAAGGTTAGAGAACACATTTGGATGGATTTTTGTCCATGCACAATTGTTCAGAATCATTGAACCTTGCATTTCCACTAATGGGCCCCCCTCTTCTGTTCAGACCACAAGTTTTTAATGGGATCACTCTAAGGTGATTTTTTTCTACATATGTGCTTTGTCAAGAGTACTGTTACATAGTTTCTGTTATTACTGAACACTTTTGACCCACAATGTAGAAGAATACTCTAGAATCAGTTGACATGATTATGTGTTGGCCACTCAAAATATTAAATATATACAGTACTGTGCAAAAGTCTTAGGCACCTGTAATGTAAAATTAAATATTTTGGAAAATGAATATTTGGAAATCTCAAATGTGTTCTTTTATACGAACACACACAAAAAAAAAACCATATATACATATACATTTGTTTCAGCTGTGTCCCATTTCGTGTCTCCGCCTCCCCACTCCTAATATGTACTTCCTTCCTCTCTCCTGTCATTGATTCCACCTGTTTCTCATTTAGTGCTTGTTAGTTGTGTATTTAAACCTGTCGTTTTCAGTTTCTTGTTGCTAGTTTGTCTTTCTGTTTCCTGCCCTGGTTTTAGCGTCCTCTTCCCTGTGCATTTGCCCCTGGTTTTCTGGCTCTGCTTTAGATTTTTGGATTTGTACCTTTGCTTGTCTGTCTCCTCGGTATTTGAACTCTGTCTCACGAAAGCCTGAAAGCCTGTCTCACGATTATACTCTGCCTGCCCCACATGTCTCAACCATTGCCTGTTTGTGGATTATGTTTTGGATCTGTAACTTGTCAATAAAGCCTGTCGTAATCTTATCCCTGAGTCTGTGATTGGGTCCCTTTGTCCGATCCCTGACAGATTAATTGACCTGCTGCACAATCTACCTACGACCAAGTCTCAGCTTTCTAGTTGAGACAACCAGATTTTGGTACTTTGTTAAATTATTGTGCCATTAATCTTCAATAGTGCCCCAGGAACATCAATGACCCACCTCCATTTTTTTATATGTTCTACCCTAAAGTGGTATATTAAACCGTTCAGGTAATTTTATCTGTACCCATTATCAGACTGGTGACAATTAAATATCTCTTCTGGATTGACAGTTCTTTTGCTTTTTCTTCATGGTGTTGGATGACAAAGGGATATTGCATGTGTGTTACCTCATTTTTATAGTCTAGTGAAACAGGAAGTGATGGAATGACAATATAGTTCTTTTAGACACTTTGTTTGATTTAATTTACAAAATTGTTAGGGGTGACAATAATTTTGAAACCTATGATTTTCATAAAGATTTCTTAATAAAAACATTGAAACACAAGAGTAAATGTATTGAAATAAAAGTATTTAGTTCGAACATAACATAGTTATTTAAAATGAGTGCTGTTCTGCAGGGAGACATTCTCCTGTGGATTTCCACGGAATTCCGTAAAAACAATCAGACACTGAATACCCCAAGGTCTTTGACACCTGGAAGGCAGAACTAGAGAACAGAATTGGCAAAGTAGCTAACTTAGTAATATAGCTAGGCTACAGATAGACTTGATAAAAAAATTTTTTCAAAGTTAAATGTTTATTATTGATCGTGTAAACTGAACTTTATATATTTAGATGTCAAAATAGTCCTCAAAGGACAGCACTTGCAGATGCCTGTTCCTGGCACATAAAAGGTTGAAAAGTACTGATGTAGAGCCCTTTCCAGTTTTAAGTGAACTGCACAAATAGTGTATTTTTTTTTTCTTATTTCACTTGTTTGCTTGTTCATTAAAAACGTATAGATAATTGAACGTGTACTGTGTCTAAATTGCACAAACATACACTGGATTTCTTCAGGTCCCATGCAAGCAGCCTGCTGAGTGTGAAGTCAACTGAACATAGAGCTGTGGGAACATAGAGCTGTGGGAACATGCTCCCGTTTTGTCATAGGCGCTAGCCAGCATGTAATTAAACAGCTAACGTTGTTTGTATAAAGCCAGTTAAAGTAACGTAGACTCACTGTGTTCCGATCAATTGAACTCCCGATGTTCCGAACAGTGTAACTTTCATGACGAAAAATTAGAAATGACATCCTCCATTTTCATAAAAACTTGGTACCACTCACATGCGCAGTCCATTTCAGCAGAGTGACATGGTAATGGTGCACCCATCTGACAGTGTGGTAGGGAAACTGTTGCTAACGAGCGACTATGAACCAAAAGTGTTCCTTGTAAAATTGTTCACACATGTACAGTATCAGTTTTTAATTCATATTAAGATTAACCAGGTAAACACTTAGAGATTTCTTTATAATTATTGGTTCAATGCACATGAAGTGTTTTAGTGTCTGAGTTTGCCAGTCAGCAACCATAATCATAAACCACGTTCCTCAAGAGAAAAACTACTATTGAATGGACGTTAACTTCTGGTGGTAGCAGGCGTTTCCTGGTGTCAACAGAGAATTATAGTTGCTTACTGAAGTCAGCAGATAGACACACCGCGCAATCTCTCAAAACATTATTTTTAAGTTGTCTTTCTTTGGTAAATTGTTATACAATATACAGTAGCCTATAATGTTTCAGACCAAGATTCTTTTTGCGTTTTAATGATGATGTCAATGAATACATTTTTAGCTCCTAAAATGGGGGAGTAGCTGAATTGAAATATTGTTTATTGTAACCTGAGGTGGAGGTTGGTAGCCTAGCCGGCTACTTTAGACTGACTGTACTGTAGTGTGGGTGACAGATAGACGTCACCCTATAACAAGGTATGGCACAGTTTTGCTCTGACGTTACTTATTACCGATAATCTATGCGAGCCCAGTGTATTGAATGAGGTGTATTGACTTAGCGGTCTGCGATCTGGACAGGAGTGTGGTTGCTGGTCACACCAGTGTTTAACGGTAAAACCAAATTCACACGGTCATAGCCATACAACGTCATCTGGTCAAAGTGACCATCACTCACGCGATCTCCCTAGAAACTTGATGAGAAAATCATAAGGGTTAAGTTGGGAGGAAGTGCAACATCTCGATGATTACATTTGATCTTTGGAGACAGATTTAACAGTCTAACGTTAGCTAACTGGATAGCCTCCATTTATTCCGTCTCAACTGTTCCTACTTCAGGGGGTTGAATCACAAAGCATAGGACCCTTCCAAAACTAGTACATGCGCTGAAGTAAAAACAGCTGTTCCGGGTTTTACTCTCTGAAGTACCACCTAACATAGTAATTCTATACGAAGATATCCCCCCTAAGCATATCCTGAGCATGGATGTCGACATGAACAAATAAATAATGATGGTGCAGATTTTTGTGGCTGTGTTTAGAAGAACGTTAATAAACATTCTAATCTTGTGTTATAATCACACCGGTATGTAAATCATACATTATTTTATTTTGTTCATTGTTTATCAGTTGCAGACAGTTATCATTTGTCAGCAGCATTAATTTCACAAGCAGGCTGCTCACAGGAAAGATTTGTCAGTCGGCTAAACAAAATCGTTATGAATCGTTAGTCTACCACAGCTTGAGCCTTGCATACAGTCACACATACAGACACACGCACACAGTACACAGCTATCTCATTCAAGTTCATTTAAAAAAATTAACTCCCTTGTAGACTATAATTAGTACCAAGACTGAAATTTGAAAATTGATGGCTATGTGGTTCGTGGTGCTGATACGAATGGGCAGGCTTATATCTCAGCCAAAAGTGTTCACGTATGTATTAACTTCGGTTTATATTTGGTTTCAGTTTTTAATTAATTTTAAGTTTAACCAGATAAAGATTTAATCAAGATTTACCTGCATAACTGTTCTGTGAAAGGAGATTATTTATTCTCATAGTAGTATCATTGAGCCTAATGAAGTGACGACTGAAATTGTTTTCATGGCTTTACAGAGTATCTGTTGGAGGATCCATCACTTCCTCTAATTTCTACAACTGCTGTACTCCATGTCAAGACCCAAAGATGGTGAAAACACTTCCCACAGCTATGACAGGGCTATACTATATTGCTCCAGTTGCAATATTCTTATCTAAATCTTCGGGGCGAAAACTGAATAGCTAAACCAAAAAGATATAGTGATATTCATACAAAGCCTGGTGCTTTTTTTCAGAGTATCTTATTGCATTCATTGTATTACCAAATAGCCACTTTCTCCTTTGTTTTGAGTCAAGGCAGTGCACATCTCGAGTTGACTCTTATCTTTAACACATCATTCATTACATATCTTTTATCATAACAAATACATAACAAGTGCTCTAATACATAATTCATCTTGCATTATGTGTAAAAACACACCGATAAGACATTGTATGCAGGTGCTTGACAGTGCTCTTCTGTGTATGATTATTATCACTGAAGGCTGGATACAGATGTGTCTGATATTCAGTCACTATGGCAACGGTGCAATTTAACAGTAGTGTCAGCAGCAAGGTTGAAATGCGTTTGAAAGTGGGATGTCTGTGTTGTACTCGTAAAGTTAGCGCAGTGTGCTACAGTCAAAGTGGCAAGAACAGCAGGCAATTAAATTGTTGGGACAGTGCATCATTGTGTGTCGACAACTGAAGCCTCTGTCAAGCGTCTTATTCTCAGGAGCTTAAAAAGTCCAGATCCTGTCTCTTGGTCAGTTGTTGTTTTGAGTGTGGATAAAATTAGCTAGTATGTGGGTATTCAGTCAGACATTAACCTGTTTATTTCTGCTGAGGGTTACCTTGTCAGCTTGCCTCAAATGGCATATATTTTGCATGACAATTTGCGATTTCTGTGATCTGCTGGATTTCTAAGGAACAATACGTAATTTTGGACTTCTAATGGTCACAAAAGGAATTGCAGCAAGAAATACCCTTAAACCACAACACTGTTTTTCCCTCCCTTCTCTGCAAATGTGCTTTACTGCTACAAGTTTAAAGATAGGGCACAAATGTAGTTGGTAAATGCAAGTGTTGGCACATTAGGTGTGCCCAGGACAGTGTAATAATTTTACAACACATTCAGTGCATATTGAATGAGCCAGGAAATATGTAGTTTACAAAGGACAATGATTGAATTGTGTGGTTCAATGCATTCCTGAACACATTACAACCTCTGCAGACCTTGTACTGAGTAGCATTTTGCAAATCTAAGCCATAAATCAGGGAGAGAGTTTATTTGACCATAATTATGATTAGATTAAGGGTCATGTCCAAAAGGAGTATCTTAAAGGGCAAGAGTTTGCCCTTTGTGGGGTGGAGTGGCTGCACATCCCTGGGAGCCTGGTTTAATTCCCAACTCGTCACACATTGACGTTAAGACAGAAGCCCTAATCGTCATTACATGACACACAAGGAGTCCTTTGGAGTCACTTCTGGATGCCCTTGGTACCCCAGAGACTACAATAAAAAACCATCTACATCTTTATGTTTGTACCACAGGTAAACGTGTTACAGTTGTATATTCAGGCCAAGGGAACTGGAACAGTGTATCTTGCCAGATCGTAACATAAAAATATAACCTACATGTAAGCTAAATGAGATTTCCCCTCACTTTTGATGTAGAATGCAGCAGAGCAGTATTGGGCATGACTCTTTTGGTCAATTGTGACTGGGCTTGGGATTGGACAGATCCACAAGGTAGCTGAACTATATAACATTTTAAATATAAAATACCTAAGAAAAATGTTGCAGATAGCTTGAATTTGTAATATTTGTTCCCTCATTTCATGTCTTCACTCTTAAGCTGTGTGCGAGGACCTGGACCTGTGTGTGAGCACCATCCTTTGTGGTCTTATGGAGCCGTGCTTCTTATAACCAAGGGGATTCCAAGCTTGGAGCCACTCCGCAGCTCTGTTGCCTTGGCAACGCTCTTGTATGTTAAAAATGGCATTTGCAAAACTGACTTTCTGTGCACCTCTGGGAACCCCTTTTCAGTTGTTTTAGTATAACTGCAAAAACCTTCATCTCAAATGTATCCCAGCATGAACACCATGGTGGCATACCTGATACTGAATGTATCTGCTAAAAGGTCAGAGATGCAAGTGAATGTAAAATATAAAGCCCTTAAGCACTATTAATTACCTCCTTGAAGGAATCAGAAAAGCAGATGAACAACAGTGTGTGCATTACAAGGTATTGTGGATATTCTCCCAATGATCCTTACTATGTGTATGTGAGACCTCTGTCCCCCTTTCAGTAGCCAATTAAACTGTTCTGGCCTGGGGTGTCAGTAGAACTTGGGCCCCTGAACACATATCAGTGAAAAATATCAGTGAGGTAATCTTTGACTTGCTGCATGTGTAACAGTAACATTAGTGAGAAAGTCAGCAGACTAATGTTAGCTTCATATAGCCAGATTGTCACTGTGCTTAGTCACAATGCATGCCTAGCAATATATTGAGATAATAAAGCAAAGTTACATGTACAATACTGAGCTAGCACAAGCTTGCTAACTTGCAAACTCCGCTAATTAGGCCATAAGGTGACACGACTGCACGTACATTGTCTGCATCCAGCAACTGGCAGCTAGAAATACAAGCTGCCAAAACATTAACACTACTTGTCAAGGCCTTATGGAAAAACATAGGAAACTGGTCTCTGAATGTATGGACTTTATAGAAAGTTTAGGGAGGCTAAAATGACTCAATGTTTCCATCTTATAACCAGCAATGTACCAGGAGAGATGATGAGAGGAAAGAGACTGAAACTAAATTGGCAGAAGAGGTGAAGGGAGACACTCAAGGTACTGACACACACAGAGATCATGTCATCTCTGTGGCCTGTGTGTAAGTACGCAGTACTGAAAGGTTGTTGTATGGCATGGATTTAAGGACTCTCATTGGCTCATCAACTGTAAATTCTTTGAATTTTTTGGGTGATTTTGACACTTAAAATGCATTTAAATTGTGCTTTTAGGCATCAACATTCCAAAACCTTTTTAGGCTTAGGCTAAGCCCCTAATGTTTACAACTGCCAAAGATGCCCCTGGCTCTGGCTATCCTATGAGCCACAATCCACAGCCACCATAGTACTGCACCCAATTAGCTATATGCATTTCATCTATTTATGTTCAGAAGTGTTAGCATGGGGAATGTACTCATTTGGTGGTGAAAACATTTTCTGTGCTGTGACACCTGGCTACGGGTGCCCACTGGTCATGAGGTGGACAGACAAGACAAAACCAAAAAGAAGGATTAATAATTAAAGTTGTTTGTTAAAATCCATTTCACCAGCTAACAGTAGAATTTACTTACTATAATTTATTTCCCGATGATTATTCACATATACACACTCAGTTTATTAGGTAGACCTGTATACCAGCTTGTTAACGCAAATATCTAATTAGCCATCATATGGCAGCAACTGAATGTATAAAAGCATGCAGACATCTTCAAGAAGTTAAGTTGTTGTTCAGGCTTAAAATCAGAATGGGGAAGAAATGTGGTCTAAGTGACTTTGAATGATTGTTGGTGCCAGGCAGAGTGGTTTGAGTATCTCGGAAACTGCTCCCGGGATGTTCACCCACAAAGGTCTCTAGCAAGGGTGCTGGAATTCTCTAAATGTGCAGCATTGTTGTAAAAATATGTTGCATTAATTCACTCTGACATAACATAAAATAAAGCAAGCAAACATAATAAGGAAGAGTCATGCTTTAATCCAATCAAATTCATGTTTTAATTCAAATCAAAGTCCATTGTCATTGTCCATTGTGCATACAGTTAATAAACACTAACAATAAAATTGTTTCAGTGATGTGTTTTCGGTGTTGGTCCGTTTCAGCGCTTAACATTATTACATGGAGCTACCAATAGCTACAGGCCTATTGCGATCAAATGCTTCTGAAAAAAAAAAAAACCCAGACCATAAGAAATCTAGATAACACAAAGCTGCCAAAAATATCGCTCACAAAATAAGAGTAGGGCAGGTGGTTTCTCAAGATGACAAGTAAAGTCTTGCCCAAGAAACATACTAAATATAAAATATCTGAACAAGCTAAATCTAAAATACCTGAAATAAAGTAATTATTCTGACCAGTGAGATGTTTATGTAACACACCGTGGTTGGAAATTAATACAATTTCTTGCTGGACTGCTGTATTTCAGCACTGCTTCTCCCCTAACGGGGGGGGGGGGGGAGCTCAAAAGCTGGTTCAAAGCTCAAGCTTACAGGTAGGTGACAGAATAGGCAACTTTTTTCTAATCTCTTCTGGAATTTCCTTTGATCATGGCATAGTGTGCTTGTAGAAGACTTTGTGGTGACTACCTCACTCTGATGGTAAGGTTCAATATCAGAGGGCGGTCCAGAGCAGGGATGGTGACAGGCAGGGAAAAAGGAAGATCATTTCAACACACTTCTTCCACACACATTCTATATATATCTTATTTCATACATCATAAGACCCACAGTGTTAGGTTACCCAGTGTCCTTTTGATAGCCTTTTGATGCCTAAACACAGTTTAGAAAGAAGGAATGGAGGCTACAAATCTTTTGTGGTATTGTCATGGTATTTGTACTAGGATTTCTGCAGAATTGTGGCTGTGGCTCTATGGTGTATCTAAGTTGACCAGACGAAGCCACAGTGACCTATATCCATTCACGAAAATAGGTGAGAAAAAACTTCCTCACTGAGAGGTTCTGTTACTTTATGTTTCTGTTTATGTTGACTCTTGGAAAACAAGCTCCACCTCCCCAGGTTTCTTTAACCATGCCAAAAACTTCCTCTTCTTTCCCCACATAAGCCTGTTTTTAGTTATGGCTTCGGCATGTTTGGCATTGTAACAAAGATGCGGTGTGGTGGGTCAGTGATGTTTTGGGACTGGTTAAATTCCAGATGTCCAGGGGCACTAGTTAAAATCAATGGTATAATGGATTCCACCATGTGTCAGGCAGTTCCAGACAGGATTTTTTTTCCCCCTGCTATAAAAGCAATTTGTGAACAGGTTAAGGAGCTGGTAGGGTGGGATACAGACTTATTTTGGTTGGTCTTGAAGAAATGGCCTTTTATGAGCAAGTACAATATACTGGTGCTGTTGAGGGTGGTAAGCACGATTAGACGTCCAGGCAACCGTGTCTGCCCCTTGCCTTGGAACAATGTCTCAATCGATAAAGCAAATTACAGAAACAAACAACTCAATGGTTGAACACTTACTTTGGGTCTCAGTCTGATTCATAAATGCTTTAACGATCGATACAGAGCCGGATGCAGTTTGGCAGATTGAGATTCTCCAGTACTGAAACCCCATCTGTGTAATGTTTCTGTATCTTTCCTGTTTGTATTTATGTTTATTCTGGTTATTTATTCATTATCATACATCCTTGGTTATTGTTTTCCATTACAGTTTCTCATTTGTGATCCCATGTTATGTCTGTGTCTGAATGTTTACCAGCCGAGTCACTCCCCTGTCTGCGTGTCCCACTATTCGGGTGTTTTACGGTAGTTTCGGGTTTTCAACATTCCTTCCAAACTCGCAATTCTTACTCCCTGCTTCACTTGGTAGTTAAATGTTGTAAAGCACTATTCTTACTAACTACGACTAATCTAGATATTGTACAGTACTAATCCGATTAATACACTTACTGTCTGTCTAACTAACTAACAGTTACTTTTATTGGGTAGTTAGAAGTATTCACGTAACAAATTCACTAACGCAATCTCTTAGTGTTTCTGCACTGTTCTATAACTCCCTATACTATCCCTGATTACTCGGTTAGTTTCAGCGAAGTGTTCGCACCTGTCTCTGACTATCACTACGTCTTCAATCTATGCAAATCTCTACTCCCTAATCCAGAGCCGTATGTTTTACATGTCTGGTTACGTGCATCCAGTCCGCGTTTTTGTCTCCCTCCTGTTATGATGTTATTACCCTATTATGTTTCCCCACCTGTTGTCTATTTGTTTAGCCCTCCTTTTTCCCAGCCCCGCCTAGATTGTCACCTTCCCTCATGTATTTAAACCTCAGTCTCCGTTTCACCCATTGTCAGAACGTTGATCCGTTATAGAGCCGAATCACTTGTACGCCTATATCTTGAGATTCCTAAAGACACCCCTTTGACTTAAATTTTCGAGCTTGCCTTGCCCTCTTGTTTTGTTTGCCCTTCTGCTTTCCTGGTTTTTGATTATCTGCTTTGTTTTAGTGACTTCGGTTTTTGCCTTCGCCCTTTTGTACTTTCGCCTTTTGATTTACTGGATTTTTTACCTTTTTGCCTGTTTTCTCAACTATTCTTTTGCTTTCTGTTTTTGTCATTGTCTTGGATCTCCTGGTTTACAAATTCGGATAAATAACTACGTTTTTGGATTATCCCCTGGTCTGCGTCTGGGTCCTCAGTGCCGGACATAACAATCTGTCCCTTAGCATTATACCTTTTCAATCTTTTCTTTAAACCGCCTCTTGAGAAACATCTATCATAATCAATGACACAACTGTTTTTGAAATAAATGTTAAGATGGTCTACCACTTTTAACAATCCCCAGGAACATTATCATGGCAAAATGGCAAAGCCCAGAGTTTTGTCCCTGTCACGAGACAGAAGTTCATGACAACAAAATATGTGAAATGCAACGATTGCATTTAAAATTATTTTAAAGTAGAATGGACTGTGCATGTGTCTATGAGAGAGATGTTCATTAACAGCCAATAGTCGCATGTGGAATGAAAATGGCAAAACAAGGAAAGGTTATTCCTGTAAATTATTGGACTTGGGCCTGAAGCCCACCATGGGAATAATAAAGTTATTATTTTCTATTCTAGTCTATTACCCATAATATCACTGAACATAGTGTGCTTCTATACTCTCCCAAGATGTCAGAGGAGGCATTCCAGAGAAAGAGTAAATTGAATAAAATGTGGTTTAAAAAGGATAGGGTTTTATTGAGTACTTTTCATGACCTCAGAGGTCTTTACATTGAAGTGGGAAATTCATCAGCCATCACGAGCGCCAATTGGATGCATGAAGCAGAAGATTTTAAGAGCAAATTATCGATCCAAATTAATATGGGGATGGTGAGGCACAAGTTGTTCGAAGCAGGTTGATTGGCAAAACTCCAGGAAACACCCTAGTATTTTCAATAAGTGCCATGGGATCTTGTATGACCACTTAAAGAATAGGGACACAGCATAAATCCCTTTTTTTTTTTAAGACAGCCAAGACAACATGCTGCATGTGACTTCAGTTCACTGGTCTCTGGTAAACAATGCCACTTATATATGAATGGCAATAAATGGCAATAATAGAATTCCCCATCCTCTGATTGGATATTATGCCCTAAACCACATCATAAACATTTTTATACTTTCTACAGTTGTCTTGTATGTCTTTGCATAAAACAAAAATGACAAATGTTTCAGATTTCAGGACGGAGCCTGAGATTGATCAATAAATCTTTTCTTTTTTTTAAAGTCCATAACATACACACATCCCAAACTAGTATCTCTTTGGTTCTTTTGTCCATAAAAATGTCATGTTCAAGCAGTAATTCATGACAGAATGAGTTAAGAAATATTTGTCAAAACAATATCGTAAAATCATTAATTGAGGCTTTTGTAACCCAATATGAATGCATTTTGAAGTTCTGATGGAAATAATTTATACCTAGCAACAGCGTCAAATAGCAACTGTTATATTTTGGCAAAGGTTAACATGTTTTTATATGTACAGAATAAATTACAAAAATGTGTTTTTGTATATGTGATTTCCGTTACTTAACAGGCAGAATGGACAGTTTGAGCAGTCATTCCTTTCAGCTGCAACAGCTGTTGAGCCGATGGTGAAAGAGACCTGTTTGTTCAATAAACTGTAAAACTTGCATTGAATCCACAGATGGGTGATTAAACGTTTTACCACACAAAATCTGAGTGAGTGACAGCCAGTAGAAGAAGGCTTGTTATTTGTGCCAGCAAATATGTTCAGACAGCCGAGTGCTATTTTATTTTTTAAAACAAAGTATGTCTAAACATGTAATATTTACCTGTTAATTTATTCACAGCTCCTTGAGATTTAACTCTGCCAAATATTAGATAAATGTGTGTGGTAAGGTGACCCTTCCCAGTAAAAATCAATTACATAATCAAGGCAATACAATTATGGTCTCCACCTTACCTGAAACTATGAACGATAATAATCTCACCTCTGTTTAAGATGTGCCTAAACTTATGTTTAGTAAGGCACCCAGATATTAACCTCATTTTTAAGATCATATTCTGTCTTGATATTGTCTACAAATTGGCAAACTGTCATTGGCTTATAACCTGAGACAATACCTCAATTCCGCTTATTTTCTCATTAATTGATATGCTTTTTGTGCATGGTCCACTACTCTGTGTAAATATTAGTGGTGACAAGTGGTCTCCCGGTCTTGTTCATCATTGAAATTTAGAGCAATTCACCTTTACCCTTGTATACTTATTTGTTGGGCCACCTGCTTGTTCCCCCTTGTATTCAGTCCTCCACCAGGTAGAGGTCATGAAAAATTATTTGTTAAACCCCTTCTGACAAAAAAAAAAATACTATTTGCACCTTCTCAGTGATCTAAATTAATCTGAAGTAATTGCCAGAAATGAAGCACAGATGATGATTGACAGGAATGATTACAAGTGACACTCAAATGTTAAATTAAGTTTGATTACTTACTGCCATGGACATATTGCAGTATTTTAAAATGCTGTACAGAGGCATGATAGGTTTTGTTAAAATCAGTGAGAGCAGTTATATAACATTTAAATTGATACTAAAAGGATACTTCAGGATTTTTGCCGGACCCCTAGGGACCAGACAAGAATCGTGTTTTCTCTTATCTAGTGACTGAGCTACCTTGTTAAAATGTTCATGCAGTACTTAGGAAGCTACCCAGGATACCATGTTACCTGGGTAGCTACCCAGTAAGCACATAACAGATGTGCAATGTCATCAAATTCATAGGGAATACATTGTATTTACATAGTTTGTTCACTGCCGCTATCTCATCGCAACATCTCTGTGGAATGCATCTAACACTGGGGTCCCAGCAACTCTAACTGCTAAACATTTGAATGGGGACATTGCTGTGATGTAATGCCAGTGAGTAAACTACTGTATGTAAATATTATGTATTTCCGATGAATTTCATTACATCGCACAGACATTGCAGTGACAGTGTGCTTACCGAGTTTAGTGAATTCAGAAGAACTAATATATCTATTCAACCAAAAAACTATGTTTTAAAGAAGAGATAATGATTTAAAGAATGATTTCAGAGGAACACAGAAGAAGACTTGAAGAGTTGATTCATTTCTAGAAATCAATTAGGTAAGTATTTTGTTGCTATTTGTACCAATTATGTGTCTTCTGACTCTATTAATTCATGCTCTGTAAAATAAACTATAAGAGATAATCACTGCTAAATTACATAAGTACATAGTGTATACTGTATATCTGAACGAATGGTAGCAACCATGAAAATCAATGTTCGGACAACTGTACAATCAGATCACAGAAGAGAACATGTTTTGTAGAATTTGTATATTGATTTGATTGATTTAACTTTTAAATTGTATTAGTTTATATTTTTAAATGTATTGTTCTATTTTAAATGTATGTCCTGTCATATTGTACTGCTTCAACTGATTTTTGTTAACAAGGCCCTCTTGAAAATGAGACATGTCTCAATGGGCCTCATTTGTCAAATGTGAGGTTAATCTTGGTCTCATCAGTCCATAAAACTTTGTTCCAGAACTTGGCTCATTTCTATACTTATTTGCAAATTGTAATCTCGCCTTCTGATTCTTACTACTGATGAGTGGTTAGCCTCTATATTGCTGCTCTCTAAGTTTGAACAGTTTATTGACCCCTGCCCTGTGGAGATTGTGATGTGAATGACTGTGATGTTTTATTCCCAGCTCTCACAAATCTTCTGTCATCAATTGGCCTGTAGCGTATGTCATGTAATTGACGTTGTTGTCCTTGGTCAACAACTGAGAATAGTTTGATGTCTATGCTTGTGCAATGTCTCTGATCGATTTCCCCGCTTTGCTAAGCTTCAAAATGGCCTATTTTCCTCCCAAAGACAGCTCTCTGGTCTTCATATCAGTTCATCTTTTCTGCCACAAAAGCAGTCTTCACAAGCAAAATCCAAGGCTAAACCCAAGAGAAACAAGAAACACCTGTCAGTCACATGTTCCAATACTTTTTCTCACCTCAAGATATGTTCTAAGTTGTTTAACAAATCTAGATAAAAATACCAGGAAATAAAAAATTCTGATCTGTCATCTCATGTACATCTTTTGACCTCGAACTTTCTTCAGTGTATAGCAAAAACAAATTAATTGACCTTGCTTTTTTAATACTTTTGGAGGGGACTGCATAGCTTTACAATCAATGCCACCCATTATGTCTTGCCCAGGGACACTTTGACACACCCAGGATGGGGGTTCAAGCCAGCAACCTTCCGACTAATAGCCAACTTCCTTACCTCCTGAGCTACTGTTGCGTTAATGATTTCCCTTGACATTTAGGACCAACCAAAATGAGCAACAGCTCATAAAAACCAGTGCTCCTTGTAGTAAGTCAGCTTGCTGAATTATGTTTCTTATGTAAACCTAACAAAAAATGTTGTTTGCGAGCTGAGGATTTACCAGAAACTGGTACATTTTGCTCATGCTGCTGTGTCAGAATTGTTCAAGAAAAAGACAGCACCCATGCTAGCTGATGTTGCTAGGAAAATAGGCAGCTCCATTATCCTGAGAACTGTTAAAGATGCCAGCACAGATAAATGCTGCAAGACACTCATTTGCAAAATGTTCTAAAAGGTATAACAGATAAACTCAATTAAAAAGGAGTAGTCTTTTGTGGTGACATCCCTTGTTTTGGAAGGGACTAACCATGTTTTGGAAACATGCAACCTCCCTTGATGAAGAGACAAATTCCAGTAAGGTGTTTGCTTTATGGTACCCAAACAATGTTGTAGACATTTTTTACACAGACGTTTTTTCAGAGCATACTGGAAAAAGCGTCAGAGCAGTGGGGGGTGATAATCGCTTTATTGTGTTGTTTGTTAGGACTGAACATGTTACCATGGAAACCAGGTTGATTTGAAGATGTGTTATGTTTGTAAAGTGAGGTAATAAAAATACCAAGTTGCAATTGAACTGCATATTTTATTAGTAGTAAATTTGTTGTAAATAATTCTATACACTCACCGAGCACTTTATGAGGAACATTTTTATTTTATTACACCTACTCATGTGATAATCAGCCAATTGTGTGGCAGCAGTGCAATGCATACAATCATGTAGATACAGATCAGGAGCTTCAGTTAATGTTCAGTTCAGTTAATCAGAATGGGGGAAAAATTAGATCTAAGTGACTTTGACCGTGGAGTGATTGTTGGTGACAGACAGGATGGTTTGAGTATCTCAGAAACTGCTGATCGCATGGGATTTTCACGCACACTAGTCTCTAGAGTTTGCAAAGAATGGTGCAAAAAACAAAAAAATGAGTGAGCAGAAGTGAGCAGA
Organism: Conger conger; assembly: GCF_963514075.1. Classification (NCBI taxonomy): domain Eukaryota; kingdom Metazoa; phylum Chordata; class Actinopteri; order Anguilliformes; family Congridae; genus Conger; species Conger conger. The sequence continues at coordinate 23,023,779 of NC_083764.1, read as the reverse complement.
AGTCCTGCAGACAGAAATGCTTTGTTAATGACAGACGTTAGAGGAGAAACTGGTGAAAACTGACAGGAAAAGGTGACAGTAATGCAAATAACCACACATTACAACAGTGGTATGAAGACGTGCATCTCTGAACACACAACCCATAACTCTAAGTGGATAAGCTACAGCAGTAGAAGTAAACCAATGACTGGCAGTCTCCGCTCCAGCAAAGGGTCTCTGGGCTTTTTTGCACAACATCCTTCCGTGAAAACAACTCCAGTCCCTAAAAATTAAAAAAGTTTTAGTTTAGAAAATGTCTGCCGATTTTGAACCAAAAGAATGCCACAGAAATATAAAATTCAGCCAGTCACTCACCTTTAACGTAATAAGGGGAACACAAACACACAAAATATTAAAATAGTGTGCTGACAGAAGGACTCTTTATCCTTTTGTTCTTTCCTCATCTCCTACCTGGCAAGAAGTATGTGGAGGGCGTGACAGGAAAGGAGGGTAGAAGATGAGCGGCTGCTCTATTTGCCTGGGGTGCTAAAATTTCTGACAGCAGCAAATCTGTGTGGCAGAAATATGTCACCCAAAAGAGAAAACACACCCCTCCAATTGAACACCCATATGGGTGCAGTGCAAGACAACTGACTTTAAATATTATCTATTTGTGTATGTACATGATTTTATGTCTGGTAAAATTGTCATTTAGCGTATGGAAAAGTTAATGTTAGATGTACAATATACAAATATTTGTATAAAAAAAAAAGCTTTTACTGACAGACCATTGACCGGCTGCGACTGCACGTTACGTTTCTAGCAGGACCAATATTCATGATATAGCATGGCTCATTGTTGCCCCTTCTACTAACATAAACATCCTATTTATTGAAACATGAGTCAAACATATTTAAAAATTAGATTTTTTCATATCTCATTCAGTGTTCTTGGTAGGCTGTCCAGTGTTTCACTTATTGGTGTGCAGAGAAGAAAATATACTTGAAAACAACACTGCAGGGCAAAATGAATGAGATTGAACATGAATGCAAGCTACATTCCAATTAGTGACTGAATTGCTCATGGAATGATTCATCCTATTCTCTGTGTTCTTTTCATTAAAATGGTTATGTCTTACTTCTTTAGTCTATAAGGATCTGTGCATGGATCTGGTTTTAAAAGGGTGATATTGAATTTGCACCTTGAAGTTCCATATTACTTTAATGGGACATTTCCTGACAAGAGCCCTGTGTAACTTTGACATCCAGAGCCCATTTATTGGCGTTGTCATCTTAGGGCAGGATAACCGGTTTACAAGTTAGTTGTATACGGGAAATAAAGCACACGCTCGCCGTCGGTCTCATTTACCGGGAAGAAGAAGAGTTTTATTATTCACGCACTTACATATATAACCACACGTAAAACAGTGACGTCATTAAACATACGTGAAACGTTGACGTCACGTCATCAACATAAACTAGACCACTGCATGAGAGCATAACAATTATTACATAGATTAACACCCCCACTTGCTCTCATAATGAATAAATCAAATAAACACATTTTCACATTTGTCTGTTACATTAAATGAGGGTAAGTTCTTCTCAACTAGGTTTAACCTACATTCCAAACAAAAAACCTCCAAACTTATCTATCTTAAACTTAGTTGCAGGCTTAGTCATGATGTCAGCTACCATGTCTGCTGTTGGACAATATTCTATAGTTATTTTACCATCATTGAGTGCAGATCTAACAAAATGAAATCTGATATCAATGTGTTTGCACCTCTGGCGACTTACGGGATCTTTAGACAAAGCAATTGCCCCTTGGTTGTCCTCAAACACTTTCACTGGTTCATATTTGCACATATTATCCATACCATTCAGTAGTTGTACAAGATATAGACATTCCTGTGTAGTTGCACCCAAAGCCATATATTCAGCTTCACAAGTAGATAATGCAACCGTGGGCTGCCTCTTTGATTTCCATGACACAGCTGGACCTCTATCAGTGAGACCTAAACAATACCCTGTTGTACTGCGTCTATCATTTAGATCTGCAGCCCAATCAGCATCACTATATGCCACCAGTTTGAGTGTTTCTTTGCTTTTCTTGTAGCATAACTTCTTATCGATCGTGCCTTTCAGGTATCTCATCACATGTTTGGCTGCTATCATGTGTTGTTGTTTTGGCTGTGACAGGTACTGTGATAGCTTACTGACAATCCAGCTTAGATCTGGTCTTGTACATGTCATTACATAAATCAAGCTCCCTATCACCTCCCGATATCTCTTAGGATCGATAAGTTCACCATCACCATTAAAATCCAGTTTTTGTTCACATGGAGTCGACCTTGGTTTACACTCAGACATACCAAACTTCTCCAGTATTTTTGATATGTACCTATTTTGGTTCATCCTCATTGATTGAAATCAATACCTAAAAAATGTTTAAGTTTCCCTAGATCTTTCATTTTAAATTTTGCTGTCAGCATTCTCTTCACATTATTGAGTGATTCATTGTCCCTGGCTGCAATAAGTAGATCATCCACCCAAATGATTATTATTATTCTTTCACTCTCTGTTCCTTTAGTGTATACACAATGGTCTGCTGGATTTTGAGTAAACCCATTTTCACTGAGGTGATCGTTTAACATTCTATTCCAATTCCGTCCTGACTGTTTCAGACCATATAGTGATTTGTTCAGTTTACCGACTAGTTTTTCACCTGTCTCTGATTTTACCTCAAACCCTTCTGGTTGCTCTATGTACACTTCACAGTCAATTGGAGCATGTAAATAAGCTGTTTTAACATCCATCTGGTGGAATTCAAGGTCATATTGAGCTGCCATCTGTATCATGGTACGAATTGATGTCATTCGCAGTTGGAGAGAAAGTCTCCTTGTAGTCTATTCCAGCTACTTGGCTGTAACCTTTTGCAACATATCTTGCCTTATATGTCTCAGTGTCGTCAGTATTGTTTTTGACTGCATACACCCACTTACCCCCCACTGCATTCTTACCCATAGGCAGTGTAGTCAATGTGTATGTGTTGTTTTCTCTAAGAGAATTTATCTCTTCTTTCATTGCACTGGCCCAAATCTGTGATTTTGTTGAGCCCATGGCTTCATCAAAAGTTTGTGGTACACCACACACCATCCTATAGCAGTAGTCAATATTGGCTAGTATTTGGTCCTCACTATCAACATCTGACACATAGTATTTTGGAGCATTCCTATCTCTTCTGGGATAACGTGTACTATGACTATCCCTTGTGTGTATGTCATCTCTTTTGTCTGTTTCTTGTGTGAGAGTCATTTCTGGATTTGCCATGTCAGACTCTTGGTTCACTGTTGGAGTCTGATCAGCGATCTGGGGTTTTGGCATGGGGGATGTGGATCTCTTCCCATAAACATCATCGGTCATCATTAGATCAGTCTGAGTTTCATGTTCAATTACGCTCTTCGTAATGAACTTTACAAGCCTGTGCTTGAGTACTTTCCCTGTGTCTGGGTAGTAGACTAGTAGTGCAGGGCTGTTCTTATCAAACCCTACAAACCGCCCCTTCTCACATTTGGCATCTAGCTTTTTCTTGTCTTGCTTGTATGCATAGCATACCGATCCGAACACCCTCATTTTAGAAAGATCAGGTTTCTTCCCTGTTAACATGTAGTATGGTGTTTGCTTAATGCGACTATTGTAGCACCTGTTGCGAATTATTGCAGCAGTCATCACAGCATATGTCCACAACTCTTTAGGTAATTTGCTCTCAATAATCATACATCTCGCCATTTCGAATAGTGTTCTCCAATTTTTTTTCAGCTGTACCGTTTTGATGGGGCGAGTAAGGAGCTGAGGTCTCATGTCGTATATTATTCTTAGTCAACAACTCTTGAAACTCTTTTGCTGTGCACTCTGTGCCATTGTCTGACCTAATACACTTGATTTTCCCATAGGGGGCAGTGTCTGCAATGAACTTTTCAGTTGCTTTGGTAGTATCACTCTTTGCCTTCAAAAAATACATAAATACTACACTAGTGTAATCATCTGTAAATGATAAAGCATAGCGAAAACCATCCTTTGCTTTTGGATCAATAGGACCAGCTAAATCAGTGTGCACAAGCTCAAGTGCTCCCTTTGCTCTTACATCAGGTTCTCTGTTTCTACTCTGAGCAAATTTCCCTAGTGTGCAGACCTCACAGTCTAGGCTAGATCTATCAACCTTCCCCTTGATTTTCATTCCGTCTACAACATCTTGCAGTTTAGAGACATCATCATAGTTACAGTGACCTAGGATTTCGTGCCAGGTTTGGATATCATAGCATGCATGACAACCATCATCACCATCATCACTGTAGGTGTCTAGGTAGTACAGTCTGTTATACTCTTTGATGTCAAACCTGGTCCCGTCTTTCTGGATGAGCTGGTCACTTCCTTGTTGAAAGGTCACTGAAGCGCCATTGGCTGTTGCAGTTTTCACTGAGAAAATGTCCTGTGGGTAGGATGGGATATACAGGGACCTTTTCAGTGTCGCCTTCACCCGTTTGCCCTCACTGTTCATCAGGAACACCTCCGCATCACCTCTTTTTGACGCTACACTACTGGTCCTTGTCCCATCAGCTAATTCCAAATAGTGCTTCTCTGGCTGGAAAGTGTCGTCAAAGTTCTTGAATTTTCCAATATCCGTTATTATGTGTGATGTTGCGCCTGTATCGACCATCAGGCCTCTCGGTCTCGATCCTCTGAGCTGACTGTCACTTATCTTGAATGCATATCCATGTTGTTCACCCTCGACATCAGTCGCTTGCTTCACGTCATCGCTCCTTCTCCATCTGCACGTGGCGTCTTTGTTGTGTTGCACTTTTGCAAAAGCTGCACCACTGTTTCGGCCGCTCGTTCTGCTCGTTTGGGCATGCCCTGGCTATATGCCCTTTCTGGTTGCAGTTATAACAAATAATGTTCTCTCTTCCCCTCGCTCCCGAGGTCACTTTCATCACGCCGTCATCATTTGAGCTAGCATTTAGCTTCTCAGTGCTCTCGAAACTTCTCAGTTTGGTTTTGAAATCAGCAAACGTTATTTTCTCATCAACCTGCGTTATGTGGATGGAAAAAGGTTTAAACGACTCCGGCAGCCCCTTCAGAATCATTGCAATCAAAAGACCATCACTAAGAGTCTCTTCAGCATTCCTCAGTGCTGTTATAGCAGTCTCTGCACGAATAATATAGTCCGTGACACTCTCGTTAGCAGCTCTCTGCAGTGACGTTAACTCGGTGTACAAGCTAATCACATGTGGTTTCCCTTTACCTGCGTAGTGGTCCCTTAGTATTTTCAAGGCTTTTCGACCATTATCAGCCGCTTCTCTCATAACCAGGGAGAGACTTTTATCATCTAAAAATTGAATTAGTTCTGCATAAGCTTCTTCATTTTTATTTGCATCGTCCTCCTCGTCTGCCCCTTCCTCTTCATCGTCATCCCTTTCATAGCTGGGGACAGGCTCGTACAATATGGTGTCCTTCAGCCCTTGTAGACGCATGTGGCCCAAAAACTTTGTCTCCCATAACTCGTAATTCTTTTCATCTCCGTCGAAACACAACCTGTTCCATCGGTTTCCAACGTCCCTCCTGGGCCCATAACCTGTTGGCGTTGTCATCTTAGGGCAGGATAACCGGTTTACAAGTTAGTTGTATACGGGAAATAAAGCACACGCTCGCCGTCGGTCTCATTTACCGGGAAGAAGAAGAGTTTTATTATTCATGCACTTACATATATAACCACACGTAAAACAGTGACGTCATTAAACATACGTGAAACGTTGACGTCACGTCATCAACATAAACTAGACCACTGCATGAGAGCATAACAATTATTACATAGATTAACACCATTACAGACATTGCAGCAGAATGTTCATACTTTTGTGCACAAACAAGTAGGATGTAATAAATTCCTTATCTAAAACATTGTTTTATATATTTAAATATATGTATTTAACTTTGTATATATTCAGCAGATTTAACCTAATTAATTAAATTTGAATAAGTAAGGCCAATCAAATACCTTTTTTGTTTAAAAGAGCACTCAAGGGTCTTCATTTTGTCAATTCTGGGAGATTTGTTTTGGCAGCTATGTTCAGAACATTCATAATACATAATGTGTGCAGTGTCATGGCGTGTGACAAGGATATTGTCACATTTTTCTATATTGGTGGCATCATGGGTGTGCCACGTGTCAGGTTCTGCACTTCTCTGTTATCTGTTATGACCCCAGTGTTTTTGCCTTTTGTTACCTCTGTGCTTTCCGTAGTCTGTTTCCTGCTCCATTCACTTTCAACCATTTTCAGCTGTCCCATTTCGTGTCTCCGCCTCCCCACTCCTTATATGGACCTCCTTCCTGTCGTTTCTGCCATTTCTCTCACCTGCGTCTCATTGTCTGTCAATCAGAAGTGTATTTAAACCTGTCGTTTTCAGTTTTTTGTTGCTAGTTTGTCTTTCTGTTCTGTTCCCCATACCTGTGCCGTGTTATTTTCGGTCTAGTTTTACGCCGTCTGCTCTGTTCTGCTTTTGGAATTTAGATTCCTGTATTTCTGATTTGACCCCTGCCTGGCTCTTTGGACTCTGTCTTAGGATTGCGATCTCTGTACTTCTGCCCTGTTTGAACTGATCACCCGGTTTTTGCCTGTTTGGATTACGCTCTGTCTGCCCCTTCATCTGCCTTACTAAACCTGTCCATTTTCTTGTTACCTCTGAGTCTGCACTTGATTCCTCTGTCTCTCAGACCTGACACCACGCATGAATACATGACACAGATTCAATAAATATTTCATTTGGTATACTGTATAAACTGTGTTCAATGGCATTAGTATGTCTTTAAATTACTTGCCGTTGCGGTTTCAGAAATGCGGTTTGTTTCTGTTACAGTAGCAAGGGTCACCAATTAGCAAGTAATCTAAAGCTAAATCTTTAGATAGAGAATAATGGTATTCCATTTGTAATTATGAAATCTCCAGATTTGAGCGGCCTTTTGTGAAAATGTTATGTATCCTCAGAAAGGCTTTCTATGCGTTCTATAGGATAAAACTAATCATGGAAAAGTTTTTTTTTTTTCTTTAAGTTTTACTGCCTTCTGCATGCCCCTTGCATCTGGTACAAGTATTAATAAAGTGAGTATAATGAATCCAAATACACACCTTTATGTCTATAAACTGGTAGATGAAAACATTAAGCTATTTTTACTGTACTGTATATCTTCTTTTTGTGTAATCAAAGTAAACCAAGGAATCTGATTACACCTTATTGTTTGATAGTTCAGTGTTCACTATTTTTACTGTTCTAATCACCACATTGCATCTGTGACCCTTACATAGGAGGAGTCCATAAATACCACAGGCTGTAAACAGAGCTGGAAAGACAATATAACAGGACCACTGCAACCTTCAGGATATGAGACAGCCTTGCAACCTTTTTTATGGGGAACAAGATAACTCCTACCAATACCTATTGGTTTGGACAAGTGGGAACCCAGGATGGATCATGGGGCAAGCTGGTGGCCAGGACATGGTCTGTTTCATGTTGTAAACCTTATTTGGGTAACTAAGGGAACTATGGAATGCGGAAGGCTTACTTGAGATTGCTTTTAAGAAACATTCAGGGAGAATCTGCTTAACCGTTCTCCTTACTCCACAGTCATTTCTGTATAGGAGAATCTGCTCAACAGTTCTCCTCGTATCTTGGTCCGTTCCATACAAGTGAGGTTCCAAATGGTTGCTACAAAGGTATGCTTCCAATTGAACACTAACAGTGCAAATGAGGCAGATACAAATGTTGTTGCAGTAAGATACAACAATGAATTATTCATACATAATTACCATATTGTTATTCTGATTCTGCATCTTGGACACTCTACCTTGAACAGTACTTGTCTCTCAGTACCCAAGCAAAACAGAAGCAATGCTTTGAAAAAGCAGTTATTTATCTGATTAGACACCCTAATCCTGGGTAACTGTCTGTATTTTTACATGGTATCCCCTTGAACAGCTGCATCTTCACTGAGTCAGGCTTTAATTGTATGAGGACAACTGCAGGGTTGTATTAAGGGTCCAAACCATGACTACATTGCCGCAGTAGTCTTAATTATCCTTGTGGCTGTGAACACGTCAAACAGTGCCCCTGTCTCATGCAGGCACAGCATCTGTCCGTAACGTTGCTATTTCAACTGACTCTGAGCCGTTTTCGTGGGCTGTTGCATTTTTCATCTGAAGCACGGTGGAACACAGGGCGACTGTGAACAGACAGTAGCATTGTGATCACTTCTTGTCTTGGTCTCTTCCAGCCAACGCTCATCCAATCCCTCGATACCCATCTCAAGCTTGTGCCTCGGAAACTAGCACTACTTTCTCCTATGAGGGACAATGTGACAATTTATGCTGGGAACTAACACTCCGATATAAACAAATATAGCTCACAGCTTTGTTTCCTAATCGGCAACAATCACCTCTTAATGTGTAACTGACAATCATCAAGCCATTTTAATTTAAACAAATGCCTACAGTAATAATAATAATAATAATAATAATAATAATAATAATAATAATAATAATAATACATTTTATTTGTATTGCGCTTTATTTATTTATTTTTAAATCTCAAAGTGCTACAGATGAAAAAAAAATTTTAATCTAGCAGAAGGCTCTAGAAAAAAGGTAGGTTTTTAGACCTCGTTTAAAAGTATCCACAGTCTGTGGTGCCCTTAGGTGGTCGGGGAGAGCATTCCACAAACTGGGAGCGGCCGAGCAGAATGCCCGATCCCCCATTGTGCGGAGCTTGGTCCTGGGGGGTTTGAGGAGGTTGGTGGTTGCAGAGCGGAGGTTACGTGAGGAGGTCTGAGGGGTAAGGAGTTCCTTGAGGTAGCGGGGGGCATTTCCGTGTATGCACTGGTGGGTGAGGAGGGAGACCTTGAACTCAATCTTAAGTGAGATGGGGAGCCAGTGAAGCGATTTGAGGATGGGGGTGATGTGATCATATTTGCGCATCCTCATCAGGATCCTAGCAGCGCTGTTTTGGACATACTGTAGTTTCTGGAGGCCGTTACTAGGAATCCCGATGAGGAGTGCATTACAGTAGTCAAGCCTGGAGGAGACAAAGGCGTGGACGAGCTTCTCTGCATCTGTCAGGGTGAGTGTGGGACGGAGTTTGGCAATGTTCCTAAGGTGGTAGAAAGACGTTTTACACAGATGTTTGATATGAGTCTCGAAGGTGAGGTGGATGAGCGGACCTGGTGTGGTGTGCCGACTAGGATGGCTTCAGTCTTGGAGCTGTTCAGCTGTAGGAAGTTGAGCTTCATCCACGCCTCTATCTCCTCCAGGCAGGCGGTTAATGTGGATAATGGCAGGAGTGCAGATGGGATGGGGTCTGTTTTTAGATAGAGCTGTGTGTCATCAGCATAGCAGTGGAAAGACATTCCATGTCTGCCAAGGGGGAGCATGTAAAGCGTGAAGCGAGTGGGGCCCAGCACTGAACCCTGGGGGACACCACAGGTGACATTGTGGGTGTGGGATTTTGCCTTTCCCAGGGCTACGTGCTCAGTTCTGCCAGTGAGGTATGAAGTGAACCAGTTGTGGACAGTGCCAGAAAGGCCAATGGTGGAGTGCAGACAGTGGACGTTGTGGTCCACAGTGTCGAATGCTGCTGTTAGATCCAGGAGGATGAGGAGGGATGGGGAGCCAGTGTCTGCTGTCATCAGGAGGTCGTTGGTGACCCTGACCAGATAGTTGAGCGGCAACTGCTTTTTCCAGTACCTTGGATATAAATGGAAGGTTGGAGATGGGCCTGTAGTTGCTGAGAACTTCAGGATCTAAGGTGGGTTTTTTGAGGAGTGGTTTGATGACAGCAGTTTTCAACGCAGGTGGAACATGACCGGCTTGGAGGGAGTGGTTGATGACCTTGGTGATGAGGGGGCTTATGGCGAAGAGGTTGGACTTTACCAGGGCTGTGGGGAAGGGGTCCAGGGCGCAGGTGGACGGCTTCATCGTCCTAATAATGTCCGCAACCTCTCGCTGAGTGAGGTCAAAAAAACAGCAGAGAGGTTGGGCACTTCCAGGCTGTGGGTCAGCAGTCGGGACAGGTAGGACGGCAGAGCTGGAGAGGAGGGAGTAAGCAGTAAGCATTGAAGGGTGCAGGTGCTTGTAATTCGTAGCTTCATTTATTCCAATTCACTTTTCACAATGACACAGTGAAATATTTAAAAGGGATATTGAAGCATCATGAGAAAAAGGCAAATAATTAAATTATTCAAGCATTGATTTTGACCATTGTTCAATGATGCCAAATACAGAACATGGTTCAGAGCTACCAATAACCTCCCATCTGAGTCATGCAAAATGATGTGGGGAACTTGGTATTCAGCTGTGCCATACCATTTCCAGTACCTCAGTTTCATTTCCAGATATGTGGATCTGGAGGACCTGTGCTGGCATTGTGGAATTGTTGTGCAACAAGGGTTTAAGGGCTCATGCCCAATTATGTGGTGGTTTCAGAGTAAAGACATTAGAACTTGTGAAACATGTACGTATGTATGATTAAATACCTAATGCGTCAAAAATGCATAAAATACTGACTCAGCAGACACATGGGTGGAAATGAAAATGGGCGGCAATAAAAATAATGACAAAATATTAAGAGAATCTGAGAAACTGACAATATATTATTAACTCCGATGCACTCCAAAATAATTTGTTTCTTTCAACCAGCACATAACTTGAAGGCTGTTAAGCTTTATGATGCCAAGCAAGTCTGTACACTTCACTTGACATAATCCCCTCTGGACTCGATTCCAAGATTTAAGAAAAGGACTGTTCTTCTGAACTCATCAATTACATCATTACAAATTGTTTGTACCAGAAAACTAAACTACTGCAATTGCACTGGAGTAGTTCTGGAACAGAGGAAAGAAAATCTTTCCGCAGAGAGCAAAATGAAGCTTCTCTGTCCCAACCAACTCCATCAATGTAGAAAGATGCGCCTCTTCAAATAGACACATTTGCATGAATGTCTACACATGTTTACACTGGTCTCTTATTTATGTTTACTTCAAAAGCAAATACTTGCTTCTCAATTCTCACTGTAGTGATAAGCACCTTATTGTAGTGGACGTCAGGCATCCCACAGGGAATGTGGCTCTCATTGTCCAAATTGACTGTAACACTTGAGTAGTGTTATTCCTGTAACATGACAATTGGGTATAGATGTTGTTGTTCAATGTCTTTTGGTGCACATCCATGTCCATCCAAAATCAACACTTTAAACATTGATGTTGACACACTTTCTGTGCAACCAGTCTAAAAACAATTGGATATAGAACATATACATGAGAAAAGGCCCTATTTTCCTGAAAACGTAAGTGCCAACATGACTGGGCTCACATGGAATTGATCATTTTTCATCCTATAAAATGCCTGCACCAGGTTTCATAGTTTTTTATAGAGTCCAGTAACCTGTTTGCATTAATATTGGTTGGATGCCGCAATATGGGGTGTGACCATGTGTCACTGCAGTCAAATGGGGTACATAATGGGACACCAAATGAGGTGGTGCTACAGACAGCACATTTTGGCTGTTGACAGCTAGTGGCTGTAAATTAAAACTGTGGCTACTTACAGTACTCCACCGATCCCAGAGCATAGTGACAACTTACTTTTATTTGTGTGCCTGCCAGGGCTAGGTCAATGATTGAGCGAACCTTTGTAATTTGAAAAAATGCATTTTGGATGGTTAGACTGGTCAGGTGGTACATTAAAATCTAGCCCTCAGAAAGTCAGTGCATTCTTTGTGGCCTGCTGTATTCTACACAACATACAGTAGCAGTGGTCATGTAATATGTTGGTTAGGGAACTGGATTTGTAACCTAGGTTCAATTCACAGCTAGGACAGGGCTGTCATAATCTTGAGCATGGCATTTAATCTGAATTGGTTCAGTATATATTCAGCTGTATAAAACAGATGGGGAAAAAAGCTAAATCTGTGTATAAATAGATGCAAAAAACTACACGAGAGCAGGGACTGGTTGGATGCAGAGTTGTTTTTTTAGTGTACAGTCATCTCATCAGGTGCATATCTGAATTTAAAGAAACTTTTAAAACTTTTTTTAAAGATTCATTTTAAACAGTGGAAAATGAAAAAGTGAAACAAAGAAACAAGCAATGGCTTAATATGGGAAATATATTAGAGGGGGATATATTTGAGGGGAAATGAATATGAATGGATGTATTAATACTATTCAGCCTCAGCTTCGTTTTGATATAATGACTAAAGGATAGTAGAGAGGCTAGTCACAGAGCCCCTTAACACATACTTGCTCTTCAGCCATGGCAAAATTAGCACTTGGCTGTGGAGTTAATGCATTGTTTTTAAAGGGAAAGAAATTGGGCGATTTGATTGGCAGAAAAAATGTGTGTGAGAAAATACAGTATCACTTCTGCACAGCAAAGAACTCACAATGAAGATGCTTTTAGCTAATGCCATTACGTGTCCAATGATGTTGTTAGTTGTTAGGCTTGCATAAAGCAATACAGCATATTTTCGCCTGCAAAACAAAACCGTAGCATTTTCAATATGCACGGTGAGATTGTTATGCTTTGACAAAAACAGTTTTTGAGATTTTCTGCCAAAAAAGGTTGACGTTTTACTATTTATTTTGCAATGCCTACGTCTCAATAAAGGAATTCCAAGGAATCTCTCATCTGAGTGAATATTTCTGAGGAGAAAACACTGTTGACTCCACAGTAGAGGGTATTTTCAGTGACATGACCCCATTTTACAAAATTAGCACTTGGCTGTGGAGTTAATGCATTGTTTTTAAAGGGGAAGAAATTGAGCAATTTGAATGGCAATACTGGAACCAAACCATCACGTGCACAGTTAATTTATTCCTACTGAATTCACCAGTTTATATAGGCTACATATGTCCTCCTAACTTATCCTCATATCTAGGTTTTTGTAGGTTTGTGCTTAAGACACTGTTGTCTATTTTCCACCAGGTTTCTCCACATTCTGAGAAAAAGAGACAGAAATTGCACCCCTTACAAAGAAATCCATGTTTTTATCTGAGTTGTATATAAATAGAAACACAATATAACCATGATTAAAATGATAATATTTCCCTCTGGCGGGTATATATGGTACTAAGATTTGAGTACTTTCATGATAATGCAAGCTTGTCATGATGAAAATGGGCTCTGCTGCCCCCTACTGTCGGACCCTGCAAGTACGAAGTACATCAGACCGCTATGGATTAGTGTACTCACATATGCCACCTGCTGGTGATTATGCAGACAAAAAGTAATTACTGTGGGGGAAAAAATTAAAATCTGCCATTGCCTTGCAGAACTCCGGAGGCAGAAGCACAGAATTAACACAAAACCACTAATATATATATACAGTGGTGTGGAAAAATGTTTGCCCCCTTCCTGATTATTTTTATTTATTTATTTTTTGCATGTTTGTCACACTTAAATGTTTCAGATCAAACAAATTTAAATATTAGTCAAAGACAACACAAGTAAACACAAAATGCAGTTTTTAAATGAAGGTTTTTATTATTAAGGGAGAAAAAAAATCCAAACCTACATGAAAAAGTGATTGCCCCCTAAACCTAATAACTGGTTGGGCGACCCTTAGCAGCAACAACTGCAATCAAGCGTTTGCGATAACTTGCAATGAGTCTTACAGCGCTGTGGAGGAATTTTGGCCCACTCATCTTTGCAGAATTGTTGTAATTCAGCCACATTGGAGGGTTTTCAAGCATGAACCACCTTTTTAAGGCCATGCCACAGCATCTCAATAGGATTCAGGTCAGGACTTTGACTAGGCCACTCCAAAGTCTTCATTTTGTTTCTTCAGCCATTCAGAGGTGGACTTGCTGGTGTGTTTTGGATCATTGTCCTGCTGCAGAACCCAAGTTCGTTTCAGCTTGAGGTCACGAACAGATGGCCGGACATTCTTCTTCAGGATTTTTTGGTAGACAGCAGAATTCATGGTTCCATAGACACAGCAAGTCTTCCAGGTCCTGAAGCAGCAAAACAGCCCCAGACTATCACACTACCACCACCATATTTTACTGTTGGTATGATGTTCTTTTTCTGAAATGCGGTGTTACTTTTACGCCAGATGTAATGGGACACACACCTTCCAAAAAGTTCAACTTTTGTCTCGTCAGACCACAGAGTATTTTCCCAAAAGTCTTGGGGATCATCAAGATGTTTTCTGGCAAAATTGAGACGAGCCTTAATGTTCTTTTTGCTCAGCAGTGGTTTTCGTCTTGGAACTCTGCCATGCAGGCCATTTTTGCCCAGTCTCTTTCTTATGGTGGAGTCATGAACACTGACCTTAACTGAGGCAAGTGAGGCCTGCAGTTCTTTGGATGTTGTTGTGGGGTCTTTTGTGACCTCTTGGATGAGTCGTCGCTGCGCTCTTGGGGTAGTTTTGGTCGGCCGGCCACTCCTGGGAAGGTTCACCACTGTTCCATGTTTTTGCCATTTGTGGATAATGGCTCTCACTGTGGTTCGCTGGAGTCCCAAAGCATTAGAAATGGCTTTATAACCTTTTCCAGACTGATAGATCTCAATTACTTTCTCATTTGTTCCTGAATTTATTTAGATCTCGGCATGATGTCTAGCTTTTGAGGATCATTTTGTCTACTTCACTTTGTCAGGCAGGTCCTATTTAAGTGATTTATTGATTGAGAACAGGTGTGGCAGTAATCAGGCCTAGGTGTGGCTAGAGAAATTGAACTCAGGTTTGATAAACCACAGTTAAGTTATGTTTTAACAGGGGGGGGGGGGGGCAATCACTTTTTCACACTGGGCCATGTAGGTTTGGATTTTTTTTCTCCCTTAATAATAAAAACCTGTATTTTGTGTTTACTTGTGTTGTCTTTGACTAATATTTAAATTTGTTTGAGGATCTGAAACATTTAAGTGTGACAAACATGCAAAAAAAAAAAACTGCATTTATAACTCAGTTTGATCGCAGTAAAAAAATAAAAATAATAATAAAAACCCTGTCATTGCACACTAGAGACAGCATAAGGTGTGCAACAGCTCTTTTGCTGACTTTTCGAATCATGTGACTCCAGCAACCACAATAAACTTTAATCTCACAACTGTGATGCAACTGTCAAAACAAATACCCCAATAATGTGTCATCCCGTTTGGAAACGCACTTCATTCTAACAGCACATCGAGACTCCTTTCCCAGGATTAATTAAATTTAATTGTAAAATAAGGAGGACACAGATGTCAAAACAGCTGAAGCAGCGAGTAATCGTGCATTGCCTGCAGCTGTAAAGGAGAGCTTATTTGACTGGAACATACATTGTTTACATGGCATCCATTAAATTCCCAGCTGCATAACACGTTTCTGCATGGCTACCTCATAGACATGCAGCAGCTGTTAAAAACAGCTGGTATTAATTGGGTGTGCTGCAGGTGGAAGATCTTGACACAAACAGTGAAGAGCGGGGATTCAACTTGGCCATATCACTTAAACGCCACCGGACAATATCAGGACACTTAGAGCACACTGAAATTAATTGCTTCTCAGAACAGTTGGAAGGAAACTACCCAAGAGTGTAACAACAGATCTTACAACTGCACCTTCTTCATATTGTCATTTATCCATTGAAGAAAGGTTGAAACCAATGTATTGCCAATACATTCTCATTGTTGCTCGTTTCGATGTTGCATACTTCTACAAAAGTACTTGTACATGTGGATGTTATCTACATTTTGTATACGCCGCTCTCTGGTACACAATGAGCCCACATAGGAGCTTCTCTGACCAGTAACGGTAATGCAGTTGCTGAAAAAATTAGTTACCCCCCATCTGTGTGTAAGAAAATACAGTATCACTTCTGCACAGCAAAGAACTCACAATGTTATTGAAGAAGTATTTAGCTAATGCCATTTTGTGTCCAATGGTGTTTTTAGTTGTTAGGCTTGCATAAAGCAATACAGCATATTTTCGCCTACAAAATAAAACCGCAGCGTTTTCAATATGTACGGTGAAACTGTTGTGCTCTGGCAAAAACTGTTTTTGAGATTTTCTGCCAAAAAAGGTTGACGTTTTACGACAAAAAATTTATTTTGCAATGCTGACGTCTAAATAAAGTGAATATTTCTGAGGAGAAAACTCTGTTGACTCCACAGTAGAGGGTATTTTCAGTGACGTGACCCCATTTTATATCAGTGAGCATCCAAATACATTCTCAAAATATTTTATTATGCAGTATGCTTATACAAGACAGTCTGCTTTTGAAAAATAAATAGACTTTTTGATGGGGGTTGGGTGTATATATATTTGTATACAAGATGTTATTATTGTGTTTATTGTACTCACTGGACAATAAAGTATATGTGGAAGCATGAACACAGGTTTACAAGCAAATATTTAACCACCAATTCCATCTTTGCGACAAGATAAAATAAAAAAAGCCTGAATCGTTTTCCAATCCAGTGGTGAAGAAGGCAGCTGACTGAATAGCATAATACACTACATTCATTTTTGTGTAATTATACCACATTATTGTACATACACTCAGTGAGGACTTTATTAGGTATTTATTAGACTAGATTATATTACACATGGATGGGGGTAATGCATTTTCTCTGCAACTACGTTACCGATATTGGTTAGAGACGCTTGTACTTGAGCTCATCATATTCTAGAAAGCCTATACAAAACATAGATAATAACATTCCTATGTACAAGTACTTTAGTAAAAGCATACAATGATGAAACGGACAACAATGATAATTCTTCCAGATAAATTCTTAGTAAACAATGGACATTCTATCGACGTTTCTCCGAGTTAGCACATTTTTAGAATGAGAAACTATTATGCATTTGGTCTGCTGGACACTTGTTATGAAAGGCCACTGACATAACCTTATTTCTTGTAATATGTATCATATTTTGTAACAACCGCATGTAACAAAATAAAGAACTGTTGTCGATAAAGCAATGGCATCATAAAATAGGTTATACAGATAGAGCTGTGACTTTTAACGCTTTCCAACTGTATATCCTCTTACCATAGTGATTGAAAATTGCACCATGAAAAAAAATGAATGCAAAAAAAGCCAGTAGGACACTGAACAAAGGTATTACAGTTGATAAGGCTGCAATGGAGCAGCCAAATGTAATCATACCCTTTGTGAAACATAGCTTTGTTTTATGAAATGCTTTCAAAGGCTACTTTAAATTGAGGCCACTATTGTGTGTGACGTGTGAAAGCACATTCCCCCTCTTTCTCATTCACATGCGTTCTCAGTCGGCTCGTTTCTCCTTGAGTAGCCACATGCCCTTGCCTCTCTGACAATGCTAATCTTGCTGCAGCTTTTCCTCACAACATGCATGCAATCAGCTTAGAGGCAAGGATAAGTGGCAACAAGCAGTTAATTTATGCTCCATGTGTAGCCACTTGATAATTCAATTAAAAAAGTAACCAAATTAACAGAGAAGGGGAGGGATAAACAGTGTTGTGGTTTGAGGGTGTGTGTTGCTGCAATTCCTCTCTTGACCGTTAGAAGTCTGAAATTACCTGAAATTGTACCTTTAAAGTACATGGATTCTTTTGATTTCAGTGAATTCCAACCATTTCATGAGGAGTTTGAAGTATTTTCATTTTGTTGTTGGTGGCGTCTCTGGAGGGGTTTGGATGGTGATCAGAAAAGTTTCACAGAACAAGTTTCTATTGACTTCTGCAGGACCCAGAACAGGGTAACGCATACCTTCCAATCATACCCTCCAAGCCACCGACTACGCAACTGTGTCTACGTACTCAGCACCCAGTTAGTAAATTTGTTAGTAAATGTAGAAAATGTGCCCATTTGCTACATTTCATAATGCTCAGTTCTTGTCAGGCGTTGTTTTCCAAGAGAATCTCTGCTTTTTGGGGTTTTTTTTTGTTTGGGAGTTTTTTTCAAGGGAAATGTCAGGTGTTATTATTTTTTTCTGCCTATATTCACACCAGTGTCAGGTGCTTATTTGTTTCTCAGGTTGTTTTCTTATTCATGTACACTTCCAGATTAAAAGTGTCAATAAAAATTGTATGAAGACGGTATTCTGGTAACAGAGTGAAATTTGTTACTTCTGCTAAATCAATCAATCAATCAATCAATCAAACTTTATTTATAAAGCACATTCCTACAGCAGGTGCAACTCAATGTGCTGTACAAACATTTTTGACAAGACAGAAATAAATCAAGATAAAAATGAAAACAAATTTGGGCAAATAGCTGCAGTAATGAAAGCGGTGCAACAATTACAGCAGACAAACAGGCTAAGATGCAGCGGACTTGCAGTTGCAGTTCACTGCAGTTGCACACCGGGGACCGGGTCTGGTCAAGTTTGGCTGCCTCACGTGGAGCAGCATAATTGGCTCGCTGCTCCAGAGGGAGGGACTTGGCAGGATTTGTAGATCGCCGCACAATAAAAGCACCTCAGGCGCCTTGGAATCACGGTCACGAGCACAAGACGAGGCGGCTTGTCGCTCTCCTTCGGGCCGCTGAGGGACGGGGTGTGGGCGATGTATCTAATACTAGCTCTAATTGAATCAGACGGGGTACAATTGACTACCAAGTTGGGAGGAAAAAGGGAAAAATCGGGGGAAAAAAAAGGGGAAAATAAATAAAAATAAAGTAAAAGTGTATAAAAGCAGAAGTAGTACTAATAAATAAAATGTGTAGAAAAGATAGATGGGGGGGGGGGGGTTAGAGTAAGGCTAAAACCAGGTAAAAGTAGTGCCATAAAACCTAGGTAAAAACCATGCTAAAACGTTGTGTCTTGAGATTTCTTTTAAAAATGTTCATAGATTCAGAGAACCAAAGGTCCTCTGGCAGGCTGTTCCAAATTCTTCAGCCATAATAGCTAAACGCTGCCTCTCCATGCCTTTTAGTTCTGGACTTTTGGACAGTTAAGATACCAGTGTCAGAGGACTTAAGGGCTCTGCCAGGGACATACCTAAAAAGCATTTCTGATACATAAGTGGGTGCATTGCCATTTAGTTACTTAAAATCCAATAAAAGCATCTTAAAATCAAATCTAAAACTGACCAGTAACCGGGGGACTTTAAAATGGGAGTGTGTGCTCTCCTTCTGGGCTTTGTCAATACTCGTGCTGCTGCATTCAGTACATGCTGTAACTGACGAATTGTTTTTTTCTGTAGACCAGAAAGGACAGCCTTGCCATAATCAAGCCTGTTGGAAATAAATAAATGAAGCCTCATCAGAGAGAGAAACAGTCGATGACAATATTTCTAAAATGGTAAAGAGATAACTTTTTCACATTTCTGATGTGAGCCTCCAGATTTAGATCTGAGTCAATTATGACACCAAGGTTCTAGACCTGGTCCTTGGTGTTGAGTGCAAATGATTGTAACGTTGAAGACAGTTTTGCTCTCTGGGTATTTGCACCAATTACTAAAATCTCTGTTTTGTCTTGGTTCAACTGTTTTCAGGCATGCAAGCTTCTATATCAGAAATGCACTTAACTAAGGTGTCAATAGGGCTAAATTCATCTGGGGATACCGAAATATAGAGCTGAGTGCCATCAGCATTACTGTGAAAATTAATGTTGTGTTTTCTGATGACAATGCCCAGTAGTAGTATATATAAATATAGAAAGTAGTGAGGGCCAAGATCCCTGGGGAAGGCCACATGTTATGCTTACTTTTTCAGAGAAATGGTCAACTAATGCCACAAAGAAATCTCAATCCTTCAAGTATGACCTGAACCATTTTAGAACTGTGCCAGACAGTTTGAGTCTGTATAAAAGGGTATCATGATCGACAGTGTCAAAGGCTGTGGTAAGGTCAAGGAGAACAAGTATGGAGAACTTATTGGCATCTGTCTTCTTCATTGTGAGATCATTTATGATCTTGACTAGTGCAGTCTCTGTGCTATGGTTTGCCCTAAAATCAAGTCACAAGTACATCACTACAACAGAGGAAATCTTTCAGCTGATTAAAAACAAAATTTCTAAAAAGATATTACCGAAACAAACTGTATGGAGTATAAGTTTTGAATACCCCCATTGTCACCCAGTTAATTCTCGATATGTACATGATACCACCCCTGAGGACAGAGAAAAGATCAACCAACTAATTCCGGGTTATTTTTTCTGAAAACATTTATAACAGTTTTATCTTGAATAACATGAATAACAGCACTGAGTTTATGCTGTAACAATATGCCACAGTGGAACTTTACTACCTCCTACAGGTTGATATCTGTATCAAAGAATCAAAATGAGTACATGGACATCCCCTGAACAGACCACATTTTACATTTTCTCCCCTTGTTTCACCATGTTTATTGATGGGTCACTTCTATGATCACACAGTTATAGAAAACTATTCACTAACAAAGGTACTTGAAAAACAATGACCAAAACCTTTCCCTTAAACCAAACCCCTGTACCATTTCTGCAAATAATATGAGCATAGTTTTCCACTCAGATCACAATTCTAAGTCACACTTATTTTTATTACTTTACACACAATTCTCTACTTTTGGCACAGTTCTCATGAATGTCATTTCTTAAATTCACATGGAAAGCACTGCCAGTTTACAGTTTTTTCAAATGTTTCCATGCGTTTTCTGAAACCAACCATGTTCTCAAAACTCAAAACGTAAACCACAATACCATTAACCATGCTGGAAAAACTCACAAATCTCTGCCTAAATTAAGCATTTCTGTCAAAACCACATTGCCTCTTCTCAAAATCTGAATTTTGTGTCAAAATGACATGCACATGTATCATATGAATTAACCTTACTGAGAACCAATTGGGTTTGCTCAATGCTGTTATTAATAGCTTATCTTATCAGTAGGCTTATGCTCTTTGCATTTTCAATATTGCACAGAATATTACAGTATACAACAGAAGTGAGTACACCCCTGTGCAATATCACTTAATTGTCAAATTATTCAATATTGTATCACCTCTCAATAATTGGATTATGTCTAAATTGACAAGTAGAGTATTTCCTCTTATGAACAATCAATAAATACTTTAGAAAGACTATATTGAAAATACAGGCCTCAAAGTAGAAACTCAATGCAACAAAAGTGAACCTGTGATCGTTGAACCAAAATTGAGTACACCTGTGATTTCCAATTAGCCTAATTGCATGGACATGGTTATGAAATTACCTGTGAACACTGGAACTTTCTCAATTTTGGACCGATGAGCTGTGTCTATCTGCATGTCTGCATCATGGCTCCACATGGAAAAGAATTGCCAGAGGAAATGAACAATCTGATTGTGAGACTTCACAAAGATGGAAAATGATACAGGAAGATTGCTGACCAACCAAAAATCAGTAGAAACACAGTTGCAGCAGGAGGTATGGAACGAGCCATAGTCCCACTAATCAGAGCCGCAGTGGCCGTCCTCCTAAAATGATGCCACGGACAGTGCGCTACTTGCACAATCTAGCTCTGAAAAACAGACAGGCAAGTGCTTCAGACTTGGCACAGGGGTTATTAATGGAAATTGGAGTTTCTGTGACAGCTCAGATGGTGTGAAGGACATTGCATAGCGTCAACCTCTATGGACGGCGTCCAAGAAAAAAACCTGTGTTTGCTCTTCAGCACAAAATTGCAAGATTAAGCCTCGCTAAAGAGCATGAAAAGAAGCCTGCTGAATATTGGGAGCACATTCTTTGGTCAGATGAGACCAAGATAAATTTGTTTGGCTCAGATGGGGTCCAGCATGTTTGGCGTGAACCTGGCCAGGACTACCACAGTAAAGCACGTAGGTGGGAGTGGGCCTGCATGAGTGCATAAGGTGTCGGGGAGATGACATTTATAGATGGCACCATGAATGCCTGGGGATATACCAAAATACTGGCTGACAAGATGACTCCCAGTCTCCAGAAGCTTGACAGAAGAGGATTATTCCAGCATGATAACAATCCCAAGCTCACTGGCAAAATCACACAAGAGTTTCTAAAGAAGAAAAGAATGAAATCCTGACTTGAATCCAATAGAACACCTTTGGGGTATTTTAAAGTGAAAGGTAGAGCATCACAACCCCTCCAGCAAAGAGCAGCTGAAAAATATTGTCTCTGAAGAATGGCAGAACATCTCTCCAGAAATTTGTGCAACATAGGTAGCCCAGGAAGATTGAGTCTGTCATCAAAAATAAAGGTGGACATACCAAGTATTGAAAAAATAAAAGATTTGAATCTCAGTAATGAAAGGTGTATTGACTTTTCTGTGGGGCCCATATTGTTTATATAGTAAATCTAAACTGTTTGTTTTTTTACTTAAGAGCAAATATCCTACTATTAAACTTAGAAGTAATGCAATTAAGGTGTAAGGTGATACAATTTTGAATCGTTTGACATTGTCACTGTTATGTTCCTGTGTTCTGTGTGTTAGTGTATCATTGTTTAGTTTTATTTATTCTTGTAATTTATTATTTTTCATATTTCATGTCTGGTTCTGTTTATTTTCATAAGTATTTGCACTCGTCCTCCCCTGTTATGTCTGCGTCTGAATGTTTTCCAGTCGCGTCACTCCCCTGTTTGCGTGCCCCACTATTCAGGTGTTTGCGGTATTTTCAGGTTTCCAATTAATTCCTCACTCACGTTTCTTACTTCCTGCTTTGTCTTGGTAGTTAAATGTTGTAAAGCACTATTCTTACTAACCACTATTAATCTAGGTTTTGTACAGTACTAATCCGATTAATACACTTACTGTCTGTTTAACTAACAATCACTTTTATTGGGTAGTTTAGAAATATTCACGTTACTAACTCACTAACGCATCTCTTAGCATTTCTGCGCTGTTCTATAACTCCGCCTTCCTATGCTATCCCTTATTACTTGTTTGTTTCAGCGAAGTGTTCGCACCTGTCTCTTAACTATCACTACGTCTTCAATCTATGCATTGTCTACTCTCTAGTCCAGAGCCGTTTGTTTTACATGTGTGTCTTTGTGAATCCAGTCCGCGTTTTCGTTTTCCCCCTCGTTATTGTCCTATTACCCTTTCATGTGTTTCACCTGATGTTCATTTGTTAGACCGCCCTCGCTCCCATGCCCCGCCTAGTTTGTCTCATTTCCCTGTGTATTTATACCTGTCCTTTTCAGTCGCACGGTGCTAGTTTGTCTTGTCCTGTTCTGTTCCCGAGCCCTTGTATTCCGTCCCCCAGTTCTAGCCTCCTTGTTTTCCTTGCCCTTGTTCCTGAGTCCTTTCCCTTTCCCTTTCCCTTTCCCTTTCCCTTGGTTATCTGGTTTTCTGGTTTTCTGGTTTTCTGGTTTTGACCCCTGCCTGCTTCCTTGGACTCTTCTTTGTGTTTTGGATTTTTTGTACCTCTGCCTGTTTGGACTGACCCCCTGGATTTGGACCTTGGCTTGTTTTTTGACTACGCTCTGTCTGCCCCTGCTGTATTAAAACCTGCCATTTTTCTGCACCCCTGTCTGCTACAGGTTCCTCTGTTCCCCCCGGCATAACGGTCACGTTTGTCACGTCATGTTTCATGTTCAGTCATTGTCTTAGTTCCGTTATTGTCATGTCACGTATTATGTTAGTCTAGCCTTGCCATGTTGTTATGCTTTATTTCTTGTTACATTTAATTTTCATGTCATGTTATGTTTCATGTTTAGTTATGATTTAACTGTTAGTCTTGTCTTGCCACATTATGTGGTTTATTCATGTCATATTTTGCAAACTTATGTCACGATTTATGTTTCATGTTCTGTTCATTGATTAGCATACACTTTTTTTGTGTCTTTCTGCATTCATGCTTTTTCCCTCTTTCCCTTTCTGTCACTCACGCTTCCCTAATTGTTTCAATTTCCCTTGTCTTCTTACTAATCTACTAACTTTAGATGAGGATTGGGCAATACTAACATTCTAACCATGTGTTCATGTTACCTTATGTTTTCTGTGCATTTTACTAACTAATTTACTAACGCTAGGGCAGGATAGGTTTATTACTAATTACTCATTATCTTGTTAACTTGTCAATCCTCCACACCTGATTTCCATTCCCATGCTGCTCTCAAGCGAATTGCCTACACCTGTCTACACCTGCATATATAGCTCAGTTCCATGTCATGTCTTTGTGAAATTGTTGCCTCCTGTTCGTCAGTACACTTTTACCAGTTTTGTCATGCTATTGTCTACCCGTTTAGATCCAAACCATCGGTTTTGACTTCTGTTTTGTTGAACATTGCCTGCCTGTACCACAAACTTTGCCTGCTGTCTTTGTGCTTCTGTCCAACCCCCCACGCAGCCGTCTCAGACATTTAAGTGATATTGCACAGGGGTGTACTCATTTCTGTTGAATACCGTATATAATATGAAACACAATACTTTTATATTTTTATGTTGTGGAGGATGTCCAGAAGGTGATATGATGGACAGAATTGTAGGTGGGCATTGTGTTGAACCCCTACTCCTCATCCTCCTCCACCTCTTACTAGTATTTCCCCATTCTGATGGTTGATGTGAACATTAACTGAAGCTCCTGACCCGTATCTACAGGATTATATGCATTGCACTGCTGCCACACAATTGGCTGATTAGATAAACGCATGAATGAGTAGGTGTAATAAAGTAAAGTAAAAAAGTGCTCGGTGATTCTAGTCGTGATTCAAGTATTGAGTAGTTGCTTCCACCAACAATAAGTGCAACACCCATCTGCCAACAGATGAGAGATGTCAGCTCTTTAAATGAGTCTGGCATCCCACAGATCCAGTTACACAGATTCCTTTGGAAGGGTACCAACCCCATAGCTTCCCTCATCAGTCACTGCATGCAGCACAAGGCAGAGTTGGACATTATGGAATAGCTTCCAGAAGCCTCTCAAAAGGGTTCATTGAACCACTGCCTGAATCACAGATGCCCTAATACTCTTGTGGCTATAATTGAGCTCCCCACAAGTCTTTCAGACATATATAGTGTCATTATTGGCTGGATCCTGCATTTATCTTCCGTAACTAAGTGACAAAGAGCTGATCTCTACTGACATGATTTCTACCTTGTTCTTTTTCAACTCAAGGAGGCTCCCGGTTAATGTCATTGTTCATGTTGTGATGTAAATTGTGGCAGAGTTTCCTGAAAGACCATAAGTGTGGCATTTATTGTTACTTCTAAGCAAATGGTAAGCCCAAAGCACAAAAAGATACAATAGAATAGATTCTCACATTCATGGTAAAATCAGGTAATTGCTTTCATTTTCTTTTATGATGCAGAGCTTGAATGCATTGTGTCATACTAAATTAAACATAAGCAGAACTGAAGGCAATCCAGGGACACTCTCTCGTTCTCAAAGCTCAAATCACATTGGGCAACATAAAGAAATTCCAGAAATGTAATAACATTTCAGCATTATTTTTATTAAACTTTTTTGCACGCCTGTAAAATAATGCAGGTATTGGAACATTCCAAGGGTACAATACAAAAACCTTGTGTGCAGACTTGTATTCATATTTTTACTCCCCATTAAAAGCTCTTATCTTGCTCCATGTGCTATACAAATGTCTCATAACTAAACATAAAGTTTGTGCAAAACCCCACTTTCTTGAATGTTTGTGTCACTGTTACCGGCTCAAAGTAACAAAGAAACAGCAGGAGAGACTTTGCAACTGTTTAGGGTTTAATTACGTGAAAAAAGCATATGCATTTCAAAATGATCTCAAACACCAAACAGAACAAAAGACAAAGCAAAGCTCCCGCCGCTTCTCTCGAAGGCCAGGCCCACTTTATGTCCTCGGCTGGGACACGCCCCGCGCGCTGGCACATCCCATCCAGGAACACATGGGACCAGGCCACAAGACACAAGAACAGAAATAAGCAACGTAATGCAGAATAAGGCTGAGAGGCCCAAGTGGAATTATTTGACAATGTTACTGAAACCATATATGTTCATTGGGGTTGAGGTCAGGTGATTGTTGAATGTGCGGAAATGATTGCTCTTCTTTAGTCTTTAAGCAGTTCTTGCAAAGTTTTGAAGTAACTAAAATTTGTTTTAAAATTTTCAAAAATCTAAAATTTTCTGTTTATTTCCAAGATTACATGACAGCAAATCTCAGACTTTTGGCCCCACTGTATGCATTTTAGTAGCAGTGCAGAGCCAACAGTGGCAACAGCTTATCTGGGGCCCCTGTGCTGACAACGAGGTACAAGCTTATTGGCAGTACAGGTGACTGCATGGATAAGATGTAAGTTGTTGGCAGAGGGTTGTTGTTGGCAGAACTTGCCCAGTAGAAGATGAAGGGGGAGATTCACAGACAAAACTCTTGCAGGTGCATGTGTCAGGAACCTGAGCAATCTGAGCACTTTCACCCATAAGTATTTTTTTCCCGTTCTACCTTCCAGGAATCCGCGTACCACAATCAATACCAGTCCAGAACAAACCAAGTTAAAGACAAATGCACAGACTTGAGCAATTTGTCAAATACAGTTTAATGAACCATGCACTCACGCTTCCCCTTACTTTTCTCCTTCCGTTAACACGGTCAATTCCACCTGACTCACCCTGCTAAGTAAGCAGTACCCAACACTCATAGCATACGAGCTCACAAGTACAAGATGAGTGCATCTGAAACAAGGCTAATGCACCCTCATGCTCACACCCCTGGCACACCATCAGAAAGGCACGCTTTGACTCTCACCCATCCTGCAGCATGCCTCACTAGGGGTCGAACACCTTTGCTCATAATCTGGAGGAGCAGCTTCCCAAAAACACAGACATGCTCACACACACCGGCAGGGGAAGAAAGGGGAAAAAAAAAAAAGTGGAATGCAGCCATGATCTGTACTACTCTGCATGGCTCAACTCTGCCACATATACAGGGTTGAGGTTTGATAGCCGGTTCCATTTTGGAACCGGTTCCGTGAAGGCTAACTATTCTGGGTTGAATAAGCTCCAGATCTCTTTTTGAATCTTTGTGTCTCACCTACCGCTGTGCTCACACACGCAACCTACACGTTGTAATCATGGATAGGCAAACACACTCAAAAGTGTGGGTGCATTCCACCAAAATCTAAATGTGAAATACAATATTTGTGGCGAGGTGTTACAAGGGCGGAACGACAAGTCCGTTGCTGAAACATTTATCCGCTCAGCGCTAAATAAAAAGGAAAGAGTGTGGAACTTTACCTCTTTGAGGAGAGTCTCTCAGTTAGCAGTGACAGTAGCCAGTTCATCCTCATGTAACTTGAGTTTGTGTTAGCTAAAACAGGGCTGTATGGGGTGTCTCGGCGGTGCAGCCTGCAGAGCACTGACCGCATACTCATTGTGAGCTGCGACGTCAACGGTTCAAATCCGACCATCTGACAATTTGTCGCATGTCTTTCCCTCTCTCGCCCCCATTCTTCCTGTCCAATAAAGCTGAAAAAGGCCTAAAAAATATCTTTAAAAAATAAAAAATAAAACAGGGCTGTACAGAGCTACTGTTTTGGTTGGATTTGACACTAAAAATGATTTTGTGCAGCCATTCACAAGTGCGATGATAGTTAAAGACAGAGGTAAGGAAATGATGTTAGAGCTTACAGTAAGTCAAAAAAGTGAAAGGCCCGTTTAGAAACATTGCTACAGAAGCTAGAAGAAAGGCAGTTTCTGAGAGGATTTTAAATTATATTATCTCTCTATCTCCACACATATCTGAGGCCTTGGCAGGTCCTGCGCCCAGCACAGTTGAAGGGTCTATGAAGGGTAAATACTGTTCAGTTTAGCAGCGAGAGGGAAAACGATTGCGGAAGGAGTGAGTGACTGCCACAGAGCACAGTAGATTCCCCAAGGTTTAGGTATTACTTTTGAGGTCAGTGTTGGTAATAGCTCAAATAGGCAAATCCAAAATGAGATATGTTAGGTCCTACTATGCCCTGCTGCCTCTGTCAAACTATTTTCGCAGACAGTTTCCTTGCTCTGTCCACTAACAATGTGTCCAAAAGATTGGATAAGGGATTCAAAAGGATTCAGATAAGATTTCCCACCCACCCTCAATCAGCCCCTTCGGTGACCACAGGATCTGCAGCCCCTCCAATTTGTTTAGATCGTCCGTTCAGCTGCCAGCACTGGAGTTTGCACAGCTGGCAGAGGGAAGGACACCTTAGCCAGTGGACCATTTCCTAGCCGCAGGGCCAGGGAAGTCTTATTCGGTTCATTTTTAACATATGAAATGCACACCAAAGAGAGTTTGCTCAACTGTCTACACCCAGCCCCTTTCATCTGTTTGCAGGGACATGATTAATAATACCAAACAAGCTTGTTTCATTACTACATTACCCACCCCTGTCCCCCACAATCTACTCAATCTCTTCATGTAATGCAATGTACTGGCCTGCTACATGCTGGCAATGATTGGCATGTGTACCGAGTGGCAAGAAAAATCTTTTGATTTTGTTAAAAAGATTGGCGTATGGAGTCAATGATGACATACTGTATGAAGGCTGTGAAGTGACTCACACTAAGGGCATAAACATGATTACAGATGGATCTCATATTTCACTATTTGTGGCAGGTGAAATATGTGTTTTCACATGAGTACACAATAGATGCTCAATGCATATATAAACGAAATAGCAACAAGAAAAGTAACCACTTTAGTTTCTGATGTACTTCACATTTTGAAGTTTGTAACTATTTAATAGTCTTCGTAAATGTCACCCATCTGCCCAATCATATTTGGAGGTCTGTTCAATCAATGATTTGATTGATCATCCAAATTCTGACCGTCACTCATTGTTCCGTCCGCCATATGCCTTTCCATCCATCAGATGAGCTGCAATGTCATTGCATCAGAGCTGTGCACCTCACGTACAGCTAGTGCAGGCAAATGGAGGATGTTTGTTTGATTAGCCAGAGGAACCACTGATGCCTGCTGAGGAGGCTGGACCTTATCAAATCTGGTTGTCGCTTATAGCCTATCATCAACTGCCCAATTGGGCTGCCATTGTTGGTACTGCCACGGTCTGTATTCATTCCATGGACTACCTGCACACTTCTGGCAAAATGCTTTTGTTGAATGGGCATCCAACAAAAACAATAACTTAAACTGCTATAATGCTGGTGTGCTGTAATCTGGGATAGTCTTAAATGATGACTAGAGTACAATGTCTGTATTGTTTTTGCATCTTCCTCTCATATGAAATTGCCAGTCTCTGTCTGCTATTATTTAGAACCACCAGCTTTCTATGCATCTAAATTTCTGTCATGGTTACCAATGTACCATGACAAAAAAAGGCTTGAAAAAAACACTAGAAAAAAATTATCGATTGCTCCTAAAGAATAGCCATTTCTAAAGAAAACATAATTAATGCAAATGATGAATATATATTTATTTTCTGAAATAATAATAATAATAATAACAACCCCACCATCTGACACACAGATGCCCGTATCTCTGCTTGCCTGAGTGACATCCAGAGCTGGATGGACAACCACCATCTAAAGCTCAACCCAGGTAAGACTGAAATGATATTCATCCCTGCCATTACCTCTCCCCATCTGGATCTCTCCATTTCCCTAGGGGATACCACACTGACGCCATCACCCTGTGCAAGGAACCTCAGCGTGGTGATGGACAGCAGACTGTCCCTGGTCTTCAACCTTCCCAAACACTCACATGTCTTTATTGTTCAGGTAGCAGTTGAAATTGTACTTTCCTCTAGGGTACTTTCCTCCAGAAGCAGAGCTATCTGTGCAATCAAACCCAGATCCAGGAGAGTGACAAACATGCGGTGGATTATAACATTTAGCTCCCAAGTATCTGCAATCTGGCTGGATTATAATAACGGTGCACTGTGAAATAGCCCCATTTTAAGATCAAAATGTAGAATTCATTTTATTCTGCATTTTTGGAGAGGTGGATGATGCGGTTGCACAGAACCTAGTTTGTTGGGTGCTGTTGACCTTAAAATATTGAATTGTGCTTTTTTATTTTCTTTAAGGGTTTGACTCCTCCCACTGCCATAGCTAAGAATTATGGGTCCACTGAAAAATATATTGGTCTGGGCTCCCTTTTTTTAATCCTACTGGAAAGCTGTGTGGCCCTAAAATTATCAACACCTTTCATCCCACAAGTGATGAACCTGCATCCTCCCATTTTGGTTGCTTTTGTTGTTCTGGTAGTGGTAGACTATTTTCAGAAATGTATGTTGTGTACAAAAACCATTTGCACATATATTGAGGCAGCAATTTCACTTTCTCCCATCGAAGGAAATTTCAATTTATTTTAATCATTGAAATTATTACATTTCTTCAGGAGTGGCACAGCTGTGTGGGTGTTCTGAATGCAGCGAAAGACACTGTCTGGAGAGCTCAGTGCATCCATTAAAGATTGTTATTTTTTATGCCTCAGTGATCTTTCCAAAAACACAAAGACAAGTCTATAATATATTGTCAATTTAGAAGGAACCTTGCTGTCTCACAAATATTTGGCAAAAGACTAAGGGCCAGATTTACTGAAGGACTATGACTGCTTTTCACATGTAAAAACAGCCACAATAAGGTCGCAATACTTAAGTCGGCTTTACTAAACGGTCACACTGGGTCAAAGTTGCTATTAGGATGTAATTTGTAGGGATTGGCTCACTCCTGTTGATGCATACAACTATTGTGCATACACTCAGTGATCAGTTTATTAGACACACCGGCTTCTTAATGCAAATATTTAATCAGCCAATCATGTGTCAGCAACTAAATGCATAAAAGCATACAGACATGGTCAAGAAGTTCAGCTGTTCTTCAGGCCAAATTCAGAATGGGGAAGAAATGTGATATGTGACTTTGACTGTGGAATGATTGTTGGTGCCAGACAGGGTGGTTTGAGTATCTCAAAAACTACTGATCTCCTGTGATTTTCATGCACAACAATCTCTAGAGTTTGCAGATAATGGTGCAAAAAACAAAAAACATCCAGTGAGCAGCAGGTCTGAAACTGTTGAAATGCGAAGCTATCAGGAAGGTTAAGGTTCTAATCACATACTTCTGGAGTGATCACATATTTGAGATGGAACGCACAAAAGGGTTAAGAACATGCAGGTTGCATGAACCCCTCTCCTAAATCTGGATACTTGTGTCATGATAGTGATTCTCAGCAAGAGTAACTCTCAAGACTGTTATCCTGTCAGATGAACTTCAATATGACATAAACTTATCTGTGACATGAGAGCCATACTGAATCAAGAGAGTTTCATGTCTTCCCTAAATAAATGATTACTGAACTCAAGCTGAGATGGAAGTCACAGAGATGTGAACAATGCAGTGTTTTCAGTGCGTGCTATGAAAGCTTAGTACTCTCCACTTGAAAACACACTTCTGCCGGAGCCATAATGGCCCTGCTCAGAGACTGTTCTGCTAACCCTGATCCACGCTCCATTTGCTTGCAAGACCAACACGCTGCATGCCTCGCCAGAGATTGGGAGTCGCACCCATACCAACTGTTTCCCTGGCTCACCGTATCAGTTATAAGCCCTCTCCAGATGTACACCACTTGCCATTCTGAATTGATGGAGAAGGCTGGAACAATGAGGATCACCAATTTATGGAGGATATAAAATTTATATGAGTTAATAAAAGGATATATGCAGCTAGAAGTGGTCCGGTTTTCTGGAAATTAAGAAAAAAATGAGTAGAGGGGGAAGTATTAAGGATAATTTTATTTTAAATCTGTTTCATGTATTGGTGGCCAGTCCTTCAGTCCCATCTGAAGACATCTGAATCTTAATTACATCAGATGTTCCACCACAGACACTGATACAGAAATATTGTTGATCAATGGGACAAGCAATAAGTCAATTCACCACTGTAATCTTTAATTAACATTAGACGTCTCTTTATACACTCAGTGAGCACTTTATTAGGTATTTATTAGACTTATTTTTTAGACTTATAAAGTCTTCTGCAGCTGTAGCCTATCCACTTCCATTTCTTCTCCATTCTGACATTTGGTCTGAAAAACAGCTGAACCTCTTAACCATGCCTGCGTGCTTTTATGCATATAGTTGCTGCCACATGATTGGCTGAT
Source organism: Conger conger (assembly GCF_963514075.1). Classification (NCBI taxonomy): domain Eukaryota; kingdom Metazoa; phylum Chordata; class Actinopteri; order Anguilliformes; family Congridae; genus Conger; species Conger conger. The sequence goes on along the minus strand of NC_083764.1, from coordinate 22,991,762 downwards.
TAGATATTTGCATTATTTGGTATATATATAACTAATCACTGAGTTTATATTACATTGTAGTATTACTGCTGCCTAGTATTGTCCAGTTCATCGTTATTTGTTTTGTTTAAAGTGTTTGAGCTCTTGCCTTCTTTCATATGCCTTAACAATCGGTATTACAGCCAAGTCTTACTGGAAAATGTGCCATACTGTACAGCGTACAGCGTACACAAATCAGGAAGTATAATCAGATCCAGATCCAGATCCAGATCCAAGTTTGGAGAGTGGTAATAAGGAGGACTCATATTCTTAGTGTGCTTCAAATGTAATTTTTTTCCAAAGCTTACACATCACAGTGTAAAAATATCAAAGTTCTTCGAAGTTATATAGTATATACTTTTTGTTATTTGACCATTTGAAAGATTCATTTCCAAGAAAACTATACAATCCAAAAAGGTATTCAAATAATTAAATTATTCGTATTATAAAACACATGACAATGACTTATGACAGTGTGTATCAAGACTGAGATTTTATGAACACTTTTAAAAATCACAATATTGTTGACCACTTCAGTCTAAATATTCAAGAGTGAAGTAGTAACCATATAAACTCTTGAGTATAATCATGAACAGCATATTGGAACCAAGTATTGAATACCCCCACGCTGCTCTAAGATTGATTCTAGGTTTCATTTTTATGCATTTCAAGAAGATGATATAAAAGTTTTTGTTTTAAATCCATGAACCCCTGAAAAACAATAAATATATTTAAAATTGTAATATTGGCTCCAATAACTTTCCTCAGTGCTAAGGACAGCATAACATAGGGTTAATATTTAATGTAAATTTTGCCTGAGCAGTATTGCCTTCTGCTTCTTGTATAATGGGCCGATGATTTTCTCTGTTGACGGAGTCCATGAAAAAAAACCTGACCTGTTTCATCAGAAAGGATGGGGCTGCTATTCTTCTGCAAGGCTGTGCGAGTTGGCTCCAAACCACTGCAAACAAATCCAGTACATTTGAACCAGGGACTCTAATCACTTGCACAAAACAGCTTATTAAATAATTAGCTGTGCCGTGTGTGGCTTGGACCTGTGCCTAAGAAGACAGCAGAGTCGCTGCATGCCTACGTCGCCCTGGGCGGAGAGCAGGTGGGGAGCAGGCAGCTGCTGACGTTTCTCTACCGGGGCTGACAGGAAGCTGCTCAAGGCAATGGGTGGGTGAGACAAATCGCATTTCGCCACAGTTACGAGAGTCCGCTTTGCAGCAATTCAATATCAGGTTCATTTGACTAATGCGTTTTAGTCGTGATGTAGTTAGAAGTCCCAGTTAGATCGCGGGATTTTCTGCGCATGCACAGGGCAAAACAACAGAAAAAAAAGCACCTGATAGCACCACTATCAGTTGACACGTGGCACCTAAGGGCAGCTGTCATAGACCTTCGTGCAGTTCTTACATCGCACCCTTCATCCAGCCCTTCGCGTCACAGTTCCAGGACCGAACCACTCCTCTTGTTCTGTGAATAACTCACTGCACACTCCCTTCAATTATTCAGAGTTCTACCTTTATTTTTTCATGGGATGAAAAACACACAAATCCTTGAGATCTGATCCAGCAGAGAATACATCCGTTCCAAAATTAACCAACTGAAATCTATAATTTAAGACAAATTTCACTGCTGGATCCAGACACGGCAATTTCACTGCCATACTGTGTTTTTATCATTTAGATTCATGTCCATCGAGGCACAGAAGGTCTATTTTGCACGCAGTACCAAATAGTTTATATTGGTAAGTGAAAATGTTCACCTGAGGATCCTAAGGCTCATTTTGGACCTCTGCTCAGAGCAAAAGAAAGTAAAGTAGGAAAAATGTTAAGTAAAATCTGGTCTGAACCATTTCATGGGAGCCAGAGGGAATTGGACTTGTTGCCTTGTTTGACTGTATTCATACAAGCTTGACCAGCACCAATGTGGTCGGGCTTAAGCTGATCACAGTCACTGCATAGTGTTTATAGCTATATTAAATTATATCCATATCCATAATTTGCATCCTTGCAGCGCTGTTGGAGGATTGTTTTTTCTCAGTGAATGCAAAACTTGCAAAAGGCTTGGGGATTATCCAGCTGAATTTTTGCAACTGAGATTGCATTGATGTTTCTCTTGGTTAGCAGTGGTTTCCACCTTGCTACTCTCACATGAATCCCTTCTTGGCTCAATCTCTTTCTTATTGTAGATTCATAAAAACTGATATAGCTCAGGCTAGAGATGCCTGCAGGTCTTTGGATGTTCTTCTGGGATCATGTGTGACTTCCTGGATTAGTTATCACTGTGCCCTTGGAGGAATTTTGGCAGGCCAGACGTCCTGGGAATATTCACCACTGTTCCAATTATTCTCTATTTGGAGACAATGACACTGCGGTCCACGGGTAAAAAAATTGTGTCCAAATGTTTTAGATGTGGTTGTGTATGTGTATGTACACATGCATAAATAAGGGGGTGTGTATGTACATACATGCATAGGAATTGTATTAATGACAATCAATTAAATTCTATAATATTGGGGGGTTTTTTAATGCGTTTTGCGTTTCCTCAGGTTCCATTTTTCTAATGTTACTTTTTGTCTAAGGATCGGAAACCAGGAAGGAGGCAAATACTTTTCCATGGCACTAAATGTGTTTGAAGCATACTCCCCTCTCTCCCACAAGTATCAATGCAACTGAGAGGAAAGTTTTTGCAAAACCTTTTGTACCAAAAAATAAGAAAATCTCCAGACTTGAAGAGATTTCCATATTTTTGAAGCTTTGGTAAATCGCCATTTCTGCCTGCCCTTGCACAAAATTCATGACACTGTCTCTTTTGGTTTGTTGAATTAAAAATAGGCGACAAAAGCAGCATTGGCAACAGTTTTAAAAATATATTTAAAAAAGCATTCAGTGTAACATTTTTAACATTTTTTAATTATGTTCTTGTTGGCAGAAAATGTATTTGTCAACGATGGCCAGATTTAAAATGGGCACAGAAGCCTAAACTCTGATTATGCCAGGAAGCAGACTCTCAAGTTTGTTGGTTTCACAGTGGTTTACATAGTGTTCTCTGAGTGCAAGTGGCTCAACCTCTGTGTCAACACTGACCCCGCAGGCTGTGCATACGTTTTGAGCGTGTCCTTACACAAAGTCTCAATGTCCTACAGTGGTGTGAAAAAGTGTTTGCCCCCTTCCTGATTTCTTATTTTTTTTGCATGTTTGTCACACTTACATGTTTCAGATCATGAAACAAATTTAAATATTATTCAAAGACAACACAAGTAAACACAAAATGCAGTTTTTAAATGAAGGTTTTTATTATTAAGGGAGAAAAAAAATCCAAACATGGCATCCCTACATGGCCCTGTGTGAAAAAGTGATTGCCCCCTAAACCTAATAACTGGTTGGGCCACCCTTAGCAGCAACAACTGCAAACAAGCATTTGAGATAACTTGCAATGAGTCTCTTACAGCGCTGTGGAGGAATTTTGGCCCACTCATCTTTGCAGAATTGTTGTAATTCAGCCCCATTGGAGGGTTGAAGGCATGAACCGCCTTTTTAAGGTCATGCCACAGCATCTCAATAGGATTCAGGTCAGGACTTTGACTAGGCCACTCCAAAGTCTTCATTTTGTTTTTCTTCAGCCATTCAGAGGTGGACTTGTTGGTGTGTTTTGGATCATTGTCCTGCTGCAGAACCCAAGTTCCTTTCAGCTTGAGGTCACAAACAGATGGCCGGACATTCTCCTTCAGGATTTTTTGGTAGACAGCAGAATTCATGGTTCCATTTATCACAGCAAGTCTTCCAGGTCCTGAAGCAGCAAAACAGCCCCAGACCATCACACTACCACCACCATATTTTACTGTTGGTATGATGTTCTTTTTCTGAAATGCGATGTTACTTTTACGCCAGATGTAATGGGACACACGCCTTCCAAAAGTCAGACCACAGAGTATTTTCCCAAAAGTCTTGGGGATCATCAAGATGTTTTCTGGCAAAATTGAGACGAGCCTTAATGTTCTTTTTGCTCAGCAGTGGTTTTCGTCTTGGAACTCTGCCATGCAGGCCATTTTTGCCCAGTCTCTTTCTTATGGTGGAGTCATGCACACTGACCTTAACTGAGGCAAGTGAGGCCTGCAGTTCTTTGAATGTTGTTGTGGGGTCTTTTGTGACCTCTTGGATGAGTCGTCGCTGCGCTCTTGGGGTAATTTTGGTTGGCCGGCCACTCCTGGGAAGGTTCACCACTGTTCCATGTTTTCGCCATTTGTGGATAATGGCTCTCACTGTGGTTCGCTGGAGACCCAAAGCTTTAGAAATGGCTTTATAACCTTTTCCAGACTGATAGATCTCAATTACTTTCTTTCTCATTTGTTCCTGAATTTCTTTAGATCTCGGCATGATGTCTAGCTTTTGAGGATCATTTGGTCTACTTCACTTTGTCAGGCAGGTCCTATTTAAGTGATTTCTTGATTGAGAACAGGTGTGGCAGTAATCAGGCCTGGGTGTGGCTAGAGAAATTTAACTCAGGTTTGATAAACCACAGTTATGTTTTAACAGGGGGGGCAATCACTTTTTCACACTGGGCCATGTAGGTTTGGAATTTTTTTCTCCCTTAATAATAAAAACCTTAATTTAAAAACTGCATTTTGTGTTTACTTGTGTTGTCTTTGAATAATATTTTAATTTGTTTGATGATCTGAAACATTTAAGTGTGACAAACATGCAAAAAAATAAGAAATCAGGAAGGGGGCAAACACTTTTTCACACCACTGTATGTCCTGAATATTGAGTCTGCAGACTGTCTCAGTGACCATATGGGACATTGATTGCTCTGCATAAGAGTGTTTGCATAATCTCTGGTCTTGGAGACTGTTTTGACAGCCAGGGTGATGCATGTCCCTTCCAGTAAGTTTGCACGCACTGCCAAGTCACCCTGATTCAAATGATACCAGCAAGACGCTGTCATTTGTAAGATCTCACTAAGCAGAGGGAGGGTGTCTGACCAAACAGCCATTGGAAAATAAGTGGCTGAATCAGAAGCTGTCAACGGCTGATCGGCTGGGGTGGATCTTCTCGTCTCCCTCAACTTTATAGCCAAAATAATAGAGTATTCAACCGAAAAACTACGTTTCAAAGAAGAGATAATGATTGCCAAAAAAGACAGGAAATTCACAGAAGCACCGAGAACAGTATCTTGACCTATGCACTGACAAGGCTTCCAACACACAATGCATTAATACCTGCTATAGGTAATGTAACTATGGTGGTCTACTTAAAACCAGCCAGAACAGACAGTAGTCGTGAGCGTGAGGTGGTGGTTTGGAGAGGGGGAGGTGCCAAGCAGCCTGTGGAGGCTGAACGAAGAGGTCTGGCAGGGGTGGAGAGTCTGATGATTTTTTGGAGGTAAGCTGGGGAAGACCCCTTAACTGCGTGGAAGGCTAGCACCAATGTTTTGAATTTGATGCGAGCCATGACAGGCAGCCAGTGGAGGGAAGTAAGCAGGGGGGTGACATGTGAGTATTTGGGAAGGTTGAAGACCAGACGAGCTGCTGCATTCTGGATAAATTGGAGGGGTCTGATGGCGGACGCTGGGAGGCCAGCCAAGAGGGAATTGCAGTAGTCCAGGCGGGACAGAACCATCGCTTGGACCAGGAGCTGGGTAGAGTAGGGGGTGAGAAAGGGGCGGATTCTCCGTATGTTGTATAGGAAGAACCTGCATGACTGGGTCACCGCCGCAATGTTCTCGGAGAGGGACAGTCTGCTGTCCATCACCACGCCGAGGTTCCTTGCACTGGGTGATGGCGTGGGTGTGGTAATGGAGAGATCCAGAAGGGGAGAGGTATTAGCAGGGATGAATATCATTTCAGTCTTACCTGGGTTGAGCTTTAGTTGGTGGTTGTCCAACCAGCTCTGGATGTCACTCAGGCAAGCAGAGATATGGGCTGAAACCTGTGTATCAGATGGTGGGAACGAGATGAAGACACCCCTTTGCCTTTGATTTCCGAGCCTGCCTTACCCTCTTGTTTTGTTTGCCATTCTGATTTTCTGGTTTTTGATATTCTGCTTTGTTTACTGACTTCGATTTTTGCCTACACCCTTTTGTACTTTCGCCTTTTGATTTTCTGGATTTTTGACCTCCTTGCCTGTTTTTTCGACCATTCTTTTGCCTTCTGTTTTTGTCTTTGTATTAGATCTCCTGGCTACGATTACGGACTAATAAACTATGATTTTGGATTATCCGTTGGTCTGCGTCTGGGACCTCAGCGCCGTACATAACACACAAATGCTTTAAACTGTATAAACTTGTTGATAAACAAAGAAAAATATTATTTATATTAATTATATTATATTACTACATTTTAAAAGATGCATCCATCTAATTCTACATCAGTTTCACACATCTTCCCTCCATTGGGGATTAACACCGTGCCTCTGTTAATATGCATGCAGCAAAGGCGCATGTCCTGTTTTAATCCCTTTCCAGCCAGGAAAGGTAATGGCTGCTCTTCTCCAGTACAGAGAGGGAGAACCGCTGGCCATGTCAGCACTATATAGGACTAGATTCAGCAGTAAATTATGCTGATACAGTATGGAACACATGTGTTGACTTAATGGCTTTACGCCATCAAGGGTCCAAGGTATCAAATGAGCCTGAAACCATGCTGCTGCCAGATATGCAGTAGATAATACAAGCATTGTTTCTCCTGACAAATTTTCCTGTTGAAGTCAATGGAAAAAACATTAAGGAGAAACAATTCTTGCTCAGGGGTGTACCAGGGTGCGGTGTGTGTGAAGGAGACTGTTTTGTGGAGCTAGTGTCTCGAGTGACTTAGAGAGGAGGTTATTGTAGTGAGAGAATAACTATTCAGAGGTGGTGCAGTGAGTGTCAGGGATAGGTCATGCTATAATCTCTTGTGTAAAATTATCAGGGTCAATGTTTTTCACATTTCTGAAAGAGATGGTGCATTTAAATTTTTCGAAAGACGGTGGGTTTATTCAACTTTTAAAAATAATAACTTTCTGTGGTTAGAAATAGGAAGTTCACTGCTGGTAATATTGGAAGGGGTAATACCAGAGGGGCAGACAAGGTCCAGACCTGTTGTGAGTTAACATGTTGTATGATATCAAGTAAATCCAGCAGAGGGCTAAATTCGGTAGTGACATTACAGCAGGAAGAGTCAACGTGAATTTTAAAATCACCCAACAGAAGTACATTTTGAGACATAGCAGGGACAATACAGTTGAGATCTTGTCGTATTATTAAGACAATCAGAGCTTGTATAGCAGGATCCCCGCGGGAATTGGCAGGAGCAAGCAGCAGGCAGCACCACGGATGCTAGGCTGGTATGCTAGCCAAGCCAAAAATGGCTATAGCCAGACAAGAAAGGAGGGGATCGGTTACACTCTCAATTAACTCTCTCAACATGAACTTGGGAGTGGAGGCACAAGTCCAGCAAAGTTACAACCAATGACTCAGTTACTGTCCAGTTACATTGGCTTCAAAAGGCTTGTAATTTCCAAAACTGGAAAAAGAAAACGACAATGAAATGATAAACAAGGGAGCTCAAGAGCCAGCGGTCCCTCATCCTGGAAGGCCAATAATGACGAGTGCTTAACTAAAGTAGTTTAATAGCCTACATTTAATACCTATAACGATTTTGATTGAGCCCCATGTGTTCAAATAGGAGTGAAAATATTATTTCAGTAATCCCACTATTATCATTCTCCAGTGGATTTTCATGGTGGAGCCCATAAATCAGATTCATTGAAGAGCTCTTGCCTTGGACTACAGAAGAGCCATCTGTGAATGGCTTTGCCAAGTATCCATTGCTATTGTCTATTTTCAAGGCCTAATGCTCTGAATGTTGGTTTGGCATTTAATAAAAATATGGTCTGGAAACAAACACTGCTTGCCATCATGTGCTGGGCAAATTTAATGGAACCCAAGGCTGCCTGTGATAAATTCCTGGTACAGCCCATTATAGTATGGAGCTCAGCTCTTTCAATACAAAAAGGGGTTTTAAAAAATTATCTTCCAAGGTCATTTCTGTTAGTGAAAATATGGAACCAAATTGAACCAAACTCACAGTGCCAAAATTTAAAGTTTATCTTGCAAAAAGCTGAGCACTGCTACAATCAAGTTCAATTCACCATGCCTGAGATAAAAATACTGGGTGGTTAATCCTGTTAAAACATTTTTTGGCATGGATAGACCCCATGATCTGCTACTGAATATGTACTGTGCCAGTGCGAACTGTGGCCGGCAGTCCCACAGGGGTGGGATGGTTTTAGCAAGCTGTGATGGCAGCAGTTCATCACTCACCAGGGATCCCACGAGTTGATCAGGTAATGTAAGTGTCTTTCTTTGACCAATTTCTGAGTGAGACCAACTTTAGCTGACACCACATGATTTAGAGGTGCTTGTCTGCACTCTTCCAAATTGACAGCAGAAGTTGTGTTGACCATTGCAGCATGAGCATAATTGGGCATTCCAAACTAGGTAGAAAGAAAGGCAATGCTGAACCCGACTGCAAGTAAAGGACAATACAATTTGTGAGGTGTTCAGTCTGCTGGCTGATTCATTATTGAACCCCAGTGTTATTTTACACTGCATATGAATTATCAATCGAACATGCCAGCAGTACTTTCTCACCTGGACAATTAGGCTACCTATTTTCCTTTAAAAGTAATAGCCTTTTCATGTATAACCCATTCTTATTATCTCACTTGTCAGGCAAATACCTTTCATTCACCAAGTAATCATGCTTTGCAACGTTTATTCAGAACCTTAACCTCATTAAAAGAAAGTGCAACTTCCAATTTGTAGCTGGGAATAATTAACAATGTACACCATTTTTGGTGAAAGAACTAGCTGTAACACACAGAGGGTAGGCTACTCCCAATAGCACTCATTGGAAAGAGTGAACACCAGACAAGATGTTATAACATAAAATACAAAAGTTTACTTTGAAATGTCAGACTAAATGAAGTGAAGCCTGTGGATCTAGTACAGGCAGACAACTTGAAAAGCACTGTCTGCTCACATGATGTCTTAATAGGAGGAGCTATTTAAACCACCAACCGTATCTTCACACCATTCAGCCGCTGCAGCACTGCTGTCATTGCTCGTTCTGCGTATGAGGCTGCCATGGGAACAGTGAGGCACAGAGAAAACGAAGCATCATTTGGAATTTTACTAGCAGTGATCCGAATGCGCGGACGAAAAGAGTACCTGTTACGAAAAATGACATTTTCCCGAGCACAAGTGTTGTAGAAGCACAAGTGTTGTACGAGCCATTGGATCATTATCTGTGATGATCGGCATATTTTATTTATTCATTTATTTTAATTGACTGCAGTAGCTGTACATCAGTAAGAAATGTGTAACATAAACTTCATACTGTTACGTGATATGCCAGTATTCTTAAATAGCTGACTTTACCGTTTGAAATTATACAGCACCATGGTGCTGATCCGAACGAGGGGAGGGGTTCCTGTACAAATTCAAAGTCAACAAAATCGAAACGTCCTGTGTTTATAAAAACTTGATTTTACAATTAGTTACCCAGTGGCAAGCCACTTGCCATGCCTATGGCTTGCAGATCACAGTTGCTGTCTCTCCATTTTTTCTATTTCCCTTGAACATCGGTAAAAAACACTTCAGCTCCTTATCTCTTTGATGAATGTTTTCCTTCTCCACTGCGGTTTTCCGTCATATTAGCTATATCCTGTAGAAGCCATCTCTGAGATCGCTGTATATTTAAATAACAGAAAATTATTAACTATTAAGTCAGCTGCCCAGACATTTCTTGAAATTAACCACTAGGTTCTTTTAAATAATCATCATGCCAAAAGTCCTCCTTGAGCTTATGTTTGGAGAAGAGAAGGTAAAATGAACCTGGCCTGGGGATATTATGTAATTGTAATGTCATCACACAGATAACAGGCAACAGGCAAGTATTTGTTTAATGATGAAAGTCTATTGGACCTGTCACTTTACATTATATTACATTACTGGCATTTGGCAGACGCTCTTATCCAGAGCGATGTACAGTTGGTTAAACTAAGCAGGAGACAATCCTCCCCTGGAGCAATGCAGGGTTATGGGCCTTGCTCAAGGGCCCAACGGCTGTGTGGATCTTATTGTGCCTACACCAGGGATCGAACCACCGACCTTGCGTGTCCCAGTCATGTACCTTAACCGCTACGCTACTTTACTGTAAGTTCTACATTTACATGTTTTTCTTCCTTTTGTAGGCTATGTCGCAGCATTCTGCATTAGCGAAAATCGTAGCCTACTGTATGTTAGGTCATAGCCCATTTGAAACAACTCTGTCACATTTTGCTAGCTCCCGATAATACATTAGCCTATATTTTTTGGCAATTTAAAACTTCCCAACAATAATAAAAATATAATAATAATTAGGCTAGAGCGAAAACGATAAATAACTACACAACTTCTGTCACGTTTCAGGTCTGTCTTGCCATGTTTTATGTTTATTCATTTTGTCATAGTCACGTATTGTCTTATCACGTATTATGTTAGTCTAGGTTCGTCATGTTGTTTAGTTTGTTTCGTGTTACGATTTATTTTCTTGTCATGTCTAGTTATGTTTCATTACGATTATTTAACCTTGTTATGTTGAGTGGTTATCGTCTTTGTTCGTTTAGTGTTATGTTTTGATTTATGTTTATTGTTATGCAGACTGGTCATTGTTTAAACATACACTTTTACATGTCTTTCCGCAAACCTTGCGTTCCGGCTTTCTCTCTCACTCTTTCTGTCATTCACACCCTAATTGTTTCTATTTGTCTATTTACTAAAACTACTAACGCTAGATCAGGATTGGGTAAAACTAACAAACTAATCATGTGTTCATGTTACCTTACATTTCTCGTGCATGTCATTTACTAATTTACTAATGCTAGGGCAGGATAGGTTTATTACTAATGATTACTAATTACCTTGTTAAACTTGTCATCCATCGCACCTGTTTTCCATTCCCTTGCTGCTCTCTAACTAATTGTCTACACCTGTCTACACCTGCATTTATAGCCCAGTCGCACTACTGTTCTTGGCGAAATTGTCTGCCTCTTGTACGTCAAAGCAACTCTTGAGCATTACTGTCATTGATTACTCGTTAAGATCCAAGCCTGTTTACCGAACACTGTTTATTGATTTCTGTTTCGTTGACCATCGTTTATTTTTTGACCACGTCCTCGCCTACCGTCTTTGTACCTTTGCCTCGCTGATTGTTTTATGGTTTCGACTTCCGCATCACCCTGGACTACAACCCTGCCTGCCATCCGCCTGTACTTCTGCCCCACTGACAGCCCTCCTGCTACCGGACCTCCCTGCACGTCTACCGACTACGAGTTTGCCTCTTCCCTCGGCACCGTGCTTTTTGTTTGTTTATTGTTTGTTTGGCTGGATCTACGTGTATGGGCTTGTTTTGACTACGCTCCTGGGATTCGTCCCGAATAAAGCCCTGACGGGACTTTATCTAACTATTGTTTCTGTAGGGACTACAACTTCCACATTCCCACAGGAAAATTCTGCGACGTCCACCACAAATGACGTCTAACTTGGTTCAGCCAATCCCGTAATGGCGGGAGCAATAAACGGTCCCGTATAAGAGCAAGACACGTTCTTGGGATCTCTCTTCTGCTTTTTCTGCCTCTTCTGCTTCTTCTCTTCGACGCACCCTTTTTGGCCATTCGCTTCAGCTCATCTGCTCCGAGACTCGGACAGAGGCTGAATGCTGCACAGCGCACTACCAGACCTACGGACACACCCAGTTACCTCGCGGTAACTTCGTGGCCTATAGCGAGTGGAAACTGGTGTACGCGGAACGCTACATCAGTTTACTCCTGCAAAGCTCACAACAACGGAACAGCAACACTTTTACACCTGGACACCTGCGTATGGACTCAGTAAGAAAACAAACATTCAGGCATAGCCAGTGTTTAGTTTAGTCTTAACTGTTTTTGTGAATCTGTGTTTCAATATTTACCATCCAACCATTGTAATGTGTTTGGTTAGCTACATATATATGTACGTGAATTGATTCGCCGTCTTTTGCGCATATATAGAGTAAAACTACGCAAGTAGTCCCTTCTCACAGCTGACTCTAACTCATTACCACACCCAGAACTCTAGCTTACTCAAGCTAGCTACTCCTACCTTTCCTTTGTTCAAGCGACACGCGCGCTTGCGCGCGCCACACACACACGCACACACACATACCCAACTAAATGTCCCTACTAATTCCCGTTCGTTTATCTGTTATGTGTTTGTATGTTTGTTTAATAAATATATTTTATTAAACCCCGGTGTCCGTTTTGGAATCGCATAGACATGAGAGCCGAGTTAAAGCAGTCTTTCGAAGAACTTCCAACCTTCAGGTTATCGGTATGTTCAATCATTAATATTGGTTATTTTAATTAATTAAAATACTATATTTGTGGTTGGATATTTCTGATAACAGTAATTTTATGAGACTGATTACTTTTCGCAGTTATACTGCAACACAACGTTTAACTGGCGCCCCGGTTTCGTAGAGAGTAAAATCCCTGCCTTATTTGGCGGCCCGTGCAAGGACCCTACATAATTTGGAGTCCCGTGCGAGGACCCCTACATATTTTGGTGCCCCGTGTGAGGAAGACTAGCTTTGGCTCAAATTTCATGTCTTGTGACTTCATAACGAATTCCCCTCCATATTTGGAGTCTGCATGAGAAAGACGAGCTTTGGCTCATGTCACATGACTCCAGAACGAATTCTCGGCATTCTTTCTCAGCTAAATTGCCACAAGTGCAATTTTCTGAAAAGACCACTAGACGTCACCCTTGTACCATTTTTGAAAGCCTGCATGAGCCGCTTTCTCAATATACTGCCCCCTCGTGTAACATTGTGGCATTACATTCGTAATCTTACACGGTAGTTTGTTGATTGGCATTTACCTTCCGGTATAATACGTATTATCAATAATAGTATTATCAGCCGCACTGTATTATTAATTATAATTACTTTGTCAAAGTAATTTTAATAATTAATTTTTAATTAATTAATTTAAATCCAAATTTAATTGTAATTTCAACCAATCACATTCTGGTATTTAGGATTAATGTGATCAGCATCACAGTTCCTATTTTATGGTCTGAATATCGGTCATTTTGCTGTTGTTGCATTGCAGTACCGCTAGTGCAACGCGAGTCCCTGTGTGATGCTATAGCTACCTTGTACTATAGTTAGAGAATATTCAAAGAGCGTTTTAAATTCTTTATCCTTCATCACAACTTGTATGTTGGATTGTGATTTTGGTAAACAATTCATTGCCAACTGTTAGGAGCTCAAGGCCCTTGTCAAATTGTTAACTTCAAGAGTACCCTCTTAAGTTACTGATTTTAGCTTTATTTAGCTTGAGATATGGAACCCATATCTATTGATGAGTACCTTTCCTTTTTAGCCCAAGGTTTAGCACCTGGCTACATAGCTTTCCTGAATCAGATGAACCTCACTGATTGTAGGAAAGAAATGTTCTCATTAATCAACGAGAAAGGTCACTCCCACAACCATTCAAAAGACCCAATTCTAAGTTGTCTGGTCTTGAATTTTGCCAGACAGATTAGTCTTGCTCTTCAGAGCAACAAAAACTTAGACTCAGAGATGGCATACCTCAGAGGACAACACACCAGTGTTTTACTTGAGCTTCAAACTGTTGGCAAGAAAGCAGTACAATACTTGCGTGATATGCATTCAGCCGAATCAGATCTTTGTTCCTACAGAGAGGAATTATTTCAGTTGAAGAGTGGATGCCACAAGCTACCACATCCACTCTCTTCTGTAAGCCTGCTTTCTCAGGCTTGCCCAACTCCAGCTTCTCCTGCTTCCTCCTTACACCACAAGGCGGGGGAAGGGGGGTCACAAATTGATTCGGGTTTGTCAGATCCCGGTTCCACAGCTTGCTCTGATGGAGACTCGTCAGTCTCCTCAGATTCCAGTGCTGTTGACCACCCATGCAATGGTTTGCCCACCTCTTCCCTGGAGAGGGAAAGGGGGGACTCCATCCCAACGGTGGTCGATCTCCGCAAGGGAGAAACAGTCAGGCAAGTACAGGACTGCACCTTCCATGCCAACCCCTCTCATGAGGAGGTCAGGAAACCCCCCCGTGGACACGGTAGAGGAGATCTAACGTTATTAATTGGGCACACAAAAAGCAACGCTAATCCCGCTAGCTTTCCCTTTATAACTGAGAGGATAGGTGACAGCTCTGTACAGTACACTGACAGCGACAATTCATCTTCTGCCAACCATTGTGAGAATGACAGTTTTGTAGCTCCACCCCCTAAAACCAAACCGAGGACGTCGAGCTCCGCATGAAACGCATTCACATTCAAATGTGATTTCAGGCTCTCCTTCTCCAAACAGGCAGACTAGTGCAACTTCACATGGTCTTCGCTTTGAGGAGCTAGAGGCCATGGCGAAGTATGTCCACACATTTGACCCGAAGGACTCCGAATTTAACATTCAGAGTTACTTGAGGGAAGTTGACTACTGTCTCTCGGATCTGCCCAGGGCAACCGATCGAGAAAAGGTACGACTTGTATGGAAAACCTCAACCAGAGAGATCCATACATTTATGGAACAACTTCCACCACAGTTTCGTTCCAGCTATCCCAAGGTTTGTGAAGTGTTGGTAGCTGAGTACCTGCCACGGTTTGATCAGGCCACAGCCATGATCAAATCTGTGGAGGTTAAACATAGCCGTACAGAACGACCAAAAGACTTTTACCAACGTCTTAAACATGCTTTTTTCCAGGGCAGAAACGGACCAGGCTTAGATGAAGATCAAGCCTTCAAATCCCTTTTTGTGCACAACCTGCACCCCTGTGTCCAAACTCATGTTTCACTGTTTTCAAGGGGCCAACACTCAGCCCTTGAATTAAGAAATGAAGCCCGAATGGTCTGGGACACTTTAAGGATTGTGCCCAGGAACGAGGTATTGGAAACAGCTAAGCACGTTGTTCCAACCAAGCCCGCCGGCACTTCCCAAGTTGCCCCATTAAAATCTAATGGCTCAAAACAACGGCATGTGAGTAAGTTCCCGGTTAAGAGCCACCGTGGTCGCTTCTCACACTCTGATTCCAGCCGGAATTGGAGAGAAGACCGACCCGGTAGGCCCAAGCCTCAGAGTCACCAGCATGACTCTGATAGGGAAGATACCTTGTCTGAAGAGAGCTTCTTCAGTTCCTCTGAGGACAACTAAAGCCTCTAACCTTTGTTCAGTAGTGTGTATGCCTTGAGTAACCACTCCAAAGAGCTATCTGGTCTTGTTCAACCTCCATCAAAAGACGTTGAATAAGACTGATCTATAGTCGTGGTCTCCTCACAGGCAGACTCCCAGCTGAAGCTTTGACCACTTTCTTTTGCACACCTTTCCTACCAAAGCGGGGGGGCAAAATAAACTGGTAGTTTATAGCAGCCACTTAGATTTGCATGTAGCAGCAGCAAACGCAGATCGTAAGTAGGTACTGTAGAGTTAAATCCGACACCTGTTATAACTCGTAAACGTTCATTGCTTCTTTCTACACCTACTGAACCATCTTAAAGTATTGCATGTAGAAACTACAGTGTAATCTTTACAAGTATATTGCCACACCCCAGTGTGCCTTACTCCACCTCTTCCCCAAGCAAGACAAGACCACTTGTGAGCTTACCACATCATTTAGAAATGAGACCACCTCTCCATTTCCTTCCTGATGACACAGCCATAAGGTTAAGCTTGGATACAGAAAGCTGCCCTAATTTGAAAATGCCCCCACATATTTCAGATGACAACCCTCGTCAGCAACCTGACTGTAGGGACTAGAACAATTGGTCAGTCTGAACAAGACTTCCAAAAAGGCTACAGCCTCTCCATCCTAGACCCCTACATCATCTGAGCATTTTCATGGCTGGGTCATTCCTGTTGGTGCTCCACCTTCTGGACACCATCCAATAACTAACAAAACACCTGAACTAACAAAACGACTAACCCTTTCACCAAGGTTTCTCATGTTTTGTGACAATGTATTCACTGTTCGACCTTAGTGTTTCACATTGTTTGTATCATGTGTTTTAGACCAGTTTAGTTAATTGTTGATAAATGCCTGGATGTTTGTCAGTCAATTGTGAACTGTGTTACCGACCCAATGTACTTGACCTGTGGACTGTGAACTGACTTTTGTGCTCTCGAGGGAAACTGGCTTCAGCCGCATCCTGAGACCACAGGGGGGATGTAGGGACTACAACTTCCACATTCCCACAGGAAAATTCTGCGACGTCCACCACGAATGACGTCTAACTTGGTTCAGCCAATCCCGTAATGGCGGGAGCAATAAACGGTCCCGTATAAGAGCAAGACACGTTCTTGGGATCTCTCTTCTGCTTTTTCTGCCTCTTCTGCTTCTTCTCTTCGACGCACCCTTTTTGGCCATTCGCTTCAGCTCATCTGCTCCGAGACTCGGACAGAGGCTGAATGCTGCACAGCGCACTACCAGACCTACGGACACACCCAGTTACCTCGCGGTAACTTCGTGGCCTATAGCGAGTGGAAACTGGTGTACGCGGAACGCTACATCAGTTTAATCCTGCAAAGCTCACAACAACGGAACAGCAACGAACTTTTACACCTGGAAAAGGACCAGCGGATCAGACGACAACACGCTGCTAAGACGGGAACACCCCAGCCTGCGCATCTCTCCCGGACACCATTCACAGCACCATCGCCGCTTCTACAAGGACAGCATGTCTTTTGGATCCAGCAATGCGTATGGACTCAGTAAGAAAACAAACATTCAGGCATAGCCAGTGTTTAGTTTAGTCTTAACTGTTTTTGTGAATCTGTGTTTCAATATTTACCATCCAACCATTGTAATGTGTTTGGTTAGCTACA
This sequence comes from Conger conger, assembly GCF_963514075.1. Classification (NCBI taxonomy): domain Eukaryota; kingdom Metazoa; phylum Chordata; class Actinopteri; order Anguilliformes; family Congridae; genus Conger; species Conger conger. The sequence continues at coordinate 22,974,822 of NC_083764.1, read as the reverse complement.
TATATATGTACGTGAATTGATTCGCCGTCTTTTGCGCATATATAGAGTAAAACTACGCAAGTAGTCCCTTCTCACAGCTGACTCTAACTCATTACCACACCCAGAACTCTAGCTTACTCAAGCTAGCTACTCCTACCTTTCCTTTGTTCAAGCGACACGCGCGCTTGCGCGCGCCACACACACACGCACACACACATACCCAACTAAATGTCCCTACTAATTCCCGTTCGTTTATCTGTTATGTGTTTGTATGTTTGTTTAATAAATATATTTTATTAAACCCCGGTGTCCGTTTTGGAATCGCATAGACATGAGAGCCGAGTTAAAGCAGTCTTTCGAAGAACTTCCAACCTTCAGGTTATCGGTATGTTCAATCATTAATATTGGTTATTTTAATTAATTAAAATACTATATTTGTGGTTGGATATTTCTGATAACAGTAATTTTATGAGACTGATTACTTTTCGCAGTTATACTGCAACACAACGTTTAACTGGCGCCCCGGTTTCGTAGAGAGTAAAATCCCTGCGTTATTTGGCGGCCCGTGCAAGGACCCTACATAATTTGGAGTCCCGTGCGAGGACCCCTACATTTCTGAGTCGTGCATTTTGGGTCCAACCCCCACGCACCCGTCTCAACTTCCCTCTGTTAGCTCATGATGTTCGTAAAAACACCTGAAGCTCAACTACTTCAGTTTTTCACAGCACAGATATCTTGTCACTGTATTGTGAAATGGATCGCGTATGTGACTCTTGCCAAGTTTTTATTAAAACGGAAGGAATGAGACTTTACACACAAGTAGTCTGGAAGTATTGTTTTATTTACTCGTCATGAAAGTTGCACTGTTCGGAACACGGCCAGTCTACATTAAGTAGGCTACTTGCATTTTTTACGAAAGACACAATATAGCATTATTAATAGAATCTGCATGCTACTGCCATCTGCAGGGTTGATAGTAAACTGCCTATAACCTTGATGGGAATATTGCCTGACTTAAGCCTATTTCGTGAATGTATTTAATAGTGTGCCACGCATGAGCTGAAGCTGCGACATTGAGAGACACAGAAAACACCACTGCATAGCAGTTGTTTAACATATGCTACTTGAAAACACAAAAATGAACGTGATATTCAACAATCTCTGAGAACAGCCATTGCTGTGTTATGGCGACCGCCTGCTATGTGTTTTTATTTATTTTTGGCAACCCAATTTGTCCAATTGGCACACCCTCAAGTAAAAGCTGAAATTCAGACCTGTCATCTCATGTACATCTTTTGACCTCAAACTCAATCGTCTTCAATTTATAGCAAAAACAAGGGAACTGACCATGAGACCATATCAACATGTTGAAATGTTTGAACAATACATTTGATCAAGGTAGTTGAGTTGTAAGTTTAGGGTAATGGAATTGCAACAAATCTAGCAATTTGCAACAGGAGTTTGGGATAAAATTGAAGAAGGAATTGCATCTGAATCACTGTGCCAAGTTTTCACACTTACTGTTTATTCTCAAGGCATAATACTCCCCTTTAAAATATGATCTGAAAACAAGCACTGTTTGCCGTCATGTGATGGCCAAGTTTAAGGGCATTAAAGGCCGCCTGTGATAAATTCCTGGTACAGCCCATTAAGGAAGTATTTTACTCTGCTCTTTCAATACAAAGAGGGCTTTCAAAAAAATATCACGCAAGGGATTTTTTTTTCTAGGTAAAAATATGGAACCAATGCCTAATTTTGTTTTAACATGTTGTTCAATGTTTACATGCAAAAGGCTTGCCACTGCTACAATAAAGGAAAATATTCATTTCACAGTGAATGCAGTTAAAAAAGCACAAGGTGGGCTGCTGGGTAATGCACAGCTGGATTACCCAGGGATGGGAGGGTTCAGTCAGTTTCAATGACAGTAACAATCAGGCAGAGCAAGTGTGTTTGCAAAGCTGAACTTGGTGTGTCATCCTCTGAATCAATGACCCAGGTAAATCCTTTGTTTGCCATTGGTGTAAAATGACCTGTCGAGGGTGTATTTCCACCTCTCTCCCAGTGCATGCTGGGATAGGTTCCATCCCCCCTCACAACATTACATTACATTTTATTTAGCAGACCTTTTACCCTAAGCGACATAAAAAACAGTGCATATCAAGGTCATACAACAAACAATAAAACTGTTCTGTTAATACCTAACCAGCAGTTATGTTCACAGAATGAGGCATGATTTTTCATTATGATTTTATCCATGTCAGTTAGATATAATTGAATAATCTTTTGGGCAGCATGGTGCCACAATGGTTAGCCTGGTGGTTTGTTCAGGCTCAGGTCCTGGCTAGCCTGGATCCTATGTATGTTTTTCATGTTTGCACAGGTTTCCTACAGGTATTCCAGCCTTCCACCACAGTCAAAAGACATGCAGCTCATTGACTACTTGCAGAAATGTTATAAATGTCAATTTTATTTAAAGGAGCACTGTCGTGCTTTTTTTTAGTTGAGCTTATTAAATGCTTAAATTATGTGTGTAGGTATTTTTTAAATCACCGTCAGTGTAGCCTAAATATGGGCCAAAACTTCCCGGAAGGTAACATCCACTCAAACTCGACCCTCCAAACCAGACTGGTTTATGGACGGCCACCCATCCAGGAGAACACGAAATAGCACAAGACATGACACATGACTGACCATGGGCATCGCTTTATAATCGCAGCGTATCCTTTTTCTACTGGATGCTTCCAGCAGGATAACACATGATGGGATCTCTGTGCAAGGCGGCGGTAACCCACACGCAAATGTCTTTGCAAGACATGAACACAAACATGACAGTGACAGTTTACTTCAGTGGCCTGTACAGTCCCCAGCATGAATGTGTGGCTGAAAAATCTACAGGAACAGTGGGATGCTATTAAGTCAGCATTGGACCAAAATTCCCTAAGGAATGCTACGAGCACCTTGTTCAATCCATGCAACATCCAAAAATGTAATTCACTTTTATACATAGTCCCCCATTTTAGGCCTTAAAAAACACTACTGTAGATATACACTACTACAGGACACACATGCGCACACACACGCTGACATGTTTGCAGTATTGTTACGTCTGGGTTTGATGTAAGAGACAGAAACAAGAGCCTGCATTAGAAAATCAGTGGCAGAGCAGAGCGGCTGAGGAGCAAAAAGTGGAAATGTTCTCTACCCACCAGTGAGGGAGGAGGTTCATGCCTAAACCTGGTAGTGCTATGATCATCTATGTTTTTCAGCCCACTGAAATGACTAACACCCACAGAGCCCTCGAGGAAAGATTAAATCACTTCAATTAAGACTGTAATTAACTGAATGAAGTGCTTAATTGCTTGGGTAGAGAGAGAGAAAAAATTCCCCAACCATGATTTGACTGCCTTGTGTTAGGAACCCAGACTGCTGTCTGTGCAGAAACAAGATGGGTTAAGGGCCTCAGTGCATCTTAATTATACGAACTATGAGTGAAACTTATAACAGAAATACTGTGCTGTAATGGTGGGCATGTGTCATTTTAACCATATTTTATGTAGCTTCTGTATTTTATCACGTAAAGAAAAACAAGATATATGTAATCCACATGATTGCACTTCAATCAATTATATGCAACATAACTGTAAATATAGCTGCAAGCAGCAATGAACGGGCCCAAGCACCATGGGCGCAACCGCCTTGGTGGCATAGTTGTGCCAATGACATGTTTCACAATATGTACACACTTTGGAAATAATCACCTTCCTGGACAACGTATAGTGTGCACAGGAATTCCCCTTTGATCAATGAAGATGTTGCTGCTGCTATTGGAATGCATCAATGATATAAGCCTCACTTCCTATTGCCAGATGGTGGCGCTATAATATTGAGCCTTGTATGGTTTATGGATTTGATTACACTCCAATAATTAACATATTTGTACATTTTCAGCCAAATTGGAAGATGTCGAGTAAAATTAAAGTCACTTCCTGTTGCCAGATGGTGGCGCTATAACATTGAGCCATTTTTGGAATACGGATTTAATTACACTCCAATAATAAAAATATTTCTACATTTTCAGCCACATCGGAAGATGTCGAGTGAAATTAAGGCCACTTCCTGTTGCCAGATGGTGGCGCTATGCCATTGAGCCTTTATTGGTATATGGATGAGATTACACTCCAAAAATGAACATGTGTGAAGTTTCAGCCACATCAGACAATGTAGAATGAAACAAAAATAACTTCTTGCTTGCACATTGTGATAACATGCTCCAGTCCTGTATGGAGAGCAGAGATTAATTAATTTCCATAGATTTTACAGCGGGAGGCACAATTTATGCTTGAGAAGTCATTCGGTTATAAATATGCACTCAAAATAAAACCATTGGCTTAAAGAAACTCTTCAACTTTATTGTGGCCGCACCGGGGATGGAACCGCGGACCTTGCATGTCTTAATCCACTGCCTGAACCATTAAGCTATACTGCCCTCTTATACACGTACGCTATCTATTGGCCAAAAGTTGTATGTTTCCTTTTATCTTGGTTAAATAATTTCTCTCCGATGTGTCGGATAATATTGCATTAATTCCTGGGCAACGTATACTGTGCACAGGAATTCCCCTTTGATCAATGAAGATGTTGGTGCTGCTATTGGAATACATCAATGATAGAAGCCTCACTTCCTGTTGTCAGATGGTGGCGCTATAAGATTGAGCCATGTGTGGTTTTTGAATTTGATTACACTCCAATAATAAACCTATTTCTAAATTTTCAGCCACATCGGAACATGTTCAGCGAAATCAAGGTCAATTCCTGTTTCCAGATGGTGGCGCTATAACATTGAGTCGCTTTTGAAATATGGATTTAATTACACTCCAATAATAAAAATATTTCTACATTTTCAGCCACATCGGAAGATGTCGAGTGAAATTAAGGCCACTTCCTGTTGCCAGATGGTGGCGCTATGCCATTGAGCCTTTATTGGTATATGGATGAGATTACACTCCAAAAATGAACATGTGTGAAGTTTCAGCCACATCAGACAATGTAGAATGAAACAAAAATAACTTCTTGCTTGCACATTGTGATAACATGCTCCAGTCCTGTATGGAGAGCAGAGATGAATTAATTTCCATAGATTTTACAGCGGGAGGCACAATTTATGCTGGAGAAGTCATTCGGTTATAAATATGCACTCAAAATAAAACCATTGGCTTAAAGAAACTCTTCAACTTTATTGTGGCCGCACCGGGGATGGAACCGCGGACCTTGCATGTCTTAATCCACTGCCTGAACCATTAAGCTATACTGCCCTCTTATACACGTACGCTATCTATTGGCCAAAAGTTGTATGTTTCCTTTTATCTTGGTTAAATAATTTCTCTCCGATGTGTCGGATAATATTGCATTAATTCCTGGGCAACGTATACTGTGCACAGGAATTCCCCTTTGATCAATGAAGACGTTGGTGCTGCTATTGGAATGCATCAATGATAGAAGCCTCACTTCCTATTGCCAGATGGTTGCGCTATAATATTGAGCCGTGTATGGTTTTTGAATTTGATTACACTCCAAAAAGAAACATATTTGTACATATTCAGTCACATCGGAAAATGTTCAGCGAGATTAAGGTCAATTCCTGTTTGCAGATGGTGGCGCTATAACATTGACTTCTTCTTGGTATATGCATGTGATTACACTCTAACATTGAACATATTTGTAAAATATCAGCCAGATCAGACAATGTAGACCATGAATTTATGGCTACTTCCTGTTGGCGCGGCGTGACATGAAAATTGTATGCCTCGTCATGACCATACCGTTTGAGATATCAAAAATATCCTTCGGAATTAGTATCATGACTATCCTGAGACCACTTTGACCACATTTGGTGTGAATGCAATCAACCCCCTAGGAGGAGTACTTAAAAGTGTAGTACGTGTAAAACGCACAAAATCCAAAATGGCTGACTTCCTGTTCACATGTTTGATTCGATGTGAAAGAGAAATATGTTTGTCCAGAGGAGCCCCATATGCATACCAAATTAGGTTCATGTAGCTCAAAGTGCCTGCCCACAATAGACAACAATGCAATGGGGGGGGCAGCGCAATAGGGGGCGCTGTGGAGTCCCTCGGCCACACCCAGGTCTGAGCATCTGATAGATCCTGACGGCCACCACTTCTGATGTGTCTGCAAAATTTCAAGACTTTTTAGCCATGGCAAGGCCCTCAAAAAAGCCCATTTGACGGAAGACTAAGAATAATAATAATAATAATAATAATAATAATCTTTACAATAACAATAGGGTCCTTCGCACCCTACGGTGCTTGGGCCCTAATAATAATAATAATCTTTCCAATAACAATAGGGTCCTTCGCACCCTACGGTGCTTGGGCCCTAATAATAATAATCCTTCCAATAACAATAGGGTCCTTCGCACCCTACGGTGCTTGGGCCCTAATTAGTAGTATGCACACTTGCCAATCCTTGTCTTGACTGACAAAGAGGCAGAACCAGGCTGGATTTGAAAATTGTGTCCATCCCCATCTCTGCTTTGAATTCTCTTCTGAATGGTGGGGAGTGGGGACCTATCGTTAACTAAAGGTGATGAATAACCACTCAGCAGATGGATACCAGGCTTTGTAAACAGTACAGAGTGCATTCTGTTGTTGTTGTGGTTGGTTTCTTTCTCTTTTTTGTGCAGGGAAGAGTGGTCTCCAAGCGGTCGTCATCTGTAATTAGAGTGCGGAGGATTAGCTGGAGGCAATCTTCCGCATCCCTGTGTTCCCGCTGAAGCACGTGGACCCCGGGACTTGATTGAAGTGCAATCATGCCCCTTTGACAGAACGGGGAAACGAAATAAGCACTGGTGCAGAGATTGATGGGCTGATAAGTGCAGCACAGGCAAAGTGGAACAACGGCATGACCAGCTGCGATAATGACCCCCCTTTATCAACCCGAGATAATATCGAACCAAAGAAACCGGAGGAAAATAAACAAGATTCAATGTATCCTACTGCGCACATGCACGTGGAGAAAAAAATTATCTTTATGAAGTGTTTTGTGTTTTTTTTTGTTTGGTTTTTCCATCCCCTGCATTGTTCTTCTTAATGCAATTTTGGGAGTCTAGGATGCAAAAATTGTTCTTCATTTTGATATCAGATCAATGAGGCAATTTCAAAATAAACACTTTGTTTTGTTTTTTAAATAATATTTTTCCACAGTTCCATTGTGCGAGCGCAGACTAATCTCTAATGATGCTTCACTTCAAATTATAAATTCAAACTAGGGGGAAAAGCTAAAAATAGTGGTTAAACTTTTACCATGTCATTTTTCTTAAAGGCAAGGAGGGTGTTCAACCTAAGGGAGGCAACTAGTGTTGCAACTAATGTTGTACTGAAAAGTTGTGAAAAAAGCTTAGGCTGAGGTGCACAGATTAATATTCTCAATTCAAAAAGTTTATGGAAATGTGAAACAATTAGCATTAATGAGGCCTAAATGGCACACAAGCATAATTCTTCCAAAATCTTGGGAGCTCATTACTGTCTGTGCTTCATCAATTCTATTCCTCAGCTGTCGTCAGCTGCCAGGATTGCTGTTGACCTATTTATCAGAGGGTAGCAGTGGAACACAGTTATCGTAACCCGGAGGTCACAGATGTTATTCCTAAATAGATCTTCTCCTGTGCACTTGATTTGGGTGCCTAACACCTACACCAGGGGTGCACAAACATGTGCCACGGAGGGCAGTGTGTATGCAGGTTTTCATTGCAACCATTACATTACATTACATTATTGGCATTTGGCAGATGTTCTTATCCAGAGCTACATGCAGTTGTTAGACTAAGCAGGAGACAATCCTCCCCTGGAACAATGCAGGGCTAAGGGCCTTGCTCAAGGGCCCAACGGCTGTGCGGATCTTATTGTGGCTACACCGGGATAAGAACCACTGACCTTGCGTGTCCCAGTCATTTACCTTAACTACTATGCTACTGGCCGCCCCGCAACCAATCATTACACCTACTGATTTCACTAATTAGTTCCCTCGTCACTGATTGAAGGTGTGTTAATTAGTGAAATCATCGGGTATAGTGATACGGATTGGAAGGAAATCCTGCATACTCTTGGCCCTACATGGCACATGATTTGTCACCCCTGACCTACACTATTGTCAGTCTCCAGCTGTACCATAGTTTGTTTCTGTGTTTTTCCTGTTTATTCCTGCCTGCTTCTTAGCCGTTTCCCGAGTTCCTGTTTCTTTCCAGTCCTACCCCAGCCCTTCTGCCTCTCATACCCATCACCTGCCCTTCAGCCCTTCTGTTCTCCTACTCCCCACTGATTTATCACCCGGCTCCGACCTCTGCCTGTCTTTTGACTTCACCTGCCTGCTCTACATTACCCTGGTTGCTTGGACTCTGACCCTTTGCCTGGACTTGAATACGATGCTGCTTTGCCTGTATTTCCCAGTTTGGGTGGTTTCGATCGGTTCTCATTACAGTATAGATGTATTATGTGTGTATGGCCACAGAATACAATAACATACTTAAGCTCATATGTGATGATAATAATAATAATAATAATAATAATATTAAGCAGCAGCATTTTCTTCTTGAAAACCCTTGGAGCTACATTGTTACTACCTTCTTTTCAAATGTAATAGTCCCTGTATTAATCATGGAGATGCAACTAATTGCCCCACTGGGTGAGATAACTCAGCATATGTGCATTCTTGAAGCATGAGCTGATGACAAATCTCCAACCTCAGTTGTCAACCAGGGGACTCAGTAATTAAAGATATTTCTTGCTAACTGAACGCAATTACATGTACAGCTGGTGATATTTGAAGATTCCAAAAGGCATACCACACCTTCCTCCACCTTTATACCTTTCAAGAAATACATTCACAGCTGGGTGAAGCCAACTATAAATTGCATGACGCATTTACACTCTTTGCAAGGGTGAAAATCACAGTCGGCAGATTATTAAAGGCTGACAAGAGAGAAGGAGAGCCATGAAGCTGCTTGGCTGATCCAATAATAATTCAGTCCACCCACAAGCACAAGCATTTCACCACCTCTCTGCTCTGGGGCACAGGAATAATTTGTAGTATATGCATACAGTCCCCTCCAAAAGTATTGGTACAGCAAGGTCAATTCCTTGCTATACACTGAAGACAATTGAGTTTGAGGTCATAAGATTTGCATGAGCATGAATTTCAGCTTTTATTTCCTGGTACTTCTATCTAGATTTGGTAAACAACTGAGAACTTATCACCTTTACTATAAGACCACCCAATTTTTAGGTAACAACAAAAACCTGTAATGACAGGTGTTTTTTTTGTCCAGATGTGTCCTGCTAGATTGATTGGTTTAACAATAAACAGTTCTGAATGTCTACCCTTGGTTTTAGCTTGTCTAAGCTTTGGCTTGTCCTGAAAAAGAAATAAACTGCTGGTGTACTGAGCAACAGACATTGAACAGGTCGACCAAAGAAAACAACAGCAGATGATAACAGAAACAGCTGTGAAAAAAAACAGAGAAACAGCAGTCAGTGACATCACCAACAATCTCCACAGGGCAGGGGTGAAGTTATCTCAATCAACCGTTTGAAGAAGACTTAGAGAGCAGCAATATAGAGGCTATTCCATAAGATGCAAACCGCTCATCAGTAGTAAGATTTGAAAGGCGAGATTACAATTTGCAAAGAAGCACAGAGATGAGCCACAAAAGTTCTGGAACAAAGTTTTATGGACTGATGAGACCAAGATTAACCTTTAACCTCTACCAAAGTGATGGAAAGGCTAAAGTGTAGAGAAAGAGGGATCTGCTCATGAGCTTATGGGCTTGTGTGGCTGTTCCTGGAGTGGGCTCACTTATCTTTATTGATGATGTAACTCATGGTGGTAGCAGCAGGATGAATTCACTTACGGAGAAATGCGTCCAAACTAATTGGGAGGAACTAATGATCGGTAACAACAAGCAAATTAGCTGTTAGCTTGACAAATTTACATATATCCTTCTGAGACACAACGCATGTGCAACAATGCTCGCAACGTTCGCTACTATGTTCGTATTGCCTCAGGTGGATATTTGTAAATTCGTCAAGCTAACTATGGCTAATTTGCTTGTTGCTACCTATTGCCTAGGTGTAAATACCAGGAAATAAAGGATGAAATTCTGAACTCCTGTCTCGTGTTCATTTTTTTTATTTCAACCCCCTTTTTATTTCATCTTTTTTATTTAAAGTATTGGCCTAGCTGTCCCAATACTTTTGGCCAATACACCAAACAGTTGAGATATGTTTGCACATTACATTTGCAATGAGTCTGATTATGCTGAATATTATACAAAACAGTTCCATTACCTCCTATTAATTTCAGATTTGTGTCTGTTGCAGTGATCTCATTACAAAACCTTAAGAGGCTGGGCTAGATAATAAACAAACAAAAATGCTTGTACAAATAAACACACATGCACGTGCATGCACACACACTCATGCACACGCACACACAGACATATAACAGACTCATTGGGGAGTATATAGCCTGAGGCTGTGCAAGGGTAGCAGCCCTCTGAACCAATGCACTTTCAAACAGACACTGTCTGCACGGAGCAAAATGCAGCTTACAATGCTCTGTTTCTCAATAAAAACACTGTGCTGCCATTTTTAAAATGCAGGGCTATCAGCAGCAAAGAGGAAAGTGATTACCTTGCACATTCCCAGAGGCACTCTTCGACGTTAGTGTCTTGTAAAGATCAGAAAATATCACCTGCGTTTTTAACAAGATCCAAGGCCATTCTCTTGCACCCACAGGGCTTAACATTACCCCAGTGTTATGGACTACCTCTGGAGGAGGTATCGTATGTACAAGATTACCACCATCTAGGGTTTGTAGAATCTTGTTATCACATGTAAATTATGGACAGAAAGGCAGTTGACCTTGTGCTGTGAAGCAATTAGCATTATTAGTGGTAGAAATAATTATGCTTATGTTAACCAACTTTGGCTTACTTTGCCATGGGTTCTACAGGTTTCCATTGCATTAATTCTTCTAGTGCCTGGTGGTGGGGCAATGTGCCTGTTCTCTGATTGGGCAGCTCTTTCCTATAGTACTCAGTGGCCTGTTTGATGTTACTAGCCTGGGGACATGCACATCAGCTGCATTGCATGCATTATGGTCCTCTGCTTTAATGAGTAAAATGATCTTATTACATTTGTGGTTTTGACATTAGCTATGTCTGAAATGTTCCCATGGTTTAATTGGACAGATAATTAGAGAAAAAATACCAATCATTGACTCTCAGTCTTTTAGTAAGGCTATTAGTTTCATTATGTCACCTCCTGAAGAGCCAGATTTTTCCATCTGGCACTTGGCTCTGTTGCATTATGGGCTGTAAGACTTTCTGGCGAGGAGTTACTGCCATGTGGGCAGATGATGTGGTTAGGGGGGTTGAGTCGCTCTTTCCACATCAGCCATGTGTTCGAAGTGGGTGGAGCCAGGGTAATCATTCATCTTGTATGCACCAGTCAAGAATTGCTGTGCTTCCTGGAACTCAAAGAAAGCATCATTTGTTGGGAGTCCAATAGCACCCACCATAGATCAGAGGTTAGATTTAGGTGGCACCTGACAGAGTCATTCACGGTTGTAAGTACCGACAACCAACATTTCCCAAGAAAAATATTATTAGCAGACATAATTATTATATTATGATAATGATGATAAATGATTATGAAATATTACTGTCTATAATAACACTTTTCATCAACAGCAATGGCAAAAGATTTCGGCCCACCTGGATATAAATACCCAGAACAGAACTTGGCAGCTCATCTGTGCCACAGGCATTTATATCTGAGGCAGTTTTGGGCTGTGTTTGTCAACTCCAGTCCCTGAGACCCAATTGGCTGAAGGTTTTTTATTGTAACCAGGAACTCACACACATGAACTAATGACAGAAACAATCAAACCACAAAAAATTAAACTCTTCTGGCAAGTAGGTCCGGAGGACTGGAGTTGAGAAACACTGTTATAGAGGAACATAAGGCTTCGATCAGAATCATTAGCCTCTCAGAATTAATACTTGTAAACATTTGTTGCTAAAAGGTAAAAGCCCCCCTCCATCCCCCTTTGTTTGTGTGTAACATCTCAGTAATTCCTCTTTCACAGCATATGGAATGATTCCACTGTATTTTAAGGAAGACACGTAGTAGCGGAATGGCATAAATAATTAAACAGTGGTGAATATGCTTCATCAAATAAAGCACATTCAGGTGACATCAGGCATAAACTTTTTACTGTGATGGGAGACAATCCAGCTGCCTTTGCCTGGCACGGTTAATATTTCATCAGATTAAAGTTTTATGCATTTTTTTCATTTAAATTCATGATAATCTGTAACTTTGGGGAAAATGGATTGTGCACAAAAACTGCAGTTGCATATTGGCTGTAATATGGCCCGCAGTTAGACTGCAAAATGGATGGAACTAACATCTAACACTGTATTATTTTATGTTTAATATTGATGGCCTTTATCATAAGACAATGTTTTTTTCAGGAATGCTATAAATCCTTTCAGCTAGTTGTATAATTGTACCAGATGGAATCAGTAAAACTTTACTCGGCCATACTCGGTAACCAATTCCCTGTATCACATATTGCATCATTGCAGGCAAATTCTCATGTAACCATTGTAGTCAAGCATTACTCTTCTAACATGCTTTCTTTGCACTTGCTATTCAGTGCAAGATACTTTGTACAGTCTAGTGGTGGGAGAGTGATACTTCATAGCTCCGTTAAATTAGGTGGACCCATGACTTGGAAACCTGGTGCCTCCACCCATTTTGGGGTCAAAGTGTAACCCTCCCAACGCTAGCATTCTCCTCTGCAGGTGATTATTGTAGTCTTAAATTTAAAACGAATGTCATTATATTAAGCACTGTCTGCGGTAAGCACTTCATAAGGTATGTATTACACTTATATTTTTAGAATTATTCAGTCTTCTGCAGCTGCAGCCTTATTCATACTCCCTCTCCCTCTCCATCATATAGCCATTTCTCTTCTTCTTTAACCTACTTTTGTACTTCTTCTTCTTTGTATGATCTTGAACAAAATGATCCCAAAAATTAGATTGAAATTCCCTCAATAACCAATTCACCATCAGAAGCACTTTGTTTCTATAACTATTATGCATTTCAATATATTATCTGTGGCTCAGCAAATTACTTGTGATGGAACTTCAGTGTATATCAGTTAGCAAATGAGCAAATTGGGCTGTAGTAGTCTTTTTAGTGGTTGAGAGTGAGTGAGAAATTAATAAAATGTATTTATCTTTGTGTTCTTTGAATGAAAACTGTTTCTTTTAAATCCCAGACATCATGTCAACATGTTGAAAGGTATAAACATTTGAACAAATATAGAACAATAAATCTGATCAAATAAATCAAACACAGTTGAGTTGTAAATTTATGGTAATGGGATTACAACTAATCTGACATTTCTGACATTTCTAGCTATTTGGAATTGATGAAATTGAAATGAACGGCACTTGTGAATGCCAAGTTTGGTCTGATATGGTCTGAAAACAAGCACTGTTTGCCGCCATGTGCTGGCCAAGTTTAAGGGCATTAAAGGCCGCCTGTGATAAATTCCTGGTACAGCCCATGAAGGAAGCGCAGTGCAGTCTGTAAGTATTTGGCCTGTGACACATTTTTTGTTGTTTTCACTCAGCAAACAAACAGTTGAAATGAAACAATCACTATGTGCAGACTTTCAGCTTTAATTGTAATATAATTGTAATTACTTTTGGTCCACTAAAATAGGGGGGACTATGTTTAAAAAGGGATGTCATTTCTGCATTGGAACAGATGGGCAGATGACAAGGGCATTTATGGGGGCTGCTTTAAATCATCAGCATCACAAGTGACTTTGTAGTGAAATGCTCTACCTATGCATGCACAAGATGGGGAAGTGCTCTAAAGCACTCTCCTCTGACAGTCATTTGTCACAGAACGTTCTGAAAATAAGTGCTCAGAGGTACATATATTCCATGAGTCTGGGCTGTAATCAGTTCATCCTCTATCACTTATTTAGTTTAACTTATATAATATAATAATACTATAATTGTAGCTTGGTAGAGCTCAGTAGTTTCATGGACTACAACTACAACTACAATTGTGCATCTTTGTAATCTCAATAATTACATACAATAACAAAGATGCACACACATTTTGTCAAGGAAACAATGTTGGAAAGAACAAAGCATATACTTCTGGCCACAATCTTTTTGTAACTGTAGTACCTATGAATTTTCTAAGATGCAGTAAAATGCATCTCCATCTTAAAACATGTGAATCATTCTGGAATCTTCCTCGGCATTCAGTAAAACAGGGAGATTAGCTGCTCCTGCACATCAGAGACAACCACACTTTCCTTTCCCCTCTCAAAATCCGATCTCAACGATAAAAAACAGGAGCTCTGCATCTGCATCTGCTATTTTAAATATCATTTCAAATTGCACGCTGGCTGAGAGATTAGCACTGACCTTTCAGCTTGTGCCACCTAAGAGTGTTTGTGATGCTGATTGGGTTCTTATCTATATCAAAGGTGTCAAATTCGTTTTCCACAGGCAGCCACTATTCCCAAATTATATATATATATATATATATACAGTTGTGCTCATAAATTTACATACCCTGGCAGATTTTGTGATTTTTTGGCCATTTTTCAGAGAAAATGAATGATAATACAAAAACTTTTCTTTCACTCATGGTTAGTGGTTGGGTGAAGCCATTTATTATCAAACAATTGTGTTTGCTCTTTTTAAATCATAATGACAACAGAAACTATCCAAATGACCCCGATCAAAAGTTTACATACCCTGGAGGTTTTGGCCTGATAGCATACACACAAGTTGACACACACAGGTTTAAATGGCTATTAAAGGTAACCAACCTCACCTGTGATCTGTTTGCTTGTAATCAATGTGTGTGTATAAAAAGTCAGTGAGTTTCTGGGCTCCTGACAGACCCCTGCATGTTTCATCCAGTGCTGCACTGACGTTGCTGGATTCCGAGCCATGGGGAAAGCAAAGGATCAAAGGATCAAAGGATCTGCGGGAAAAGGTAGTTGAACGGTATAAAACAGGAAAAGGATATAAAAAGATATCCAAGGAATTGAGAATGCCAATCAGCAGTGTTCAAGCTCTAATTAAGAAGTGGAAAATTAGGGATTCTGTTGAAACCAAGCCACGGTCAGGTAGACCAACAAAAATTCCACAACTGGTAGGAAAATTGTTCGGGATGCAAAGAAAAACCCACAAATAACTTCAGCTGACATACAGGACTCTCTGAAAAAAAGTGGTGTGGCTGTTTCAAGATGCACAATAAGGACTTGGACGTTCCAACATGACAATGATCCAAAACACAAGGCCAAGTCGACCTGTCATTGGCTACAGCAGAAAAAAGGTTCTGGAGTGTCCATCTCAGTCTCCTGACCTCAATATCATTGAGCCACTTTGGGGAGATCTCAAACGTACAGTTCATGCAAGACAGCCCAAGAATTTACAAGAACTGGAGGCTTTCTGCCAAGAAGAATGGGCAGCTTTACCATCTGCCTCATCCACAACTACCACAAAAGACTTGAAGCTGTCATTGATGTTAAAGGGGGCAATACACAGTATTAAGAACTAGGGTATGTAAACTTTTGATCATTTGGATAATTTCTGTTGTCATTATGATTTAAAAAGAGCAAACACAATTGTTTGATAATAAATGGCTTCACCCAACCACTAACCATGAGTGAAAGAAAAGTTTTTGTATTCTTTTTGTATATCATATTCTCTGAAAAATGGCCAAAAATCACAAAATCTGCCAGGGTATGTAAACTTATGAGCACAACTGTATATATATATATATGTATATATATATATATATATATATATATATATATATATCATTGATCATTGGCTTTTTCAACATGTTACATTGCCGAGAAAGCAGAAATAACATTGTGCATCTTCATATTTTCGGTGATGCACAAGCCTTAACATATCCAACTAATTACCCAGTTTAGAAGAATTGATTTGGATAAAAAGAAAACATGCACTGGCTCTACCATCAGCAATCAAAAAGCTCTTAGCTAGTACAAGCACAGCTGTCACAAGGACAAATTCCATTTGTGTAGTGCCATAAAAATGCTTTGATGTTTGCATAAAAGTTGTATTTTTACATTTTGTATTATTATTATTTTACATTTTGTTGTATTTACTCATTCACAGGAGGGCAGTAAAAAGGAAAAGAAGGGGAAAATAACATTTTGTTATTCTAAGGACATTGCTGAAGATATTTGCAATCAAAAATGATTAAACACACAGAAATTCTCTGATATTTACATTTTTAAGAAATTAAATATATAATTATATATTATAAATTGTAATGTACACTCACCAACCACTTCATTTTAAGTGACTTTGACCGTGGATTGTTGGTGCAGGACAGGGTGATTTGAGTTTCTCAGAAATTGCTGATCTCCTGGGATCTCCTTGGACACTAGTCTCTAGACTTTGCAAAGAATGGTGCAAGAGGGTGTCTTGGTGGCGCAGCCTGTAGCTCACTAACCACATGCTCATTGCGAGCCATGACGTTGGCGGTTCGAATCCGACCGTCTGACAATTTGTCACGTCTTTCCCTCTCTCTCGCCCCCATTCTTCCTGTCTCTCTATACTATACTGTCCAATAAAAGCTGAAAAAGGCCTAAAATATATATTTTTAAAAAAAAATGGTGCAAAAAACAAACAAAAAAAACTCCAGTGAGCAGCAGTTGGATGGAAACATCCAGACATGAAGGTGACAGTAACTCAAACTCTGAAGTGTACTCATTAAAAAAGTGGCAAGCAGAAGAGCATCTCTAACCGCATCATAACTCTAAGTAGATAGGCTACAGCAGTAGAAGTCTGAAAAATAAGTCTAATAAAAGCGTAATAAAGTGCTCGGTGAGTGTATAATGTCATTATTATCTGATCTTTTACAAGGCCTCCTGCTCTAAAAGTTTTTCTCCATAATAAGATGCTAATGAAGAAGTCCTGTATTTGATGAAGGAGATCTCCACCATATAACAGGAACCTTGCACTTTTATTAATCATGTTGCTACTTTCCATTGCTAATACTTGCCATTTGAATGCGTGTTTCCAGATAAAGGGCAATGAGGTCAGGAATGGTGAGGGATAGAGCAGAGTCATTATTTGATGGGAGTGTGAGGCAAATGGACAATCAGATGGTCTGCCTTTGGGGTTTTGTTTCTCTCTCCACAGCGATGGTATTTAGAACCAAACTGGCCGAGCAGAACTGATAGGACATGTTGCTCTACCTGGGGCCTGTCAACCTCAGCTTTGCTGTGCTTCAATGACCAGTTCTTGGACAGCAAACCACTGTCAAACCAATCAAACCACCGTCAACCAGGATAGTGTCTCCTGGCTGTTCATTAAATAAAAAAATCTTGACTGCAGTGCTGCCATGCTCTGCTCTGCCCAAAGCATTCTCAAATCACGTCATCGCAATGAACCTATTAGGACAGAATAACAACCAGGAAAAAAACATGCATGTGTGCAATTCCTCTACTAGGTTGGCTACTCGATGTGCATTATTTTGGTTTCTTACTAATTTTAAATAATCCTTATCTCCAGCAAACAGATGGACAATAGGTTTTGAATGGTTTGATTGGAAGTCTGTCCGATATCAAAAAATGTGCCTATTCTTGAGGTGGATACTATTGTTATATGTTAACAAAACCCTAAAATACATTGCCTTGATCATCAGCTACAATAGGGTGTTCATAGCTATGTGCAAATGCACATTCAAGCACGCTTGCAAAGAACAAAAAGATTACTATTATGCATGGCTGCAGAACACTTTTTTAATTAATAATATATTAGCTTTATACTGTTCTTGACCTTGCCTACTATTTTACTTTCGGAAACTGTATCTTTGTATAGAGTGACTGTGATGTGTATGATCAATCATGATCAAAGGGTTTCAGGGTTGATTCCCAGTTGACACACTGCAGTTTTATGCTTGAGCAAACTGCTTAAACTGGTCAGTATTCAAGATCTTGTTCTGGATTATGATGTTTCCTAAGCAAACAAGTGATAATGGGACATTTTTGTGTAGCAGATTAATAATAATAATAATAAAAACAGCTTAGCGTCATTATTTTATTCTAGAAGTCTTTTTTTTTTTACTAAATATCCATCCATGTAACACACGTTTTCCTATGCATAATGATGCAATAAGTGATCAACTTAATGTCTGACATCATTTAGAGAATTCCAGATGTATTAAATACAATATGGAGTATGACTGCATTATGAATCCTAAATCATAATAAACATGGTTATATGGTGTTCAGATGTTTTTCAAACCAAATGTCAGAATGGGGAAGAAATGCTATCAAAGTGACTTTGTCCGTGGAATGAATATTGGTGCCAGATAGGTTGATTTGAGTAGT
This sequence comes from Conger conger, assembly GCF_963514075.1. Classification (NCBI taxonomy): domain Eukaryota; kingdom Metazoa; phylum Chordata; class Actinopteri; order Anguilliformes; family Congridae; genus Conger; species Conger conger. The sequence continues at coordinate 22,956,345 of NC_083764.1, read as the reverse complement.
GGGAAACTGCTGATCTCCTGGGATTTTCATTCACAGCAGTCTCTAGTGTTTGCAGAGAATGGTGCAAAAAACCAAAAACATCCAGTGAGCAGCAGTTCTGCAGGAAAAACGCATTGTTAATGAGAGAGGCCACACATTACAACAGTGGTATGCAGAACAGCATCTCTGAACACACAACACATCAAACCTGGATAGGTTACATTTACCACATGAGAATACCACCACTTGCCAAGTTATAAATTCAGTGTATTGAATATTATAACAGTTGAATGGTACTTCTTCTGTTAACAGAAAAGTTTTTAACTGAATAACTTACATGAATTACCTACAGTCCCTTCCAGAAGTATTGGAACAGCAAGGTAAATTCCTTTACTATACATTGTAGACAATTGAGTTTGAGGTCAAAAGATGTGATGACAGATCCGAATTTCAGCTTTTATTTCACAGTATTTTTATCTAGATTTGTTATACAACTTAGAACGTATCACCTTTTCAATCAGACCACCCAATTTGTATGTGTGCAAAAGTATTGGCTCGTGTGGCCCAGATGTGTCCTGGTAGATTAACTGGTTAAACAATAAATACTTCTGAATGTCTTCTCCTGTTTTTAGCCTTGGGTTTTGCCTGTGGAGACATGCATGCATTAGTGTTAGAAAATATAAACCTACATGAAGACCAGAGACCTGTATTTGGGAGAAAAGCAAGCCATTTTGAAGGTTAGAAAATAGGAGAAATTGGCACTGGCATCCAGGTTGACCTGTGAAGGCTGTGAATAAAACCGACAAAACATCAGCCAATGATGTCACAAACAATCTCCACTTGTACAGATGAGCCACAAAAGTTCTGGAACAAAGTTTTATGGACTGATGAGACCAAAATTAACCTCTACCAAAGTGTGGAGAAAGAAGGGATCTGCTCGTGATCCAAAACATACAAGCTCATCAGCACGGTGGAGGAAATGTCATAGCTTGGACTTGCATGGCTGCTTCTGGAGTGGGCTCCCTCATCTTTATGGTGATTATGATGGTAGCAGCAGGATGAATTTACAAGTCTACAAAAACATTCTGTCTGCCAACTTACAGAGAAATGCGTCCAAATTAATTGGCAGGATCTTCATCATGCAGCAAGACAATGCAAAAACACACTGCCAACACAACAAAGGACTTAATTAGGGAGATAAAGTGGAAGGTTGACTGGCCCAGTCAATCACTAGACCATAACCCAATTGAGCATGCATAATATGTGGAACATTTGCCTTTTAATGTTTTTAACTGTTTTAATGGTGGTTACATACAAATTACAACAGCTTTGTAAGCTTTGTCATTTTGGATTTCCACCACAAAAAGGTGGACCTATTCTCCAATGTTTTGGGCATGGCTGCTCCGTTTCCACCTGTTTCTCTCTCCCCCATTAGCTTGGAACTGCTAAATGCATGATCTATAACAAACAAATCCCTCCTGCTACATGGCCATATATTGGGGAAAAAGCTTGACATCTTGTGCATCACTGAAACTTAGTTGGGGCTTACTCAGTCTGCCAACCTGGCTACAGGTATATTAAACTCTGTTGATTGTGGTGGTGGCCTAGCTATCATTCACCAGGCTGAGCTGAACTGATCCCATCTACCCCTGCCTGAGCTGTCAAGTTTTGAATACCTTGCAGTGAAATTGACCCCATTATTCTATGACCATCCTTCATACCACCCAGTCTTCATATCTGAAATCTCACCTCTGCTCCACTTCCACAAACATTATGATCCTCAGGGATTTCAACATCCATGCTGACTCGCCTACATGTCACTCAGTTGCTGAGTTTCTGAGTCTGTTTGAGTCTCTGGGCTTGAAGCAGCAGGTCACTTTCTTTTTTATAAGTTTATATCAGATTTTGTTTCCCTTTTTGGTAGCCAGTTGTATACTATCTAATCCAATTACTGTTAGCAGGGGATAGACTGCTTACAACCCCATCCCTCGGCAGCCCAGATGGATCTTGCAATGCTGAGAACAACACGCCTTCTTCAAGCCGTCTTGTCTCATAGCCTGTGACCGTGATTCCTAGGCAACTGGGGCGCTGTTGAAGGCGGCAATCCTGGTCCTTGGTGTCCGACTGTAACAAACTGATGCCTGCATCAAGGTCCGTTACTTTAGCTGTGCGGCCCCAGCAGGTCACTTTCAACCGCCCGGCACCCTGGTTCACTCCTGAACTGAGGAAAATGAAATCTGCTGGACGCATTCTGGACCCATGGTTCACAAACTGGTGTACAAAGAGCATTTTGAAGCCTACTCCAAGGCAAGAAGCATGGTCGACTTTATTCTCTAATCTGATAAACCAGAACGGCACCAACTCAAGGCACTTGTTCACCGCCTTAAGCTCCAGTCTCAGTCCAACAACTAACCCACCAAGGAATACTGCAATAGCTTCATTAGCCTTTTTAAGACCAAGATTAGCAATATCAAATCCCTCATCTCCTGCTCTGTCACCTCAGCCTTCTGCCTCTGCTACCAGAGTCTCTTTGGTGTCAGGGAAGTGACCCAGAGGGAGGTTGAGGGAACCATCTCAAAGATCTTCAATTCTCCCCCCCGCCCTCTCCCAACCATCTTACTCAGATCCTGTGTCTCTGCCCTCAGTTCTCTGATCACACTGATTGTCAACCGGTTACTTCAATCTGCCATTGTCTCCCCTGCACTCAAGATCGGCATTATTAGCAACCGCCTCAAGAAACCCACCCTCGATCCAGAGGTTTCTAGCAAATTAAGGGCCAATTTCCAACCTTCCCTGCCTTTCTAAGGTGCTGGAAAAAATGGTCGCCGCACAGCTCCAGGACCACCTCAATGACAAAAACCTATTTGAGAAATTTCAGTCTGGTTTCTGGCCAGCCCATAGCACTGAGACAGAGCTATAAAGGGTAACAAATGACTTGCTGATGGTGGCAGATGCAGGCTCCACCTCTCTCCTTATTCTCCTGGACCTAAGAGTGGCATTCGATACCATCGACCACACATCCTCATTCAACGCCTCCAAGACACCTCCAGATTCTCTGGACAGCCCTGAACTGGTTTTATCTCCATGACAGGACAGAGTACATCTGTCTTGGCAGGTCCAGGTGCCAGACCCACTAAGTAACCTGCGGTGTCCCACAATGGTCTGCCCTCCAAGTTATCCTGCTAATTTTATACATGCTCCCCCTAGGCCTTGTCATCAGCTGGCATGGAATTTCATTCCACTGCTACGCTAATGACACACAGCTGTACATTAATCCTTTCCACTTTGCCCCGCAGAGGGCAATGTCCACCTTGTACGAGTCCTATAAAAGTTTCAATACCTCAAAAAACGATTTACTGCACACACATGGTTTAAGACTTAAATTAAAGAAAATTATTGTACCATTCAGAAATTTGAGACAGAACAAATTTATGTCAGAACATGCTCATACAGTGTACACAAAAGATAAACTAAAATACTTTTTTATCAGTATCAGTATTTTCAGCGTTGTATATACAATCTATGGACAGTAGCTCATTATAGAACATGTTACTGTATATTTTAAAATATAAAACAGACACACCAATAAAATAATTTTTGTTTTTCAAAACTAATGTAAACATTTCAACACATGCTATTGGTATCCAAGGTGTTCTCTATATAGTACACAAGAAAAATACACATACTGTATGCAGTAGACTAAATTAACTATCAAAATGAAAAAAACGAAATTGCATCCTGTCTTTAATTCCTGTCTGGCCAACAGTGATGTCTTCCCTGGCAAAGTAGCGGAGTGGATCAAAAGGAATATCACCACAGGCCTCCTCCATTGCCAGTAGAAGGGGCACCTGTGTGTGTGGATTCTGGTAGTAAACTTTCACCATGCAGACTATCTCCATGCAGAGAAATGTTCTTCAATTGGATTCAGAAATGGTGAATATGGTGGGAGACAAATGTTGGAATATCTGGGGTGGGCAAGGGACTAGTTATGGACCAGAGCAGCCCGGTGGAAACTGAAGTTGTCCCAGATGATAACATTCATGGGCTGCTCTGGCACATCCATCTGTGCTGGTGGAATCATGATGTTATGGAGTGTGTCTAAAAGGTGATCAGATGGGCAGTATTGTAGGGGCCATGTTTGCATGGTGTTGGATAACTCCTACCTCTCCTCCTCCATACCTTACACGTATTCTAATTCTACCTCTTCCTCTCACTGCTCCATTGGCATCCATTGTTTACCAATACAGGACAGCATACCTGTGGCCCCTTTTTTCATGCGGAAGTTGTGATTGGCCACATTTTCAAGTAGCAATCTGTAAATAAGAATAGTAGTACTTTCCTTGTAAATACAAGAATTGTGCCAAAAGTAGAAAATGTCATGTAAAGTTTAGCAAAAAGTGTGATCTATAATTGTGATCTGAGTGGAAACAGAATATGCTTGTATTTTTTCAGAAATGGTATAGGGGCTTGGCAGATGAGTGTAAGGTTTAGGTTATTGTGTGTCAAGTCCCTTTGTTAGTGTGTAAACATTTCAAGAAAAAAAACGTATTCTCTGCAGTCAGTTCTGTTCTTTTGCGTGAGACTGCTACAGGCTTAGGATTGACAGTTCAGCAAGACCTCCGCTGTGTTCATTGCAGCTGTGTTTCTAATCACAGCAGGAAAATCACAGCTGATATTCTTTGTGTGATTTTAAATTTATATCATTCCCATTGCTAAAGTTGGAAGGAGGAACATTTTCCCAGCAGGCATAGTTTCAGCTACAAAGTTTTTTTGGAGTATTGCTGCATTAGTCACTTCTAACAATGTACCGGTTTTTTTCAGTGAAAGATGTGCCTCTCCTCAGACTCTTTTGTAGTACTGTGTCGACAATATGTCGAACAGGGATGGGCTCGTGGACAAGTGCGTCAACATAATGCATATTTTCACAGTAGGGATTATTTTTTATTTTTTTTATTTTTAAAGAATCTTTTCAAATTTTTCCATTTTTCTCCCAATTTGGTAGCCAATTATACCCTATCTAATCCAATTGGTGCTAGCTGGGGATACACCACCTTATGACCCCGTCCCTCGGCGGCCCAGTAGGATCTTGCGACCCTGAGAGTGACACGCCTTCTCCAAGCCGTCTCGTCTCAATTAGACTGTTACTCCGATGCGCTCCAGGGCGCTGTATGCAGTGGCACTTAGTTAATTCCATTTTATCTTAATCTTGATTCATTTTTACCTTGTCTTCCAATCTGCAATTGTATTTTAATGCTTATCAAACACTTAACTAACATTTGTATTATTAACAGCAGACATTTGTCACATTTATGTACAGGTTTTGGGGTAAATCTCAATTAGGGAAATAAGAGAAATATTAATAATTCCCAGTTTGTCTGGGGGGTTTGTTTTATTTCATTATAATAAATAATAATAAGTGATAGATATCGGTAAAAATAGATACAGTGAAGTCCATACATATTTGGATGGTGGATTGGATTTGAAATGAAAATGCAGACTGTCACCTTTAGTTTGAGGGTATTTACATCCATATCTGGTAATCCGTGTCGGAATCACATGTTTTTTATATACATGGTCCCTCCATTTTAGGGGACCAAAAGCAATTGGACAGTCTCAGCTGTTTCTGATTAGTCAGGTGTATTCAATCGCTTCCTTAGTGCAAGTATAAGAACGCTTTCAGTGTCTAGTTTTGATTCTAGGAACATGAGGACCAGATTTGTGCCAGTGGGTCAAGGAAGCCGAGATAGGGACATATCCAAACAATAGGCTTTGCTTGCTACTATTTGTTGCTGAGCAAGTCCGGGTAAAGTAAGCTTTCCATGTTTTGTGGACTGTTTTCTTGAAGATGAAAAGATAAAACTTGTTATTCATTGACATGTCTCTGTAATTTAATATTCTTATGCCACCATGAGTGTCAACAGCAAAAACATTTTAGGTTCAAAAAGAAAAAAACTATCCTTTCGTATTCTGAAAGCCTTCTGTCATTTTCTCCCCAGACTTGGAGTTTATTTTTATATTATATAAGACTCCTTACCCGTACAGCTTCAGAGGGACTATCCCAATGTTTTGACGTCTATTGCAGTTTCTTTGACTCCTTGGAAGACGAAACGTCAGTCTCCCCTGTCCATTAAACAGTGTGTCTTGCTCTGAGCTCTGTGTGCTCCACCATTTCATTGTTCGGGCTAGTCCCTGTGAAGTTGCTTCATATTTGTCCTGGAAGGCTGTCTAAGCTGGCTTGTAGTGCAGTGGGAATTCTCCTTTTTGCATTTATTTGTATATCTTGTTCAAGGTGAAAGCATGAACCCTATAGGGAGTCCAATTACAAACAAGCCTGACAGCCTACAGCTTCCCTTGACAGCATTAACATTTGTGGGAAAGCCGTTGGAAGTCAGATCAGCTATTGATTATGTGCTCAAAGATTGGTCAGTCCTTCCAGGCCTGGGTTACCTACTCACAGTACTGGCCAGCACCTGTCTCCTGCTTAGTCTAATGAACTGTACCTCGCTCTGGATAAGAGCGTCTGCCAAATGCCATTAATGTAATGTATCTACTGCGTACATTTTTGTTACATAGTATATAACCTGAATACCTGTTTGAGCTTTGTGTAAATAACATATGTAAATAATGGGTTTTATGGTATGACAAGAATTATGCTGCAAATAAAAATTAGTGTGCGCATGTGATATTGAAATGTATAACTAACATACAACTTGTACAAAAGGCTTGGCTAGAGTACCACAATGCTCCAGGGGGGACTGGCCCCAGCTATGTCAAGTCACCTGTAAATTTCTATGGATAAAAGCATCAGCTGTAATCAACTGTTGAAAACATAGATCAATACAGGACTATTCATCTGATGACGAGTAAAAAATTTCAGTCCACATATTCATAATAACTGCTGAATGTTCGGTGCTGTTGGGTAGCTCACTTATGCGGCACCATTTGTGCTGCACAAGTGAGCATCTTGGATGGAATCTGGTCTGTGCCAGTGCCGACTGTGACCAGCAGCCCCAGAGGAGCAGTGCATAATTGGTTTCACGCTGCTCAGGGATATGGGAGGGATACATTTGGTAGGAGTAGCAGTGTTCCTCACTCAAGCGACTCCTACTGGCTGCCTGGGCACCCTTGGATTGCTCTCTGAGCAAGCATATGAATGTTTCCTCCTCCATTGTTCTTTGTGTGGAAGGAATGTGACTGTGGGGTGATAAGAAGCAGTGGCTTCCAGGTGTGTATTTTGGAGGAGAACCGTGGACTGTCTTCTGAGATGGCAGCAGGGGATGCATATGTGCATGTTGGTGCATAGTTCCCAAATTGGACATTGGAGATGCCAAATATGATTAAATAACTAAACAAATGGCAGAATTGTCATGATAAAGTTCAATAGTTTCAACAAAACAATCTTAAAAACAGATTCTGGATTTTCGATCGATTTCTGAAATTAGGCTTTCTGAAGCATTTTAATGACATCACTGCTTGGTCAGAAAACATTTATTGACGCAAGAAAAAGAATGAATAATGTATTTTTGGGGTGAAATATCCTTACTGTATGGACACAGTAAGAACAGATGGGGCCCACTTATTCTGACATTTTTTACTTTTTACAGGAACTATTAATGTTAAAGTCACAGTGAAATGGAAATTTGAGCAGCACTAACTTCCACAATGTGTCGCTTACACGAGTGAAACAAATCTTTCAGGGGGGAATTATTGAAGGGTGCAAATCAACATGAATATTGTGATTAAAAACTAAAATCAGTTTAACATTAAATTAACGTGTTGTGGACAATAATTATCCTTATCCTTTTTATAAACTGACGCATTAATTTATCACTTTAAACTAAACTAAAAAATCTCAATGCTATTTCACAGGTCTACTACAATGGCAATGGGCCATGGTATAGCTACATTGTGCCATTCTGTGTTATGGATACCCATAAAATAATTTTGGGAACTCAATTTAAATCTAACGAATCCCAATACAAGACCACTCATTCTGCCAGTGTAACCCAGGTTATTTTACATCATGAACCTAGGTTAACTAGCCTCAGAAATGGATAAATAAATAGAAATAAACCTTTAATGAAAAGATAATTATCCCTTTAAACCATAAATGACTTGTGTCAGGTCAATTAGATGTGTAGCTTAGTGACGGTTAAAATGGTGTACTGTCTCTTTAAATAGCTGCACGCGTGTTGGCAGTTGCATTGTGAATACAGTGATAAGAGTGTTTTGTTTCTTTTCTTAAATGGTCAACTGGATTGTGGTCTAGAAAAAAAACTAACCATTAGGATTAAAGCAAACACTTCTAGATTCAAAATAGGCCTAAAACGTGATAAGTAGAATTATTCTAAAATATTGTTGAACCTAAAATTAGAGTTTAACCTAAACAGATTTGAACCAAATTTAGGATTTCAAAATCATAGATAAAACTCTCATAGAGAGAACTTAAATAGAGCAACCCTAGGAATGAAAAGAATCTAACTTAAGATTTATAGGGAACACTTTTTATTTTATTTTGGGGAAATATTTGTGTGTTGTGTGTGTTTGTATATTGATGCCAATTCTTGACAATAAGTTCAATACAAAAACCAGCCGGCAGTTCAAATTCACCCCTCGTGTTGTGGTCTCTTTATTGAGTATCTTACTTACTGCTCCTTTAGAGCCTAGTTATACTGGTCCTTAACCTTTTGCACAGCATAGGTGTTACACCAGTATTTCAGAAATATACATGCTTGTACTTGGGGAGACACAATGCTCACATGAATGAGGCTAATCTAAAGTAAATGAACATGAGACCGTTATGTTCAGCAACGTTATTGCGTGCAGTAACAGTATGAGCTAGATGACATGACATAGCACACGTCAGGAGGCTAGCAGCAGCCAGTTTGACTGACTGTCCAAAATGGCAAGCAAGCACTCAATTTGAGAAAATGTGTTGGATATAGTATATCAAGTGTGGCCAAAAAGGCAGCATACATGCATTCCCCTCCAAAAGTATTGGAACAGCAAGGTCAATTCCGTTGTTTTGGCAATACACTGAATACATTTCGGGTTGAGATAAAAATATGAACATGTGACAAGAATTTAAGCTTCCTGGTATTTAGACCTGTGTTAAACTAAATTAAACTATTTAGAACATAGCACCTTCAGTATCATCCCACCCAATCTTTAGGTGAGCAAAAGTATTGGAACAGAGAGTATTTAAGTGAATGAAAGTAAATAACACTTAATATTTGGGAGCACATGCCCTGCATTAAGCCTGGGACCCATTGACATGGAGAAACTGTTGCATTCTTCTTTTGTGGTGAATTTGTGTGGTGCAGGTTAGTGAAGAACTGTGACACCATTGTGGAGTGCTTGAAAAGTAGGCAGTATACTCCAAACGGCATACAAACTTTTAGAAAAAGAACCATCTCACCAAACACCATTGTCAGTACCCTCAATATAAAATCCATATTCATTGTTTTATGCCATTCCACACCACTCAGGGGCACACAATGATTTCAAGGCAGTTATTATCAGAGCCTGCTATTACGTTTGGAGGAAATTTCACAAATTCAAATGTGTCCTTGTCTTTAAAATCTCTGAGTGATAGATCATAAAGATGATAATATCCAACTCTTCCTTCAAAAGTATTAATCTCAAAAGTATTCCAGCCATGAACACAATGATGCAGTAACGTTACAGTGAAGAGATGAACATTGAACTCTGCCCCCAGTCAACCTCGTGATATTTGGACCAGGAGGAGACAGGTGGGCTGTTTGCAAGCTGTGAACTGATGTGCTGTTTGAAAACTGTTTGAACTGGCTTGCACACACAACCCTGTACAAACTCAAAAAACTCATCTTTTTATCATCTAAACCCATCTTATTATTCTTTTTTGAAATGCATAATTTTATTTGAAATGTTTTGTTTCATTTTGAGTGTACTAGCACCTGAACATTCAAGTGTCTCGTGTCCCTAAGTGTTCTTTTGTGTCTACTGAAGACAGGTTAAAGCTTTTAAATGCACCTGTTTAGCTGAATAGATCTATTGATTCCTTATGAGAGGTTTGCATTTGTACTTTAGGTCAGTGGTTTTCATTCTTTTTGGGCCAAAGGCACACCAGATATCAAAACGGAAGCTCAAGGGACACCACCTTAAAATCGTAGAAATCTATTATGAAGAATGTTGCACACATTATGATTATTATTATGTTTTTAGTGAGATTTTCCCCATATTGCACATAGGTTACACCAGGCTGTCAATGATGCAGGCTCATTTAATTCAGACAGGCAATCACCATAATTTATCAAAGAATCTGTATTTAAATGGATTAGAGCTCACAAAAACATTACTCCATTAATAGCACAATAAAAAGACAGTCTTTTCACAGGGTATCCATACAAACACACACACGCACACACACCAGGGGTCAATGGAATATTGTGTTTTTGGAACACTGGGTAATTCAACAATTTCACTTGAGTTCTGAAGAAAATAATCAGCAATACAAATATAGTTTTAAAATGCCAACAATGACAAACATTAATAACCCGTTGTCTTACAAGACAGCGCCTGATCACCTGATTATGGCAACATTGTCACAGCGGGCATGAAAAATTTGAATTCTATCTTAGCCTACTATTGACAGCTAGTTTGCAGGAGTGCACTTTTTAAATCTCAGGTCAATGACAACGCATATAAATATAGCAATAACAAATTCATTATGGTTAATTTCTGAATAGTTTATGGTTGCTCAAATCAAGCTGATCGGGGAAGACTCAAGTCGTTACTACCCAACAGGGATAAGAAAATTGAAGGTTGTAAACAGAAAGAAGAGCAAGAAGAGCAAAATAAGAAGCCAAGATCTTCTAGAATAAATGGAATATATACAAGTGCTCTTATCACTTTGTCACTGGTAAGCTTACTTTTAATGCGTTCTATCATAATACTCTCCACATTCAAGCTAACTAGTGAGCTGAAAAATCCCAAGTCCCAGTTTTGCTAAGTGTAAATTCCAAACTAGCGAACTACAAGGTACTGTACAACACAATCAGCTAATAAATGTTGTGGCACCATGATTACTTATATATCCTAGCTAACTAGTTATATCCTAACCTTTTGGACATAAGGTCATCACTAATATGAGTGGATAATTAACAATGAAAACGTTATCTCCTTGCAGTTACCTATCTTCCACTTGGCATCATAGCTAGGTTACTAGCTAGCTAGTTCGCTACTGAAATATCATATCCATAAATTAAACCTGTACTTGATTACAGAGTTGCAAGATGCCAAAAATGATGCTGTGTGCAGAAAATGTTTTACCGTTAGTGAGTGACTGTAGTTACGTTAGCTTATTTCCGTTGTGTCACTGCTTATATGTTAGTAATGTGAGCATTAGTAGGATTTATAGTTACAGGTAACTGCAGAGGGTTGCCTCAGCAGTGAAGTCCCCCCCCCCCTTAGATCTTTTTCTTTTTTACAGGTCAACCATCCAACCTTTACATGAAAACTGATATTGGCTGGGCACCTTCATAATATTTTTTAATGGATGCCATGTCACCTAGGCCTAGTTTAACCCCTGTGTTTTACCACAAAAATGAATGGGTTGCTATGGTCACTTGTCCTCCAACACGTCATCGTCAAGGAAATTGTCATATGATTAAGAACGATCCGTAGCCAGATCATTTTCATGAATTTTCCATCCTATGGCTCTAAAATCTCAGTTATAATGTGTGAATCCTGGGAATAGAAGTCTCCTTCTTTTTTGCTCCAAAGCTAGAGGATCATATGCTAGTCATTCCACTGCTGTAGATAATACCTACAGTTGTAAAGAGTAATAATAAATATGTAGTGGTTTTAGAGAAGAGAATGGGGAGGGCATAAACAGTGAAAGGGCTTATAGAACAGCTGTGAATGAAGAAATGCAGAATTTATCTGCACAGAAACTGAAGGATGTGTCAGAAGGATCGCGTGCGCAATGGCTTCTAATTGGAATTCAGGACATGCGATCTTGCGGCATATGTGCCTGGTTCATGGAGGACAAACTCACTGAGGTGTAGCAGGAATGAGACTGTTTGTATGACATCAGTCTAAAGAGTCATAACACGACCTTTGAAAGACTAGAGCTGGAGGGAAATGGGAACTTCAGTCACCTGATAAGTGAGCAGTAGTATGTTACAACTCAATTATCATCAACTTAACAAGATATCTGGCTGTCGATTGTGTAACCACCTTTGGATTTACAGCTAATGTACATTTGTTTAGGCTTGTTTGTATTGAGCTGATGTCAAACAGGGGAGTCGCTAATGAGCTAACGTCTACCCTTCCTGGGTGATTCTACAGCCAATTATGTTTCCTCCCACAAGATTCCCAACCATGGTCAATAATGGAATGGTCTGGATTTTATGAAAATGATACAAGACTGCATTATATAAGTCCCTGAGCTTGATGCTCCTGTTCCTAAGTTTTTTAACAAATGGCAGTTTGTCTAAGTTTGGTAATTGCAGCGGTAATTGTTCAATAGTTATAAAGGCATGACACAATTTGGCCATTTTCTGTGATTGTCTGTGTCCTAGCCCTCTGTCACAGCAGGCAGAATATTCGGGGTACGTAGATGACAGTGCTCCACACGCAGTTGATTTGACAAACGTTTGTAGTCCAAAGTGATCTATTCTGCATGAGGCTAAAAGAAAGCCTGATTAGCAATTAGCAATGAACACCAAAGCATTAATTAAGTGGTCGGCTTAAAACACAGGAAGCTAGAAAATGGTTAGTTTTCAGCCCACGCAAGCTCTAATCAACATACCAATTACACTGATTGAAACCAAAGGCAGAAAGTCTCTGGAGCAATCAAATTTATCTCATCCCCCCACCCCAATTTTCCTTGGCTGCTGTAGTATTCCATTTGAAAACGAGGTAGAAATGGCATTGTTCTGGCCTCTGATATCTCAATCAGTGAAATATGAAAGGCGAGCTCTTGATGCGGAAATAAAAGGGTATGCTTTGATTTTTGACTTTTCCATCAAAATATCTAAAAGGCAGACCTCCCATGAGCCAATAGCTTGGAGAGAAAAATAAACCAATGCTGTCCGGTCCAATGCTTTCCCTCTTTCCACGCTCTGTTTGTAGTTTTCCTTTGTTTTTCATCTCAGTATTATCATTCATCCGTGACAGAGGGTTGCCGGAAGAATGAGGCTGCATGAACCCCACAGTACTGTTCTGCATGTAAATTAAGTGAATGCATTTATGCTTTCCTACACTGTAAGTCACTCTGGGTTAGGACATCTGCTAAATGAACATAAATTATTGTACTGCAATGTAATGCTGTATAATTGTGAATAATTCTTCCACTCACTTTTTTTGGGAGGGTGGAGGGTTCTGTTCCTTTGCAATCATTTTCTACATATTTCATGTCAATCTCTGGCATTTCAGGGGTTGTTCAAACACAATCCCCCTCTCTGTTGGCTTTGTGTATATTTAGGATTTGGATTCCATAAGGAATATGACCATGCATTTCTATAATAATAATAAATATAACCTCAAGCAGTAATTAACAGGGTCCAAGAAGAATGCAGCGATTATTTCATTCTTTGAAAACATGCATATTGCACCAAGTTTCATGATGATCAGTCATTGCTAAGCCTGCCAAATGGCAGCTAACTGGCTGATGGCAACCACGTTTATCAAAATATCTCTTGTTCAGTGGAAATACTTGTATGATCTTACACAGAGATGTACTGCAGTATGGAAAGGTTCATCCAGATTGGTAAAACGGTTCAAAAGTGTCCACAGAATCACACTGCAATGGTGTACCAAATTTCATGACAGCTGTTTTAGTAAAAATGGCCTCGCCCTCAAAAAATATTGACATGTGGCATATTGTTTTGAATAATGAATCATTTCCAGAATCTTTCTAGCCTAATTTGGTGACCATGGCGGATTTTTGCCGACGCATATTAAATCGGGAACATAAATAACAAGTTTCATAGCTCTATGGGTGTTTGATAACTTTTTTAATTAATTATAATAATTTTAAAAGATGCGTTTTGTGATTACTAGAGTTCCCTTTGTCTTATATTACATTTTGTGTTAAGCCCTAGGAATGGGGCAAACTTTTTCACAGCACTGTATATAGCAACTGAAATGGTACCTTCTGGCTAGAGATTCTTTTCTGGCTACCCACTGACCTCTTTCAATTGCCATTTCTTTGGTTTTTGAAAGATGGAGGCATGAGTCAGTCACTAGCAAACTTGCTATTCCAGTCAGAGGAAAGGAGGAATCATTTATTCATGCACTGTCAAAGGTCACCCATCCCCCCGAAGTCTAATGTGTAATTGGACTGAACAGATCCATAAGATTTGACACAACACACAGGACTCACAAATCAGAGCCCTAACAACCTCATAGTGATTGTTAACACTGCCTCTTTGGTTTTGTGCATCACATTTTATATCTGCCTGTAAATGACATGTTCAAACAGCAGGGATTAATGTTTATAGCAGTGCAACAATATTCAGGGAAAAAGGAACTCTGCACTGATCATTGCAAAATGTAATTTTCATAGTTTTTTAACACAGTCAGAAGTTAAATAATTCATTTTCAATTACCTGTTGTAGCGAACATTCCCTTGTTTGTTGTAACAGCGTGCAGCGTGATGTATCCTGTTTAAACATACATTCACTTGGTAGCGGAGAGGGTTCCTCTCTTTGAATAAATTGCTTTTGTTTCCCTTTTCTTTCATGAATTTCCGATGCAATATAGTCGCTGTGTCTGTAATCTAAAGCTAAAATAAAACAAAGCAAATTGAAAGGCTGCCAGGTTGATCATGGGTTTTTTGAACCCCTTCCCTCAATATTTAAGCAGTATCTGAGCTACATTGTTACCAGTGGTAATAGTAACAGGGCACATCTTGGGGCTGCCCTCAGTCTGTCTGTGGATGCTGAATGGAGGAGGTGCTTGACCCAAGGATAATTTGTGCTCAATACACAGGTTTGCTTCACCTGCTTTGCACCCCCAGACCTTCTGTTTCTACACCCAAACTCACAAAGGAATACGCAGTTGGATTATTATATATAGTGCTGCAGGGGCATTATTGGAATAGCATCCTGGGGTGGGGGGCTGGGGGGTGGGGCGGGGGGTGGGGGGATTCAAAGATTAAACAACAATCAATGAGAAAATTGCTTTCTTGCCTTCCCTGTCTCCTTCCTTCTTGCTGTCTCTCACTCTTATCGAGCCATGTGATCTGAGACACTAACAAAGGGCACTGTTAGTTGTTGCACTGTCACCTGTGATGTTATGAATACCTGTCATCTGTCATTTTTTCCCTCTCCAGACCGAGGGGCATGGACATCACAAATGGCACAGAATTTTCTTTTGCTTTGGACCTCTGACCACTCCACAGGGAACACACTGTCAGGGCCGAATTAACAGATTTAACCTCTGTTGATGGTGGCAAAGTGCTGGCATTTGCTCGGTGCAATAAGTCACATCCTGGGAGCAGCAACAGTGTGTGGGCGCGATTTAAGTTACACATGAAAAGCTGAGCATCATCAGTTAATGTAAACACAGATTTGTCTGTAGAAAAAGTATAGCGGAGATTTCCAGATATTTAGGTACAAACAAGTTAGGGGACAGGATATGTTCGTTAAGAAAATACTTCAGTAGGTGAAACTGGTTTGGATGGCTACATATCCAACCCACTTTCTGATAATCATAAAAGCTTGAATGTTCTCCATTGTGGGGAAATATTTGCATCATCTAGAGTTGAAGATTTGCCATGACTGTGTCGATAACTGGGAGTTACAATGATAGTCTTGTGCAAGACTGGTAGACGAGGAACTAGCCTGGTAGCTTGTTTAAACCCTGGGTGAAGCAGTGGTATTGTGCCCTTGAGTAACATACTTGGTATTGCTTCTAACATGCATTACGTTGTATGTAATTAAATAATCATAAACAATGGATACATTAATTTCTGTGCAATATTATTGTCAATAGCTTAGTCCCTGGAAGTACAATAAATGCTTTGACAATGTCACTGCATTAACTAACCTAATTTGAGTAATCTCAACATTTTCATTTTTTAAATTTAGTTTTCAGGAAATGGTTTGATTTTTTTTTTTTTCAAAAGCTTTTTTTTATTTCACCTTATGATAATGTAATGTCACACCTTATCTAACCTTAACTAATCTTAGTTTTAGATCACAAAAAGAACCTTGCAAAGATAATATACAAAAATACACCACTTCTTTTTATCCTTTTGCCCCTTTATTTACCAATTTTCAATGTTAGGTTCGGTCCTTTCCATTGCTGCATTTTCCAATTTGTAGTGAGGTGGGTGCACGTTAGCACAAAACCTCCTCCAAAACATGCCCACTAGCCAAAATCGTGATGGAGGATGAATATGGAAAACCATCATTCGTCTCCACCCAAGTGGGTGGCAACATCCGGAATGATTATAAAAAAGATTTGTCATCTCTCCCAGAAGCGCACATCCGTCACATTAATCAGCCGTGACTCCTCTCCAGTGAACAGGTAAAAACCGCAAAGCTCAGCCCATGCTTTAGAGTCAGTGTCATCTCTGACAGGCAGCTGTGAATCTGTGGGTGCCCCTGCCCCCCCCCCCCCCCCATCCCCTTCTCAAATGTATGCCACATCTCCTCGTTTTTAATGTCTGTTGTGCCACCTGTTGTGCCTCTCTACATGTACATCCCAGGCCTCACAGAGCTACATTGGTGCCAGCATGACTTCATCTTGCCAGCAGCACCCCGCTATCATCTTCCAATCCACTGATATTTAGACATGACCAAAGTGTCCACTGCACCCAAATATCATCCAACAATAATAATAATAATAATAATAATAATAATAATAATAATAATAATATAATGCAACCTCCAGCAATGTGTTGAACATTGTTTTCATTTGCAAATTCAGGCACAGTACATTAGGTACATGTGCTTTCATGTACATAAGAAGAGCACTGATACTTTTGTGAAGGATAATTTACACACAAATAATCACTAACTACCAGAAGTTAGAAACTTAAATAAGCTGTTTGTGAGGTCAACACAACAAACTCTTTCAATTATTCAAGCAATTTAGAATTTAAATAAATTAAAATAAATTCAACCATAAACAATGGTAAACATATTCTAGAAGCTTACCCATTTAGAAATAAAATATAGTCAAGACATTCAGTGTGTAATAGCTACAGTCGGTGCATGCACTCTTCTGATTATGCTCATTTACTGTGAAGGCTGACTGATTTACCTCTGTACTGCATTGATAAGCTTTCAGAGAAGAGCCAAATGACTTGAATGGGCAGTGAAAGAGCAAAGAAGGCAATAATTTTACAGCAGCACTTTTTCTATAAGAACCGTCCTGCTGATTGGGTCTTCTTCGACCAAAGGACTTTTTTCATAGAATGGTGGATGTTTTCTATGGACTGACATACAATTAGACTGAAAGACGTTTTCCTGAGATGTCATCTGAGGTCCACTATAGTAACTTCGGTCAATAACTGCCTAACCAAAACTAACTAAACTAGTCTTTGAAGGTTTACCAAGCATACCTAAGCTTCACAATACTTCATCTGCAGGCTGCAATTAAGAGTCCGAATAGTATATGCTCAGATTTCCACCCACAGTCACCTTCAAAGGAAAATTACACAGCAAAACAGCAAATACTGTCCCAATGCGTAATAACTAACTAGAGTCACCATACTGAGAGCAGAGGGACAAAACGTGAGTCGAAGTTGGGGTAATCGAGCAGGGTCAAGCATGAGTAATACATTGGGGCAAACAAATCAAAAAGGACTAAGGCAAGAATCAGTCAAATAGGATAAGGCAATGGTCATTCACAAAATCCAATCAGCAAACAAATCCAATGGGGCTCAAATAGAAGAACCGGAGATGGAAATGGTCAATCTGTGGCATATGTATATGACGAGCTATTCCTGCTAAAACATCCATTCATTTGTCCATTATTTAACACACTTATTCCTGGTCAGGTTCATTGGGGGAGGTTGCAGGCTATCCCAGCATGCATTGGGTGAGAAGAATACAGACAGGTTTGCATTCCATCACAGGGCCACATTAAATATAATAACATTAAAAACACAACGTACAGGTCATTACAGTGTTAACGCTGGTGAATTCCTTCCAAAAGGTTTGATTTTGCCACCTGTACATATCCATATAAAAGATAATTAAAGTGCAAAGTTATTTTTATTTCCATTCAAATCAAAAGGTCAGTTGAAGATTGATTTCATGGAGAATCGTTAGGGTTGGGCATATCACTGTCTGCCCTTTTAAGACTTCAACACTGTTTAAATACTTGATATCAAGCTTTTTTTCATTTTTATCCTCCCGAGACCTGCCAAAAAAGGTGGTAAGCATTAACATTTTTTGGCAAAATAAATAAGTGTCTTGGATGACAAAAACATGTTGCAGTGAAAAGTTTCATAAATATTATTTTATTTTTTATTTAATATATAGTGTAATTTTCAATATAGTAGAATATAACAGAACATATCTAGAGAATAAGACAAGAGACGCATGTGTATATGAAAATCAGGATTATTGATTGGAAGCAAAAACCAGCCCTCCAAGAACAGCTGTGCCCTTCTTGTTCATAACATATATGGAACAGACATCTGTTCCACAGTGCATCCATTTTTCCCATTTGTCCTCGGGACTGAATAAATATACAGCCTAGCTGCCGATCATCCTTTTGTGAAGATCACAGTTGGTGTCCCAGACCCAAACCTTACATTAATTTTCCCACTGCTTTGATACCTTTCAAAGAAAGTCAAAAGCTTGACACCTTTTGGAGGAACAAGGGGAAAAAACTGAAGAGAACAAGGGGACTGCTGAACCGAGCAATGACTTGGGAAAAAAAGGTAAACACACAGTCCAGCAAGTTGCCTCCGGCATGAAGCCCTAGCAAAACAATCACGACAATCCGTCCTGGGCATTACGACGCCTCTCAAATGCTTCTATTTAGAACCTATGGATTGGTGATAAAAATATAAGGTGACAAATGGGGATAACTCCCCCCTATGATTCCCAGAGGGAGTTAGGGATATACGTGAATCTGAGTAAGAAGTCTGATGGGCATATTCTGGGAGTTATCCAGATTTAGATCGCTCACCCTGATTAAACTGGCTCCTGCCCACAATTGAGCCTGGAGTCCATTACTCACAGTTTCTCTCAGGACCAACTGTGCAGGCAGTTCAAATGATTCATTTCGCTCAAAACAAACTGTTTTACATGTCACAGCAAGGATAATCTTTACTACCCACCACTTACACATACATAATCTCAAAAAGTATTGGAACATCTATTCCTTTGTTTAGGCAATATACTGAATATATTTGGGGTTGAGATAAAAAGATAAACAAGAAACAAGAGATCAGAATATCAGCTTTTATTTCCTGGTATTTACACCTAGATATTTTAAACTACTTAGAACCTTTGGTATCAGACCACCCAATTTTTAAGTGAGAAAAAGTATTGGAACAGAGAGTATTTAAGTAAATGAAAGTAATTAACACTTAATATTTGGTAGCATATCCCTTGCTTGCAATAACTGCATCATGCCTGTGACCCATTCATATCACCAAATTGTCACATTCTTCTTTTGTGATGCTTTTCCAGGCTTTTACTGCAGCAAACTGTTTTTTGTTGGGGGGGGGGTTTTGTTGTTCCCTTCAAACTCCTCTTCAAAAGGTGAAATGCATGCTCAGTTGACTTAAGGGCTGGTGATTGACTTGCCAGTCTAAAACCTTTCACTTTTTCCTCCCTAATGAAGTCCTTTGTTGTGTTTTGGGTCATTTATCTGTACATCGGCAGACAGAATGTTATTGAAGATTTCTGAATTCATCGTGCGGCTGCCATCATGAGTTACATCATCAATAAAGATTACCCCATGCCATTACACTTCCTCCACCGTGCTTCACAGATGAGCTCATATGTTTTAGATCATGAGCAGATCCCTTCTTTCCATCACTTTAGTAAATCTCGGTCTTATCAGTCCATAAAACTTCTGTTCTAGAAGTTTTGTAGCTCATCTCGGTACGGCAAATTGTAATCCCACCTTCCAATTCTTACAACTGATGAGTGGTTTGCATCTTGTGGTAGAGCCTCTATATTGCTGCTCTCTAAGTCTCCCTTGAATGGTTGATTGAGATACCATTGAGCTAATCTGTGGAGATTTTTTGTGATGTCAAACATCAGCTGCTGTTGTTTTCCTCGGTCGACCTGTTTAATGTCTTTTGCTCAGTGGTTGTACAAGCTATCCCTAATGCTTGTGCTCTGGTCGATTTCCCCTCTTTTCTAAACTCCAAAATGGCTTGCGTTTCTCCCAAAGACAGCTCATGTTCTTCCTGTTGGTTTATCTTTTCTAACACAAATTCTGTCTTTACAGGCAAAACCCAAGGCTAAAACCAAGCGTAGACATAACTTTTTTTTTTTTATCGAATCAAACTAACAGGACACAAGAAACACCTGTCAGGCACGTGTTACTGACCTAAAAATTGGGTTGTCTAATATGAAGGTGATATGTTCTAAATTGTTTAGCAAGTCTAGATAAAAAATACCAGGAAATAAAATCTGAAATTTGGATGTGACATCATGTACATGTTTTGACCTCAACTGTCGATAATGTAAATTGGAAGGTGAGATTACATGAGGGCGGCCGGTAGCGTAGTGGTTAGGGTACATCACTGGGACCCGCAAGGTCGGTGGTTCGATCCCTGGTGTAGCCCCAATAAGATCCGCACAGCCTTGGGCAAGGCCCTTAACCCTGCATTGCTCCAGGGGAGGATTGTCTCCTGCTAATCAACTGTGCATCGCTCTGGATAAGAGCGTCTGCCAAATGCCATTAATGTAATGTAATGAATAACAAAAACAAAGGAAGTGATCTTGCTGTATCAATACATTTTTGTCCATCTCCGCATTGCTTTGGCAAGATGTTTTTTGAAGCCATTTTCATATCGAACCATTTATTCTTTATTTCAGTGACCCTCATTTGACATGGCATTAACAACATTCGTTATTTTTTGGCTTTAGCAGGTCACTTAATTCCACTGACGCCATTTCAAAAGTACAGACTTTCCTTTCTGGATCTCTGAAAGCAGGACTTAAATTTCCAAACTCATACAGTTCTTTTTACTCTTGGATGCCGATGCCACTTCCTGACATATGGGGCAGGACACTTAGCCTTGGATGGTATTATTAGGGCCTTAATTATGAAAAGTTCTAATTCTCATGAACACATGCTCAATTACACACAAGTAGCATTCATCATGTTTACACAGGTCATTTAGACAGTTATCTCAAATGGCACATTCGTTCGAGCACACCGTATGCAAAAAAGTAGGAGAAAGTGAAGGTAAGAATAAGAAAATGTTCTTGCATGAGGCCCAATGTATTGTATAAATTGGATTAATATGGGCCTTTTTGTCTGTGTGCACTACAGAGTGGTAGTTTTTACATTTTAAATTAATATTACATCCATTGTGAAATAATAATTGGTGTAACTGCTTGATGTCATACAGGGTTTATGAAACATCCTTGGTTCTCCCGTGTATGCTGGTTTTCATTTCAAATGTAATTATAACTCCTGAAGTGTAACAAGCTGTTAATTGTATTTAATTGGACACTTTTAATGTGTAGCAACCCCCCCTCCCTCCAATCAATGCAGGCTACTAAGGGTGAATATCCAATGTGCTCATCCTGTCACACACATCTTTGTTTTCTGTTTCCTGCCTTTGTTTTTGTGTTTCTTGTCCTGGTTCACTTTCCATACTCACCAGTGTCTCGTTACCTGTTTCCCTGCACTTGCACCTGTTTGTAATCTCAGTTAAGTCTGTATTTCCCAGTTTTTTTGCCAGATTGTTATGTGTCCCGACCATACTCTCCAGCATTTTTCTGCCTGCCTTTCCGCCTTTGTGTACTGCGACTTCTGTTTTCTGAATCTGCCTTTTGTTTTGTTTCTGACTACCTGTTATTGGACTTTGCCTGCCTCTTTGGATGAGGTTTTGTACCTTTGCCTGTTTGGACTGCCTTCCAGTGTTTGGACTTTTGCTTGTTATTTAGACTATGAACTTGATTACCTCTATTGTGCCTGTCTGCAGTTATTCGACCACTGTCTGTTATCTAATGAAGACCCCTATTCTGAAATGTTCTCGGTTGCGATTGTTTATTTGGTCCCGGCACCTGATACATCCAAGCCTGTAAATTTGTCCTGTCTGTTTTCAGACAGCCTGCCCTTTCATATTTTTTTTAATGTGACAAATGATACAGTTAAAATGAGTGTTGTCACTGTGGTCTCTGTAGTTGTTGTGATTTTGGAAGAATAATTAGAAATAGCAACATTTTTGTCACTGTGCAGAAACTTACAGGCCGCTCATGTAATTAGTAAATTTATAATTGACTAAAGCAAGTAATACCAATAAAGCAAAAATAGTCAAGCAGTCCTTATCTTCTAGCAATGGTTCAGTACAGTAACCCTTTCATTCAGCACACTTAGATTATACTGAAATACAGTTATGACAACACAACAGATGACGGAACCAAAACATACAGCTGGCAATGGATGGACTCCAGTGTTCTATATATTTTGTAGATTGTGTTACAGTGTCCTCATGTGTTCGGAATTGGAATAGCATGTACAGGAGATGTTTTTTTTTTGACATGATACACATAAAGGAAAACCTTGATGATGAATCAGCCAAAACAGCCACGGAAATGAAAATTCTCAACTTCCTCACACTGAAGGACATGGATTACTTAAGCACAAATGGTTCTCTTAGTCTTCTCCACAATTTTACATCCTTTTTGCAGAGGGCTTGGTGGGATGCATGCTGGCCATCTCACATAGCACCTATACAGCACATTCCATACAGTGCCTTAAAAAAGAGAGTAAGGGTAACAGAAAAAGAACAATAACACATTTTTATGCGAAATGGAGACACCATAACTAAAATAAGTGTAGGGGGCTGAGGAGAATTTAACGTTTTTTTGGGGGGTTTTTTCCGTCTGTTGCACGTTCCTCCCTCTGATAATCCCAAACTCCAGTAAAGTTAAAAAGCATAGGAGCACATCTTGGCTATCAATTCCCTAAACTGCTTCCTTTTTTCAGAAAACCAACTCTTGCTAAATAATATAAACAAATGGAATTCAACTACCAAAAGACTAGCAGAAGGTGAAAAGGTTAATCTATTCCATCTAAGGCTCTCAGTTAAAATGCCACTATTTGTTCATTTCACCAGGCATAACACGAATGGTGTACTGGATTCTGCAAAATACATCTTTCAACAAGGTTCAGTTGACTCATAAATGAATGAAGTTAAAAGCAATCGACTGAAATTACATTACATTACATAACATTACATTACATGGCATTTAGCAGACGCTCTTATCCAGAGCGACGTACAACGAAGTGCAAATCAAACACAAGTACAAGTGCGAAGAATCAATTTAACAATTGAATTAATTGTGCATATTAACATGCCACCCCATTAAATTATTAGTTCTACAATTCATCTCGAAGCATTAGTGTATTATTCAATAATAATAATAATCAATTTCATTTCCATTTTTCAATTATTGCACATAAACCTCTGGGATGTCCAAAAGAGGGCACACAAAGACAACCTCATATGCTGTATGTCTGTGGCAAGTAATAGCACCTTTGAACATTGCACATTCTTTAACAGAACGAACAAGTATGGTAAAAAAAAAATATATATATATGTACAGTACTGTGCAAAAATCGTCGGCACCTGTATAACATTCTGTACAGATAAGATTCTTTCAAAAATAATTCTATTAAAGGTCCTAAATAAACAGGTACATTTTACATTACATTTTAGTAATTTGGCAGGATAGTTAAAAACGGAATCAAATCAATATTTTTTGTGACCACCCTCCGGCGTTAAAACCGCATCACTTCTCTGGGATAGCCAACGCTGTCCTGCAGTTCTATAAGATAATCAGCAGGGAGGTTGTTCACTACACCCTGGTGGAGCTTTTCTTTCTTTCTTTCAATTACAATCTTGCAGAGACAGTCTGCCATGCCATCTTTCATTATGCTGCTGACTGGTGATTTATGCTGGCTATTCTTGTTCTGCACTCAAGTTTTGTGTTTGGTAACTTTAATGTGTTATGAAAGAGTTCACTCATGTATGTAAGAACATCCATCCATCCATCCATTATCTGAACCCACTTATCCTGATCAGGGTCGCAGGGGGGCTGGAGCCTATCCCAGCATACATTGGGCGAAAGGCAGGAATACACCCTGGACAGGTCGCCAGTCTATCGCAGGGCACACACACCATTCACTCACACACTCATGCCTATGGGCAATTTAGACTCTCCAATCAGCCTACCGTGCATGTCTTTGGACTGTGGGAGGAAACCGGAGTCCCCGGAGGAAACCCACGCAGACACGGGGAGAACATGCAAACTCCGCAAAGAGAGGCCCCGGCCGACGGGGATTCGAACCCAGGACCTCCTTGCTGTGAGGCGGCAGTGCTACCCACTGCACCATCCATGCCACCCTTGTATGTATGAACAGAAAAACAAAATCTTAAACGCAGTGAAAAAAACTGGTTATTTGCTTTGATTTGCCATCATTTTTACAAAAGATGTATTATACAGTCCCTTCAAAAAGTTTTGGGAGAGCAAGGCCATTACCTTTGTTTTTGCAATACACTGAATACATTTGGGCTTGAGATAAAAAGATGAGGCGGCACAGATGGTGCAGTGGGTAGCACTGTCGCCTCACAGCAAGGAGGTCCTGGGTTCAAATCCCTGTCATCCGGGGCCTTTCTGTGTGGAGTTTGCATGCTCTCCCCGTGTTTGCGTGGGTTTCCTCCAGGTACTCCGGTTTCCTCCCACAGTCCAAAGACTAGCAGGTTGGGCTGGTTGGGGGGTCTGAATTGCCCATAGGTATGAGTGTGTGAGTGTAATGTTTCTGTATTTGTTCTGTATGTTTTTCATGTTTATTCTTGTTTATCATTCAGTTCTCATAGTACCTGGTTTATGTTTTCCCATTACAGTTCTCTATTGTCCTCCCCTGTTATGTCTACGTCTGAATGTTTATCAGTCTAGTCACTCCCCTGTCTGCGTGCCCCACTATTCGGGTGGTTACGGTAGTTTTCGGGGTTCAACATTTTTTCTAAACTCGCGATTCTTACTTCCTGCTTTTTCTTGATAGTTAAATGTTGTAAAGCACAATTCTTATGTAGAACCTGCACAGCTAGACCAATGAGGGAATAGCTGGAGGTGAAGGGACGACGTGTTCTTTCCTGGCGGTTTGGAAGTGAATGAAAGATTTTAATTATCATCCTCCGCACACGAACAGAGCACAATTATGTTTAGGAATATACTGGGTCTGTTGCCACGGGTCGGATATGGATTGACCTGCCCCATATCCCGCTTACAACTGGCCTGAAACAGATCAGTAAAATTCCTAATATTCTCCGTTCGTAAATGGGGCCGTATTGAAAGCTTAGTGGTTACTCTCATTCCACTCGTTTATCTGACTCCATTTAAGATATATAATTTAGAAATTTGGGTTTGAAATTTACGCGAATCTCGGGAGTGATTACACTCGACTCGTACCTGCGCCACCATTACTCAATATATGTTCTCGCGATTAACATTATTGCTGAATATCTCAGTTCGGTGTAGAACTCAGAGGCTGAGGGTCCAGTCAACACAATACATGCAACACTGTCATGATAGTTGCGAGCCCAGGTCGGCGTAGCATTAACTGGGCTCCTTAGAGCTAATTTGACAGGAACCAGCGCCGTAACGCCCAGGGGTTCCCTTCGCGTCAAATCACAAGAGCCGTGCCTAACCGACCCTTTACGTTGGCAGAAACTTGCTGGCCTCACAGCTTAGAACTATCACATGGGTACCAAGCTCTCAGTTCGGTGTAGAACTCAGAGGCTGAGGGTCCAGTCAACACAATACATGCAACACAGTCATGATAGTTGCGAGCCCAGGTCGGCGTAGCATTAACTGGGCTCCTTAGAGATAATTTGACAGGAACCAGCGCCATAACGCCCAGGGGTTCCCTTCACGTCAAACCACAAGAGCCGTGCCTAGCCGACCCTTTACGTTGGCAGAAACTTGCTGGCCTCACAGCTTAGAACTATCACCTGTACCAAGGGACTGCCGATCGGTCAGTCTTTGGTCCCCATTGTCCCCCTCAATATTCAGTTGTAATTTAGGCTGAAAAGGTACAAGATGAATTAGAGTCATGGAGATCACGCAAGTTACAAACAAAATAATTTATTTGCAGACGGGTAGGCAGTTAGCGTAGAATCACACAGTCAATTACGAAAAGACAAATTGAAGATAAAAAGAATAGAGTGACATAGTCTTACCCAGCCTGCTTTCGCTACACACATATACAAAGTATGCACAGTGTGGGAAGTCGAGTGCGATCTTCCCTGATAGGCTTGTCTCCCTGGCTTTTATGCCAAATCATGTGTTTGATCCAGGCGGCAGTGCCATAAATTAGCCTGGTGGGTTGTCAAATCTGGAATTTAGACCCCCACCGTTGGGGGTTGTTGCGTAGGGAAAATGAGATGATTACCAAGAGAGGACGTGTAGGTTTTCCCTTGAGTTATTGAAACTATGGTTTATTAAAATCCATTTGGTATGAAATGTATCTCATCTGATCCCTTGATTTTACTGGATCACATCCATACCAAACAGATTATCCTAATGTTTTGTTATGGTGCAGTTATCATGAAACCTCCCTCCTGTGTATCCATTTTACATGTAATTCCTGTTATTACAACAATGGGCATAATGCAATACAACCAGGATCACATGGGCAATGTTTACGATATTTTACCGGGTCTATTGACCATCTCAGCAACAGTTTTTTGGTTTTCCTCCAAGAGAGTAGTCCCTGGGGTAATGACAGCAGTGCCCAAAGGAGGGCACTGTGGTACTGCCCGGAGTCTTTCCCCCTGGAAGTGACCAGGTGTGGGGTCATAAGATTTTAGGCACATTCTTTTCCCAGGAGTTTTAATGGCCCTCATGGCCTAATTGCCCGGGAACCGCTCATCCACCCACCATATATCTATCCCTTATCTTCTTGGCGTCACTGGTCTGGAACTCGTCAAAAGGTACTACAAACAGCATTGTCCTTTGTCCCTTTTGACACACACCAGAACCCTCACCTCACAAATGGGAGAGTCACACTTTGGCTTCCTCCAGAACCCCCAGCTCACAGGCTCCTCACAAATGGCAGAGTCACACTTTGCCCCCCTCCTACACTTACTAACTACTACTAATCTAGGTTTTGTACAGTACTAATCCGATTAATACACTTACTGTCTGTCTAACTAACTAACTAACAATCACTTTTATTGGGTAGTTTAGAAATATTCACGTAACTAACTCACTAACGCTATCTCTTAGTATTTCTGCACTGTTCTATAACTCCGCCTCCCTATGCTATCCCTGATTACTCGTTTAGTTTCGCACCTGTCTCTAACTATCACTACGTCTTCTAACTATGCAAATGTCTACTCCCTAATCTGGAGCCGTATGTTTTACATGTTTTGTTTCGTGCATCCAGTCCGCGTTTTCGTCTCCCTCCCGTTATTATGTTATTACCCTATTGTGTTTCCCCACCTGTTGTCCATTTGTTTAGCCCACCTTTTCCTCTGCCCCGCCTAGATTGTCACCTTCCCTCTTGTATTTAAACCTCAGTCTCAATATGCTTCGTTGTCAGAACGTTGATCTTGATAAGTGCCGATCGTTTGTAAGCCTTGTTATAGAGATTCTTGAAAGACACCCCTTTGCCTTGACTTCGACTTTGCTTTTGCCCTGCTGTACCTTCGCCCTGTGATTTTCTGAATTTTGACCTCTCGCTTGTTTTTTCGACCATTCTTTTGCTTTTTGTTTTTGGCTGTGTTTTGGATCTCTTGGCTTGTGACTACTGGACATTAAAACTACTCTTTTGGATTATCCTGTGGTCTGCGTCTGGGTTCCCTGCACCGTACATAACAGTGAGTGAATGGTGTGTGTGCCCTGCGATGGACTGGCGACCTGTCCAGGGTGTATTCCTGCCTTTGATCCAATGTATGCTGGGATAGGCTCCAGCCCCCCTGCGACCCTGTTCAGGATAAGTGGGTTAGGATAATGAATTAATGAATGAACACTCAATATTTGGTAGCATATCCCTTGCTTGCAATAACTGCATGCATGACCCATTGACATCAACAAACTGTGATGCTTTTCCAGACTTTTACTGCAGCCTCTTTCAGTTGTTGTTTGTTTTGGGGGTTGGAGGTCTGGAGATTGACTTGGCCAGTCTAAAACCTTCCACTTTTTCTACCTAATGAAGTCCTTTGTTATGTTAGCAGTGTGTTTTAGGTAATTGTCTTGCTGCATGATGAAGTTCCTCTCAATTACTTTGGACACACTTCTCTGTAAATTGTAGACTTTTTAATTCATCCTGCATCCATCCATCATGAGTTGCATCATCAATAAAGATTACAGAGCCCACTCCAGAAGCAGCCATGCAAGCCCAAGCCATGACACTTCCTCCACCGTGCTTCGCAGATGACTTTGTATGTTTTGGATTATGAGCAGATCCCTTCTTCCCCACAATTATTGGCACCCCTGATTTAATACTTTGTGCAAACATCCCTGGAAAAGATGAGAGCCATGAGCCATGATAAGTGATAAGTTTAAAGAACACATGTGGAGGGATTCTTCACCATTCAGCTGCAAAAAATAAACAATGTGGATAATGATCTATATTTTATGTTCAAACATACAGGAAAACTATATGCTTTTATTTAAATACCTTTACTCTCATGTTTCAATGTTTTTTATTTAGTAGTTTATTTTTTTCTTTGGCACCCCTAAGTGAAATTGGCAATATCATTTTACATTAATTTTGTTAGTCTCAGTCTCAAGAAACTATATCATTCTCTGTTATTCTATAAAGAAACAATGTCATTCCATCCCTTCCTGTTTCACTAGAGTAAAAACAGTGAGCATGAAAATCCCTTTGTGTACCATCAGCATGGGAAAAGCCAAAGAACTGTCAATTCAGAAGACACAGATGGTAATTGACCATTACAAGTTGGGTAATGGGTACAAAAAAAATAAACCATTAAACATACCACTTAGCACTGTAAGGGCAACAATAAAAAGGAGTAAAACATATGGAATGGTTGCAAACTTGCCAAGAACAGAATGTAGGTACCTATTATCCCCACGGACAGCATGGAAGATGGTAAGGGAGGCCTTAAGTAACCCAAGTTATGCAGTTTAAGAATTGCAGAGATTAGTTATGTCTTGGGGTCACCAAGTCTGAAGTCTGCTGGTGTAGAGGTGCCATTTTATGGTTCATTTTGGGACCCCAATATGCAAGGAGAGAGAATGTCCTGCTCAGTTTATTTTTCAATTGAAAAGAACATTGGTGAAGTTTCTCATCCTATTGTCTATTGACTGTCTATTGTCTGTCATCCTATTTATTAAACAATTACCGTGTCTCAGGGCCTTTGCTGTTGCAGGCTACTCTGTGAAATTCCTCAGCAGAAGGCAACAAATCTGGTTCTGGAGATTTTTGTGGTCTGCTGTTGTTAAATAGTGCTTAATTGATCAAAAGTATCTGCTTGCACAGTTTAAAAATTACTTCATCTAGTTTCTTTGGTCTAAATTGGTTGCTGGTTTTAAGGTTTAAGGTTTTTTTAAATGTAGTTCCAAGTTAAAATAAAAAGGAGCAAACATTTTGGTTCTACAAACAGTGAAGGCAAGGTCTCAGAGTGACTCAGTACATGGTTCCAGAGTAACTGATCTACTGTGATTCACAGAGAAGGGCAAGCAGTTATGGGAAGTCTGCCCCAGCTGAGACAAATAGATTGCAGGCACCCTATTGGTTGGAGGAATCACTATTGAGTATCAACACAGAGCAGACCACAGTGATGGAAATCCTCCCTACCTTGGTGAGATTATGACTTCTTACACATGGTTAGAATTCAAATTAGGACCATATAGTATACTCACTGCACCAACAACATGTCACACAAGAACTTTAAAAAAAAAAAAATGTAATTGTATTGTATCCCTTGCATATTGGTAGCAGTCCAGTTTTAATCCAGTTTTCAAGCTAACACTTATTTTGGCATGTTTCAGCTATATTGTGAATAGGAGCATTCAGGAGATATCACGTCATGGTCCACCAGCTGTTTTTCAGAGAGGAAAAATGGAAGGACAATGTCCTGACTGTATATATATTTTTGTTCTCCAAGAATCTAGTTGTAGGTTAATAATTGTTTTATGACTTCATGGATTTATAATCCAGAGTACCCTGTTAGCCTGCTGGCCAGTGATATAATAATGTGTTTCTTGTCCATTCTAATCTCAGGCATTATCATCTGATTTGTTTACTATGTGGTGCACACAGCTGTGCTGTACATCGCTCGATTCTACAATGAAAAGGTAACTAACAGCCAGGTAACTATGGATATTCAGCTGATAATGTTGCCATTTAAAGATAATTGTCAGGGTTGGGAGGTAGTAGCGGTTGTGGCCACCAGGGGTTTATTATTTTCACCTGGTGCTCATTAGTGCCAACAGGGTGGCTACCTCCAGAAGGTATTTAAAGCCCTCTTTGACCATCGGTCGATGCTTTGGTGTCACTGTTCGCACTGCCACCAAGCTGGTAAGCACATGGTAGACTCACGGTTAAATGAGTCAGGTATTGTGCTGGTTCTGGGTTTTGAATTTAAAAGAAAAAACAAAACGAAAAAAAGGTAAGGAAGGTGTTCTGCTTGTTGTGTGTGTGTGTGTGTGTGTGTGTGTGTGTGTGTGTGTGTGTGTGTGTGTGTGTGTACACTGCGAACACCTTCCTGTAGGTTCTTTAGTTTTCTTTTCTCTTTTGTTTTTGGCTCGTGTGAGTCTGTGGGTGAGGGACGTTGTCCCCGGTATATATTTTGGTTTGTGCGTTTTCCGGAGCTGCGACTCACGGTTGTTTATTTTGTTTACCTAGTCTTTTTTTACTAGGTTGTACTTTTATTTTGGGGATCCCCGGTCCGGGGTTTCAGGGCTCGCCTTTTAGCCCTCTTTTTGGTTGTGTTATTCGCCCTGGTTTTTAAGGGTTGCTTTATTTTCATTAGCCGTTTTTTGGGGCTATTTTCTTTATTTGGTCGGAGCTGTCTCCGAGTTGTTTTCGTTTTCGTTTCCTCCCTGGGTTTAGTGGCGGACATGTTCGCGTGCCCGCTTACTAGGGATTACCCTTAGTCGCGCCTGGCTCTCCGCCATTCCTCAACCTCATAATAATGTTCGTGGTCTGCTCATTAAAAGCTTTTCATACATAAAGAGACAGCCATACAATCTAATGCATTCAGTGCTACAGACAAAAAAAGCACACTCAATGTATTTTTGGTGCAGGGCAGCAGGTAATGTGTTTTGTGTAAGGTATGGAGGCTGAGTATTGAAACCACAATAATTACAACTATAATGATTTGTTATTTAGCTGATGCTTTTATCCAAATTCACTTAGAGTTGATTAGACTAGTAATGCGGGGTTAAGGGCCTTGTTTAAGGGCCCAACAGCTGTGTATAGCTACACCGGGGCTTGAACCACCAACCTTCTGCATCTCAGCCATGTACCTTAGCCACATGGCTACAGGCCGCCCACAGCCTCCTAGTGTTGGGGGAAACTGGTGGAGGAATGTCGGGGCCAACCACCTGTTGGTACTCTAGACCTACTGGCTGTGTTCACATCATGCCAAATAACAGCAAATGCAGAGGTCAGTGCAAATTATCCTGCTTGTTGTCATCATAGGGCCTGTGGGTGCAAGCTGTGTAGTATATATTGACCAATAGCAGAACACAATGCAACATATAAATCCAGAGACTCATCTGAACACTGCACTTCAAATGCACCAGTATTTCTTATCCGCTCATCAATCTTCGCGGTTTTCAGATGTTTTGTAGCATATTGCATTATGGGCTTACTGAATATCACGAAACAAAAAGCATTACATATTATAGTTTGGTTGTGGTTAGCAAATTGCTGTTACAATCAGAAAACTGGAGATTTGTGTAGTCATGTCTACTTCCATAAAATGACATATAACTGTTTGTTTCTTACCAAGACTGTGGTCCATAGTCTATGGATTATTGTTTATTTCATGAGAATGGTTGAAGACAGTGTCACCTTAATCTTCAGAACATCAGGGCCCTGTTTCACAAAACAGGATTACTGAGTTAGCAGGATAACAGCTTCAGTCCATGTTCCAGTTTAACAGGGTTCTGGACTTTAGTCTATGCAGTTAACACAGTAATCCTGCTTTGTGGAACAGGCCCTGATTTTAATCAGTTTGTTCAGTTCAGTACAAAGATTCTAGTCACTGACTATGTGATTTGTTCACTGATGCGGTCAGTTCAACAAGCGCA
The DNA here is from genome assembly GCF_963514075.1 of Conger conger. Taxonomy (NCBI): domain Eukaryota; kingdom Metazoa; phylum Chordata; class Actinopteri; order Anguilliformes; family Congridae; genus Conger; species Conger conger. The sequence continues at coordinate 22,923,931 of NC_083764.1, read as the reverse complement.
CAAAAATTCGAAGAAACACGTTCAGTTCAGTGCCATTTTTCTGTGTACAAAAAATCTAGTCATAAGCATTACATATATACACATCTTACCTCATTACAAACAATTATTACTTTTCTTTGTAGTTATTTTTCTGGCATATGCTACTCTAAGCGTCGGTGTAAAGTTGGGGGAGCCCTTCAACAGAAGGTTAGTGATTTGGTTATTGATTTCAATTCACCAGACTAGTCACATTCCATGTCTCTGTCCCGCATTCGTGCCATTTCTGGATTTCCCTGTTTTATGTATTTTCTAGTTCCATGTTCATGTTTTTCTTGTCATGTCCCGTGTCTCTGCCTTATTTCATTTTCCTGTTTCCCCATTTATATGTGTCCTCTGTGTTTATCTTCTGTTCCATGTTCTCCCATTCTCTCTGTCACGTGTATCTGCACCTGATATGTGTTTCCTCATATGTAATCGTCTCACCTGCTTCTCATTGTCTACTCATTAGTTTGGCATATAAGCCTGTCTGTTTCTTTGTTCTGGGCTAGTTTGTCTTGTATTGTGCCTTTGTGTTTGAGTCTTGGGTTCCTAGCCTCTGTATTCCTGTATTGTGGCCCCCATGCTCTGCCTAAGGACCTAATTTGTGTTCAGTAACATCACAAGATGCTCTTTGGAACATTGTCAAATAATACTGGGATAACATGAATCATCATGTTTTCTACAAATTTGTTCATGCCAGCTTGAGTGCACATTGCCATTAAAGCAAAAGGTGGACATACCAAACAAAGAAATTTTCACTGAAATTGTTATGCTGATAATATAATTAGTCATGAAAAACATTGTATTAAGTTAGAAAAGAATGCAAAATACAAGCATTTTCACTAGAGGTCTCAGATTTCTGGACCCTGTTTGGGAACCTCTGCATTAGGCGCTCGTTCGGAGAGTGTAGTTGGAAATGCGTGTGGCCATCGTGTTAATCTTTAACCTGAAACGGCTCCCATGGTGCCTCAGCAGTGTGACAGGCACACCCTGTTAGTCACATAGTATCAGCAACAATAAAGGCAGCATAGATGCTACATCAGGGCTGGTGTTTACTGTTCTCGCAGTGCAAGCATTTACCCTCTGCCTCTCTGCTTCGACTTCATATACACTATGGAGGTTCTAAAGAGGCATGCTCTGCTGAATCGATGGTTCTCGGCATAGTGGCATATGTAGGGGCACAGCTTGGAATTCTGGCTCTCCTCAAAGAATATTTGGCCTTTGGGACCCCCATCGAACTGGAATTTTTGTGGGTCACCACCTTTCACCCCACTTGCAATGGTCTTTGTATTTGCCATGGTCTGGAATCCCAACCTGGCCATGCCTGCGCCAACTTACTCAAGAGCAACTCTGCTCATTGATCTTGCAGTCTGCTTGCATTAGCTCATTGTTCAATCCTCCTATGTACAGCTCTGCACAGTTCAGCCTGAACACTACAGACTAAAACAGCTGCTTTTGGTGGACAACTGTTAGGTTACACTCTCCAGAATCGATTTAATTGATCATTTATGCAGTTGATTAAGCGGTTAACTCATGTCACCTGGTTTCCTGGGTCATAATTGGTTGCTGGTTTTGAACAAATAGTGTAGTTTTTTATATTCCTCTAGGGCCAGGAGTGTACAACCCTTGCTGTTAGGTAAGCATTGTTAATGATTACTGCTTTGTGAAGGACCTGGTCTGACATGAGAGGAGCCAGTCATGGAGCTGCACAAGCTTCTGATCATTTTAAGAATGGTACTCTAAGGGTAATTGGTGGTCTTGTGGAAACAAACAAAGGCTCTGATCCCCTTTAGCAAGGAACACCACAACAGATAATTGCTGAGATTCCCACAGACTTACAAAAAAAGGAACTGCAGCATGCAGCTCTGCTTGGGGCATTTGAGTACATTGAGGGCAAACATCACGTGCCTCTATGCGAGTGATCGGCGGAGAAAGAGCAAGGTAATATTTTGCCCTTGACAGACAAATCTGGTTTCTCGAAGATGGAATGGTGGAATGGGGATTGTTAGTGGGAAATGTGGTGTTTGCACACTTTGTTTTCACATTTATTAGTTTTCACATCCAAATTTAAAAGAGAGAAAAAGAGAGAGTGAGAGAGAGAGATTCTGAGATTCTGATTCTGTTAGGACCCATTCTGTTATGCTTGCATGCCAAACTTAAAATAAAGTCAGTTTAAAAAATAAGAGAAAAAATATTAGAGAGAGAGAGCATAAAAAATGGATAGCAACAAAGGGCTTGGTCAGGCAGGGGTAAGGGATAGTGCTGAGTCTACAGGGGTTTGGGGGGCTTTGGCCCCTGCAGTGTTAAGAATTTAGGTCCTGGAGTGCTGATGTTCTGCTTGTTTGTTTATTGCCATCTACGTTCAACTCAAACAGCTCTGCAGTTTTGCAAATAATTTCAGAAGAGCTGGCGGCACACCAAAACCACAAGGGCTGTGTAAGGGCAGGGGGGTTGGGTTTCCTGTTCTCAGACCAACCTCAACAACCTCCTTATGATAGGTTTGTAGACACATTAAAACTCCTCACACACACACACATGCAGATAAACATGCGCACAGACACACACAACCATTTCGCTGCACTGCGGTTATTGATGTGGGAGACATTAACAAAGGACTGACTTCTCTGTATGGAACTTGGGCTTCTGCCAAGAAATTTGACCTCAGCAAACATGCCCGAAACACACTTCACCTGAAAACAGTCTCATCTTACACACAAACGCATACAGATACACGCAAGCACACGTGCGCACATGTACACGTGCAGGAACACATACAGGCCCACATCTAATCTCTCACTTTTCGATGAGAAGCAGAGAGACACTAACTAGGCACAAATTCTTCTCTTTGGCAGTACTCCAGCTTCTGCAGTAAAGTGCACTCAGTGAACTGGCTGTGCTTTGTTTCACCCTAGGGGCTTACCATCCTTGTTTATCTTATCCTATCTTCCATCTTTCAAATGGAGGACTCTCAGCACACATCTCTCTGTGATTGGGGTCTCTGCAGACTTTCTCCCCTGTTTGTTCCTAGAAGTATAAGCCACAGAAATGCCTCTAGTCTACTCACAAATAAATGCACATGTCAGGCAATAGAGACCAAACAAGAACGTAGGATTCTTGTCACAGTTAACACAATCAATTTATCAGTAATATAATTGACCAATTCAATTTACTTTGTTATGCAATTTTTACAGAAAACAAAAACACTTGAGGACAGACCAAGCCTGACCCCACAGCAAGTGAAGTAAAAGAAGACTAGTCTGAGAAGAAAAAGAAGCTTGTTTGTGAGGGAAAATGCAATAGGAGCCTGGCTAGGTGGGGGAGACCCTTATCATATTGTGTATGAGATGAGATAGGGTTGGGCTGGACTCAGTCCCACTGAGTATCACCACAGCTTACTATTGTATGAAAAATGTTGCTGTTTATATAAATTATCAGGCTATAGCTTGTTACTTTTATTAAATAGAGCTGAATAAGGATGATCTTCATTTATCCATTGGCCATGTGACGGTACCCATTTTCAAAGACAGGTCAGAATATCATAACTTTCAGTCTGCCTGAAACAACAAAAACACTCACAAGGAAGAGCAAGGGTAACCAAGAAAAATATAAAACTCTGAGACAGTAGGACTCAGTCAATCATCCTATTTTCTTCCTCAACCAAACACAGTAACCGTAGGGATTACTTGTGTACCATGACAACAGAGCAAATTGGATAACAACCAAAATCACAATTCTACTCTGCCAGACTATGGTTCCAACACAGCCATGTACAGCATAGCACTGAATGGGCTCTGTGTACTACATCTATTTGCATCCCCTACAGTTGGACATAACAGGTACCATACCAGGAGAAAACTGGTACTGATAGTCTACGATAGGTGCAATACGTTATAGGTGTAACTTGTTCAACTTAATCAAGAGCTATTATTTCTTTACTGGGTTTCATCGACAGAGGATATAGAACAACAGAAGTGTTATTGTGTTGCTTTCCTCTTTCTATTTTCTCCAATTCAATTTGTGCCAATTTCCATGTAAGAATGGAGCCAGCCTACAAAATTCTCAAGTTGTTGTCGAGGTTTTCTAATTAATTAATTAATTAATGTATTTTTGCTGTTGCTTTAATCCTAGTCCATATCATAGAGCAATTCCTAGCCAATGGAAATAGGGAAAAGCTAAATGTGCAGAAGTTTTAAAACCACATTTAAAATCTTTATCCAAACTTGATACTCTGTGATTCTGATACTCTCCTTCCCAGAGCTTTGCTGTAGAAATGATGCTGGGCTATGCAACTCACTATTCCTCAGTCAAGATTTCTCAGCTGGACTGAGGTGGCAACACTTGAGAGCAAGAGATAAACTGAAGATTTACCAGTTTTCTAAAGGCACCACTAGAAAAAAAATGACCTTTTTCTACAGCCAGGCTCTTGTCCAGTCCACAAGCTTGCTTTGTCCGGAGCCTTCTGTCCATCTTTCTCCAAAACCTTCCCTGCAGTCAGTTCCACAGAGAAGCAGTAGGTCTCTGTTATGCCAGTGGTCCCCTATAACGACTGGCCAATTCTCACAATAGACAAAACCAGTATCAAGTGACGCAATCATCGCGTTCTTATGTAAGTAGAGTCAGTGGAACTAAAACCCTCTGTCGCAATAAATTACATGCAGGGGTCTGTATTACTTGTGTGTGTTAAACTGTATATCGCTAAATAAAATGAGTCTTAATCTGATTTATATCTCTCCCCTTCCATATTTCTCACACTGAATGTGAATGTGCACCGCGCTAAGATGTACCAAACCTTTCTGTTGCAGTTCAGTTTCTCGCAATTGCACGCCGAGGACCAAGGTCCAATTCCTGCCAAAGGCTGAGTTTGGCCGGCTCACATGGAGCCATATAATTGGCTCGCCACTGCCAGGGGACGTGGTCATATGTATGCGGTGTATCCTAGATAACAGGGGTAATTGGTATAGACAGGGTACTTATTTAAATATTTAAAATGTATTTAATGGATAAAGTAACAAATAGTCACTTCACCCATGTGAAAAAGTAATGGCCCCGTTAAACCTAACTGGTTGCACCACCTTTAGCAGCAATAACTGCAAGCAAACACTTCCTATGAAATTTGAATTCGAACAGCGCTACTCAACTCCATGTCCTGCGGGCCAGTGTCTGCAGGTATTTGCTCCTACTGTGCGCTACACCACCTGATTTCAGTCATTATTTTACCTGCTTGGTTCAGATAATATGCCAATTAGTGAAACCGGGTGGTGTAGGGCACAGTTGAAGCAAATGGCCGCAGACACTGTGGCCCATAAGACATCAGGTTGAGTGGCGCTGTAGTAGAGCACTTGTAGAAACTTTGTTTTTAAATTATTAATGGTTGATTGGTTGTTTTTCACATGGGTGTTTTATACCATTATTCATTAAATAAATGAAATATTTTTTGTGTTTATTTTATGTCAAATATGACATTTTGTCAAAAGATCTAAAACCATTTAATGTGACAAAAATGCAATAAAAGAGGAAATCAGGAAGGGGGAAAATACATGTACAGGACTGTAAGTTAGCTTTCTGGACTCATTGGTAATGGTGACATTTGTGCGGTTACATAGACAGTCGAATGTAATCGGACACTATCTCAGTTCGTTTTTTTTAATCCCTGTTGTTTTAAGTACCCGTTCTGCAATGAATGGGCTGTTTTCCAGAGTGAGCTCTGACCTTCAGGCATTAAGCATTCATTTGTGCACAGACAAGGAAGGAAAAGCTGGCTCCCATAATCTGACAATAGAGGAAAATGACCTCTTTGTTTCGCGGAAGCAAAACGGGGTCAATGGCTTCATCCGCACATTTGCCAAGAAGTCAATTTCAATTCAATTTGAATAAAGTAGTGGATTAGATTCTGTTAACTTAATATTTGCTTCCAGTCTCTTGTTGCTCAATTAATATTCTATATTTGGGTAATCTTTTTGTTGTTGAAGGCTGTTTACTTGCTTCTATTCAGGCTATCATTTTCAGATTTTGTTAATACAGCTGCAAGAACAAAAACTAAATCTTCTGGGGATCCGGGGACCGGGGTTCGATTCCCAGTCCTGCCAAAAGCCAAGTTTGGCCGGCTCACGTGGAGCGGCATAATTGGCTTGCCGCTCCAGAGGGAGGGTCTTGGCAGGGTTAGCTGATCGCCGCACAATAAGCGCCTTGGACGCCTTGGAACCACAGACCCGATTAGAGAGATGAGACGTCTTGAAGAAGGCATGTCGCTCTTCCTCGGCCCGCCAGGGGGCGGGGTGTGGGCGGTGTATCTAACACTAACTCAAATTTAATTAGAGGGGGCTACTAAATTGGGAGAAAAAGTGAAAAATCTGAAATAAATTAAATTAAAAACATTTAACAAAATCTTCTGGGGATTTCTTTCGACGATTTTATTGTTTGCATAGTCAACCTTTTCTTTGTGTCTAGTATACACATAGCATTACAGTTCATTTATGTATTGAAAAGAAAACTTGACCCAAGTTCTTAAAATTGTTTAATAAAAAAGTTACCAACTCAACAATGAAAATGAGAAATTACAAGGGTGTAGAGGCACACTCTTATATACAGCATATTGCACTATAAATTGAGAGACAATGGTTCATCATTAAGCCTTTTTTTAAAGTTCAAAGTAACAAAGGCTTATTTTATTCATCTGTCTCTTCAGTTCAATGGACAGTGTGTAGATAGGATAAACAAAATGTACAGGGTTTTCAGGTTCAAAATGTAAAACGGTGTTCTTGTTTTCATAAAAGCTAAAATGCATTTAAATCCCTAACATGATAAATTATTGAATGTCAGTCTTATGAATACACGCAGTAGTTTTAAAAAAAAGTCTTAATTTTTGTAAAAACTTGTTTTAAAATGTACAAAACAAAAGTCAGCATGACATGACAAGAGCTTTTTTTTCCGTGTTCACTGTAAAACTGACAGGTTCATTTATTTAATTACAACAGTTTCAATAGAAAACTTTGCCTTTGAAATAATAAAAGTGAACTCAATTTCAAGACACTAATGGCTTGCGCATTAAAAACAGGCTTCGCTCTAAGGGATCAGTTTGGTTGAGTGGCCACATCAACCTCCACACAACCTTTAGAAACCAATAACACTGGGCACCAGTGGCATGTATAAATCCAAAATGTCATAAAATTCAGTGACACAAAGAGAACATATAGATATACAGTGTTTGTTTACATGACTTGATTTGATTAAAGTGGGGATGAAGCAAAGAAAGTGCAAAATCAGCTGATTGCTTCACTCATTCCAGCCACCGTGTAGCTCCATCCAGTCTCTCCTTAATCTACAAATGCACTGAGCATACCCGATTTCATGTCATAACTATGCCAGTAGTCTGGCATAAACAAAAATTAAGGCAATTTCCATGTGACGCTCTTCATTTTCCTTGCACAAGTTGTTTTACACAGGCAAAGGAAATGCACTCCAGTGTGCACCTGGGAACACTAACTCTGCTCAGAGCTTTTGCAGAACCCTTTTTATAGTTGCCTACCATAATTTACCAACAGTAAAATTGGTAAACTATAGTTTACTCTGTATATTTTCAAAAAATAAGGCTCTGAATAGCTTGGTATTTATAACTTTTTTTTTAACTAGCTGTGTATATCAAGGTTGACTAAAATATACAACAATATACACTCAGTGAGCAAATTATAAGGTAGACCTGTACACCAGCTTGTCAAATATTAAAATCAGCCAATCATGTGGCAGCAACTATAGGCATAAAAGCATGCAGACATGGTCAAAATGTTCAGCTGTTGTTCAGACCAAATGTCTGTCAAATGGGGAAGAAATGTGATCAAAGTGGCTTTGACCGGGGAATGATTGTTGGTGCCAGACAGGATGGTTTGAGTATCTCAAACTGCTGATCTCCTGTGATTGTCACAAACAAGTCTCTAGAGTTTGCAGAGAATGGTGCAGTTCTGTGGGGAAAGAGGAGAATAGCCAGACTAGTCGAAGGTGACAGTAACCCAAATAACCACGCACAACAACAGTGGTATGTTGAAGAGCATCTCTGAACACACAACGCGTCAAACCTCTAAGTGGATAGGCTAGAGTAGCAGAAGACCAATAAGTCTATAAAATAAGACGGATACCTAATAAAGTTCTCACTGAGTGTACAATACATGCATCCTGTGCCTCACCAACATAATTCACAGCTTGTAAGCACAAAAATACACCAGGCAGCAAGTTATTCATAAAAATGGATTTAGGTACAAACTGTAAAAAGTACAAACTTTGTAACTCTGAAAATGACGACACCAGCTTTGATTCCGTTGTGTTTCTACAGGATTCACTGTACTGTGACTTAGATAGCAAGTTATTATTTTGCAGGTGATTTTTTTTATAGAATATTTCCTGAGGTGGTTTGAGGCAACAGTGAGCCACAATAATTGAAGCAGATTTCACACTGAAAATTTCAGCTGAGCCAAGAAAGGTTGACCCACTCAGAATTCACTGCTGAAAAAGCCGCTTACAGAGAGAAAAGACTCTGAAGGAAAACACTCCAACAGGTTTTCACATTAGGGGCTCAGTTCAAAATCTAAGTGCAAGTTTAGGTCTGTTTTCACTCGTCACATAGCACCACCAGCAAAGGGTATTCAGGTATCAGGTCGCTCCCATGCATACCGATATAAATTACTCCTATTGAATGAAAAACAAGGTGACAAGACTGCATGTGCCTGGTACTGAATAGGTATTCACGCAGTGCAAACGTATGTGACTCCATGAAAAGTCTCATAACAAAACTATCACAAAGAAAATGAACCCTCTGCATCCTTAAATATACCAACTTATTGATGGTATATATATATATATATATATATATTTTAAACATCTCCAACAACACAACAATCACTTATCCTGTACAAACCCAAGCCTGAAAATCAACACTCAATATCCTTTCTTTTTTTTTCCACAAATCAAATTTCATGTCAAATTCAGCCATTTTAATAGCTATACAGACACCAGTATCACCAGGCAGGTGGATGATTGTATTGAGCAGTGAGAAAAAATTTTTCCCCACCCACTGGTTAATTTATTCCATTCACCTAATAGTAATAGAATGGAAATAGTGCAAACAGTACGGCAGAGTGCCAATTATCCTTACATACCGGCAGTGCGTTGGGCATAAGACCCATCAACACCAAGAAAGAGAACTATAACGATAGCTACGAATATGTTGTTTTACAAAATCATTATAACTCAAGTGGAGTCCACACCACAAATATAACAATGATAGTGACAAACGATATCCTTGGGATCACTTTCAGCTGCATGAAAAATAAAACAGACAGCCAATCAAAATCCAACCGAATTTACAGGGCATCACATGCAAAATGGCAGATGACATGGCAGAGAGAGTATTTACAGAATGTTATTGTTCAGCAGTGTGGATGCTCACATCGTTATCGTTACCGTTATAGTTATAGTTCTTGGTGTTCTTGGTTATCTCATTTAGACGGCCATGCACATGCCTGGTGATGATCACCACACCCTTAAGTGAGATAATTATACATCGGCCAAGGGGAGAAGCCATGCTTGTTATGTGTGGACATGCTCATCCTTTACAGAATAATAAGCGCTCATTGGTCATGGGAAAAGTCTACCGATTTTGCCTGCTTGGCCTTTACACATAAATTATCTCAGTTTGAGGCCTGGTTCACAGCTGGTGCGGCTCAGAACTCAGCCTGTTCAGTATTTAATGAGTCAGAGTGACCATCCTGAAATGTGGTTTATGTTCACCGAAGCCATCGCCTGAGTCTAAAAAAATTACCTTCAATTTTCAACAGAGCAATTAAACAGAGAACCTTTTTTTTTTTTTTTTTTTGCATGCCTCTTGTAGGAGACTGAAATGATTGCCTACACATACTGTATACATAATTCTCTGATTAAAAGCACAGGTTTCTTAAAAATCTGTAGAAATATTTCCAGAATATTTTTGTACAAAAAAATTACTTCACATAACCGGATCATTAAAACCCGCAGGCAGACACTTGCGTAAAAAAAAACAAAAAAAAAAAACAGGAGGCAGTTAAATATCTCTATAAATAGCTGAAAGATTATTTACCTTATACAATAAAATGGATCTCTTCTGACCAATATACTATCAAAATAAAACAAACCTGAACAGGAATGATAGGAAAAATAAACCTGACAGGAATGAGAGGTTGAAGGGAACTTGTTCACAGAAAGTGGCTCTTTGGAAAAGTGTCTGTTGTTAAAGTCACTGTGCACCTGGGAATGTTCTAGACAGAGCCCCACGGTATCGCAGCTCCTCGTGCTCACCACTTATTTCTTCCTGACAATAAGGCAATCTCAGCATAAAATGGACAACTTTCATGATTCCAGAAGACAAAAAAAAAACAACTTACAAAATATTGAAATCTCAACATGGCTTCTTCAAATGAGCAAAAAGTAAAAAGAAAATAAAGAAACGTCCTGAAAATTCAGTCTCCGTCCCGCGGGGACCGCCTCCGTATTTATTCGTTTTTTCCAATCCGAGCTTGTGTACGATCGCACAGTGCCAGCTGAAATCCGGTCCCTTATCTGGTGATGGGACTTCTCACCTCAGCACACCTCTCCCGCGGTCAGCAACACCGAACAGCAGATAGTGCCACCAGGAGGGCTGTTGGTTCCTTTGGGTTCTCTGGTACTGAAACAGGGAGACATCGAGAGGGTTCAAGGTTAGACGAACTGACAAACAAACATATGGCATATCCATCCAGTCCATGGGATAATTTAACACCATTCTAGTACCATCATCCACATAAACCTTACCAAGAATTAGGATAGCTCCTGGGGTATCCACTTCTACACTATATAAAGTTGAGGTCAAAAGTTTATATACACTTGTAAGGGACATGCATGTCATAGCAGTTTTGGGATTTCAATTAATTCTTCAACTGTTGTTTTTCTGTGACAGAATGAACACAAGTTTGGTTTCTTTTATAAATGTGTTATGGGTCTTTTGAAAATAGGACAAACTGATGGGTCAAATGTATACATACAGCAACTTATATTATACATCTGGCGGTGTAGAAAGTTTTAAAATGTCATTTAACTTAATGAGATTGCCTCTTAACTTCTTGTTAGTAATTGAGAGACTATAGTTGGTATCTTTTTTGTGCCTATATAAATAGGGCGTGTTTGACTGCATGCATTAGATTGGACTTTCCCATTGTGACTCAAAGAACTCTACAGATCTGAGTAATCACATAATAGATTTACACAAGTCAGGAATGTCACTAGGGGCATCTCAAAGCAACTTCAGTTCCAAAGATCATCAATGTTTTTTGGGTTTTTTTGGATTTGATTTGATATCTTTATTTCGAAGAAAGTCCCTGCTCCAAAATCGGCTCCTTAAAGCTTGACTCAAGTTTCTTGCTGATCACATGGACAAACCAAAAACCTTCTAGAGGAGAGTTTTCTGGTCAGATGAAACAAAGAGTGAGTCATTTTGCTACAATGACAAGAAGTATGTTCTGAGGAGTAAAGGTGAGGCACTCAACTCTGTCAAGCATGGTCGTGGTAGTATCATGTTCTGGGGCTGTTTTGCTGACAGTGGAACCAGTGCATTGCAGAAAGTGGATGGAATAATGAAGGACTATAATGTCGGAATTCACCAGGACAACACAATCTTTGAGGCCAATTGGGTGTTACAACAGGAAAATGACCCTAAACACACACCGAAAGTGGTTTTAGATGGCTAAATCAAGCTAAATTTAAGCTTTTGGAATGACCTTCCCAAAGTCCTGACCTCAATCCCATTGAAAACATGTCGACTGCCCTGAAAAGTTCCATGCAAGAAAACCAACAAAACTGTACTAATTCTTCCAACAAGAGTGGTCAAATGTCCAATCAGAATTCTGCCAGAAGCTTGTTGATGGCTAACAAAAGCAGCTGATTGAGGTGGAAAAGGGACATGAAATGAAATATTAACTGTGCTGTATGTATATTTCCCATCATATTCTGTTGTATTTTCATTAGTCACACAATAAAATTTGGGGTAGTTTGTGAAATTAGTGGAAAAGAAGGAAAAAAGAAGTGTGTTTTCCAATCATTCCATTGCAGAAACAAAAAGCTGTAGAAATAATTGAAATCCCAATACTGCTATAATATACATGTAACTGTATGTAAACTTTTGACCTGAACTGTATTTACATGCAAGATATCATGAATGAGAGATAATAAATGTGGGGGCATCTTTTGGTTTTGACGTTACGCAACACTTGATTTGCCAGGTAAAGTTACCCGACAGAATGGAGAAAAAACATGAACATTTCTGGGTCATCAGAAACTTAAGACAGGCATTCACATAATCAAGACAGCTTTGTGTTGGGTTTTTATCTTTTTTACAGATAGTGTGCTTCCAGATTTCTATACTTTCTTATATCTTGACAAGGAGCCTTCCTTGGCGTCTTTACTGGAGTGAAAAGTTAGCAGAAATCTGTCAGATTTCAGCAGACACAACAACCTCATAGATGAACAGGAATCAGACTGTTTGCATCATTAAATTCATTTTTATTAAGCCCACTGGCTTTCAAGCACGCGAGCTGGGAATTGCCTTGCATTGCATAAGCCTATGCTGGCTTCAATCCCGTCACATGCCGGTACTGAACAGATATGCCTCTTATTTTTATGACTTATTTACTTGGCAGCTGTTCTCATCCTGGGTGACTGGGACTGTTTGCAAAATAAGGACGGCCAGTGCAAAACTTTCTTTTTCTATGATACTCTCCCCCTCCTTTTGGTTCGTTTGGCTCCCAGTGCACGGACATATTTTGGCATATGGTGAGAATGACACAAGAAATCACATGCAACACGTGCAAGGGAACACTTTTGCAAAAAATAAACACAAAATCTAAGTAGATGGGCTACAGCAGCAGATGACCAATAAGTGAAAAAAGTAAGTTCTTTGTTGTGGTTTCAGTTAAGCATATTAACTTCCTTAACACAAAATTGGAAAAAAAAGCATTGGCTGAAACACAGTCCCTCCAGTTTTATATTATACTAATTACAGCCAACAGTAAGTGCCAACAGTTTAACACAGGTGAAATCACTACAATTTGTACACAGTGGAAACACTCATATTAATGAATTCAAACATGGCCAATAATTCGATAAAATGGCCAAGAAATCTTGGGCTGAACCATATTCCTTAGCTCGGGTAGCCAGGGATTAACCGGAGATAAATTGGCCAACTCTACCCCTTGCACAAGAGACTCCCTGCTCTTAGCCAGCTAATGAAAGCCGAGCTTCAACCCTTTGATGTCTTCCATAAACTGCTAACAACCCCCCAGAGGATTTCACTTCCAGATTTAGCAGACGCACCGCTCCAGTGATTTACAGACAGTTACTTTGCATAGTTACAGATAGTTTGTGCTCTTATACATGCCATCAGTACATAGCCAACATGATCCAAACCAAGGAAGGTTGTTGTTCTGGCTGCCAACCATGCTATTGCTACTTGGATAGTTATGATTATTCTACAAGGGTTCACATTATTATCCATGATCACTCTACGACATGGAACCATACTTCCCTCTAGGGTTTTCAGTGCATGTGTCCCTGGTTCTGATTTGCACTTCCTTGTACGTAGCTCTGGATAAGAGCATCTGCTAAATGACTATAATGTAACATAATCTCACAATCTCAAAGGGCTTCATGGTGAAAGGGGGAAACTCACCTCACCCACCTGAATGTGGCACTGCAGCTATATTGTACCAGAACACCCATCACATATTAGCGGAGATAAAGAGGGATGAAAAATCAAGCTAATTAAATTAGATTATTAGAATGGTCAGGTTGAGAGCCAATTTCATACTGAGGCACCACCTACTCTTTGAGAGAAGTGCAATGTCCAGGGTGAGTCAACTGAAAAGAGAAGGCTGTATACATTCATGGGCTATCTATGACTTATAGCTCAAAGGAATTGTAGGGGAAAATTCACAGAATGAAAGATCTCCCTCCTAAAAGCATGATAACCAATCACAAGTCAAAATCAGACTCCGCCTTAGTGAGCAGGCTGGTTCCTCCAAAACTCTCGACGATGTGTGCTAAAAGTTTATCAATATATCTGTATTAAAGTATGATATGTACCCTGTATAGTTTCAAACTGATTAACTGCTAAATTGTGCTAGGATTACACAGTGAGCCCAGCCAGCTGGTAGGGGGGGGCCGTCTTGAACTGTGTAGACCAAACTGTCAAGGACACGGGCAGAGCAAGATATGACTATACAGCTGATTTCTCCGGGACTCTCGATGTTTTAAGCCAGGAGTGTATCTATTTGACCTAGAACATTAATTATAGCTGAGCTGAAACCACAGTGAAAACTGTTGAAATGAGAGCAAAGAATGCTACGTACATTTATTCCCTTAGAAGAGAATCAAATGTTTAGTATGTCTGTATATTAGAAAAGTATATTAGAAGTGAATATTAATGAAATGTTTAGTTTGTCTGTATATTTTCAATGATTACTGCTGCTTAGTTCGTCTTATAAAAGCGAAAGATACAGAGTGACGTGTATGGATGATGTGTTAGAGGGAGGGCATCCAGAACTTTCTGAGGTCTGGTAGTTTGCCAAGAGCAGGTGCGGGGTGAAGTGAGGACACGTAGTTGGCAGAATGCCCTGAACTTTGTACAGAGTTGGCAGAGCATAAGGACCGTTGGCAATTTGCCACAATGACGTTGTGGGAGGAGCGTTGGGAGGAGTTACGATAAGAAAAGTGTGGGTGATTTGCCAGAATGAGGTTTTAGGAGGAGTTGTAGGTGGAGTAACTGTGTATAAAATGGGTGTACAAATGCCAGTCGGGGTTCAGTTCTGGAGAGCTGATCCGGCTTTATGCACGTGTGCTAATAAAGTCTGATTTTCCTGAAGATCTTGCTGCCTGGTGTCGTCTTTTCCCTCGCGAAGATGTTTTTCGACAAATTGAAGATTTGGACTCTGTCGTTTCCTAGACACGACAGAATGTGATGGGAATTCTATTATTGGTGGCCTGAATGTGCAGATTTCTGATTTGTTTTTCAAGGAGAACCGCAGACAAATTTCACTTTGGTTAATCTTGGTCTAATCAGTCCCTAAAACTGTGTTCCAGAACTTTTGTGGCTCATCTCTGTACTTCTTTGCATATTGTAATCTCTCCTTCCGATTCCTACAACTGATGAGTGGTTTGCATCTTGTGGTATAGCCTCAATATTGCTGCTCTCTAAGTCTTCGAACAGTTGATTGAGATACCTTCACCCCTGCCCAGTGGAGATTGTTTCTGATGTCGCTGACTGATGTTTTGGGGTTTTTCCTTCACAGATCTCAAAATGTTTCTGTCATCAACTGCTGTTGTTTTCCTTGGTCAACCTGTTCGATGTCTGTTGCTCAGTATGCCAGCGATTTCTTTCTTTTTTAGGACATTCCAAGTTGTTGTACAAGCTATGCCCAATTGGCTCAGATCAATTTACCCTCTTCCCTAAGCTTCGAAATGGCTTGCTTTTCTCCCAAAGACAGCTCTCTGGTCTTCATGTTGGTTTATCTTTTCTAACACAAATGCAGTCTTCACAGGCAAAACCCAAGGCTAAAACCAAGAGTAGACATTCAGAACTATTTATTGTTTAACCAATCCATCTAAAAGGAAAGTTTTGGGCAACAAGAAACACCGGTCAGTTCCCTTTTGCTCACCTAAAAATTGGGTGGTCTGATACAAAATGTGATATGTTTATTAAACAAATCTAGTAAAAAATGCCAGGAAATAAATGCTGAAATTCAAATTGGTCATCTCATTTACATTTTTGACCTCAAACTCAATTGTCTTCAGTGTATAGCAAAAACAACAAATTGACCTTTCTGTTCCAATATTCTTTGATCCAGCCCTGCCCATTCTATATAAAACATACACGTAGTTAGGCCCTACCTACAGTAAAGCACCATTTACCCCCCCAGAGTCCATTCAAAAGCTTTCTGGACTCAAAAGTGAGACCCTTACCAGCTGGACACGTTCCTGGTGGAACTGGTCTCCGATTAGCTGGAGATTCCGGCCAATCCGAACCTCCGAGCTCAGCCCTGGTTGCTCCTGCTGTTGCTCCTGGTCTAAGTTTCGGTCCTGGGTCGAGACCCACTCCTGCTCCCCGACGTGCTCAAAGAGTGCTGGGAAGTGTAGCCGAAAGCCAGCATTACCTGCATCAGAGAACATGTTGACTGAATAGCAGGCTTTAGGTTTTAAAACCTGAGCACTTCTACCTTAAATGTACTTCTCCCTACCCAACACCCCTCCCCACAACCCTCCTTTCCAATACACTTCCTTCCCCAATGTTCCTGAAGTTTCCAACCCACTGATGCACTTCCATTTCAAATGGAATTGTAAATACATTTGTCATATAGTCTATATTTTTCCTGCCTTGTAGAACAGTTCTGTCAGGTTACTCTATCAGAGCAAGAACAGAAAATCACAAAGTATCAGAATCATGCCAAAACGTCAGCTGTAAACTATATATTATATAAACATAGTAAATGAAAACAGCAACATTATCCAGCTATTTATTAATATTGGCATTTAGCCAATATGGAGATGCGGCATATTAAAAACACTCAAAACAGCATTTAACTCTTGCACGGAACATTTGAAAGGACAATTGGTAATGGGCTTTGTTTTAACAGGAAAGGTAAGGCTAATTGCTTTGTCTTCATCGTAATGCTAACATAAATGGCTTTGTCCTCGCGTGATAATCACCGCTTCAAACCCCCATGAGGTGCGAATAAGGGCCTTGGCAATCCTTTTGTCACAGAAGGAAAAAGCAAGTGCAGGGTGCTTACTTTGATGAGCTACTTGTCAGAAGCAATTATGCTTGTATAATACTGCATGGCTTGATTTTTCCAGAGCAAGAAGAAAAAAAAAAAAAGAAAGGGGGGGGGGGGTGGGTATCTCGGGGAAAGAGAAACAACGTATGACTTTGGTTTTTGCCATTTTAAACTCCAGGGGGCGATGATGCGCCTATGCATGCCTCCTCACCATAGAACAGTCTCCGTGGCTCCTCAGACATGCCACACAGCAGCAGGCCATCCCGAAGCCTCGGGGCAGGGCTGGGGGTCTGTGTGCCCCTATCCTCGTACTTCATCTCCCTGAAGGGGGCGCCCCAGCAGTGGGAGACAGGCCGGAACACTTCGTCATCCTCATCGCCCATCCGACACCTCACTGATAGTCTGCCTGAAGCCAAAGACAGGAAATGACAGGTTACTGCCTCTGGAGGAGTTCAAAAGGATTTACTCAGAAGAGAGTGAGAGACTGAGAGTGCAAGTGAAATAGTGCATGTGTGTGCGCGTGTGTGTGTGAAAGAGAGATGCAGAGACATTATTCTTTATTATTATTATTAAAACTAAGGGAATAAAATATGTACTGGCAATACATTTAGGTCAAACCAAAAATTATTGAACTGGACTGAAACTTGAGACGGTGTGTGTAGCCTGTGTGTGTGCATGTGTGTGTGCACATGCATATCTGCGAGATGCACCTGAAAGTATGGGCGTGTATTTGTTTGAGAGCTTCGATCAGGGATCTCAAACTGAAATACTGGTGGGCCGCTGAGCCTGCTGGTTTTTTATTCTTTCCTGCACAATCTACGCAATTCATTTCAGCCACTAATTAATTGGCTTGTTTGCAAAACCTAAATTGGTTGCTAACAAAGGAAATCACAAAAACAGGAACTGTGGCCTATGGAAGCATAGTTTGACACCCCTGACTTAGACCAATGTCATGTTTATGAATCACGCAATTAATGAAATTAGCAGGATCAATGGTGGGGGGAAAAAAAACTAAAAAACATTGGCCTGCATACCTAAAACATGCTGTCAGTAAGGTGAAGTGCACAAGATAACTTCAAGTTCAGGCAATCTGAAAAAATACAGTATACAGTCCCCTCCAAAAGTATTTGAACAGCACGGTCAATTCCTTTTTTGCTATACACTGAAGACTATGGAGGATGAGGTCAAAAGATGTACACTAATCCGAATGTCAGCTTTTATTTCCTGGAATTTGATAAACAATATCACCTTTTGTAACAGACCAGCCAATTTTTAGGTGAGCAAAAGTATCGGTGTGTTTCTTGTTGCCTAGATGTGTCCTATTAGATTGACTGGTTAAACAATAAATAGTTCTGAATGTCTACTCCTACACTGGGTTGGGTTTTGTCTATGAAGACTGCATTTGTGCATTTTCTCTCAACCCCAAATGTATTCAGTTTATTGCAAAAACAAAGGAATTGGCCTTGCTGCTCCAATACTTTTGGAGGGGATTGTATGTTGCTAAAGGGACTGCCACAGCTCTAGGCTCTGGATGTGGCACACAATGGACGCCTACAGACAGAAGCTATGAAAGTAAATGCTCTTAAGGTCAAACGGTGGAAAGGCATGCAAATGAAGAGAAAAGAGAAGCGACTTAGCACCATGCTTTTATGTGAAGCCAGCAGTGGAATAAATGACAAGAGGAGGAAGTCAGGCTCTCTACTTCCTGTCCAACCGGTCACACTTGCTGCAGCACAGCATGACACCTTTTGCTGGGCTCACACTACACACTTTCTGCTAGGATATAGCTGTGTGGACAAATTACACAAATCAGAGCCTCGTTGGGGCATCCGGCCACTACAGGTCATTGCTTGGTGTAAGCAAGTCAGAGAAACGATCAGGATTCACACTCAGACAATTAAGGTCCCAGACCTCCCAATATAACAACAGCCGATGAGCTTGAAAGAATGTGGAGGAAGTTGAGGGGGAAGAAAAGGAGCAACATGGCCATGAAAAAAAAAAAAAAAAAAAAAAAAAAAAAAAACAGTGGCCTGCATTCTGCATGAACACCTGAGATAGAAGGGAGGCTGGTTGAACTCTGGCAACATAATTGCCTTTTCAGTAGTATCAACAACCCTCATGACCAAAATCCAATAAGGAATTCTGTAGTTAGTGAGCAGTGGTTAACTTTCTTTTCTTTTGGCCCAGTTCTCCATTTTCTGGATTTAAAATTTAAAATTAATAATCGCATCCATATCGGGTGATCTGTGTAGGAAACATATCTTTTCATACATAGTACCAAACGTAACTGCACTATTGACCTCAAAGAGGTTTATGATTAGTCAGGTGTATTCATTCACTTCATTAATCCCTTAAGTATTGCACCTTTTCATGATACAAGCTTAAAAATGGCATACCCAAAATAAAATGGTTATTCTTCTTGAACCCTTTTGACTACAGGCATAATCCTGGCCTCTTCTGAAAGGTAACCCTTTGGGGTTTGTTTTCCAAGAGTCCGAATTAAAACTAAGTTACACAGTCTCAAACACAGTGAAAGTGCAAGTTTTTTTTTTGTCACTGAAAAACAAATGATGGATGAATGATGGACTGGATACAGATTATTGTAGCTGAGGCTGATGCGCTCAGAAACAGAATGGAGCCAAGACACAACACTGGACAAATCCCCTTTCAAATTTGAGGACATAAATGACCAAAAAAAGAGCATTCTGTATTGTTTTTTCTAATCAATGTCTAGGCAATTTTCCAAAAAGGACATTTGGAGACTCCAAAAGGACACATGAAAACTAAATTATATTATGGGTCTTAAGAGGTGTAAAATACTGCATTTTGCGAACTAAATTATACAACATAAAAAAGTACAATAATCACAGTAATACCATCTTGTAGCTATACTAATCCACTGACGTTTTTGTCAAATACCCAACCACCATCAACAAGTCAAACACATTCCATAATTTTACGTGATTTATTACTCAAAAGCAGGCTGGCTCCTTATATATAAGCAAACTGAATAATAATAAAATATTTTGAGAATGTATTTACATGCTCACCGATATAAAATGGGTTCACGTCACTGAAAATGCCCTCCATTGTTTTGTCAAAGGTGGTTCCACTGTCTTCCTCAAAAATTAGAGATTCTTTGGACGTCCTCCATTTAGACATAGACATCAGAAAATACATTTTTTGTTGAAAAACTTCAACCTTTTTTGGCATAAAATTTTCAATACACACACAACAGGATGGTGTTTATTGAAAATACACTTCAGAATTCAGCAGGCAGATTATCAATGGAGGCAAATGAGCCAGCACCTGTGACAGAAATACATTCCCAAACTAGAACACCCCTTGTCTGTCCCCTTGGTATATCTGTCCTCTTCCCAGAACTCTGCAGGCTCTTGTAGGTACTGCTTGGTAAACTGCAACCTGGCCATCCTGTTTTTGCCACCAATTAGTGGTCTGCAACTTGCAGTGTAGCCACTGTCGATCTGTTTGTAAAGTATTCTACTGAGAGTAGTCATTGACACATCCTAAATCTGAAAGCAATAGGCTGCACTTCATTTTGAGAACTCTATACCCGTCATCTCAATTCTCAATAAGCTATACATTTAGCATATTCCTGGCAACCATAGGAACCATAATTCCGTAGCAAACCATCACACATTCCCTAAAACCAGAAGCTAATCCCCTAATATGAAAAAGCATTTAGCACAGGTGCAGTACAGTCAAGTAGTGAAGAGTGTCTCTTACATCAGTGCACAAAACATTTTTACAAATTATCTGAAATGGGCAAGAAAAATGCGCTTGCCAAAAGCACATTGGGACGTTAGTGAGGGTACCAGTTCCTCACATATGCTCGACCAGCTGCTCTTACTATCCACACCCATGACATGCTGCTCTAATCTGCGTACACACACACACACACACACACACACACACACACACACACACACACACACACACACACACACACACACACACACACACACACACACACACACACACACACACACACACACACACACACCTAACCGGGCTAAAGAGCACCTCTAAAAAGCGGCCTAGAGTCCCGGTCGACCCCAAATCCCAGCCCAGATAAGGTCAGTCCTCCCTGATTCACTCACTCTCCCAAGCCTGTTGTACACCTTTCCACAGTAACCAGTAACAGGCTGGTTGTACCCCATTCCTGTTGTAGATCCAAAACTAGGCCAGCTCACTATACTCCTTTCCCACTGGAACCATGTCGGCTCATTATACTACAAAGCAATGCACCGGACTGCTCAGACATTACAACCTCAATTTTCGGACACAAATTATGGTTTGTGTCGTCTTCTTAGGGGAAAATGTAACTGGGAGTTTTGAATTGCATGTGGAGGTGGGAAAAGTAAACAACCATCAGGCTTGACCTTAAAGCCAATTCATTTTAAACCTGCTGGCATCAAACCCATTCAAACTATAGGAATTAAAGTCTGAAATGTAAATCCTGTCTAAATGTTACAATGTGCCTGAAGCTGTGAACCACATTCAAAGGTGTGTGCATGGACATTTTTTAAGGGGGCAGCTATTGATTATTCTGTCATTTGTTATATAAACACTCACTGAGCACTTTATTAGGAACTAAATTGAACTGTACAACATATTAAACGTTCGTATTCACTCATTCAGATGTAACTGCATCGGTTAGGCAATCCTCGTTAGCTACAGCCAGGCGAAAGTTTCCTTTGTTACCATTACGTCATACTGCCTCAACAAAATAGTGCAACTACAACATGCTGTTGATGGTATGATACTGTCAGAGTCAGACACTCTGTCATACAATTTAAATTGTACGAAATTGGAGGCAATGAAAACATTAAAGCTTCTCATTATAAACATCCAAAAATGTGTGTTTAAAAAACAAATGCAATAGTATTTCGGATATTTGACACAGGAGACGGCATGCGAAACCGGGAAAATGATCAGGAATTAAAACGAATACTAATTCGTTATCTCTCGCGGTCTCCATCAACGTTAGCCAGATCAGCGCATAAACGCATGCATCTTTAGTTAGCTACTCAGCAAAGAACAACCTAGGAGAGCATTTAAAACTGCATCCATACAGTAATGCTGTGTTGGACAAGATACTCGTATCTCAACAGTGATCGGGTTTAAAATGGAAAATAGTTCGCTAGCTATAACGCTCGTCTGCTAAACCGGTGTTGTTGTGCCGACATCTGACTCCCGATCATAGAATTCGAATATTTGCGAAATACATAACGTTTTCCATCAAAACTAAATGTCAAATCAATAGCTAACGTCAGCTAGTTTATTTGGTTTACTTTGGAAGCGATGCTTCCCAAAACATTACTTATATCTCCCACTTTTATAAAGCATTAGCAATCTAACTTGGATAACTAATTAAATTGAACTGGCCCCAAGAGCAGATTGCTCAAAGCCAAAAGCTAAGTTTCCTATCACTAACTAAGCGAACAAGTTGAATACACACACATACCTTTAGTGTTACTAAGTAATGTTAACAACTGGTGTCGTTAAATAAGATATCTAACATTAATGATATCTATGTTTGTCAACTTATCAAGAATTCGTGCAAGCAAAACTTCTGCTAATATAACGAATGGTAGCTAAGCTGCATAATACCCACCGCCAGTTGATATCTTCCGCCAAATTGCTGCCTGATACAACAGCTGCTAGTATTCTTTATTGATTCAATGATTTTGTATCTTCCCCACCATTTATCTTTACACACTGACTGGCCCGCCGCAACAAGCTGATTTCATTTTCGAGGACGTCAGCGTTAATTTGTTCCGCCCAAAAACAATAACTCTTAAAGGCGCAGCACAGAAATGCTGTGATTCTGCCAAGTTTCGAGTGGACACTTCCAACTCCTCCCCACATTCTCCAACTCCAACCCTGTAACACCTCCCACCACCGCTACGTGCATCAGTAACTTTGCTATCAGCATAGGCAAATGGTACTTCAGACACTGGCTGCCCCTGACACGATGTCAACTTAGCTAATTGCAATCACTGATGAAGACTATTAGTTTTATATCACCTAGTTACACTCAGCTAGCTAACCAGTTTGGTGTTTGTTCCTGTTCAACAGAAGATGATAGAAGACTCCGATCTTTGAATCAAGGCAGTAGGCTATGTTTAATGTTTCCATTTTAATGTTGAATCCTGTTGGGTTTTTATCTTATATGAATGATTATAATATTCAAGTGGCTTATTAAAATATTTTTGCCGCTCTATAAATAAAATAGGAATGAATGGAATAATAAAAACAGATCCTATGGAAAACAAATAGGCTTACCAAAATAAACATCATTAAGATGAATGAGAGCACTGGTCAGCTCAGTAATTTCAATGGGGTTGGTAGGACAAGGAAGACCTCTTCAGTTGATGACCGAAGAATTCTCACCATAATCAAGAAAAAAATGATGGTGGAAGGAAGCATGCGTGGATGTGCCAGTGATTATAGACAACTTCTCAAATAAATCTACTGAGGCTACACTGCAAGATGCAAACCACTAGTTAGCTGCAAAACAGGATGGTCAGGTTACAGTTTGCTAAGAAGGACCAAAAAGTGCTTGCTGTGTTCTGGAAGAAGGTCTTGTGGATAGAAGAGACCAAGATTTGGCAAAGTGTGGAGGCTAAAAGGAACTGCCCAAGAACCAAAGCACCCTCCGTCATCTGTGAAACATGGTGGAGGAGGTGTTATATTTTGGCATGTATGGCTGCCACAGGTGCTGGCTCATAATGTAATGTAACTGCTGATAGCAGCAGAAGAATACATTCTGAAGTGTATAGAAGTAGCATATCTACTCAAGTTCAATCAAATACCTCCAAACCCATTGGACGGTGCTTCATCCCACAGCAAAGCAATGACCAGTGCTTACACCAGTGCTCTCTTTCTTCTTAATGATGTTCCAAACGGATTGTTTTGGTAAGCCTATTTTCCCCACTTTTTTCTCAGCCACATAATGGCTTCCTTGACTGCCATTTGCATATCTCTGGTCCTCATGTGGGCAATCAAAAGCCTAGAATCAAGACAAGATACTGAAAGCTTTGTTTTACCTGCACTAAGGAAATGATTGAATAAACCTGAATAATCAGCAGCTGAGAAGCCAACTGTCCAATTACTTTTGGACCTTACAATGGTGGGACTATGTATAAAACAGGATAGAATTCCTTCACAGATCACCCAATATGGATGTAAAAGTGTCAAATCAATGGTGAGAGTCTGCACTTTAACCTCATATTCACTGTTTGTCAGATATAATGTGCTGGAGTACAGAGCCAAAAGAACATAAGATGTACCACTGTCCAAATACTTACAGACTGCACTGTAGTGAGTGGATTTAATCATAGCCTGAGGTTTAAACGAACACATGCAATTATTTTGAAAGAACAGATATCTTTCAGTGAAATGCCTTCCCTACCAGTCCTCAGACATTGACACAGTTCCAGCGCTCAACACAGGTGTGCCGGAACAGAGCCAATCATATTACTCCTCACCAGGTTCACACAGAGGTAACACATTTCACTGACACATCATCTCTCTCTATCAAAGGGAACTCCAACAGAATTCTCAGAACCAGCTTATTTTTGACACCCTTATCCAAAGCTTTGAATTTCATAGGGTTGTCTCTACCAGCCTGGCAAATCCAAGCTATTTCTTGGTGGGGAAGGGGGGGAGGGTAATGGTGTATGGGAGCTGGTGAAAAGCTTCCCTTATCTTAATCCAGTCCCCCTGTGGAGCACTCATACACAAATTCAGAATGGATTTACAAATGAATGCCAACGCATGACACACCACAATGAGTATATCAACACTATTGTAAGCATTATTTTCCAGAGGTACTGCAGTCTTTTAATGACAGAAGAAAGCTACCATGATGTCCCCTTAAATAATAAATCAAGCTGTATTGTTAGGGGTCCAAGTACGAAGTGCTGGTGGCCTATTGTTTTTTTTTCTTCTGTTTTTTTATATTTATTTATGTTTTATTTATTTGCTAAAAGTGAAAAGGCAGCAAAAAAACTATAAATTGAAGACCTACAAAATTTGGCAGGTAGTTTCAGTTATTCAAGTTATTAAAATCACCCCTATTGGCCCATGGTGGCATTTTTTCGCAGCAGTTTACATTTTAGCCCTGTTCTAGAATCACATTTTTCCCCCCTCAGATTCCATAGCAAAATATACATTCCTGATTTCTATTTCTATTTTTGTCTTTTACATTTTTTTCAAAAGCTTCTTCTACTATATTCTTTGCTTCTTATTCAATACATTTCATCTAATCCTCACTAAATTTGATATAAGTATGCTTGGACAGGTCATGTGTCCATGACAGGTCACTTCATTGTTGTGGGCATGGGCATTGCTGTAACTTGTTAACCTTATAAAAAGCACATAAGTTTAAATGCATATAACCTGTCAAACATTTGACCAATATGGGTGTAATATGGTATCTGTCATCTCTGTGCAAGTCTTCAACAGTGTTTTCAAAGATTGAAAGATATCTTAAAAGACATGGCCTCCATCAGCCAATCAGATATCAGCAGCCATTTGACAGGCTTAACAATGTCCAAATCAGTGTTTATGTTCATGTCTCGACTTGACACCACCCTGTAAAGTTTGCTATCATTCGGCCTTTAGGGGGGTTATAGCAGCTATAGCAGATATGCAGGATTTCAAAGAGTGTATCTTTGGCTATAGTTAATGAAAAACCTTAGAACTTATAACCTCCGTCAGATGAACAACATTACTTAAAAAAATAATGTTGGCAACATTTATTCCGCCATTTGTAATATTTCCAAAAAGCTATATTTTTGCTTCTTCTACAAAATTGACCCAGGTAACCCGGGAAAAAATTCTGACGTTTGACCCTGCCATGTCAATTTATTGTTATGATGTGGTCATTTGTACCAAAATAGCTGTAACTCATGATTGCTTAGTCCAATCATCACAAAGTTTTGTGAGTATCTTGAAGTCTTGACCTGCTACTTCCCCCCAATTTCTTATCAGACAGCCTTTAGGGAGCACTATAGCAAATGTGCAGGTTTGAAAGAGTGTATCTTTGGCTATGGTTAAGAACAAATTTTACATGAGTAAATCCTTCTGATGAAAAACTTAACCTCCAGTAACAACATCAGCAACCATTTAGATTTTCTGCCTTTTTTTAAAACACACTTTTTGTTTCTGCTCCTACAATGTTAATCTAAACTTCATCAAATTTTACACAGAGCATGCCGGGAGTAACCCCAATAAAAGGTATCAGTTTTTTTATAAAAATCAATCAATTTTTATTTGTATAGCGCTTTGTACAAAGGACCTTTGTCACAAAGCAGCTTTACAGAGAAACCGGTCCCCAAGAGTATGCCAAGGGCAACAGTGGCAAGGAAAAACTCCCTGGCTAACAGGAAGAAACCTTGAGTAGAACCTGACTCAGTAGGGGAACCCATCTACCGCTGGAGCTCCGGGCAGGTGCCCAGAGCAGGGAAGTAACATTGTTAGGGGTAATTGGTCAATCACAGCGGGAGAGAGAAAGGTGCCTGAGTGTGATAAGGAGAACCCTGGCAGAATAATGCTATGGCAGCATAGCTAAGGGAAACAGAGGCAGTTGCCAACACAGCCATGAGGGTAGGCTTGAGACGGTTACCACCAGTCCATGTCTGGTTCTGCTTAACACAGCAATACCAACAATGATCCACTGACAGCACTGACAGCTAAGTCCACCAGATACTCTATGCCAGCCACCTACTCTTGCGCCTCAACTGTAGGACAGACTAAAGAGATAAGTTTCTAGCCTAGCTTTAAATAAGGTGATAGTGTCTGCACCCTGAACACAAGGAGTCAATTTGTTCTACTGGAAACGAGCACGATAAGAAAAGGGTCTGCCACCTATGGTACTTTTAGTTATTCTAGGAATAACAAGGAGGGCTGCACCCTGCAACAAAGCATTCATGAGGGAATATAAGGAGTATAGGGATGAAGTGAATTTACAAAATAACTTTAAAATGTGTGTGCTGTTTCATAAGGTCCATACAGTCCATATATGAGCATTTAAAAACAGTTAAATAAAATAGTGAGCAAGAAAGCTGTTTCCAACACAGTCCTGGTCCCAGTGGAACACCCAATTCCTAAATCTGCTGCCATTCTGAATGGTTAATTTTTTTAAGTCTCTGTGCTTGCCGACTGCTGCTATGCTGCCTGGACCCCGACAATTGCTGCTTGCAGCTATATTTCTCATTGTTATGCTGTTTTAATTAGTTGCAGGCATCCATTTCCAAGGAGACTTACATGGCTTACATTTGACATGCTGTACATTTCTGAAGCAAGAGTCTTGTAGAGACCGCAGACCTGAAATGGAAAATTTGTGAGTCGCATCCCCTACATCTGGGACTTTAAACTCTTAGTTCAACAAATCTGTTGTTTTAAGCACTGAGGCTAGTTTGCACATAGATGAACATTTAAGGAGCTGGAACAATTTGAAGCAGTGTCTGAGCCAGCCTGTTTCTATGGTAACTCTGGACAGGGAGGTGGCAGGGATCGGAGAGGAGAGAATCATGTGATGGCAACAGCGCCGCCATTGGCTCGTACCGCCAACATCCCACGAGATGGGGGACAGGGCAGAAAGTGTTGTGAGGTCCCAAAGAACCTGTCTCTGCCCTTTGCTGTTGCATCAGATGGATACTAGGAGCAACACACAAAAGCACACACATACACACACATACAGCACATATAATCACATGCTCCACTTACCCTAAAAGCCATCCCTGCCCCCTACCCCTATTGCTTTCTCACCAACTGTCTCTCCCTGTCTATATCTCAATTTTTCTCTCTTTCTCCCTCAGTTAATATTCTTTATTCTATGACATACACAAGGTATGTGCTGCTAAATTACAAACAATCAACTTGAACTTAATGCAAAACAAGTTGTTGCTTCGTCAATTTTGCACTATGACAATATGACATTCAAAACAATAGTATTTATTGTGCTATTGATTATTTTACTTTAAGAGACTGCATCTCTCTCTCTCTCTCTCTCTTTCATTCTTTCTCTCTCTCTCTCTCTCTCTCTCTCTCTCTCTCTCTCTTTCCCGCCAAAATATCCTCAGCACGTGTATCCTGCCTGGAAACTGAGGGAGGGCATACCAACCACTCTGATTGGCTGAGGGCTATAACAACCACATATGCACAGCCAGCCAGTCAGGCATGCCGGTAGCAGACACACAGGCCCAGTGGCAGGGATCACAGTAAGACTCAGGCAGAAATAGAGGCCTGGTAACAGTGAAGCAGGGGAGCACCTCCCCACATCTTCTCTGGCCTACTCCTATTGGCTCATTCCCTCTCCTCCCTTACCCACTCCTCATCAGAAGCTTGTTTGCCTCCTCTGCCACCATTCTGCCATCCTACCCATTCATTCATTTCCCCTGTACCCCCTCCCCCGTACATCCTCATCCCTCCAACAAGTTCCCTTTACAAAACAAAGCACAGTCATTTCAGGTCAAGTAGAGAAGATGTCAACAAACATAGACTGGTCCAGAGGGAGTGGTAGCCTGTAGCCTAGCAACATGAAGCTCCCTGCAGGATAAGCCCCCAGTTTGTAATCTGACTTTTTTAAAGAGAGATGTTTTCTTCTGTCTGAACAGGGCTGTGAACATGAAGTGAACATGAGTTGGTACTGCAGTGGCCAGAGCAGAAACTATTTAGTATTGCATGAGCAATTTGATGAAGCATACTTTAACCCTTTAACTGTCACTCATAGAAATACACAAAATAAAGAAATACCCACATTTAAATTAATTACATTTCAACACGTGTGCCCTTATAGGCCACCATCTCCTCATCTATACTTTGCTTGTTTTCAAGGGGACTCAATAGGCCTTGTTGCTGTAACATGTCCAATATGGGCTGAATTTTGTAGGACCTGTCTTAGGTGTCACTACATTCTGTGTTATCATTGAAATGGTGATACCGCCACAAGGAACAGAATCTAAGCAAATCTTCAAATGAAGGGAACTGGTATATCCCCGCGTATTAAAGAATTGACAGGAAGTCCTGCATTTCATTAGGTGTTGTTTGGATGGGAAATCCTAACAATTGTGGAGAGTAGAGATTTGTCTGCTCACTAATGTTCCCTATCATTTAATCTGTGAACAGCTTTTTCAAGTACGAGTATGGTGTTTGCGCATCAGTTGGAGGGGGAAAAACTGCCTGAGGACATTTGATTGTGGGGATGTCCATTTTTTGCCAGGATCTATGTGAGGATGGTGGATTTCCTGCTCCCAACACATCAGGCTCATTAGGGGTTCGATAATCTGTCACAACGCAATCAGATTTGTCTGCCTCATCGGGAATGTAATCTGGATCATCCTCATCACTAAGATCCTCATACTCGGGAGGGTTTTCTGGCACTGCAGCTAACCTCTCTTCTCCTCTACTCTTTCCTCTCCCGTGAAACATGCTGGTGTCCATAGTTACAAAAAGAGAGGCAGACATCCTGACTATACTATAATTTCCGTAATTGCAATTGAACAGGAGGTGGTCACCGTGTTGTATAACTTTTCATAATGGAGTATTGTCTAAAAAGCTTTTATGCCCTATTATGTCCAAGATATAATTTTTAAAATATAGCATTTTCCCATTGAGTATTGTGTTATGAATGCAACTGAAAGATCGTTTTCAATATTAAATGTAAACTTCGACCAGTCTGGCCCTTCTCCTCTGACCTCTCTCACTGACAATGCATTTCTGCCTGCAGATGTGCTGCTCATTGGATGTTTTTTGTTTTTCACACCATTCTCTAGAAAGTCTAGAAACTGTTGTGTGTGGAAATCAGCAATTTCTAAGATACTCAAACCACCCTGTCTGGCACCAACGATCATTCTACAGTCGAAGTCACTTAGATCACATTTCTTCCCGATTCTGACATTTGGTCTGAAAAACAGCTAAACCTCTTGATGTCGTCTGCATTCTTTTATGCATTTTGTTGCTGCCACATGATTGGCTGATTAAATATTTGCATTAACAAGCTGGTGTACAGGTTTACCTAATACAGTGGTCAATGAGTATATATTTAGGCTGTTTTCTGGCTTCTGCTCTCCCCTCAGTTTACTTTTACTGAAGGTCAAAAGACCCTAACGTAAAAATGGCTTCCTCTAAATTGACACTGGAGGTGGGGCTTTGATACGCATTGTTTAGACAATGGACCAATCAGGTCTGGATGGAATTCTGTGGGGTTTTTTTTTTTTTTTTATGTATTGAGAAAATATGGTCTACTGCCTGATTGAGAAAACAGTTAAAGGGGAGGTACCACAGGTGAATAGGAAATCCAAAAATCCTCCAATCTAAATGACATACAACATTTTGAAAGTGCACACAAATGCAATTTTGTTTTTATGTCTATCGCCCTTTTCACCTGTGGTGAAACATCTCAAAAGGTGTTCAAAACTTCAGCGGATTAATTTGCTGTACAATGCCAGATGTAGTTTGAAACTCACCTGTATGACAATTTGAGAATGTAGAGGAGCCTTTTCTGGTATATGGCTGTCAATTCTCTTCAAATAAGACTTTCTAATATGTGTTCCTTAAAAATGTAACCATGCAAATATAATATAATTACATATACTGCAACTACTTTAACAGCCATTGTCATAAACCAGTATGTACATGTTTACCATGATTATTATTTTCAATGCTCATACGTAGATTCCAAAGGATGTAGCTTTAATTCCCTAGGTTATCCTCATTTAATCATTTTAGCCTGAAACGTTACTGATATAAAGCTATAGAGTGGAAACAAATAGATAATACATTATATGATTCCTTTCCCAGAATAATTATCTGAATTATACACATACAGCTTCAGCTATATCAGAAATTATACCATGGTTTATTAATAAATCATTTGATATATTAGTTTGACCTAAATATCTTCAATAATTGCCCCAAATTGCCCCATTAGGGTATTTATTTTGTTATTTTCACTGCCTGTCTGGTCTCTGCTAATCCATTTTGAGCTACTTTGAGTCCATCATGATCACATAGAGGCCTTAAGACACCTTAAAAGCAAGCACTCAGTAATTGGAATCACAGCAGAATAATCACAGTATTGGTATGTGTGCGTGTATGTGTGTGTGTGTGTGTGCGCGCACGCGCATTTGTTATACTTTTGTTTTGGTTCACAATGTTTGAAATATACAAATATATGTATTATATTTATAACACAAAACAGTTCAAGCAAGGATAAGTTAACCCACAGTACTGAACACTAGTATATACAGTAGCTCATTAAGTAAGCTGGAGGTAGCATCGAACAGAACAACTTTTCAAGGCAAAAGACTGGATGGAAAAGGTTGAAATGAGGTGAGTGTGGCCTGTGTGTGAATATACTTTAAACTAAAATCATTGGTTGAAGAGTAGATCTGTGCAGACCAGATTGTTGCCAATATTCCCAGGCACTGAAAAAATAAGGCTTATTCATCTACTGTGTAGTTGTGGACAAGTGCTTCACAATCTTCTCATTTGAGTAAAGATAACAATATGCTATAACATATCATAACAACATGCTATATGCATTGTACTACTCTATGTTACTAGTATTCTGCTGAAGCACTGCATTGTTAATAAAGAAAACTGAACAGAAACAGGTTGAGAGGAATAATTCATTTTAAGATTTTAAGGGAAGACTATTTCCAGTCATAAGTCGATACTGAAATCGATTGACATTACTGGAGGTGACATATAAGAAAATACAAGGGCTGTCTATAGTGGTACAGTACTAATCGTAGTGGGCAGTGACATATTTCCACAACACTGGTCCTGGAGAGCTTTGGGTACTGGAATATGTTTTTACTGTACCATAAAACAATTGACCAATTCAGGCCCAAGAAATCAGGGGCCAGATCTACTTAGCGTTTTGCTGTAATTCTGGGCAGTTTGGACACAGTAAAGATGAGCAGAATGTAGGGAGTTGGTAGTTGCGCTTTTAATTAGCCAAACACACGTAAAGAAACAAGAACACCAACAAGAAACAAGAAGGTTTCCATGACTAGACTGGGTCTCTACAGAGACGGATCCAAAGACTGCAAATCTAGATTCTGTAACCCTGATTTTGTGGTATCTGAATCAGAATCATCCTATCTGAAAATTGTTTGAAAAACCGGGACAAAACCAAAAAGATCGATTTGGTCTGGGATAGCTAAAAAGAGGATTTCAAAATCCAGATAATTTTGAACTAGATTAAAAGTTTTGAAATACTGGTCCCTGGTGGCTTCCAAGTAGTGATCCCAATCAATATATTCTATCCCAATTCTCCATTCTCCATACTCCCTCCCCTTCACTTAACAAATGTTTACTCATGTTCTGATAATGATGTGCCATATGTCGTATGTGATGTTTGCAGCGGTGGAATTTTTAGCAGGTTTCGATGCGTGCAGAAAGTATGCTTGCTTGTTAAAAATATAAAAGCAGAATGCAGCATTTTCAGGCAAGTAAAACAAATAAACATGTTAGCTATAGATTTGTTCTGTGATATTCAACCTCAATGGCCTGAATTAAAATAAATTGCTACCTTGGATAGGATGGATAGGGATCAGTCAAGGACATACAGTATATAGCCTGCCTCCTGTTTCCCAGTAGGTTTCCAGGTGTTTCCCAGAAACAATCCACTTAAGATTTGATCCCAGGACATTTCAGTGCTAGGGAACCTCCAGAGATGTCTGTAATGTCATATGACATCATCGTTCTTAGGGCATTTTCCAGAATCAACTTCGCACCTGGCGAGGTGCATGGTGCACTGGACTACTGAATCTTGCCATTTTCCAAGTCAAGCGTGGGGCTCACCCAGTACAACACGCACCTCGCCAAGTTCATTTGTGGTGCATGGGCAGGTGGTAAATAGGCTGGATTATGCTCACTTTATTATCAGTGAATGTGGTGCACCTTGATTCATTCATATCCAATCAAATGAACTATTTTCATTACCATTAAGATCCATGCATATTGCGCAGGTTGGATTGGCAATGTATGTAGTCTCTACGAATACAATGGAAGACGAGGATAAGGCAGATGTTTCTCCCAAAAAGTTTTGCGGCAAGTACAGACTTGCGCTGATTTTTTTATTTTTTATTTTTTATTGACTTCTAATGACATCCAACATATTTTCTTCTGTCAGAATTTCAATTAACCAGTAGCCCTGCTATTCTATGACTTAGAAAAAATGAAACGTTTTCCAAGTGTTTCTTAAGGTTTACTAAACAAAATAAAACCAGGGAAGATCAAAACACAGGCAATCAGGCCATTTGTAGCAGCGCTTGATTCTCAGGCTACCTATCGACGTTGCAGGCCCTCCAGACAAAAAAATAACAACACATCTTGTTGTTTATCTGTCTCTTTGACATTGAGCACAGGTGGATGATATTAGCAAGGATGATTGGAGAAAACTAATAGGCCTACTTTAGTTCTCTTAACTGCAAGATAGACTGCTCATTGATTTTGGTTGTGTAATCCAATCCTATCTAGAATCCTGGTGAAGGATGGGTTCAGGATGGATTCAAGGTTGAACTAGGGTCGAGTGATCAGTAAAAACATTAAAATCTCAAAACAGTTATGTTTCAAAGTGATTTTTTTAATTTATTATTTTTTAAATAATTTTTTTTTCTCCCAATTGTACCTTGTCTGATTCAATTGGAGGTAGTAGTATTAGATACACCGCCCGTACCCCGTCCCTCAGCGGCCCGAAGGAGAACGACACGCCTTCTTCAAGCCGTCTCGTCTCATGCCCGTTGCCGTGATTCCAAGGCGCCCGAGGTGCTTGTTGTGCGGCGATCTACTAACCCTGCCAAGTCCCTCCCTCTGGAGCAGCAAGCCAATTATTGCTGCCCCACATGAGCCGGCCAAACTTGGCTTTTGGCAGGACCGAGAATCGAACCCCGGTCCCCAGTGTGCAACCACAGCAAACTGCAACCGCAAGTCCACTGTGTCTTAGCCTGTTGCACCACCACGGCTCTTCGAAGTGATTTTATTAGTTTTTAAAGTTAAAGTGTTTTTAATTATTTATAAAAGAAGATTGGAAAAAGACTGTTGAAGAGAAATTCTAATCCAAAAAAAGAAGAAAAAAGCAATAAATACAATAAATACAATGTAAAAGATGCTTGTGGGATTTAGCACAAACTGAACAGCATACTATCAAAGGAAACTGTTAATTACTGAAACTTGTGTTGGTGGGTGAGCAGGTGGGTGGCAAAAGGGTAAAATGCGGACCTGTCTCGCTCTTGCAACTCGGCCGGAAAATATGGCCCTAAATGCTTTTCTGAAAGCATAAACAGTATGAGATACAATATGGCAAACACAATCTGTTACAAGGGTCTTAATAGAGTCTGGGGTTCCCTGGACGATATGATGACTTCAAGACAGAAGAATTTGTCTGGGGTAGGAGTGAGTCACACATTCCTCCTTCTTTTATGGGTTTGCATTTGTCATGATGTAACAGGGCCCCATTACGTCATCTCCAAAAATAGTCATTTACATGTCGAAACTGTGAATTGCAGGGAGCAAGATTCAATTTTTTTCTGCTCCAAAAGTCATTACCGTAGACCAAGGAGAATATGGGTTGCACAAAGAGGGCCTTCTAAATGATACCTGTACTGTGAATGTATAAGACCCAGGCCCCATTCCAAAGGATACCATCTTTTTGAAATCTGTATTTTTTTTATTTTGTATCTTACTGTTTTTTGTAGCTGTCTAAAAGAAAAAACTTATCTGAAAACACTTTGAGCATAATACATGAAATACACTTTCTACAGTTATTTTATTATTACTACTACTACTACTACTACTACTCCTAATAATAATAATATTGATAATAATAGTAAAAATAATAGTAAAAATAATCATATTACTTTATACATTACTTCTATTAGTAAAGGATTAGGCCCTGAAAGGATGCATATTTCATGTCCAGCTCATTCAAGAAACTCCTAGGGCCTGTAAAACCCGAACACCCCCAAACCCGAGTTTTAATCTGTGCAGTTATCCGGCTAACTCCGTAATCATGCTCTGTGGACTAGGCCCCAGGACACTGCCTAATGGCAACCATAACTGTGCATTTTCCATGCAGAGCATAATAAAATATTTGAGTATTTTTACTGTAAGGTCTTAAGTTCAGCCCCAATAAAATGAGACTTCAATCTGATAGACAGCACTGTGACACAGGAGTGAAATAACACAGTTTACACAACAAACAAAGAAACGGACTGCTTTTGCTCAGCAACTGGCACCAATGACAGTTCTTTCTACTGTCTCATCATTCTTAGGTTCAGAGCTGCACTGCTGTGGCCTGACATGCACTTTAAAAGTGCATGCAGGCTTCAGCCTTCATCCCGGCATTATTCAATAGAAGAGCCTTTAATGTACAGTTTTGGATCACCACCAAACTGTACATTTCTGCCCACTCAATGACCCTGTGTGCACACTGTGAGCTATCTTTTGTCTGCTGAAAACACGTAACTTTACCAACAACCATAATATGTTGATGCAACAAAGGAGGCACTTGTCTTTCGGTTTTTAAATGTAACTGAAACATGATCCACTGAAGTCCACAAAGACAACTGTACTTTGCTTTATCTAACGATTACAGTTTTATGAGTGTCATGCTGGCATTCTATACACCCTCTTTAAAAGTATCAGTTTACCTCGGGCTCTAAAGAAAATGTGTGCTGGAAGATGATTTTTATGTTGCGTTGCAAAGATGATGTCATGTTCTTCACAGTTGCCAAGGTGAGTAGTCAGAAGAAAACAATGAGCTCATTTCCTGTGTGGTAACGATAAGAATTTTCAGCGACTATGCCTGTGAGCTTGATCACCTTTCATCTCAAAACCAATAATATTTGTGTACATAAATACATAATAATAATAAGTACATAATATTATATTATATACATAGTACACACATTCAGCTTTGCTATGTTCTGTAGTTTTGTTTTGTGATTTCTACAGACTATTTGTTTGCCATTACTTTATATGTCATTTTTAACACTAAAAGAAATACATATATGTGGAAAAATAAATATTGCAGTAAAATTGTCCATCAAAGCACTGACCGCTATGTATGACATGGTGGCCTCAAGCAGTCAACGTAACTAGCCCCCAGTTAAAGCATACCCTCACTGTCAGTAATCACGGCATCATCAGCTGCAGAGATTAGGTAATTGAAGAGGCATCTGCTGGAATTCCCCCACATGCTAATGCGCCCTGGTGACTGGTGGGAGGCTCTTTTATCTTCTGTGCATTACTGAATGTGACCTCACCCTCATTGTAGTTAAAGGAGGTCACACAACCAGGCCAAAGCATGTGTGACCCTGCTCCCCCTTTCGCTTCTCTTGGGCGCATGCCTGACCGTTGACCACAGGACATGCACTCAGCTTGATAACCCATTTATGAATGTTTCTGCAGTTCGAGGCTATAGCAATATGAAATTATTAATATTTAATGAGATATACATTATGCTGCAGCATTCCATTGTTATAGTGTATTATTGTAGATTGTGTTTCAGTGGTGTCCCAGTAGTGTTGAATGGCCCTAGATCAGATATTGATTGGCTTATTTATTTTCTATAACTTGGCCACTCTCCAATTATTTCTGCATGTTATGGTGAATCCATATTCAGCTCCTTGGAGATCCCATATTTGTCTTCAGCTGAATATAGAATGTAGGCTAATTTTGTTAATTTTTAAAAGGCTAATTGAATACACTCAATTGCCTTATTTTCCCCCCAGTGCAATTATTTTTAGTATTGCAGCAGCTTGCTTGTGCTATTGCTTTGGGAATTTGGCTTCAAACGACATGTTTCTCCTCATCCCAAAAGTGCTCTACTGGATTAGGATCTTCAGACTGTATAGGCCATTGGAGTAAACTAAAGTCACTGTCATGTTTGACAAGCCAGTTTGAGATGATGCATGTCTTGCCACATTTTCCCGCTGGAAGTATCCATTTGAAAAATGGTAGACTGTGTCAATAAAGGCATATACATGGTTAGCATCAAAGCTTAGGTATGCTGTGACATTCAAATGATGCTCAATTGGTATTGAGGGGCCAAACATTCCCCACACCATCTGACCACCACTGTCAGCCTGCACCATTGACACAAAGCAGAATGGACCCATAGAGTCATGTTGTGTTTGCCAAATTCTGTTTGTGCTGTATTCTGACTGTACCATCTGCATGTCTCAGCAGAAATCGAGATTTGGCAGGTCAGCAATGGTTTTCCAATCTTCCACTATAGCCTCATCTTCGTGCTGTTAGCTGACTTTATTGTCTTCTGTTGTCTTCTGCTGCAGCCCATCCACTTCAAGGGTCAATGCGCTGTGCATTTAGAGATGCCCTTCAAACACCACTCCTTAAAAAATGTATTAGAAGTGATTAAATGTCAATAAAGTTTCCATATTCATGATTTTTTGGAATTAAATTTTCATTTAAAATGTGCTATTGTAAAGATTAACCCTTTAAGTGCTGTACATTAGTTTACTTATTCATTTAAAGATGAACAGAACAAGGTTATGAGGATGATACATTAATCTGTGGCTCTTCCCTGGACTTTACACAAATGTGTTGGGGCACAATGCACATAGCATGGTGTGGCAGTGATTCTGAAAGTACTCTGAAGCTGGAAGCCATGCAGACCCCAGACTATTCAGTGTCTTTCTTTGACCACAGGCCAAATGTTACAGTCAAAAATAGATACACTGTCCACACTGATTAAAAGATAGTCTTCCCTGCTGAAAAAAACAGCTCAAGCTAGGTTTTGAAACAGCTGGTAGCTGGTTGACCAGTTCAGACCAGCTCCATACTCAACATTGTTTGTTCAGGTCAAGCTATGTTTTGAAACAGCTGGTAGCTGGTCATTTTAAGCTGGTCATAGCTGGATTTTACATCAGGCTTGAGCAGTGGTGGTGTGTAAACATGTAGTGGGCTGTAAGGGACATGCTCAGAGAGAGCATCTCTAAACACCTTGCTTGACTCTTATGTTAAAGCCTCAGTCCATGGTTCACTGTATGTGACCCCATCATGGTTTGATGATATGACCATGGCAAGACAGTGGGACCAAGTCCCCTACCATCACCCAGATATAGGCTTGTCATCTCACCTTCACTGGGTCCCTCACATTGTATGTATTTATTGGCTAGACACTCTTATCTAGTGATTTAATCACAGCAAACGTCTACCAAAAATGTCAAACTTCAGTACATACACAAATATTGTCTCTGACATGATCAATACAAAGCCACAAAAAACAGTTCTGACTCATATAATGTAATCATATATAGTTCCAAGGAAGGGAAGGTTACAGGTGTGTTCATAGCTTTAGGGTTGAAAGTAACAATCTGTTGTGGATCTTCACCTCTCGAAGCTGTTGCCTACACTTACCACTTATCAGTAGTGTGATTTTTACATTTTTCTGTGCTCTCCCATCCCCAGATCACATTAAGAAGGAACAAATCGAAGCATTCAGACCTGTTCTATAAGTAATTTAATCTTGGCAGCTGCTCACTTGGATCAAAGGACTTGTTGAAGCCGTTCAGCTGCCTCCTGTTTTGATATATACCTATTCTCTGCCATCTCTCAACTATATAGATAAAGAAGTATAGGATATTTCATATTATCAGCTGTGCAAAGGATGTTTCACAAGGGAGCGGCCTTCAAAAGTAGGCACTCGAAAGTGAAACCACTCATCAGGAGCGTGACAGTTATTTAAAGACTCAAGTATTGCACAATTGCACGCAAGTTTTAATTTCAGACCCGTTGAGTGGGGTTTTATCTCAACAGCCTCAACTGCCCATCGGTCCATTTTTTAACGTCAAAGATGCAATGAAGCACAATGGAACTGGCTGTTTCTGAAGAGGTGCTGAGCAAATAGGCTAGATTACAAAATGATTTCAACCGGCATCCTTCTGGTTATAATGTAAATGAGCATAAGATTGGGCCAACATGTTAAATCTCACTATTATGGTTTGTGAAGATGTGACACTTGAGAACATAAATGCATTAGGAAAAGGTGTGTGTGAGTGTGGGAGAAAGAGGGTGAGAGAAAACATGCCTTCAACATCATGAGGTGAATTTCAGGAGCATTATTAAGTTTCTCTAATGCAGAAACACAGATATTCCCAGTTTGCTTATTACCCACAGTTGAGTGTCTGACTGCGTGGATGTTTGCATTACAAAGTCACAGAGTCATATAATTCTACGACAGACACGCAACACAATAACCGGGGCAGCTTTACTGGTGATTTTTTTTTTGCATTTTTGCTGAATAAGACAAATATATTGCCAATTACATTACATTACATTACATTATTGGCATTTGGCAGACGCTCTTATCCAGAGCGACGTACAGTTGATTAGACTAAGCAGGAGACAATCCCCCCCTGGAACAATGCAGGGTTAAGGGCCTTGCTCAAGGGCCCAACGGCTGTGCAGATTTTATTGTGGCTACACTGGGATTAGAACCTCCGACCTTGCGTGTCCCAGTCATTTACCTTAACCACTACGTTACAGGCCGCCCCATTAGGTAAAACAGTTTGACTCATTTCAAGATTTGTCAATGGGGTAAGAAAATATCTTGTCTCAAGCAACCAGTAACTTAAAACAAGCTCATATTTTCTACTTTGGAGAAGAGAGCTCACACACACACTGCCTGGGAGGAAACAGTACAAGTGAAAAGAAGAAAGAGTGAAAATGTATTGGGGCCATGTGAAAGAGATACACACAAGGCCGCTTCCTCCACTGTTTACATAATGAGCATTTCTTATCGTGTGGACATAAAATTGGGTGTTTTTGTTGCAAAGCTTTTAATACGAGGTGAAGGAAGGAGAGGCAATGATA
The DNA here is from genome assembly GCF_963514075.1 of Conger conger. Classification (NCBI taxonomy): domain Eukaryota; kingdom Metazoa; phylum Chordata; class Actinopteri; order Anguilliformes; family Congridae; genus Conger; species Conger conger. The sequence continues at coordinate 22,884,215 of NC_083764.1, read as the reverse complement.
ATCATGTATTTCATGAGAGCAGGAAATTAACTAAATATAATAACACCTATGTAAGTATTCAGTCTAAGTGGGTAGGACCTAGGCCAGCCTTGTGCTGGTTGGGTTGATGATGGTTTGTCAAAATGAAAGGCAAATCTTACAGCGGTCTTGAAAATGCCTTTGTGCACCTACTAGCCTTGCTATGCACTTTGCACAGTGTTCCACAGATCTACAAGGGGATCAGACCTCAAACCATGTTTGAAACCTTTTTCTTGGAGCCGAACCCAGCTTGGAGTTTGGAGGTGTGGGAGGCATCACTTGCGAACAGGTGGTCAGGGTGCTGTATACTGGTAAACTGGTGTCTGAGAGCGGTGGTACTGTATAACATTTGCATCTGACATTCACACTTTTGAAACCCATTCAAAAGTGACAACAGTGCAATGCAGTTCAAAAACCCAAGGCCAACTGCAGTGTGGTTTGTGGGAGTGACATAATTTCCTCAAAATGTTCCCATTGCTGTTTATCTTTTGTTGGCGGTGAGGTGACATCACTATTCTGTCACTTCCTCATACACATGTATTGCAACTCTACACTAAGGAGGCATATACAGTGCTTTGAAAAAGTATCCCCCCCTCCTTGATTTCCTCTAATATTTGCTGGAATTTTGCTGGAAAAAACTGAATATAAGACAAAGGGAACCCAAGTAAATACAAAAAGCTGTTTCTAAATTATTATTTCATTTATATCCAATCACCGAGCACTTCATTAGGTATTTATTAGACATCTTTTTTAGACTTCTACTGCTGTAGCCTATCCACTTAGAGTTGTGATAAATTGTGTTTTCAGAGATGCTCTTCTGCATACCACTGTTGTAATGTGTGGTTATTTGCATTACTGTCACCTTCCTGTCAGCTTTGACCAGTCTAACCATTCTCCTCTGACGTCTGTCATTAACAAAGTGTTTCTGTCTGCAGAACTGCTGCTCACTGGATTTTTTTTTTCATCATTCTTTGCAAACTCTAGAGACTAGTATGCATGACAATCCCAGGTCAAAGTCACTTAGATCAAATTTTTGTCCCATTCTGACGGTTGATGGCCCGTATCTACATGATTGTATGCATTGCACTGCTGCCACACAATTGGCTGATTAGATAATCGCAAAAATAAGTAGGTGTAATAAAGTAAAAATGTCCTAATAAAGTGCTCAGTGTGTGTATTGAAAAAGTAACCCCAAATCTCCCCTGTGAAGAAGTCATTTCCCCCATAACTGGTTGCACCACCTTTAGCAGCAATAATTGCCACCAAACACTTCATTTCATATCTGTCTTACACATCATTGCCCAATATTCTTTGAAGAATTACTTTAATTCAGACAAATTGGATGGTTTTTGCGCATTAATGCTCCTTCCTGGTCATTTGCAAATGTAAGACAAGTATTGATGTTTCTTTTGGTTAGCCATGGTTTCTGCCTAGCTAACCTCCCATGAATTCGATTTCTGCCCAGTCTCTTTCTTATTATGGAGTCGTTTGTGACATTTACATTTTAGTTAGTTATCTGAGTATCTTAACAAGATACTTGGCAAAGCAGGAGGAGGATACTACAAAGTCCTTGGCAAAGTTAGTGAGAGGCCAATTGTTGGAGAGGACTTAGCAGGGATGTAGAGAAGCTCAGTTTTACCAAGGTTAGGCACTGTTAAGCACTGACTTTCTGGATGAGCTTTCTTTGCACCCTTGGAGAAATGTTGGCAGGCTGGCTACTCCTGCGATGATTCCCCACTGTTCCAAATGTTCTCCATTTGAAGATAATGGCTTTCACTGTGGTTCTGTGGAGTCTTCGAAAATACTTTGGAGGGGCCTAGTAGCCTACCAATTTGAATTAAAGCAGCAAATTAGAGTGGGCTAAAAGACCACCAAAGCAATAGGAAAGATTGTTGTTGACAATGACTGATGACATAAATTAATAAGTTGTATGCGGAAGCAAATTATCTAGCTAAAACATTACATATGAGAATATGTATCTTACAATGGACTATGTTTTGATTTCAAGGTACATTATTTGAGTCTGATATAAGCAGTCTAACTTGGCAAAGGGATTTTTGAACTGGGTGTGCTGCTTTGTGACAGGATGTAATCGAGGTGTGTAGGATGACTGAGTGGAGGAGGTGGGGCTATGGGCAAAAGCTTTCAGGGTTCAAATGACTCATGCATAAGAAATAATGCTGTACATCACCGCTAGGCTTTTGTGTAGGATTTTGTTTGCATATACAAAAAAGCGAAGCTTTTCATTGACTTGATTTGTTCAGATTTTGATTTGTTCTGCCTCAGCAAATATTGTAATGGATTAAAAGGGTTCTGCAAACAATATGTAGTTGATGTGGTTCAGCATATCTTATGATACTGCATTCTGCTCATTACTTTGACTGTCTTTTAACACATAGTACATTTCCAGCATGTTGTCAATAGTCTTGCAATAATAATAGCACATTTCTTCAATCTGTATGCATCTTGCATCACTATGCAACTGGATATGTAATTAAATTTAAATGTATTGAAGTTAAGGGTGCATCAAAACCCAAATGACCAATTCAGAAATGTACAGATATAGGACTGTATACAGAAAAACTTTATTTTATTTTGAAGATAATTTGAACAGTATAATTAACAGTGCTAGAGCTGCTTGTAGTCCAAGAGTCTGCAGGGTTCTTAATGCACATCACTTGAAAAGTGAGAACATGTGACATTCAAATTAATTTGAGCAATTTAAGAACAATGAAACATGAAACCACTGACTCTTCCACAAAGGCCACAAGAGTGCTTTTTACCAGGGCATACATTTATACAAATGTTGATGTTCTGTTGAAGAGTACACCTGACATAAAAAAGATATTCCCTATGTGGCCAGCAGAGAGCTGCACTGCAATGAGTCATACGTTCAGTTTGCTGATCAGACTGAGCAACTCATGACTCAGAGTGGCAATGTAATAGCGCCCCCTGAGGGCTACAGAAACCACTCTTTCAACAGAGAAGGTAGTTATTACAATTACACTCACTTACAAGTTTTATTTGTTGTTTGTTCATGCCTCTTCTACATACCACTGTTGTAACGCATGGTTATTAGAGTGTCATGGTGGGAGGTAATTCTCACTGGTGCCACGAGAGGGCCGAGGATCATTGTTTCCACCTGTTCCTCGTTTACTCCAGGGGAATTACCTCCCTGGAGAGTATTTAAGACCAGCATGGACTAGTTTTCAGTGCTTTTGTGTTCAACCGTTCGCCATTGGCACAAAGCCGGTAAAGCGCCCGGTAGACTCTAAACCTATACGAGTCAGGTACGGTGCTGGTGGATTATTCTCTCATTGCTAAGAAAGAGAAATATCTAAAAGGTAAGGAAGGCGTACAGCTGGAAGTGTTGTGTGTGCTGGCGCCTTCCTCAAGGGTTTTGTTTTTTCTTTTGGACTCGTGTGAATCGATGGTAGAGGGACGTTGTCCCCGGTGTTGTATTTTGGTTTGCATTTTTGTCCCGAGCTGCGTCTCGAGGTTTTTATTTTTGTGCCTAGCTTTTCTCGCTAGGTTGTATTTTATTTTGGTTTTCACTTAGTGCCCAGCTATTTGGCACGGTACCAAAGTTATTGGTTCGCCCTGGTTATTAAGGGTTGTTTTACGTTCTCTAGCCGTTTTTGAGCTACTTTTCTGTTTGCGATTTCGAAGATTGGTTTGTTTAATTTCTATTCCTCCCATTGTTCCGGGAGAAGTCCTGTCCCTAGCTGGGTATCCCTATTTCTGTTCTCCCTGGGATTTAGTGACGAACACGTTCGCGTGTTGGTTAAAAAAGGTTCTACCCTTGGTCGCCCCTGGCTCTCCGCTTAGCTTCCCATGCTACATAGAGCTACTGCCACTTTCCTGTCAGCTTGAACCAGTTTGCTTCCACATGCTTCCACACAACAGCTACTCACCGGATGTTTTTTTTCACTATTCACTATAGACTGTTGTGTGTCAGTTTCTGAGATGCTCAAACAACCCCGTCTGGCACCAACAATCACTCTACGGTAAAGGTCACTTAGATCACATTTCTTCCTCATTCTGCTGTTTGGTCTGAACAACAACTGAACCTCTTAACCATGTCTGATTGGTTAATAAGATATTTGCACTAACAAACTGGTATGCAGGTCTCCCCAATAAAGTGGTCACTGAGTGTACACTGATGAACCAAAGCATTACTCAGATGAAGTGAATGACATTGATTATCTCATAACAATGACACATATCAAGGTCTATATATTAGATATATTGATATATTTGATGGTAAGCAAACAGTTGAGTCTCATACCTGTTGGATGCGAAAGAAATGGGCAGGCATAAAGACCTGAGAGACTGACTAGGGACAAATTATTATGGCCAGACGACTGGGTCGGAGTATCTCTGAAACGACAAGGCTTGTAGAGTGCTCCCGGTCAGCAGTGTACCTACTGACAGTGGTCCAAGGAGGGACAAACCACAAACTGGCGAAAGGGTGTTGGGCACACAAGGCTCATGGATGTGCAAGAGCAACAAAGGCTGTCTGGTCAAACTGACAGAAGGGCTACTGTGGCAGAAGTCGCAGAAAATGTTAATGATGGTCTTGGGAGAAATGTGTCACAAAGCACAGTACATTGCACCCTGCTACATATGGTGCTGCATAGCCACAAAGCGATCAGAGTGCTTATGCTAACCCCTGTCCACCTTTGCATGTGCCTACAATCTGCATGCAAGTGTCAGAACTGGACCTTGGAGCAATGGAAGAAGGTTGCCTGGTCCAGTGAGTCCCGTTTTAATGTACTTCATGTGGATGGGTGGCTACGTGTTCGCCATTTACCTGTGGAAGAGATGGTACCAAGATGCACTGTGGGAAGAAACAAGCCAGTGGAGGGAATGTGATGCTGTGGGCATGGTCGGGACATTCATGTGGCCATCAATTTGACAAATGCCACCAAACTAAACATCATTGTGGACCAGGTACACTCCTTCATGGCAATGGTATTCCGCGATGGCATTGGCCTCCCTGCAACGCTACGCAAATTGTTCAGGAATGGGATGCACATGACGAAGAGTATATACCACAGGACACAGGGGGTAGGATGCTTTGATCCTTTCGGATATGCCCCCGGTGGCCACAATGCCAGCAACCCTGCCCTGGCATTTCTGACGCACTCGCCTGACCTGAGAACGGGGAAGGAACCAAATTAATGGTGGGGGTTAAGGATCTGGTGGGACAGGGAGGGCCTTTAGAAAAACAGGGGCCTGTGGTCAGGGTGGGGTTAAAATGGGAAACTGGGAAAAGGGACGAGAATGGGGTAAGGGAGAAGAAAGGGGTGTGATAGGGGGGCTTTGTGGGTCTGCTCTGTGGATTCTTCCTCCCTGTGTCCTCTCCGCTAGTTGGATGGACGCACCCAGGCAAGTTGGCTGGTGGCACCGGAGCCAATCAGAGGTCCCTTTTCGGGAGCCCCATCACAAACTGCTCCCAAGCCACCTGCTCCACGATTTCCTCGGGATTGCGGCTCTCTGGCTGTAGCCAGCACCGGCAGGAGTCCAGGAGGCGGTGGCGTAATTGGCCAAGGCCCTGGCCGGTGTGTCTCGTGCTGCCAGTTGCGCCTCCCCTGACAGCAGCGGTAGGAGGCACAACACCCACTCCTCCACCAATCAGTTGTGTGCACTGGCCATCCGTTCGCACAGTTCCAGGAATGCCTCCAGGTTATCCTCTGGCCCATCTTCTGTAGCCTGATGTGGGCCAGGAACTTTATTTAGCTTCACAGGAGCAGAGATGGGAGAGAGAGCAGGAGCGAACTATTAAATAAGTCTTCTCCCTTCACCCTTTCAGCCCCATCTCTCCTAACAACAGCTCTCTCGTCCATGCTTCCACGGTCTCAGGATTCTGGGACTTTCCCTTAGTTAGGGCTGATGCAGACTGTGGGGAACCAATTTAGGGGTTTCTAGCTTAGGGTCTTGCTGCCTAACACTTCACCAGTTTGATATCTCTCTCTGAAATCTCCTCTCACCTGCTCACCTGGATTATCAGCTGGTTTACACTGTGTTCCAAATTATTATGCAAATGATATTTTTCTCTGATTTTCCTAAATAGTCGATGCATTACGCACAACAGAGTTTCAAAACATTTTATAGATTGTAAAGAACTGAAAATGGTCATTTGTTGAATTTGTAGCATTAGGAGGTCATATTTACTGAAATCAAAAGCTATTTCAATCAAAAACATCTTAACAGGTCAAGTTACATTTTAACATAGGACCCCTTATTTGATAGCAGCTTCACAATTATTGCATCCATTGAACTTGTGAATTTTTGGAGAGTTTCTGCTTGAATTTCTTTGCAGGATATCAGAATAGCCTCCCAGAGCTGCTGTTTGGATGTGAACTGCCTCCCACCCTCATAGATCTTTTGCTTGAGGATGCTCCAAAGGTTCTCAATAGGGTTGAGGTCAGGGGAGGATGGGGGCCACACTATGAGTTTCTCTCCTTTTATGCCCATAGCAGCCAATGATGCAGAGGTATTCCTTGCAGCATGAGATGGTGCATTGTCATGCATGAAGATGATTTTGTTACGGAAAGCAGGGTTCTTCTTTTTGTACCATGCTAGAAAGTGGTCAGTCAGGAACTCTACATACTTTTCAGAGGTCATTTTCACACCTTCAGGGACCCTAAAGGGGGCGCCCAGCTCTCTCCCCATGATTTTGGCCCAAAACATGACTCCACCACCTCCTTGCAGATATCGCAGCCTTGTTGGGACATGGTGGCCGTCCACCAACCATCCACTACTCCATCCATCTGGACCATCCAGGGTTGCACGGCACTCATCAGTGAACAAGACTGTTTGAAAATTAGTCTTCATGTATTTCTGGGCCCACTGCAGCCGTTTCTGCTTGTCAGCATTGCTTAGGGGTGGCCGAATAGAAGGTTTATGCATAACTGCAAGCCTCTGGAGGATCCTACACCTTGATGTGAGAGATCCTTTTTCTTTCCCATATTGCTTGAAAATGGTGGTCTGCTTAATAATGTGGAATGTCCTTCTTAAGTAGTTTTTCCTTTAATTCCTATAATTTACCATTTGTCTGAGATTGATTTCAGTGATCCAAAGAGCCCTGAGACACAATACCATCCATGAGTTCAATTGAAAAACAATTTTTCTTCATCTTTATGACACTTAAATACAATTTGCATAATAATTTGGAACACGGTGTAGTGTTAGTTGAGCTGAAAGCGAGTTGGCTTGTGAATGGAGTTTGTATCATTCCTTATTTGCGCAATATGCAAGATATATGGTAGTGGAAAGATGGGAATGTTTCAAAGTAAAACAAATCCTGGTCCTTCCTGTAACCAAGTTAGGAAGATGTAAGCCGGAGGTCCGGTTTTCACTCCAAGACGGGCTGACCTGGAATTACTTGCGTTATCTACCTGTTGCTACTTGCCTCGGATGTATGCTCCTGGGATTACTAGATGAGTGCGAGGCGGAGGGTTATTTGGTTGATCTTGGTCGTGTGTCGGAACCTTTTCCCTATTTTTATTGCACGTTACTACTGGTGGTTACCTCACGGTCTATGAGTAACTTGATCCCCGTCACAGTCCCACTCGGTCCTTGGACCGCCTCTTTCACGCTTTGCAAAAGCTCCCCTTCTCAGTCGTGCTTTGTCCTCCAAACCCACACCATTACAATAAGATATGAAAGCTGTCGTGGACTAAGCACTGGCCCCATCTCAGTTGGCGCGATAGTGGAGGGGCTGTGGTGGCACAACAGGCTAAGATGCAGCGGACTTGCGGTTGCAGATCATTGCAGTTGCACACCGAGGTGTCCCGGTCCTGCCAAAAGGCAAGTTTGGCCAGCTCTCGTGGAGCAGCATAATTGGCTCGCTGCTCCAGAGGGAGGGACTTGGCGGGGTTGGCGGATTGCCACCACAACAGCACCCCGGGCGCCTCGGAATCACAGGACGGCTTGAAGAAGGCATGTTGTTCTTGGATCACCAGATCCCTTCGGGCCGTCAAGGGACGGGGTGTGGGAGGTATATCCCCCAGCTAACACTAATTGGATTTGATAGGGTACAATTGGCTACCAAATTGGGAGAAAAAGGGAAATATTTGAAATAAATGTATACAAATTTTTTTTAAATTGATAGCGGGGAATCTCATAGGGAATCTCAGTCACACATTCCATTTTAACTTCACTCGTAGAAAGTCTTGGTATATAAATGGAAGCTGTTAAATGGAAGGGAAAGTGGCTTCAGAAGAACAATGGAATTTAACATAGTTGTATCCAAGCAACAAAGGCAGGTTTTCTAGCTCACTGTTTGTCCTTAACTTTTTTCAATGATAAAACTCGACCTTTAATTTGTGGTGGTTATCATGAAATTCAATGAGTTCAGACATAAAATAAAGCTGCAAACTTCCATGTAATAGTCATTGTAAAATATGAATTGAAGTCAGGCTATAACTTATAATGGATACCACAGTATATACTATATCACAAACCCAATCAAACAATTAGCTGATTAGATAATCACAGGAATAAGTAGGTGTAATAAAATAAATATGTTCACAATAAAGTGGTCAGTGAGTGCATGTCTCACAGTGAAAATGAAACATCGCTAATTCATAACCTAGCCTGACTGAAATACAGGTTACACACAGTACATGACCTGTAAATTAACAGATATTTACCCACAAATGACACACATTCTTTTCTTTTGAATTACACAGTAAGACTCTTGTATATGAGCCAGCATGATAGTCTTGAGAAAGCCAGTCATCAATTAAATTGGGGAGGTGATTTTAATGTGATCTATAGGCTTGCTGTAATGTAAAATGAATACCATCATATACCAGTAGCCTATCATTAAGGATCCTAATGTTATAGGATAACCTACATAAGCAAATAACTTGCGATGGATAGGATACAGTATTTCCCCTTCATCCCAGTCTATTGCTATTCACAGCACCTCTCTACCTCTGGTTGGATGTTTGTGTGTGTGCATGTTTGTGTGTGCGTACATGCACGCGTGTATATATTTCACTTTTATCATTATTTAGCTACACATTGTTTTATTATGACTAATAATTAATCAAGCTGCCAATGCGATGGAATCTTTTGTCGGTTTTTCCAAAAGATGCAGTATAAGCAGGCAGCAAAATAACAGTTAACCTGTAAATACAATAACTACATTGTGCTTTAAATCTTTCAGTCCTGGATGTTCTGGGAAATTAGGATATTTTAGATGGGTATTTAAAGCAGACAACAGGAGCTGATAACAGGAAGGAAAACATGCCTGACAGTGTTGCTATTGTGATACAGGTGGTTTGTTTTGACCAGGTTTTGCATCATTCTAATTTGAATCTTATGTCTTCATGTACTTGGTGTGCTTGGTGTCAAGTTATTCAGCACAGAAGGTTATTTGTGCAAGATGAGGGTGTTTTCCACACTTGGTTTCACTTCAGCCTCTGAACTGGACCTATTATGTACTGTATTAACCTTTTTTTTAATTTTCTTTTTTCAAAAAAAAAAAAATTTAAATGCCCTAACGGAATGCAGGCCATTGCAGCATTTTGATGTACAGCTACCGTGCATTTTAATCTTTTCTGCCATTAATGCATACTTGCATAAGACTTAAGTCAACCCCTTCCCCTAATACAATGTTACAGCAGTTTCAGGGTCTGAGTTCTAAAGGAGTTGTTGCATCCTCTTAAAATGTGAACACAAATAAATATGTGAAAACACCCTCAAGATTACTTTGCTATCCATTATCTTATCTGTAATATCTCGTATAATAGGGAACAATCATTCAGAACACAGAAATACTGGTGGTCTAGTCTAACTACGCAACTCTTGAGCATTACTACTGTTTGTTTACACGTTACGATCCAAGCCTATTATCGACCATCGTCCATTGATTTCTGTTTTGTTGACCACTGTTTGTTTTTTGACTACGTCCTCGCCTACTGTTTTTGTACTTTTGCCCCGCTGATTGTTTCATGGTTTCGACTCCCGCTTCGCCCACGACTACGCCTCTGCCTGCCGTCCGCCTGTTCATCTGCCCCGCTGACTGCTCTCCTGCTACCGGACCTCCGTGCACGTCTATCGACTATGAGATTGCCTCTTCCCTCGGCACCGTGCTTTTTGTTTGTTTTATATTTGTTTGGCTGGATCTTCGTGTATGGACTTTGCTTGTGTTGACTACGCTCCTGGGATTCGTCCCGAATAAAGCCCTAACGGGACTTTATTTAACTATTGTTTCTGAGTCGTGCATTTTGTGTCCAACCCCCACGCACCCGTCTCAGATTTGTGGTAATCAAAAACAAGATATTTAATGAATACTTGGGATATTAAATGCTTAAATAAATTGATTTCCAAAAGACACTCAGCCATGCATGAAATAACATTATAGGTCAATACATGTTGTGTCTTAGAGGGGGTTTGCATAGCTTGTGTATCAGAAGGTTAAAAAAACGTAATTTTAACAAGCACGTAATATTAGCTACGATAATTTTTCCATCTTTTGGTCTCTCTACCTCAAAAGGAACTGCATCTCGCTGTCACAAATTCATCTGGTATAAACCTGGTGCAAAAAGGTTTAGGCCTAATTAGTAGTAGACCTGTGAAAAAAACGGACTGATACAAGACACGTAGAGACATGGGCCCTCCTAGACCATGACCCGCCCCCCAAACCAGGCTCCCCGGTGCTGCACCTGCTGCACTGCCTATATGATCGTCACTGCCTATCGTCCTGCCTTTCTTTCAAGAGAAATGAATGGAAATGAGTTGAGATCAATTATTAGTTTGAAGGGAAATTTTGATCCCCACCAATTTTGAGCTCAGGAGACACCGCTGCTACTTAGGCTACATACTGTATAATTTATTTCTCTGTTCCAGCCACTGAAATGTGCTTTCAGCTAGAGCAGCCTAATATGACTACTGATGCAATGGTTTTCAGAGTCTATGCAGTTTGTCCTATAGTCCAATCATTTTCCCACTGTTTCGGCACGTTTGCCTTATGATGATGATGATTATTAAATGTGTCCATTATTTACCCTACATCCTTTGAGGACGTGTGTTGCTGTCATTAGACCTATAGGCCTATGTCGTTACTGGTCGGTCAGCCTACCGTTTCTTGAAGAACATTCATCAAGTCATAGACTGTATCGTAAGGATAAACGGTAAGTTAGCTGCCTGTGGTACCAATTGCCTATTCGCAAGATGATCATAGACCAGACATTCTTAGTTGAAGTTGACAGACAGTTAAGCGACAGTTTTCACTGACAGACAGTTCACAGTTTTATTCCGTCAGCCTATGTGGTCAAGTAACTGACGTGATTTTGTTTGTATAATTACTTGACCTGCATGGAGCGCGATATCCATACCTTCAGCCATACGGATGGTCTGAAATAGTAACTGAAATAACCATGCAACTCACAATACATCATCGAACCTTGAAGTGGATGGGCTACAGCAGTAGAAGAACAATACATTAAAAAAGTCTAATAAACACCTAATAAAGTGATCACTGAGTATAACATTTATTATACCAAACAGATGAATTGTTGGAAAATATTGCATTAATCAAATCAAATCAGATGTCTTTATAAATGCAGTGTTTCCATAATATGTACCAGTACTGTACAATCATGTATGTGAATAATGGAACCTCAAAAAAGACCATTGTTTCTCTGTGGTTTCTCTTTGCATATTTCAAGGAAGTCAGTGGCCTTCCTTGTCACAAATGCACATTGGTTTTGCAAGGTAAATTTGTTGAGAGGGCAGAGTTCAGGCAAGTATAATACAAAAATTCAGTCTCCTTTTCAGTGCATTTGCAGCTTCCGTTGGAGTGAACTATACTTGCGTCTCTTTGACATCAGGTAAGCCTGAACAATTCACAATTATTTTTTTTTAGTTTGCATATAATAATAATAACAATGTGAGTGTTTCCTTTCAATTTCAAGTCCTGGGAAAAATTACTTTCAGCGTTGGCAATGCCGTTCTTTGAAAGTGATTGTAACGTCTACTTTCTAAGCTGAAAGATGCAAGGCATTGAGGACCAGAACACTGAATATGGCTACCAAACATATTGTGAGGTTGAAAGAAACAAAAAAAATTTGAGTTATTGCATACTGTGTTTTTCAAAGGAAACTGTATGGACTATCCTAAAAAAAGAAAGTAACTGCTAGAGAACTTAGGAATCACCAGTGATCAGGCTGTCCACAAAAGACATTAGATGGACTGAATGATTATAAGAGCAGTGAATACATTAGGGAGTGGTTATACTTCCAGATGTAAACCTCTCATCAGCATGAAGAATAGAAAGGCAAGATTGGAATTTGCAAAAAAAAGATTTACTAGGATTACGATTGCATTTCCAATGTAACTACAGTCACTACAGTCTGTCTTTTATTTGTTTTAGGTTCCAGGTTTTTGCCTTTTTTTAACCTCTGTGCTTTCTGTAGTCTGTCTGTCTACCCCTTCATTCGCTGTCATTCGTTTCACCTGTGTTCCACTTCTTGATTGTTACTCACCTGATTCTTGTTGCTTCTCGTTATCTCACTACATATACCTGTCTGTTTGTTTGTTGAGGGCTAGTTCGTCTTTCTATTATAATGTTCTCTACCCCGGTTCTAGCTTCCTCTTTCTCTTGTGCCCTGTTATTCTATCTGGTTCTGCTGCATTTTTGTATTTTCTGGTTTATGATTCTCTGCCTGATTTTGGACTTTGTTTTGGATTTAGTTTTTGTTTTGTACTGTCACTGGTCTCCTGGTTTTTGATTGATTGGTTTTTGGTCTCCTGTATTGTCGATTACTCTTTGGATTATCCTATATGTACCCGTCTGCCCATATGTTCGACCATTGCCTGTTTCTGGATTGCGTTTTGGATCTTCCCCCTGTTAATAAAACCTGCCTTTCATGTTACCCCTGAGTCTATATATAGGCCTATATTCTTGAAGAACAGGCAAATTGAGTTGGGATGTAAGATTTGGTAATTGCCAACATGTGGAAGAGTTGTCCCTGGTGCAGTTTTCTAAGCTAACACCAGTTTTACCACCAGTTTTTCTCAACATACACTGTACACCTACTTATTCATGCGATTATCTAATCAGCCAATTGTGTGGCAGCAGTGCAATGCATACAATCATGCAGATATTTGTTAGGGGCTTCTGTTAATGTTCACATCAACAATCAGAATTGTGAAAAAATGTGCTCTAAGTGACTGTGGGATGATTGTTGATGCCAGACAGACTCTAGAGTTTGCAGAGAATGGTGTGAAAAACAAAACAAAAAAATCCAGGGAGCAGCAGTTCTGCAGAGATGTTAATGAGAGAGATCTGAGGAAAATGGCCAGATTGGTCAAAACTGACAGGAAGGTGACAGTAATGCAAATAACCACACATTACAACAGTGGTATGCAGAAGAGCATCTCTGAACACACTCTGAACACCTCTAAGTGGATAGGCTACAGCAGCATAAGACTTAATAAATAAAAGTAATACATCTAATAAATACCTAATAAAGTGCTCACTGAGTGTATATTAACTGTTAATGACTAATAAGCCTATATCTGGACTCTGTAGACCACGGAGCATACCATGTGGCTGAAAAGCATTCAGATTTTGAGGATCACAGCTGTTCTGTTCTGCCTTTTGCACTGCATGAAAATTATCGATACTAACGGTAAGTTTTGAACTTGTTCATTACCTACCCTTTTAAATGATGTATGAATGTGGGTAGGTTTTACTTTACCTGTAATGAAAAGTTTGAATGAACTGATTTATCTTTTATCTTCTGAGATTAAAGCCGTTTTAGTGGGTAATATACAATAATAATAATAATAATAATAATAATGAACAGTAATAATAATATTATAATGATTAATGAATAATTATTATAACGGATGGTGCAGTGGGTAGCACTGCCGCCTCACAGCAAGGAGGTCCTGGGTTCGAATCCCTGTCGGCCGGGGCCTCTCTGTGCGGAGTTTGCATGTTCTCCCCGTGTCTGCGTGGGTTTCCTCCGGGTACTCCGGTTTCCTCCCACAGTCCAAAGACATGCACGTTAGGCTGATTGGAGAGTCTAAATTGCCCGTAGGTATGAGTGTGTGAGTGAATGATGTGCGTGCCCTGTGATAGACTGGCGAACTCTCTAGGCTGTATTCCTGCCTTTCGCCCAATGTATGCTGGGATAGGCTCCAGCCCCCCTGCGACCCTGATCAGCATAAGCGGGTTCAGATAATGGATGGATGGATGGATGATTCTGCCCCTTTTGTCCTAAGACAATAGTCTATCAAAGAACTCCATCCTTCAGATTGTCAAATTTACTTACATTTGCTCATATATTTGTAATTTTAATTATTCATTTAAGTTTCACCAGTAACAAGGGAGAAAGGGGTTGATACTCTTCCAGCCCAGGTCACCTGGGAGGACCAGTCAGAGAGATAGGATTTAATGCAGTCTAGGCCTGTGCCACAGATCCCTATAGATGCCAGAGAGGATAAGAGGATGGAGTGGTTGACCGTGTCAAAGGCTGCAGAGAGCTCAAGAAGAGGTCAAGAAGGATCACGACAAAGGATATCTGCTTGTGTAGATATTGTATTTTTACCTTTGTTGAAACCAACAAGGAGATTCCCCCATAGTGAGGGGAGGTAGATTCTCTTTTATTCACTATAAAACTCCTGCCATTTGTGGCAAGACTGTACCTCCTGTGAAAGTTTGGTTTACAACATCTTGGGTGACAAATGTAAATGTACTGAATCGAGGCATTTCGCCTACAGCATTGTTTATTTGCAATTAAACTCACAGAAGGTACTCACTGAGGAACACGTGTTTGACCCCCCAGAAAAAGAGCTCCCCAAATGTCACAATATAGATCAGACTTTATGGATTTAATCCTATCCTGCAGTTGATACCAGCATCTGGACTCTGAGCCTGAAATAAAGTTTGAATGAATGAATGATACTCTTGAGAGGACAGGCAACTCGGATGTATGAGTTATGATGAGGTTAATTGTGTCTTGTAGATCTCTGTAACAAAACTGAGAAGAATGACCATTTGTTATTTGTGGATGATGGATACAAGGGTGTTATTCAATGTTGTGGTAAGTTCTGAAATTCCCTATCTGATAAAGTCAGAAATGTTTAAATAATAATCATGAGCCATGTTCCTCCTGTTTGTATGTCAACATTTTCAGCTGATGATAACAACTGTCACATTGTGATTTGTTGTTCAAAATGCCATTGACAGCTTGTTCTTTGATTAGGCAATGTGACTAATGTGAATTGTTCTCCAAATCATGGTAAGTTGACAACGTTTCCTCAAGCTTTTAAGTTGTATGACATCAATGTAATGTAATGGGACTTGAAATGGGTAATGGGATTTGAAATGGGTGCGTGTTCACTTTTGAGCTGGTGCACTGTGGTTATACTTTTGAGCAAGGTAACAAATGTTTAAATTATAATCATTACCCATGTTCCTCCTGTTTGTGTGTCAACAGCTTTTTTTCAGCTGATGATAAGAACTGTCACATTACATTACATTACATTACATTCATGGTTACTCTGGATAGCAATGTCCGCTACTTGCAATAATATGGGCTGTTTAAGGGCTGTTGATGTGGTTTAATATCATAGGCTACTAGCAATCAATTCAATATGTAAAAATTGGCTCTTGTCGTGAGCATTCCCAACCTGTTGCCTGTTTTGAAGGATCTGATCAAACGGTTGTGGTAACCACGCTCCACTCTTTATCCAGTGCACCTAGTGAGTATAATAATTTGCCATTTTTAATGGACGCCGTTTTCTCTTTATGTTGTCCATGTTACATTCAGCAACCAGTCAAGATTCTTGATATATGTGCTATACATTATTTTATTTTGGATGTGCTTCCATTCTCAGAGGAGTCTGCATTGGGGTCTAGTGATTTGGTTAAATTCAATAAAATATGTTACTCTGATGTGCCACTGTACGCATTTTGCAGTCCAACCTGGTGACGGCCCGTGTTGCTGTTGAAGGGGTGTCCTTTATTCTCAGTAATGACGTGGCTGGCTGCAAAGTGTTGGCTAAAGCTGAAGTGATTTCTATCCCTCTTGGGCTGAATACTTATGATATTGAATACAAGTTCCCTGATCTTTTTCCCTCCTGTGCCGTTACTCAGTCCATGACTAAGACGATGAGTGCTAAAAGGTAGAAAGTGATGTTAAGTGATGTTATGTTTTGAATATTGACATTTTTTGTTACTACTGATACTGTTACTTACTGTGACTAAAACTGATGTAGTGCCTCCCTTGTTCTCTTAACCTGTCTGTAGTCCAACTACATTGACTCCAGAAAAAGGTGAAGATTTATTAGTGCCGTGAAGTTAGTTTTATGTTCCATATTCGATAGCTATTTAACAAAACAGGCCAAAAAGCTCAAAATAACTGTTTCGTGATCTGAGGAGCTCCGAGAACATGGCACAATGCTTTGTTTGATCTTGTATTGCACTTTTAATATAACGAAAAATTATTGTCAATAGCTTCGAAAGTACAGTTATAACACATCCCAGGAGAATGGTGTTATGATATGGGACCTTCCAGCATTAAGGCATTAATAACATTTAATTAATCCATTTAGCCATTATTTATTTTTTCTAATATTTATATGTTTGCAACAACTCTTCATTTCTGTGGCTCATATTTAGGGACCATCCGAAAAGTGAGGTATTGCTCTCAATGAGCACCATATGCAGTCAGGTCCATAAATATTTGGACATTGACAAAGTTATTATTATTTTAGCACACTGGATATCTTATTTTCAGGTTTTCCTACAAGCAATATTAAAACTTTGCATTTGAATGGATCTCTATGGGAGTGCAGATTAACCGCATGTGATTTATTTATTACAAATCTCAAATTGTGGAGTACAGAGGGAAATAAATAAATGATGGATCCCAAACATTATGGAGGGCACTGTATTACTGTATATTTAACTGATATGAGTAACAACATACGGAGAATCCGCCCCTTTCTCACCCCCTACTCGACCCAACTCCTGGTCCAAGCGATGGTTCTGTCCCGCCTGGACTACTGCAATTCCCTCTTGGCTGACCTCCCAGCGTCCGCCATCAAACCCCTCCAACTTATCCAGAATGCAGCAGCTCGTCTGGTCTTCAACCTTCCCAAATACTCACACGTCACCCCCCTGCTTACTTCCCTCCACTGGCTGCCTGTCATGGCTTGCATCAAATTCAAAATATTGGTGCTAGCCTTCCAAGCAGTTAAGGGGTCTTCCCCAGCTTACCTACAAAAAATCATCAGACCCTACACCCCTGCCAGACCTCTTCGTTCAGCCTCCACAGGCCGCTTGGCACCTCCCCCTCTCCGAACCTCCACCTCACGCTCACGACTACGGTCTGTTCTGGCTCCACGGTGGTGGAACGAACTCCCCGTTGAGGTCAGAACTGTAGAATCTCTCCCCACCTTCAAGCACAAACTGAAGACGCACCTCTTCAAGCAGCACCTCTCCCCATCCCTCCCTACCTCCCTGTGAACCTTAATTGTTGTCTTTCTGTGATTTACTTTGTGTATCTGTATTTTTAGTTGGCAAGGTAAGCAGTATTTGGATAGTTAAGTTTGGTCACTTTTGCTTTGTTGTTTGTTTATTTGTTGATAAAAAAAAAAAAAAAAAATAGGCCCTGGTCCTTATCTTTGTTGTACGGGTAGCAATTGAGATTGTACTTCCCTCTAGGGTCTTTCAGCACACTTAGCCCTGGTTATGGGTATGCACTTTCTTGTACGTCGCTCTGGATAAGAGCGTCTGCCAAATGCCAATAATGTAATGTAATGTAATGTAAAATGTCAAATGTAATGTAACGTTCTTTATTTTATCTATATTTTATCTTGTCTTAAAATTAAATATTAAAATGTGTATTTTATATTTTAGGAATGAAGTGCAGCAAGAGCAACCAAATGTGCTATGCCAGTATTTTATCATTTGACACAAACCTAACTGAAGGTAGGTAGGGTCAAGGTGGACCATGTTGAATTAAAACTGAAAATGCCTTTGTGTTAAATCTGTAGGCCAGTTTGGTATTTCTCAATGTTGGCCCTGTGTTGGGACCCCTGTGTATGCTGCTTTTTGTTCCAGCCTATCTATTGCTCAGTTAAGGTTGTTCAAGTTCTTTCATTATTTTTACAATGAACTTGTTAACCAAATGTAGTTTTCATTTGTTATAATTTTCTTTATGCCCTAAAATTTAACCAGTACATTTTATGTTGAATCATTTTGTGATTTAGGAAGTTGTGGCATTGAGATCCAGAAAGTTGGCCAGTCATATTACATACACCTGGAATTTTCTCAAGTTCCAATCATACATTTTTTACCTGGATATTGCGGTAAGAACTGCCCAGGACAAATAGGTAACCTGTATAAATGTATTTATATTTTTATTGCTTACCATTATTTGTATTTCAGAAAAAACTGATCACTAAAACCATAAATGAGTGTAGAATGTTAACTCACAAAATTCCAAGCATCAGTACAGTGCAAAATAAAACAATGAATGATAAAACAATGAATATGAGGTTAAAGTGAAGACTGTCAATATCGAATGATCCGTGTGGAAAATACATCCCTTTTGTACAGTCTCCTCATTTTAGGGGACCAAAAGTCATAGGATAGTTGGCCTCTCAGCTGTTTCTGATTAATCAGGCGTATTCAAAACTTTTAGTATCAAGTCTTGATTCTAGGCTATGATTACCTCTGGAGTTTGTTATTGCCGTTTGTGAACAATTGATCTGATAACAGGCTTACCAAAAGACATTGAATGGAACATCATGCTGCATCCATGGTGTAGAACAATTTCTTAACAGGATGAGCCACCCAGCAACCACAAGTGTATTTGAATTATAATCCTATCAGTTGAGATGGTTTTGTGCCATTGGTTTTGGGAAGAGCATGCTTTGAAATTTTACTAACAAGAAATACGAACCATTTCTCTTCTTACTTGTTCAAAGATATCACCAAAGCTATGCGCTTAAAGTCTTGCGCATCACAGTTCAATGGACATCTTTGCAAACGTAAGTCCTATTGATTATGATTTACCCATTCCATTTGTATTTATTATAATATTTCAAATTTTCTCCATTTGGGAACTTTGGGAAGTGACAAAAGATTAATTTAAAAAAATGTTTTCTCCAATTCATCAGATCGCCCAGAGAATGAAAAATTTATCTTTATTAATGCTACAGAAGAAAATCAAGCAACATGTATGTATGAGAAGAGATGTGTGACCTGCAAAAACCCTGTAAAGGAACCAAAAATAATTATAAATTTGGAAGACTCCATCGTTGTTTCCACAAATGGTGAAGTTGACGCAACTGCTGCCGCGTACGTAATCTTACTACTACAGTACCATTTCCTGTTTCTCATGTCCAGGATAGTCCATAGATTTCATTTTTTATTTGACACTGTTTTTATTTGACACTTATTTATTCTCATGACTCTCATTTGATCACATATGAGACATCTACAGTGGCTGTTGTAGGGTCTGTCTTCAGCATCATTTGGATTAAATGACGTCTGAATGAATGCTGTCCCCCAATAGGAATGCCATGAAGACTCTTTCTTCAGTTCTTAAGCGCCTGGGGAATGAAACTTCCGCACGTATCACCATGGGACCCATCAAAGGGATCCTGAAGAAGCAAGGGAACACTGGCTTTTTTAAAAAGGCTTTTTTTGGGCTCAGTTCAGAGATAATACAAGCAAGTATCATGTACTGTATGTAGGAGTGCGGGTGTTCCATGAAATCAAGGTGGCCAGACTAAAAAAAGGCTTGACACAGTTCTATTTATGTTCACATTTGAACAAAAAAGATTTTTCACCTAATATTTAATGATAATGTTTTGCCAAACATCTAACTTGAATAGGGGACAAGTACAATGTGATATTGAATGTATGTGAGTGTGCAGCCTTCTAAATAATGCATTTCTAAAAATTATAATTGTAGGACGTAGAAGATGTTACTGCACTGGAGGACCCACTTCCTGGATTAATTTCAGTCTCAGAGGAAGCATTTTATAAAGCCAACTTGTCAAATCGCGATGTGCCATTTGTGGCTGTTTTCAGTTTTCCAAACATGACAAAGGTAAAGAAAAAAAAAAAACTTTATAAGTCATTTACACTCAGTGAGCACTTTATTAGGTATTTATGAGACTTACTTTCCTTAAGTCTTCTGCTTCCACAGCCTATCTACTTAGAGGTTTGATGCATTGTGTGTTCAGATATGCTCTTCCGCATACCACTGTTGTAATGTGTGGTTATTTGCATTACTGTTGCCTTCCTGTCAGCTTTGACCAGTCTCGCCCTTCTCGTCTGACCTCTTAAAGGAAAACACCAACATGTACCTTTTTTCCGATTTAACCAGACTTGCACAATTTCCATATTTGCATAACATGTTAGCTTAGCATAAAGACCTGAAGCCTATAGGAGTCAGTAGCCTACCTCTTTTGCCTTTGCAGAACTGCTGCTCACTGGATTTCTTTTGTTGTTTTTTGCATCATTCTTTGCAAACTAGTGTGCGTGAAAATCCCAGCAGATCAGCAGTTTCTAAGATACTCAAACCGCCCTGTCTGCAACCAAAAATCATTCCACGGTCAACGTCACTCTGATTTTTTTTCCCTCATTCTGATGTTTGATATGAACATTAACTGAAGCTCCTGACCTGTATCTACATGATTATATGCATTGCATTGCTGCCACACAATTGGCTGATTAGATAATCGCATGAATAAGTAAAATGTTCCGTCAAAGTGCTCGGTGAGTGTATAACTGCTGAACACACATGTATCCTTCGGTCTTCTGGTTGAGCACAGCGAAGATGGTAATAGCTCTACCTCTTTCAAATACACATGATACCTTATGTAAATAAGACAGCTTTGGAGTTGCTGAAAGGTGTATTTCTTCACTGTGAAAGAAGTAGGCTTCTGACTTTGCGTGTTAGCTTAGTATTTATGCTAAGCTAACACGCTATGCTAAAATGGAAATTGTGCCAGTGAATGCACAAAAATGAAAATTAACATCTAATTTAAGTCTGGGTAAGTCGGAAAATATATATATTTCCCAAAATGTTTGTGTTTTCCTTTAACAACACGTTTTTGCCTGCAGAACTGCTGCTCACTGGATGTTTTTTATTTTTTCTCCATTCTCTTCAAACTCTAGAGACTGTTGTGTGTAAAAACCCCAGGAGATCAACAGTTTCTGAGATGCTCAAACCACCCTGTCTGGAACCAAAAATCATTCCAAGGTCACCTAGATCAGTGGTTCCCAAAGCTGTTTTTTGTTCCAACCATTAGTATATGCTATTGATGTTCAGAGGGATTATTTACCCTTTTTTTGCCACATTTTGTCAGACATAGCTATGCATGTCATGAAGAATAAAGCGCCCATGTTTGTATTGTGCTTATTGTGCTATATTGCAAACAATTACATAAAGAGGTATGACTGACGTTAATCAATAGGGTTCTAATTAGGTTGCTGAACACATCCATTTAATTTCTTTCATATTTCTTAAATTTATGAACCCAATGGAGGTTTGGCTCATTATCATTTGCTTTGTTTTTTAATTCTGTATTATCTCCCAGGTAGTTATCTATGCAAGCCACAAAGTAATCTTTGTGGCTTGCATAGATATTTCTGAAATAACATGGCTTAAGACGGTAAATAATCCCATAAAACATCAATCGCACATAATTAAGAAAAAATAAGACCTTATTAAAGTGCTGGGTATCCAAATGTGGTTGGAATGGAAAACCAGCATACACAGGAGGCCTCCAGGACTGAGTCTGGGAACCACTGACATTTCTTTCCCAGTCGGACATTTGGTCTTGACCACATCTGCATGCATTTATGCACATGATTGGCTGATAAAATATTTGCGTTAACAAGCTGGTGTACAGGTCTACATAATACATTGCTCACTGAGTGTAATGTGTATGTGTGTATACATAATATAAAATATGTGTATACGCATCTGTAAATAATGAAACATGTATGCATGTGGGTAGGGTATTTACATCAATACCGGGTGATCTATGTCCTGTAGGATTTACAGCCGTTTTTATACCCAGGCTCTCCATTTTAGAGGACCAGAATTGGACATTTGCCTACTCAGCTGTTTCTTGGCCAGTTGTATGTATTTGCATTATTAGTTCATGCACAATTAAGCTAACAAGAGGTCTGGAGTTGACTCTAAGCGTTGCATTTGCATGTTACTGTTGTCTGTCGAATTAGGTCCAATGAAGTGTCAATGCCAGTAAAGCAGGCTATTACGAGGCTGAAAAATCTGAATAAATCAGAGGAAAAAATGTCTTTGCATTGAACATTGTGAGATGGGTTAACAGAGCTGTATTCAAATCTAACCACATTGATTTTGTTGTCAGGATGCAAATGATAGCACACTTTTCAACTCTTTGGCTATTGCAATTGAAATGGCAGCTGAGATAAGAAATCTCACAGATCCAATAAATATTACATTCCTAAAACCTCAGGTGAGTTAAAAATAAAATATAAATATATAAATATAAATAAAATGTTATTTTTTGGTTATGTGGTGGTAATGGGCTATTGTACCCCTTTGCGCTGAATATTTTATGAAGGCTGATGCCAAGATGTCTTGCAGTTCTTGGAATGGTGAAGGTAACTTGCATTTTATTTATAATATAACTGAACTGAGTAAGCCTCCCAAATCTGGAACTGTTCTGGGTTTTACTCAGTTATCCAGCTAACTCAGCCATCTTGCTTTGTGATGCAGGCCTCTGCCTTTTTTTTTTGTGATCGAGTTTTTTATTCAACAATAATTTTCAAACAGAATATTTAACTGTTTTTTAAGGCCCCTGGCTTTGAGTGTAACAATTTTCATGATATCTTAAAAAAAAGTGACCTACTACAGCTTTAAAAAGGCAATGATAGGAATATATTTTCCTTCCTCTCTTTCAATGCAAAAGGATACTCAATTTTTTTTTTTCACAGGGGATAGACCTGTTTGGACAACAGATGGTTGTGACACCCTTGAGAGCAATGATAGTATCACTTGCCAGTGTACACACTTGACATTCTTCGCTATACTATTGGTGAATACTACACTGTATTTTTTGCAATTGTGAATGCTTACCTTTGATTAACTTTGTGTTAACTGGTCTTTGACTTTCCTCTCAAGAAAAATTATATTTTGCAAATAAATAATGCATCACTAAGAATTTGTCTGGCTTAAACACAAAATGTAAGTGCTTGGTGAGAGGCTGGCAAGACAAGAGAAAAACTGGTCTACATACTTTGGTGTAGTTGGAAGCCTTTATTATTTCCTGCAATTCCACAGACCAGTCCTGGGATGAACATCAGCAGCTCGGAGTTGAATTCATTAACATATATCACCTACATTGGCTGTGGCTTATCAATGTTTTTCTTGGGAGTCGCTCTTTTCATGCACTTTTTGTTAAGGTAAGGAATTGCTTGCTAGAATTTCTTACCCTTATTTTCTCAACAATTGGAATCATGTATGGAAAACACTGACTGTCCCTCAGAATCCCATTTGTCATTTGATTAAAATGTACAGTGTGGGCAGGTCTGGCATTGTTGGGACCATGGCTTCCATGATCCATGATTTTCTTCTGCCTTCTCCACAGAAGAACTAAGGCCAGCTATGCCACCCTGATCCTCATGAACCTCTTCTTGGCCATGTTCCTACTGAACCTCTCCTTCCTGTCCAACAATGGGGTGGCCAACCTGGGGAACCCCATAGCCTGCAAGATAATTGCAGCTGCCATGCACTACTCCATGCTATCCACATTCAGCTGGTTCGCAGTTGAGGGCTTCCATCTTTGCTCTCATTTGATCAAGTCACAGTCAAGTTTCCACAACACAGTCGAGCACTACATGTTAAAAGTTTGCATTGCTGGATGGGGTGAGTTCAGTGATTTGGGAAAGGTTACGGTTACGGTTCCTTACTTTTTACATATGCAGTAGCTACTTATATTTCTCTGCTATAGCAACAAAAATGGGTGATGATGGGTCCTCATTTTGCATAATGGTTACTGTTTCTATAGATGCTGCTGAAATACACTCACTGAGCACTTTATTAGGTAGACCTGAACACCAACTTGTTAATGCAAATAATTAATCATGTGGCAGCAACTAAATGCATAAAAGCATGCAAACGTGGTCTAGAGGTTCAGCTGTTTTTCAGACCAAATGTCAGAATGGGGAGGACATGTGATCTAAGTGACTTGGGGTAATTGAAACTGCTGATCTCCTTGGATTTTCACACACAACAGTCTCTAGAGTTTGCAGAGAACGGTGTGAAAAACAAAAAACATCCAGTGAGCAGTTATACAGGCAAAAATGGCTTGTTAATGAGAGACAGTGGAGAAGGGCCAGACTGGTCAAAGCAGACAGGAAGGTGACAGTAACGCAAATAACCACACATTACAACAGTGGTGTGCAGAAGAGCATCTCTGAACACACGTGCCAAACCGTGTCAAAAGTGGATAGGCTACCGCAGCAGAAGACCAATAAGTCTAAAAAATAAATAATAAATACCTGATAAAGTGCTCACTGAGTGTATATTGCAGACTGAACGGGCTGTCACCTGTTACTTGCATGTCTCCACAGTACTTCCCTGTGTGGTGACGAGTACCCTCTTCGGTCTTGGAAAATATGGGTCCCTAACCATAAACTCTGACAATGAAAAACCTGTGAAAATGTAAGCATACTTCCACTGGCCATTTAAAAACATATATTCTTTATAAAACTAAATTTTTGGGGGAAAAACTGCAACATGTATGCTTTCTATAATGTCTCATTGGCACTGTAAATGAGAAAATCTCACACCGACTCATACAAAACAATGTGGATTTCAGGTGCTGGATCATCGACAGTACAGTCCATTACGTTGTGAATATTGGCTACTATGCAGTAGTCTTCGTCTTCACCTTCGTTGTCTTCATTGTCATTGCGACAAGGCTGATGCACACAAAGCAGATGGAAGCAGGTGCAACCAAAAAAGGCACGAGGCTGAACATATTCTCCATCCTGGGTCTGTGCTGCCTGCTGGGAATTACCTGGGGTTTTGCCTTCTTTAGCCACGGGCCCTTTCGGATACCATCCTATTATATTTTCACCATCCTCAACTCATTTCAGGGTAGGTGTTAAGACCAGTCACCTCACAATAATTGCGCCTGACATATTTCCACATGCCAAATCAACTGCACTTTCACAATTTGTAGCATATATAACAGGGGCAGGATTATTTCTGGTAAGTAATAACATGTTCCACCAGTGTCCTCAGAAGTAATAGCATGCACATACACATGAACTTGGAAAATTCAAGTCTAAAGTTGAGACAACAGTAAGAAAAAGTCAAGATTTGTATATGGCCTTTTCAGCCAATGCCCAAAATGCATGTGACATTGTTTTGGGTTCAAAATAACTTGAAATGTGCATATGCACAATATTATATGCCATTGGGGTACTCTCCTAATACACAAATATCCATTTTGTAGAAATGCATTGAATGAAATGTAGGCCACGTAATTTGCCCGGTATTAACATGCAATTGTTAAGTGTTCATGTGTCTTTTGAAAGCCAAGGATACAAATCATTTCATCAGAGTAACTGAACCATCTTCCTGTACAGGTTTCTACTTGTTCCTGTATTATTACAACACAAGCAAGATTGCTGGAGAGGAACAGGCTTCTAGCTCCTCAACACAAACCACAAATACCAGCAATACCATCCTGGACACATTTAATCCTTATTTAAACGAAGGTCCCAAAACAAAGTCCTGAGATGGATCAATATGGCCAAAAGGGTTGCACATCTACAGACCTGACTCTCCTTAGGATGCCAGAGTAAAACTCCACTCTGGGTAAATATAGGGTGTACCCATCTGACACAAAATTGGCATTTTAGAATGGAGGGCCACAACCGCCTGATAAGCACCTTTCTTGTAATAAAATACCTTTCTTGTAAAAAATAAAAAATAAACTCCTGGGAATAGATTATGTGCAGGAGCCATTACTGAAAGCATGTTGCAAAAGGCATACATCCAGAGTCTAGATGTCATAAAACATAGACCAATACAAGAGGTCAAGTATGGCTACTTTAAAGGGTCTGTTCACCCAAAAATGAAATTGGAAAGTTGGCACTCAATGCTCAAAAATGTGCATTCAAAAAACAATAATGCCACGGTTACTCACAAATGTCAAGAGCTTAATTTGAGTAGTTTCATCGACTACTTCAACTTCTATTAAAGAACGCCGCCTATGTATATCTAACCAGTCTTGTGCAGGTGGACTAGTATGAAACTGGTGGAGTTGTGGTGACATGATGCTGACAAAATATGACCATTTTAGTTCCAATATAGCAACTTACTTTATTAAAGCACGAACAGGCACAATTAAAGGGTGTCTTGTTTTAGACCTGTTAACATCTCAACTACGAATCAAGAAGTTGGTGAACTTCTCCTTTAACGCTCCAAAATAGGATTAATTTGTAAATTTGGGAGGAAATGAATGTGGAAATTAAGGTCTTCAAGCAACTCAGTATAAGTGCTTAACACAAACCCAGAGTGGGCCCTCTAGACTCAAGATTCAAGCGTGTGCTATAATTTGCCAAACATAACTCCAGAGAACATAGGTGTCCGTGTCTAAACAGAGCCAGTCTTGCTCAGATCCACAGGCTTCCAAATTATGAGCTTGTAAGTCAGTGAGACTCCCTACTGAATTGAGTGACTACTTTAAAGGTATAATAGGTAAGATTTTAATTTTTTTAATAGGTAAAGAGGCTCACTGACACGTTGACTCAACCAGGTGGATATTTGTAAATTCAGGAAGCCAACTAGTAATAGCTCATTTGCTTATTGTTACTGATAGCGAACTGTTCTGTAATCCCTTCAGCAATCCCTTGTCTGGAGTGCAATTTTGGCAGCTACAAGTTCCTTGCTTGCTCACAATATAGTTGGTTAGCTAAAGTGAAAACTTCAAAAAGACAAACAATATAGTGGTGTAGCACACCAAAGTCAAGATTTCATAAAGTAACCTGTTCGGCAAACATTTTCTGACTAGAACACTACGAATAGATGGCAGGCTCTGTTGCGTTCATTAGTATCAGCTTTCCAAAACAGTGCACGAGAACACTGAACTGTACAATAACGCTTTATACTACAAGTTATATTCAGACTGTGGTGGTGTTGTGGTTTGAGGTTGTTGTTGCAATTCCTCTCCCGACCGCCAGGAGTCCGAAATTACCTATTGTACCTTTAAGGTGAGGAAAGCTGTAGCACACAAGCTTCAGCTGTATTGCTCCTTGCATAAAAATACAGACGGAAGAGTTGGGACTCAAACTGGCAATAACAAATTTGGGAGATAAAGGCTAACAAAATAGTAAAAATGCAAGGATCAAAATATTTCAAACATCACTGAAAACAGATACCCCCTCAAAGTGCCTATATACAGCATTTTATCCAAGGTGAGACGTTTCATACAAACAGTTCACAGTACTAAAGTGGATGCTTATTTCAATATGCATGAAAGGCCATCTTACATAGGCATTGTTTAACCCTTTCAGGCCCAAGCCCAACATGAATTGGCTCCACCCAATGGCTGAGGTTGTGAAAATGTATTAGGGTTTTAACACGGGCTGAAAAGAATAGTATAGCAGTCATTTTGATTGGTTGAAAAGTTATGGGGTTGAGAGCCATTTGGACACGAATGGGACTGAAAGGGTTAAAAATAATAATAATAATCTGTTTAAGTGTTAGTCACTTAGTTGGATGTGTTGCATATTATTTAATAAAGAAATGTGCATGCTCAACATTTCCAACATGTGGGTGGACGTTGTGTTATTTTCAAATTTTGGAATATGCAGATTTCCTCAATTTTCTGTCAAATTCGGTTTACAAAACTAAAACATTTTTACTAAACTGACCCAATTAATCCTAGGACTGGGGGGTATCAGGGGAGAGACAGCAGCCAGATAAATCACTATGCAGTCAGGAATGCACTTCTGCGGCAAATTTAATATGTGCATAGGAGAAGACAGCAACTACAAAGAGCTTCTAAGTTTTGCATGGGATGCTAATCGTCGGAAAGATGCCACGTCAATGGAATCTTTTTTTCTTTTTTCTTTCTATAAACGAGTTGCCCAACCCTGTTCCTGGAGATGTACGATGTGCAAGATGTCTGTAGGTTTTCAACACAAATTTGGCACACCCGACTATGAACTAGCAGCTCACACAGGTAGCTGTTGAATGTGTGCTTTGTTTGGGTGTAAATTAGATCTTACAGGACCCTGATCTTCAGAAAAATGGTTGGACAGCCCTACTATGAACTACTATGTTGGTACACTACTAACATGATAAACATCAAAAACTGAATAGAACTCCTAAGTGACTTGCAAGTGTGCTGCAAGAGACGAATATGATAAAAACATGTTTTATTAAGTTTCAGGCCTGTACAAAACAAAATACATACATACATCACCCCCCTGCACCACACATCTACATTCCCACCAGCAGCTGCTCCGCTTGCTCCAGAGCCTTCTCCATTTCATCCACTTCCAGAGAGAAGGCCTCTCTCTCCTCCACGTGCTGCTCACGCTTTTCTCTCAGATCCTTCATTCTTTCCTGCACCTGCTACAAGATGGCTCCGAATTACAATAAAGAAAACCATAACATAACATTTTTATTTTTTTTATCCTTGTAAAAATGCGCTTGTGTGCCTGTATACCACTTTACTACTCAAAGGTTTGACTGCTGTTTAAACTGCTAGACCACCAAACTGTATCAAACTGGAACATTGGCTGCCACCAATGGATTGAGTAATATGCATGGCATGTGCAAAGGCTGTTCGGTGGCCTTGTGTTTTAAGCCTTCAACCTGGAGCTTTAAATTCCCACCAAGAACACAGCCCAATGTACTTCATATTCCATGTACAACTCCTTGCCCATCATACAATACCTGTTATTACTGTATGCTACTTATGATAACAGCATCTGGTAAAACCCAGGAAAGTGCCATTTTGCCCAAGAAACCTACTTACCTGGACCTGTGCTCGATGTTCTGAAAGCTTTTGTCCAAATGTCTGCAACTCCCCCATCAACTCTTGAGACACGCTCTGCAGCATTTTAAATTGTACATTAATCAGTCTAAAGCCACTTTCACATCATAATTAAATAAGCAAGACCAATCTGTAACACTACGCATGGTACAGAGAAACAAACAAAAACTCTTTGCTATAAGTGATGGAAAATTTACCTCATCTTGTACGCTATCCTCTGCATTATTGCTTGCACAGAATTAAAACTCAAGATAACGGGTAGACAGGGACCACTAAAATCAATTTCTCGCTCTCCATTTTGAGGCAGATAATGATTAACAAAGTTGGGAAGCATTTCATTTGCATCTCTTGGGCACCCTCCAATGTCACCTCATTTGTTGATTTTGTACATCAGTTGCGAATAAATTGCTCTAAAAGTAATCTTTCCAAAAAAAAATTTCCAACCTGCACTTCTTTCCGTTGCTCCTCCTTTTGTTGGGTTGTTTCAGCGATTTTCTCACCTAAATCTAAAATGGAAAGTCATTACAATCAGGTAGGCCCGACATCCATTTGTAAGCAAAAAAGTAAACTGGCAATGTTGGTTTAGTCTGTGATTTCATGCACCCCATACAAAATCCACTTGAGCTCATAAGCCAGGAACTAAACCCCAGGAACCATTCTAAAAAAAGGATACAAGTTACTTACAACACATTTTTGTAGTTTGCTGTACCTTAATAATCACATCACAATTGATTGAGCAATGCTAAACAAGAATGACTCATTGCACAAGTTTTTAACCTAGCAACACTCTGACAGCCTATTACCATATATCATAAATTATTATTGAAATGTATTTATATGTATGATAAGGAATTAGCCTATTTAATATCCTTATGTGTTCTACCTGAATCAAAAGAGTGAAAGTCAAAGAAACAAATGAATGAAAATAAAAATATATAAAACTACTGAAAATGAGTCATTGCCAATAATAATTGGGAGAGAGTAATGTGGCCAGTTTTACGTCAATTTATTTTGATGTATAAAAATGCTGTACTTTCAATGCAGGGGTAATAGCATCTTAAATTACACATTGGCACTCCTAGCCATTTTATGCATTAAAGCTTACACACCTGTCCAAGAAACATTTGAGCAGCCAATTGTCCAATTATTATTGGTGCCCTAAAACGATTTATTAAAAAAGGGCTTCCTACGCGGCTCCAATATGGATGTGAAAACCCTCAAATTAAAGCTAAAAGTCTGAACTTTGTTTAATTTCAACTGTTGGTTTGCTGGAGTACAGCTAAAATAACAATACATGTGTCCCTGTCCAAATACTTAAGACTGCACTGTATGTGATCGCACAGTGTTTGTTTTTATGTTCATACCATTATTAAATACAACAAATTTCAACACAATATAATTAGCCACATTTTGGGTCTTGACACGTTTGGCTTCTGCAACATTTCTGAAGAGTAGTGACCCATAACTCCATAATTCTGCTCCTCCCCCTCAATTAACAGATGTCTACTCATGTTATATTACATTATTGGCATTTGGCAGACGCTCTTATCCAGAGCGACGTACAGTTGATTAGACTAAGCAGGAGACAATCCTCCCCTGGAGCATTCGGATTCAATCAAGGTAATAGAAAAAGTCATGTCCCAAACAAACTTGCCCAGGTCAATATTGCCTGCAACCAGCAAATGAAGGCAGTTCTCCAGTTGTTTCTGGATCTCATTCTTTTCTCCTTTAAGATCCTCGTACTGCTGCTCCAGCAGGTCAATTTTTTCCTGCAATTGTAAATTCAACAAGCATTAGTTAAAATTTACAGTCTTGATAAACAAGGGCAAATGGAAGCTTTCACTACAACCCTAACAAAGCAGATCATTAAACAGCTAGAGATCTAATTGAGCTGCTAATTAGTATAATCAGATGTGCCGAATTAGGGTTGAAATGAAAACCGACAGGACAGTAGATCACCAGGAACAGGAAGCACTTAAATATATAATGTTACAACATGAAGCTAGATGACATGGTGGGTGCAAGAGGGAAACAGAGAATGTGTAAGGTTTGACAAGACTACTGTTCTGCTTTCTGAACCACAGGCCAGGACCAGAGATTTGCATATTATCAGCATGTTTTGTATTCTAGTTACCTTGGACTGCAAAAGATTTTTTTGCAGGTCTCCGTTAAATGCTTCCAAAAGCCGCTTCTGGTCGCTTAGCTCTGCCTCCAGTCTAGATGAAGGTCTGTTAGATTAGCACAAACACATTCATGGTTTATAAATAAAGACCAGTGGGAGCACTCAGATCTTTAGACAGCAGCCTGCCTTTATTAGACCACATATTAGCCTTACCCTTTGGAAGCCAGAGCTGTGAGCTTTTTCCTGCAAGGCAAAACATAGCACAACAGACCCGATTAATAGCATGAAGAGAAATATCCACTTTATATCACTGCAGGACCATATTTTACTTACCTGGCTCCTTTGTGCACGTGCATTTTTATGTTAATTTTAACTAGCAATATAAGCAACGGTATGAGATGTAAATTATTTCTGATTGGATGCTACGTTTGGCAGGCAGTCCCGGTTAAGTCGAATCACCGTTCTAAATGAATACACTTCCTGCTGCTTGCCAAGGACTTTCTTAAAATATGGAAGTGCAATTGCTTCATCTTTGAACTATTATACACTTCAGGAAAGTATACTTAGGCTTATACTTTAACTTATTTGCAATCTATACATGAACGAGTTGCTCACAAGGTTCCAAACAGGGCAACCTTCATGAGTCCATTTCAGCAGACAGACGGTAATGGTGCTCCCCGGTGACAGTGTGGTGGGGATGATGTTGCTAACGACAGACTATGAACCGGGCAGGCTTAGACAACTCAGCCAAAAGTGTTCCTTGTAAAATTCCGCACGCACGTACACACATCGTTTGATATAGACAGTATCGGTAATCATATTAAGATCAACCAGATTTAATAGATCTCGATTTAAGAGATGTGCCTGCTTAACAGAGTGCAAAACTGTAGTAATTAGTTGTGCTTCAGGTGCTGTTACTCTATAATTCACGTAAATCGAAGTGTTTTAGTGTCTGTGATAGCCAATATAAGCAATAATAATCATAAACCACATTCCTCAGGAGAACATTTAAAATTGAACGGAAGTTAACTAATGATGGAAGCGGCCGCTTTCCCGTGTTCTGTTCAGAACATAGTGAGTCTAATTTAACTGCGTTAACAGCTAACTACATCTACACCAAAGTTGAAAATGGGAAATAGCCCAACTTAAATTTTAGATCCGTAACTGTTAACTTAGTGATGAAACATTTGCTATTAGCTAATAGCAAACATAAGGAGCTTATGTACGTCTTTAGCTAGTAACCAACAAAACATAATAAGCATCGCTACCTGTGGGCATTGTTGGGAGGCTTCAAGCCGACGTTAAAATGTGAAGGTGCGGTAGCTTCTTTTAATTCAAATTTAGTTCTCTTCATATTTTCAGCAATAGGAACAGCAATAACGTTAGCTGGAAGTTATCCTATAGGAAAGAAAAAAGTAACCGTTAGTTATTCGCTTCGATAGCAAACTACTAACGTTAGCCAGGGACAATAAATACATGGTGTCACGTTCATTATCATTGTGGTTTCACCATGTTAACATTTAGGCTAGCTAGACTAATTTACCCTGAAGTATGTATGGATTTGTAAGTTCTGGATGGCAATTTTCTTGATGAACTGGATTTTTTGAAGAAATAACTAGAGCAAGCTTGCTGTGATATATAGTTAGCTAGCACGTTAAAAAGAAAACTACGGTCATTTTCACACAAATAATCAACTTTAACGTATTTCCATTGTTAGCTACCCAGCTAACGCTTGTCTGGCTAAATGGATAAGTTAGCTAACGTTGTAGCTCTAAGTTACGAAGTTAACATGAGTTGAATCTACGTTTCACTGAATCACTAAGTGAGCAAGTTAAACATCAGTATAATATAATATGGCAATATAAGTTAACTTACGTGTACAGTTGGACAACAGTAAGTTACCATCTACACCAGAAAATCACTTTTGTTCCATCAAAAACAAACCCAAGATTTTTAACGGGCTGGGCTGGGCTGGGCTGGAACTACAAGAAGAAAAAACAACCGCTGTTTAATTTGAAAATTCTTCTTCGTCTTTAGTGTTGCTTAACGGCGGGTAAACTAAGATTTGTGCATTATCGCCACCTACTGAACGTTACGCTATCGCAATTTATTTTATATACGTACATGATTTTCATTATAAAAATGCTTGTTTAAACTGTATAAACTTGTCTATAAACACTTAATATTGCATTATATGATATGTGTACCTATATAAGCAGATAATCATAAGTGAATTGCATTCAAAAGTTATATTTTAAAATAAAAATATAGATCTTGTAAGATCATTGGGGAGGGGTGTTTTGTTATTTAAATATATACAGTGGATAGAAAATGAATACACCCCCCTTCAATATTTTTATGTGTTGTTGCGTCACGGAATGTACATTTAATGGATTAAAATGGGAATTGTTTTTCCCTGACCCAAAGAACCCAACATACCATATGAATGCAGTGAAATTTTTTAAGTATACACCCCCCTGAGTCAATACTTGGTGGAAGCGCCTTTGGCAGCAATTACAGCTACCAGTCTTTTTGGGTAGCTCTGCACAAGGTTGGCACACCTGGACTTGGAGATCTTCCCCTACTCCTCTTTGCAGAACTGTTCAAGCTGGGAGAGGTTTGTTGGTTTGTGCTGATGGACAGCAACCTTCAAGTCATTCCACAAGTTTTCAATTGGATTTAGGTCAGGGCTTTGGCTTGGCCATTCCAGCACATCCACCTTGTTCTTTACAAGCCACTCAGTGGTAGCTTTGGCCTTGTGCTTTGGGTCATTGTCATGCTGGTCATTGTCATTTAAGTGAGAAACATCCCCATAACATTATGCTGCCACCACCATGCTTCACAGTCGGGATGGTGTTTTTTTGGTGATGAGCGGTGTTGGGTTTTCGCCAAACATAGCGTTTGGCATTCATGCCAAAAAGTTCTATTTTGGTTTCATCAGACCACAAAACGTTCTGCCAGTTTGTTGCAAGTTCCTCAAGGTGTTCTTTTGCAAATTTCAAGCAGGCCTTGTGGTGGACCTTCTTGAGAAATTGCTTTTTTCTTGCCACCCTTCCATACAGTCCAGATGTGTGCAATATCTTTGATATAGTTGTATGATGCACAAGTTTCCCTCTGTTGGCCATAAAATCCTGGAGCTCTTTCAATGTTGCCATTGGATTCTTGGTAGCCTCTCTGACCAGTTGACTTCTCTCCCGGTCATCCAGTTTAGACAGACGCCCTGATTCTGACTGTGAGTGGTGCCATGCACTTTCCATTTCTTAATTATGGTCTTAACAGTGCTCCAAGGTATCTTCAAAGCCTTAGAAATCTTCTTATATCCCTCAGCTGATGTGTACCTTTCCACAACTTTGTCACAGACTTTTTTTTCGAGATCTTTGGAGCCCATGCTTCTGGCTTTCAGAGAGACTGCTCTTGCATATTAAGGGACCATGGTAAACAGCTTGTTGATGCAAATATTTAATCAGCCAATCATGTGGCAACAAATAAATGCATAAAAGCATGCAGACGTGGTCAAGAGGTTCAGCTGTTGTTCAGACAAACCGTTGGAATGGGGAAGAAATGTGATCTAAGTGACTCTGACTGTGGAATGATTGTAGGTGCCAAACAGGGTGGTTTCTCCTGGATCTCCTGGATCTCCTGTGATTTTCAAGCAATCTCTAGAGTTTGCAGAGAAAAAAAAATCGTTTCTGTGGGCAAAGAGAGGTGTTATTGAGAGAGGTCAGAGGAGAAGGCCCAGACTGGTTGAACCTCACAGGAAGGTGGCGGTAATGCACACATCTTAGTTTTAGACCGCCGTTAAACACCACTAAAGAAGAAGAAGAAAAAGGTAATGCGCATGCCCAGAGTGAGCGCGGTTAAATTCAAAAACAAAGTAACTTACACGAACAAACTGGCTAGCTTGCGCATAATGGAAACTCGGTTTAATGATTTAAAGTGAACGGGGGTTTCAGTACGAACATCAATTATAAGGTATTTAGCATTGTATAAATATTGATAATATTAATGTAATTAATCTGTAGTTTTCAGTGAGCTTTATTTGTCTGCTCACGTCAACTAGCTTCTTGTTACCTAGCCTACCTAGTTGTTGGCACCTAGCTAGAAAGAGTTGTTAAGCTCTAGCTGCCAATGTCAATAGATTAACCTTTATTTAGCTAGCTATTTGAAATAAGTTAATTGGTAGGTATGTTAGCTAACTACGTTAGCTAGATACATTGTCAAGTGACGTCTGGTTTTGTTTTCCCAGGACATCTGACGTTAGCTTCTAACGTATTGCAAGCGACTATGGAGCCACCGGAGTCCAAAAATGAGTGAGTCCCTGCTCAGCACTAACCTATGTTAGCGACTTGATATGGCTAACTTAGCTACTAACAATAGCGTTACTTTAGTTCCATTTGGCAGACGATCAATTAGCAGGCTAATTTACCTGACCAGGTTAACTCGTAGCAACTTTAATGTCAATGCTTTTGTAACGTAAGTAACTTGCATCAATTTGGCAAACGGGCTATTAACGTTATTTAGCTAGTTAGCTGAGACGGTGGAGACTAACCAGTAAAGTTAGCAAGCTAAAGTATTGTTCATTTTTTATCAAAGAACAGTTGACTTTAGCCTTAGTTTTAATCTCTCCTTATAAACAACAACGATTTATAGGTAAATTATAACAGTAACTTGGTAGTTAGTTAGTTAGTTAGTTAGTTAGTTAGTTAGCTAGCTTACCGTTAACATGACATCATAGATAGACAATGTGATAGCCGTTATCTGCTTATATTCTAACGTAAATGCGCACTGTTCACGTTTCGGTAATTTGACAAACAATCCCATTGTCTGTAGAACTGACGAGCTGAAACAACCCACTAAGAATAAGAGGAGAATTTCATCAGTGAGTAATTGTTTCGGTTAATATTTGCAATTGGTTACCGCAGTGCACACTACGTTAACTGATATTATGGTTGATTCTTGTGTATGCTGTTTCTAAATAAATTGTTTTACGCCTTTCATGTACTATGCTTCAATGTCCCCCTATGCACATTTTATGAAGATCTTGAAGGCACCTCGGACTCCCCTGAAATCTATTGCTGCAGACAATGAAGACTGTCAGGTACTGTATCTTATAATTGTTGGATGACACAATTGACAATTTGGAACAAGCAATGACCACAACCCCTCTATTTCTTCCATATACTGTTGTTGTATTTATTTAGGAGGAGATTGCCAAACTAACTGAAAAGAAGAGGAACTCTAGGAGAGTCAGTTTTGCCTCAACAAACGATATTCATGTGTTCATGAAGTAAGTAGCCAATTAAGTGTGTAATTGTTTATAAAAAATCTAATGTCATTGAGTGGATTGCTAAATTTTCACATTGTCGTGCAGCTTGAAATGTATGTAGGAATTCAAATGTCTTCTCTAAAATGTGAATACATCCTCGTGTCCAATTTTAAAATGAAGTATACATGAGTATCACAATCTTCTGTAACATCACATTGTTTTCATTTTACAGAGATTTTAAGAATGGCTCTTCTTTTGAGAATCTGTTGCACGACCTTTCTGGAACAGGTGGGTTTTCTCCTAAATTAGTTCAGACTGTGCACAAATAATGCTGTTTGGTGCAATTTGTGGAACGTGATGCGTGTTTTTCTGTGCAGATAACCTTGAATGAAGAGAACATATGTTAACCTCAACCTATTGATGTTCTAATTTACACAGGCTGCAACAATTCTGGACATGAGCTGATTTATATGGCATTGTTTTTTTGCTGTGGGTGTGACCCTGGTTCCCTTATGTACTAGCAGTGAACAGCTGATAGTTTAATGTTATAATGCTGAAGGATGAGCTTTTTTTGTTTCTCATTGTCCTGGCAGACAGTACACAATCTCAATCCTTGGGGGTAAAACAAATGTTTGCCCCAATGTTTGTACTGATGTAATGTTTACATCAGAAATGGTGATCAAGGATGTGTAGCTAAAATCAAGTGTAAATGCCAGCAGTTTGTGAGCTGGGAATATAGGAGGCTGAATATGCTTGCAAGAAGGGGTTTTGGAAAATAAAATTAATGTACAGCTACTATAATGTACTGGCTGCAATGTTTTTTCAAATAGAAAAAATGTTGGTTAATGCAATAATGTATGTATTTGTCTTGCATTTTATTAGGAGAAGACGCACTGGATAATACGTAAGTGGGAATGTTCGTTGCGTATATATTCTTAAATATCTGATTGTAGAGAAGCCTTGTAGATTTTGTTGAGCACAATTATCCATTGTGATATTGTGGACCAGATTTACTAAAAGATTGCAAGTGCTTTTACAATGCCTAAGCAGTCTCTAAAAGATTGCAATATCTATGTGGGGTTTACTAAATGGTCGTAATGGGTCATAATCACTATAAGGATGTCATTTGCATGAATTGAGTCACTGTGTCTCCTGTTGAGGCATAATCTCAGTTCATGCATATGTATACCTGGAGAGAACACGCTGAAACAGGGAGGAGATGATGTAAATTAGGTAGAGTAAGCATTCCATCTGATTTAAAAAAGCATGCATAATTGCAATTCCCCTGTTTCTGTGAGAATCTTCAGAATGCCCTATAGCTCATCCACTGGATGCTCGAGAACGGTGTCAGACTGTATGTAACCTACGTCCTCGGCAGTTAAATGAGTTTGCATTGGGTGGAAATAAATGCTTACATCCTATGATGTGTAGCTAACACTGGAAAGGAGGCAGGATTCATTGTTATATCATTGTTAATATGGTTTCCTTCTTTTTGTTGCACAAAAGACTACATTTCTAAAACTAATATCTATTGATAAAAAATGTTTTTTGTTTTTTTCCCCTCATCAGAGGCATCCACACGGTCAAAGATGGAGGACAGCAGATTATTGGTAATGAGATTCATATTTACAGATTTATAAGCTTATACTCTGTCTGTTTCTCAAAGGAGCATACTTTCAGCATTTATATTGTTCATAGATTGCATATATACAGTGGACCCCAGAATTACTGCCACCCTTAATAAAAATGGAGAAAAAAGGCTTCATATAATAAGCAACATGGATGATCTATATTTTATGTTTAAACATATATACTTTTTGGAAAACTATATACTTTTATTTCAATACATTACTCATGTTTCAATGTTTTTTGTTATTAAATTTTTTCTGAAAATCACAGGTGCCAAAATAATTGGGCCCCTAACACTTATTGTAAATAAAATCAAACAAAGTGAAATTGGCCATACAGGTTGTAAACTTCCCAGGAAGAAGATGGCTGGTCAGGAAGATGGTGAGGGAGGCCATAAGTAACCTAAGGATCCCTTAAGTTTAAGATTGATAAATCTAAAAAAACATAAAATGGCACCTCCACACCAACAAACCTTTTGGAAACGTGGCACGGAGACAGCCCTAGAGAGCACAATACAGTGTGCTAAACCTCATTGGAATTATGACTGGAAGCGAGTGCTATGGTCTGATGACACCAAAATAACATTTTGGCCATACACACCATCCACATGTTTGGCGGAAAAATTGAATTCATATGTCAATAATAAACAAAAACAAAAAGTTTACTGAATTTTTTGTGCATATTTATCAAAAATGGCAATAATTCTGGATCCAACTTATATTAAAATTCACAAATGGTATAAGATTCAATTTGATCTTCTTTTTACAGAATCATTATTGTAAGAAGAGGGGTGATGTGTCTCAGAAAGTATGCAACATTGAAACTCTAACTTTTTCTCATGGAAAGCGGATAACAAATGATCAATGACTCCCTAGAAGTCGCTAGATGTTGTCATACATCAATTTGCATATTTATTTATTTACTTGCATATGAAGCCTGCTTAATGAAGGAAGGAAATGATCTGAAACGGGATCATGAACCATTTTATTTTATGTATCATTTTATAAATGAAATGAGTTTATTTTTAGTGCATATAAAACTGTTGTCTTAATGTGGTCCAGTGTATCAGCCCATTTTTTACAGGCTATATAATTTATACAGTATCATTTAGTGTTCTGAGTCACATACAGAACATTGGCGACAAGTTAGTCTCAAAGTGGTACATATAGTGCCTTAAAAATGTATTTGCCCCCTTTCTGATTTCCTCTATTATTGCATATTTTTCACACTGAATGGCTGCAGATATTTAGATGAAATGTAGTATTCAACCAAGGGAAGATGCGTAAATACAAAGCACTTAAAAAGATATATATATATGTGTGTGTGTGTGTGTGTGTGTGTGTGTGTGTGTGTGTGTGTGTGTGTGTGTGTGTGTGTGTGTGTATTCAGGTGTGATTTCCTCTACACAGATTGTCTTTAAATCTTTAAGATTGCGGGGGGCCCTCTTGTGAATCTGGATCTTCAGATGCTTCCACAAATGTTCAATTGGGTTTAAGTCAGGTGAATGACTGGGCCATTCCAACAAGTTGATTTTCTTTCTCTGAAACCAATTGCGAGTTTCCTTTGCTGTATGCTTTGGATCGTTGTCCTGCTGGAAGGTCCACCCACGTCTCATCCTCAGCATCCTGGTGGATGGCAGCAAGAATCTCTCTGTACATGGCTCCATTCATTGTTCCTTCAATGATATGAAGTCTGCCAGTGCCACGAGAAGAGAAACAGCCCCACACCATGATACTTCCACCTCCAAACTTCACTGTTGGTATAGTGTTATTCGGGTGATGTGCAGTGCCATTTCTCCTCCCAACATGGTGTGTTGTGTGACAGCCAAAAAGTTCAATTTTGGTCTCATCTGACCAGAGTACATGCTCCCAGTAGTTCACTGGCTTGTCCAAATGTTGTTTGGCAAACTTTAAACAAGCTTCAACATGTCTTTTTGTCAGTAGTGGAGTCCTGCGGGCTGAGTGTGCACAGAGGCCATGGCGGTGGAGTGCATTGCCTACTGTCCTTTCTGTCACAGTTGTACCTGCTGCCTCCAAGTCTTTCTGGAGCTCTTTCCTAGTGGTCCTTGGCTCTTTGGCTACTCTTCTAAGTATCCTTCTGACTCCCTGATCAGAAATCTTGCAAGGAGCTCCTGTGCGTGGCCGGTTGATGGTCGAGTGATGTTGCTTCCACTTACGGATAATGCCCCCAATGGTGCTTACTGGAAGATTCAGAAGTTGTGAAATACATCTGTAGCCAATTCCATTTTCATGTTTTGCAACAATCTGGTTGCGAAGGTCTCAAAACAAAAAAACCCTTTTATAGCCCATCAGTATATTCTAACCCAGCTGGCATTAATTAGCACAGATTGGAGGTAGAGTTGCCTCCTAATTAGTTATGGTTTTCAGCTGGTTCCTTGCTGTGGTGTACTGCTTTTTCTTAGTGTGTTCAATACTTTTTTCCTGTTTCATTCCACTTTATTACACATAACTGTATTTACATGTGGACTTTAATGTTTAGAATGTTTTGTCTGGATTTTTTATAATACCAAAGTCTGGTGCACATTTCACTTGAATAAGCTCATTGGAAATACATATACTGGACAAAATGTTGATGTGTTCAATACTGATTTCCCCCATTGTGTATATATATATATATATATATATATATATATATATATATATATATATATATATATAATTAGCATCTCTCTTTTCTGAGTCAGGTAAGGACTTTGATTAGACCACTCCAAAACCTTCATTTAGATTATTTTTCAATTGGACATGCTTTTGTGTTTCAGATAATTGTTTTGTTACATAGCCCAATTAT
The DNA here is from genome assembly GCF_963514075.1 of Conger conger. NCBI lineage: Eukaryota > Metazoa > Chordata > Actinopteri > Anguilliformes > Congridae > Conger > Conger conger. The sequence goes on along the minus strand of NC_083764.1, from coordinate 22,843,311 downwards.
GCTTTAGCTTCAGCTCATGGACAGACATTTTCTGGTACAGCGCAGAATTCATGGTTTCTTCAGTAATGACCAAAGTTTTCCAGGTCCTGAAGCAAACCATCTACTTGTTTGTTTGCTTTTGGTATGATGTTCTTACAGTGAAATGCTGTATTTACTTTGCGCCAGGCATAATGGGAAACGTATTGTTCAAAATGTTTCACTTTTGACTCCTCTGTCCATAGAACATTATTCCAAAAGGTTTGAAGATCATCCTGGTCATATTTCAACAGTGATCAGCGCATACTAATATCAAATTATAGGAAGTGTTTGATTGCAGATACTGCTGCTAAAGGTGGTGCAACCAGTTAAGATTAAGGGGGCAATTACTTTTTCGCAGGGGTGATTTGGGTGTTTTGATAACTTTTTCATTAAGGAAATAAAAAAATATTTTTTGTTTACTTGTGCTCCCTTTTTCTAATGTTACATTTTGTCTAAAGATCTGAATCCATTCTGTATGGAAAATATAAAACAATAGTGCAACCTTTTACGCTGCACTGTGTATAGGATTAATAATAGATACGAGCTAGCCATCATTTGGTTTCATGTAGTTTTCATCATTTTTAAACCTTTTTAGCCTATGGCGTGAGAGAAACAATCAGATCAGACAATTTAATAATTAACATCCCTGTTAATTTTAATCAATGACACGTAAGCTGGAAGCCCTCAACGATACTATGTGAACACCACCGTGTTTTCCCTCCGTAGTGGTATTTCTGGCACCGCTGATAGAATGTGGTGAATGTGGCGTTGCAGCACTTGCACTCTAAACCAGAGAAGCCTTGTGATGCTCCTGGGAAAATCCTAGGGAACACTGCACAATTATCCTCTCACTGGTGGACGCTGTCAGGCAGCTGACTAGAAAGCTGCTGTTATGTGAGCTGTAGAACAATGGCACACAGGAAAGACGACAGACCTACTGAACAGCATTGGCAACTTTTCCTAGGAAAGCCCCTGAAAGCTGTTCACAAAAGTGGCAAGATTTGTAGCTATTTTTTTAATACTGTCGCTCAGGGGTCTGAAAATCTAGTTAAATCTAGCCAAGTTGGCAACAGTGCTTGTACACTTATGTCTGAATAAAAACAATAAATAAGTAAATAAATACAAACCATTAATATATATTTTTTCAGGCATGGAGACCTTGCTGAATGCCCCCCTTCATGCTTCACAGCACCAAAATAAGGTGAGGTGAACATATTATGTAATTCAAAGATACTAACACATTCAAAGGATGTTGCTGAGGTGTAGTGAAGTTTATTGTAGGGAGATGACCACTGATTTAAGCTTTGGCCTTTGGTCAAATTAGATCAATAATTATTTTCATTGACATGGTCAAACAGTTTGTGCCTGAGACATTAGATGAATTTATAGAATGTTATTTAACTGGTGTTCGCTAACAAGAATTTAGCTCACATTGTGATTTATATTCTTGTTTTTCCTTTCAATTAGGAAAACATATCTTTCTATGGAGGACAGAATGATTTTTCTGATAAAACAGTGGTGTTTTCTGAAGAAGATACAGCCTTCATGGACATGACCCACTCTCACACAATTCTTATTGATAATAAAGGCGATGGAACTGATGCATCAATGTCTAGCTGTGGAAACCTTGACTATACTGCTGCCGTGGGAGGAGCGAAGACAACTGTATTTGACGATTCAAGGAGGGAAGTCATATCATTCAAGAGTTGTTTAGCATCAGGGAAAGGCCCGATCAAAGAATCTGAGTTGGTCGACTTTCTTGCAAGTCTCTCACAGTCAAGTGGCTCTGGAAGATTATCAAGCAGCATCAAATCTGCAAGTTCAACAACTCCATTTGCCGAAGTTCCATCCCCTGCCCCTAAAGTAAATGCCAAACATTTCCTCGCCAGGCTTCATGCTCAGAGATCTGCAGTTGATCAAGAAAACCAAGTTCCAGTTTCTACACGGAAGTCTGCACACCAAGATGGATCCTCACTGAAGCAGAGTTGTTGGCTTAATGACAGAACTATGATATCGGTGGAACAGGAAAACATGGACTTGACAAAAACCCATACAGCTATAATTGGTGATGATGGACTGTTTACGAGCAAATCATTTGCAGCATCTGCGGAACAAGAGGATATGGAAATTACCAAAAGTCAAACTGTGGTTATCGACTCAAAAACGTGTCACATGGTGAATTTCTCAAACAGCACAGTGAGGGGTTTATCCATGTTGGCTCCAAACAAAACTGTCTTGTTTTCCGAAGCAGACCATGACATGGAGATGACGGGTCCTTTTACAGGGTACTTTGAAGAAAAGCAGAACCCAGACGATATGGAGATGACTAGAAGCCAAACTGTTGTTATTGATTCCAAACATTGCCGGATAACCCCTTCACTTGGCAAACCAAGAAGTGTGTCCTGCATGTTTGCTCCAAACAAAACAGTTTTTTCAGAAGTGGATCATGACATGGAGATGACTGATACCTTTACAGGGCACCTTGAGGTAAACAGGCACTCTTCCACCCAAAAAGATAAAGGAAGTATGTACATATTCCCTGCAATAAACACAATTTCTCATGCGGGTCAGAATGACTTTACTGAAAGTACAAGTAGTCAGATGGATGCTAATGACTGTAATAACAGCCTGTGGCCAGCTACACTGTCCAATCCAGATGATATGGAGATGACAAGAAGCCAGACTGTGGTTATTGATTCCAAACATTGTCGGATGACTCCCTCACTTAGCAAACCAAGAACTATGCCCTTCATGTTGTCTCCGAACAAAACTGTTATGTTTTCAGAAGCGGATCATGAAATGGAGATGACTGATGCCTTTACTGGGCGCCTTGACGTTAACGAGTACTCTTCCACCCAAGGGCATGAAACAAGTGTCTCTTCATTCCCTGCAACAAACACCATTTTGGGTCAGAAAGACTTTCCCAAAAGGATAAGTAGCCAGATTAATGCTAATGTCTGCAATAAGAGTTTATGGACAACTCCACTGTCAAATACCGATGATATGGAGATGACAAGAAGCCAGACTGTGGTTATCGATTCAAAAAGTTTTCCAGTGAAAAATCTGTCCCTCGGCAAAATTATAAGTGCATCCTGCATGTCTGCTCCAAACAAAACCATCATGTATTCAGAAGACTGCAATGAAATGGAGATGACTGGTGTTTTTACGGGCCACAATGAGGAAAGCTGGAACCCTTTGACCAAAACAAATGAAACCTATATCAGGTTATTCCCAACCTCAAATGCAGTTGATCACACATGTAATACCAATGATATGGATATGACTAGAAGCCAAACTGTGGTTATTGATTCCAAAAATTGTCCAATAAATCCCTCCTTTGGCAAAACGAGAAGTGTATCCTGCCTTTCTCCAAACAAAACCATTATGTTTTCAGATGTGGACCATGACATGGAGATGACTGATGCATTTACAGGGCACATTGTAGAAAACCAGAACCGTTCCACCGAAAGACATGAAAGGATTAACATGACAGGTAGCCAGATAGATGCTAATGCTCCTAATGGCAGTTCATACTGCTCTTCATCAAATCCTGATGATATGGATATGACAAGAAGCCAAACTGTGGTTATTGATTCAAAAAACTGTCCAACAAATCCCGCATTTGATGAAGTAAGAACCGTATCTTGCCTGTCTCCTCCAAACAAAACCGTCATGCTTTCTGAAGTGGGCCAAGACATGAAGATAACTGATGCCTTTGCTGGGCATAGTGTGGAAAATACCCATGTTCGCACCTGCCGGGATAAAACAGTGGATCGATTATCCGATACAAGAAATAATAATCAATGCAGTGGTGTTTTGGATGCAGTGTCCTCTGATCCTAATGACATGGAAATGACCAGAAGTCAGACTGTTGTTATTGACTCCAAATATTGTGGACAACCAAACACTTCACTCGGCATTGTGAGAAAAAGTTTATCCAGTGTATTGCCTACGTCTAAAGCCCTCAGGTTTCCTACAGGTTACTGTGGGATACAGGTTCCCAATGCTCTTATAGGACTCGATATGGATAATAAGAAATTTCCCACAAATGGATGTGGCACAGCAGCCAAGTTGTCCCCCACAAAAAATAATATGACTACTTCTGATAAGCCGGAGGCTACCGCTGTTTCTGATCCTGATGGCATGGAAATCCGAAGCGAGAATGAGTCACAACGTGGCATAAAGCAAAATCCTTTACCTGTCACTGCAAAGATGAATGTGTATTGTGAGTCAGATTCTGACAAGGCACATATTTCATCAGAAGACAATGGGATTGAGATGCCCAAAGCCGTTTTTGGACTCACTGTAACAAGTGGCCATCCCATTACAGATGGTCATGAGGCAGAAATGACATTCCCATCTGATGAAGCTAAATCTACAGAAATAAGTATTCAGTTGGCTTCTCCTGGTAGCACTTCCACTTTGGAAGCGCTGTCATCTGAAGGCATGGAGAATGAAAAGATTCACAGTGTTCATATCAATGAAAATACACCTGCCCCTACTGATAGAGTGGAAAGGCATGTCTACACATCACCCACAACTGGTACCTTTCCTCCCCCATCTCTACCTAATTATCCAACTGTGGCTGAAGGAAATGCAGGACAATGTGACCACGTAGCCTTTGAAGGCACAACCCTCATTCCTGCTCATTCAACCATTCTTGGTGAAACGAGCTGTAATGCTCCTCCTATGAATTATACAGTGACTTTCAATGACGAGAGATCTCACACAGCCAACTCTGAGAACTTACTTAACACTGATTCCTCCAAAATATGCCATAATGGAAAAGAAACTGATAAACAAGCCAAATCCCGGAGGATGAGCCTTGCTGATCTTCAGTCAAAACTTGAGAACATTGGGCATAAGATAACTGAAAGGTTTGAACTCAAGAAAGCTTGCCACACAGCCCCTATACCTTGGCTGACAACCCCTTCATCACCTAAGGCTAAAGATGCAGCTTGCATTCCAACAGTACCCCTTGGGATTAATGACCCTAGTAGCGGTGCAAATTCAGGCATGAAAACAGAGAATTCCAAATTGGATAGACAAATTAACAGGACAGAAAATGTAAACTTTTCAAAAAGCAATCCTTGGACCGCCCGGCTGTCTGTTGGTGGTTTTCTGCCAAAGCTGCCCCAGAGGAGCAAGTCGCTCAACCTGAATCAGGAGGACCCCACAGGGCACCGTAGCATCAGAATGTTGCTGAGGGAAAGCAAAGTCTGTGTTGCAGAGAAAGACCAAGACTGTGGCGAGGTTAAGAATATCCATGAAGAAACACTGCCAGAGGTCAGTAGCGAGGAGGATTTGTCTGAAACGGTTGAAGGCAACATCCTCAGGGACCATGACCAGGAGGCTGGTGTGACTCAGGTGGATGCTGAACCCATTCAGAATGCTGCACAAGGTCAGAAGAGACCTTTCCCTGTGGACGGTCATGAATGTGACATGCCAGAAGAAAGGAAGATGAGAAGCCTTTGCATTTCCAGCCATGAACCAGTAAGCGTTGTATTGCCTATTTTTACCCCTTCACTGAAACCAACTAGGCTAGTCTGGAAATTATTTTATTTTCCCTCATTATTCATTACAGGAGCCATCCGCAAATGCTGTTCATTGGGACAGCAATGTTGTGGAGATTGTAGGAGATAACCCCCCTAGCTTTATGACAAAGACCTTGGACAGCACCAGCTTCAGCACCAGTTCACCAAACCAGATATGTGAGGGTACCTTTGAGATGAGTGGTAAGGATCTGAAGCATTGTCTCATTATTGATACTCCATTGAATGTATGTAGTGCTCATGCCAATCTTGAGCCCTATCTCAAGTAATCATTTTATGTTCCAGCCCACAGAAGCAGTCAGTATGACATCCAATTTGATGAGCCAGATAAAATAAACTTTCGACAGGTAATGTATTGATTTCTCTGGTTTCTATATAGTTTATTTTCAATGTTGAATATTTCCATGAACCTCTGCCCTCAACACATTTTTAGAAACTGGAAGACGGCCGCATTACCACGAGGGAGTTCCTGAAGCTTTTTGGCATCGACTTTAACATCCTCCGACCTCGACAGAGTGTTCTCCCAGAGAACGTAATGGAATTTTCAGATTTTCAGGAGTGCAGTTTTTATAATGCCTTTCAGTTTTATTTTATTATTATTATTTTTTTTAAATCCTCATTGTATTTGTCTGAATTTCAGTTTGAGAGTGATTCAGCACCTAATACAAGAGCAGTCCTGTTGGAGAAGCACATTGCTTACCCCAAACAAAGGGTTTATGAAGAGGACTGTCAGGAGCTTGCAGAGATGGTGGAGAAGTATGATTTGTCGAATAGTTTCTTGTATGATTAGTTGAATTAAATTTTTAGTTTAATATTCTTTGGTAAGCACACTTGTTATACCATAACTTGCAATACAAGTAGTATGAGCTTTCTACACTGTACATTGTTTGCTGAGTCACAGAGCTGGGTCTTGTAATTATTGACACCAATGGCAACATTAAAACATGGGACATTATATTGTTCACTTTATACTGTTCGGTAGCTGTAAGCTGTAACTGTTCATCTTGCAGATTGAGAACACGGATGAGAGACCAAGAGAAATCTCTTAAAACTACAAATGATGCACTTTGGGAACTGGTAAAAGCCTACTCAGAAGAGCAGGTACTTCACTTGAAATTAGCCATTTTAATGTCATACTGCTCTAGACCTTTTTAGTATTTCACAATTTTGTGCAACTGTTTGATGGTAGTTTGTTACTGGAGATCAAGCAGTCCTCTGTCTTTTATTCCTTTGCCTTCAGTTACACAGCTTTGGGACGAAGTTGAAAGAGAGAAAGGTGTACTTTCGAAAGAAAAGCAAATCTCTCTCCCATGAATTGAAAATTGGCTTGTACTACAAACTAGTGCAAACAACTCAGGTAAGAACTCAACCTCAGAGATTATTGCCATCTCAGGGTGTTTCAACAGAAAGCCTTTAATAATTTATTTAACCTTGATTTTTACCCTTCACAGGTTGCACAACAAAACTTAACTGAGAAGATTGAGGACATGGATGAGTTACTGAAACATCTTGATGAATGTGTGAATGACTTGCAAGCTGGTATGTATACTTTAGAACAGTGTCTCTGTCATTTCTTGATAATGTACTGAAGCAGCTTGAAGCTGGCGTCAACCTGTTAGTTTACATATGGTTTTGTTAGTTGTCCATGGTACCTATTCTACAGAACCATTCCAATTAAGTTTTTATTGATTATTCTGTTTGAAAGTTATTTGTCTGCCTCTATGGTTGAAGGAATGTTTGTTTTTAATTACTATATACTTCACAGAGTTGTCCTTCTTGGATTGTGCTGGAGTAGAAGAGGACAGTGCAAACTCTGAAATGAAACTCACCTTAGAAGTCAAACAACATGGTGAATGTCAATTAAAATGATATCGTTTTAAAGCTGTGAAATCTTTTTTATTTTATTTTCATTTTGTTTCGTGTTAGGTCTTTGTACAGGCCCGGACACACCAAACCGACGGTCGGCCGTCGGACGTCGGTGGCGCCCTGTCGGCCGAGTCTTTCCGGTGTGTCCCGCACGCCGACACTCCGTCGGCGTGTTTTGGAGGGCTCCCCGGAGCCGTCGATGAGAGAGAGCTCTCTGATTGGCTGTCCAGCTAGGGAATCAGTGCACGAGAAGAGAAACGGAAGTGACGAAAGCAAGCCATTCCAAAGTTACTATCACTACCAGACATAATTTTCGATTAGTATTACTAAATAGCGAAGGAAATTGCTGCAAACTGTTTGTTGTGAGCGAGACAATGGCTGCTTCTAGGTCCAACGCAATGCTAACGCATTCCCCGGTCTTCCGGTTTCCATTTTTTGAAAGACAAATACAGACTACCGCCACCTGCTGGTGTGGAGAGTTATTACCTCTCACGCAGGCGCAGAATGTACGTGCAACTCGGCCGTCGGCGGACCGTCGTTGCGGTGTGTTCGGCACAGCCAACATTAACGACGCGTATTGACGCGAGGCGATCTTTGTCGGCGCTCCGCGGCCGACCGTCGGTTTGGTGTGTCCGGGCCTTTAAGTAAAGTTTGGTTATACAGTTATGCAAGTGTTTTTGCCATCCTAACTGAGACTTATTAATAAATTGATAGCAGCAATATGTTCTGTGCCAAGTACTTTAGTGTGTTAGCCTGCTAGTTTAATTATTTTCTTTTACAGAGCTGGAGTCTCTCAACTTGGTGCTTGCTGACAATGAGCGGTAAGATTCATTCATTTCAGCTGTCCTAAACATCCTAAGGGTTAACCTTAGGTTTTTTCTTCAGCAATGTATTTGCTAGCCCCAGTCATCCTCTGGGAATTTGTTAGCAACAGTTTTAACTGTTTTAAGTCATCTCTTTTTTCCAGGCGAGTGTATGAACTGGAACTTGAGAAAAACAACGCAAAGGGCAAAGTGAGAAAGCGGCAGGACGAAACTGTGGAGCTGGAAAAGCAGATTACTGTTCTGGATGGGTCAGTACCTTCCTTTACGTTATTATTGAAGCTAGCAGTTTCCCATCAAGTTTTACAGGACAAAAACTGATCTGAAATGATGGTGAAGAATTCGTTTTTGATTTAAGGAAACAAAACAGCTGAAAAGATGTGTGCTATTGGAAAGCTTATTGTGCTATTGTTGTGACATGAGCGGGCTACATAATTTGTGTGAGCTAATTAGCTAGCCGGAAATGGTTGCTACCTGGATAGAGACGTAGCACCTAATTATATCACCTATTGCTCATCTGGGATTGAGTAAATCATGAGAGGGCTACAGCGCCTGTGTTGGATAGTTGGGCAGCTAGTTAATATAAAAAAAAATTACAGGAGATGAATTTGCTTTCTTGTCAATTGTCAGATTTAAATACTGCAAATACATATATTTAAATACATTTTCTCAACCAGGCTGAAATTCCTTGCAGATCACTGCATTATTTTCATCGGTATAACACAACCTATTAGAAGTACAAGGCTCATGTAATTATTTATTTTGTGTTGAAAAAGATTTTCATGTTTTCTATACTAGTATGCATTTTCATGACTTGAAAAGTTTCCGTGTCAGCATTTCTGTGTTCCCATTAGACTGATTGAGTGGAGGCTGTCAGAAAAGACGGATGACAGGGCAGTCTTTACATTCCTGTATGACTCCATGGGCCTGGAGGTGCTGTTTGAAAAACCTGCTGGTAAATAGAGAGGGGGGGTCTTCGTGTATCATTGCTATTTTGTATTATTGCCTTGGATGATGAATACTGCTAAGCATGAATTAATCTCTAGCCCCACAGGATTTATTCCTCATATAAAACCAGCCACTGTGATTTATTAATTGCCATTTGCTAGTGTTGTTGCACCATTATTAGTGTTTGAATAATGAATACAAATATTTGTGAGTTTTCTGTGAACCCAAATTGCGGTAAACCTGTTGGCCATTTCACCTAACACAGATGAGGCTGTGACTGGTGCAGAGACTGAGCAGAACGTGGCAGATATTACATTTCAGCTGGAACTGGATGGTGAGGAGAACCAAGTGCTCAGATTTCACCAACTTTAGCTCCCAGGAATTGATGTTGCCTGAGAATTTTTCCCACCGTGCGTATGCGGCCAGGGCAGAAAGCCACTGATTCGGTGCAGGTACTCATTCATGCACTCAGGGAAGCTGCATCATAGGCTGTTGTAACCCTCGTGACACTGCTCACAAGAGCCTGTTACGGATCTAGCCTGTCTACGGGAAGGGGAGCGGGTCACGGAACTTCAACATGGTAGAATAACAATAAAGAGATTAGTATGCATTCACGAGTGATATGAACATATACATGGGGTGGCCTGTAGTGTAGTGGTTAAGGTACATGACTGGGACTCTTGAGCAAGGCCCATAACCCTGCGTTGCTCCAGGGGAGGATTGTGACATGTAATGTAATGTAGCGTCAGTGTTTTTATTCTTGGTTTTGTTACAATCAACGTCAGAAAAACAAATAAAAAAACGGATTATTCAAGTTATTTCAAGCCAAAAATGACCATTGTGCATTTAATTTAAATGTCTAAAAAGCAGGTAGCAGGTACATAACATATCTTATTTCAGGATAATTTTCTTTTTGTTATGCAGTGCAGAATTATTGTGGCTCAAATACATCGAATACAGGTCACCTACTAGTAGAAAGAGTAGTGAGAACCAAGTGAAATTGAGGATGATGATTTCTATTTCCATGTACTGGACGTAATTGCGGACTGACATGAATGTGTCAAGAATATCATGCTTCAAATATTTTTTTATTTTTTATTTTATTTGACCTTTATTTATACAGGGAAGTCCCTTGAGAGCAAGCTCTCATTTTCAAGGGTGCCCTGTTTACAAAAAACATATATAAAAGATACAGGTTGCAACAGACAAGATAAGAGCAGACAAAAACAAGCTAGGTCCCAAGTCTTACCTTTTCGATTGAAATGAGCTTGCTACATAATTTACCTAATGCGCCAGCCGGTGCTTTTCTATTGTCTTATTGTCTCTCAATTTATTTATTTTTTTTCTCCTAGATAAAAATTCACTCTGCTACGCCCATCTGGTTCACAACCTCCTTGGTCAGTTCATACAGAATGAGAGCAGCTGGGTGCAGAGGTATCCAACAAGTCGGCACATCCCGGTGGTAAGTGCTCAGCCAGGCCTTGCCCCCCAGGCGAGATCCGAGGTCTGATACTGTCACACATTAAATCTTACTGTAAACTGTGAACTTGTGCGCAAAGGCTAAGTAGTGGGTATCGCGCACGCTCAGTTGGTGCACACTGGGCAAATCTTATTAAACAAGGGAAAAGGTAGGTATGGAGGTTGCATGTAGTCGCTACCAGATGCATCAGGTTTTCTCAATAGTCCATACTAGGGGTTTACCATTCATCATGAACAATGGAAAGGAATTTTGTTGGGATTGGCACCGTTTTCTTGGCCTTCCATTCACAGCTCCTCCATGACGTGTCCCTGGTGGTGAGCCGCTGTCGCCTCCTAGGGGAGGAGATCCACAGTTTGCAGAAGTGGGGTTCTCTCAGGCTTGACATCCTGGAAATCGGCTGTGTGGAAACCCAGTGAGTCCTTGTGCTGCCCCACCACACCAGTACCAAGTCTACTGGAATGTCTATCTGCTGCCTGTGCATGATTCATATAAAATTAACACATTTTCTGTTCAATTTATATACAAAGGGATGTAATACTTCAATGCAAATAAGCCTTAGATTAGATTGACTAGATGCCTCTGATTTTGTATATGCTTTTCAATTACTTCATTACCTTCCCATTTTAATGTTAATGAACATGTGTGTAGTTGATTTGTTTGTTCACTTTTTTTCGTGAGATAATTTCTTATGTTGAACTAGGATTTTATATCTGTCATTTTTATTTCAGAGTGAGAATTCTGTTCTCCAGCCTTAAAGCTTTTGCCAAGTTTGAGCTGACACTGGCTGTTAAAATGGGCTATCCCTTCACTGGCCTCCAGTTGATAAACTTCCAAAATTATATTGGAAATACAAGGTAAGAAACGTAAAACTTATTGTTTGTGTTCATATATACAGCACTTTCCTTTTCTGCCATCTCACCCAACTCAGCCCTCCTTAACCCATCCCAGAACCAGGAAACCACTACTGTAGATCAAATTGGAACGCCTTATAATAAAAGTGAATTGTACAGCTGAAAAATCTGACAATTCTTCGATCCGTTTTAACAGTTTTGTTTTTTTCCGCTTGTTTTGGGTTTTTGTTGCCATTTTAAAGCATTTGAGATCATTTTAGCTGAGCATCCTATAATTGGGACAGTTGGGTCTGTTGTTTTTCTGTTATATGCCATGCAGAACATCACCACTACTAATAACAGTGGTTCTGCAATTTTAACAGTGGTACTGCTATTTTCTTGAACACAACTGTACATTTTAATAGGTAGAATTTATTCATTCCAATTTTCATTTTTTGTAAATTCATGCATTTAATATTGTCATGAAGAATGGCAATCAGACAAATGTAATCATTATAACAGCATTAAGACATTCCTTTCATTTCCCCCATCTTCCATGTCAGGATCAACCAAGTGGAGGGAATAATTTCTACAGAAACGCCTGCAAACAACTACTTAACCAGGATAGTGAAGAGGATCCACAATGTTTTGTTGTGCTGAGACAAGCTTTCTGTGTTTAGCCATCTTCTCTAATGTAATACTTCATGTTTCAAATTGTTTGTCATCTGTATGTGTGGATATTTTTCTCTTAAAGTAATTGTTTTTGCTTGCTTATTCTATATTGTTAATATCAATTCAGTAGCATGCCTAATTAGATCTGCAAAATGTCGCTTTGACTTAAATCTTGACTTTCTGGATATGTAAATTTTCTATGATTTAATAATAAAACACAAAGAACAATATATCAATTTCTAATTGTGTGGAATGAGTTCTGAGTTAGAATGTCTGCTCATTGCCAAAATGAACAAAAGGGGTGGTTCATTTTCTGGTTCTGGTTTCAGTTTTATTTTTTTATTTTTTTTGATTGGCCCATACGGTTTTTCTTTGCAAGGTAGGGCATTTCGGATACTTTGACCTGCCAACTTTACAATGCAGGTTTACTGAGCATTTTGGTTTGTTATCTAAATGTGTTATCTTATTCAAAGACAATAATATAATTTGCATTTTGCAACAGGACATGATTCCAACACATCTTTTTACAGCATATTTTAATTTATCATATGCCTTTGTAAAGAGTGACTTACAAATGGAAGAGAACATCCATCCATCAGAGCAGCAATGTCAAACCAGGGGCTTGTATCACAAAGCAGGATTACTGAGTTGGATAGCTACAGTAAAACCCAGAACTCTCCCAAATGAACATGGACTAAATTAAAAATAGCTGTTGCAGGTATTACTCAGTGCAATTATCAATGTAATTTTGTAATTACTAACTTTCCTAGATCAGTGTAGAGATTAATATATTTTTTTTATCCATATTTGACTAAAGAAGAAAAGGTTCTTGGTGGTGGGAATAGGAAGGGAACCAAGCTGTCGACTGAAGTCTGCATAGAAAATGGCCAGTAGTTCTGCTTTCTTGGGAAATTTATGACTGGAACAAAAAGCCACACAGGAAGGGAAATAGCCAGAAGCTCCCAGATTATGTTGTGGAGATATACAGTGCCCGCCATAATGTTTGCGACAAAGACATTACATTATTGGCATTTGGCAGACGCTCTTACCCAGAGCGACATACAGTTGATTAGACTAAGCTGGAGACAATCCTCCCCTGGAGCAATGCAGGGTTAAGGGCCTTGCTCAAGGGCCCAACAGCTGTGCGGATCTTATTGTGGCTACACTGGGATTAGAACCACCGACCTTGTGTGTCCCAGTCATTCACCTTAACCACTACACTACAGGCCGCCCCTCAGTTATTTATTTGCCTCTGTGCTCCACAATTTGAGATTTGTAATAAATATTTTTTAAAAATGTGGTTAAATTGTCATTGTAATGAACGGCGTTTTTTTACATTTTGGTTTCACCATGTAGAAAGTACAGCAGTGTTTATACAGTCCCCCCCCATTTCAGGGCACCATAATGTTTGGGGGACAGCAATGTTATGTAAATGAAAGTAGTCATGTTTAGTATTTTGCATATCCTTAGCGTGCCCTAACTTTCTGATGTCTGACCTTTCAACATCATCAGAGTCTGGATATCTTATTTACAGTTGTGCTCATAAATTTACAGATTTTGTGATTTCTTTGGCCATTTTTCAGAGAATATGAATGATAATACAAAAACTTATCTTTCACTCATGGTTAGTGGTTGGGTGAAGCCATTTATTATCAAACAATTGTGTTTGCTCTTTTTAAATCATAATGACAACAGAAACTATCCAAATGACCCTGATCAAAAGTTTACATACCCTGGAGGTTTTGGCCTGATAACATACACACACAGGTTTAAATGGCTATTAAAGGTAACCAACCTCACCTGTGATCTGTTTGCTTGTAATCAATGTGTGTGTATAAAAAGTCAGTGAGTTTCTGGGCTCCTGACAGACTCCTGCATGTTTCATCCAGTGCTGCACTGACGTTGCTGGATTCGAGCCATGGGCTGCATGGTCGAGTCGCCAGAAGAAAGCCATTACTACGCCAATGCCACAAAGCAGCCCGCTTACAATACACCAAACAGCACAGAGACAAGCCTCAAAACTTCTGGAACAAAGTTATTTGGAGTGATGAGACCAAAATTGAACTTTTTGGCCACAACCATAAATGCTACATTTGGAGAGGAGTCAACAAGACCTATGATGAAAGGTACCCCATTCCTACTGTGAAACATGGAGGTGGATCGCTGATGTTTTGGGGATGTGTGAGCTACAAAGGCACAGGGAACTTGGTCAAAATTTATGGCAAGATGTACTGGAGGAAAATTTGCACTCATCAGCCCGGAAGCTGCGCATGGGTCGTACTTGGACGTTCCAACATGACAATGATCCAAAACACAAGGCCAAGTCGACCTGTCATTGGCTGCAGCAGAAAAAAGTTAAGGTTCTGGAGTGGCCATCTCAGTCTCCTGACCTCAATATCATTGAGCCACTTTGGGGAGATCTCAAATGTGCAGTTCATGCAAGACAGCCCAAGAATTTACAGGAACTGGAGGCTTTCTGCCAAGAAGAATGGGCAGCTTTACCATCTGAGAAAATAAAGTGCCTCATCCACAACTACCACAAAAGACTTGAAGCTGTCATTGATGTTAAAGGCGGCAATACACGGTATTAAGAACTAGGGTATGTAAACTTTTGATCACAACTGTATTACAAGCGATACAAAAACTCTTTATTTGAATGGATCTCTAATTGCCAAAAAATCACAAAATCTGCCAGGGTATGTAAACTTATGAGCACAGCTGTATTACAAGTGATACAAAAACTCTTTATTTGAATGGATCTCAAAAAAAAAAAAGAAAGAAATAGAAATAGAATGAATCGCTTTGGTTTCACCAATAACAAATACAAATGCTTTAAAAGTAATGAATCACGATTCTTAATTATGATTCATGTTTTAAGACTTAGCTTACACTTAAAAAAAAATTTTTTTGCTTGGTAATCCGTTACTCTCATCAACTAGTCAGCCTGCAAGGAAGTGAACCTGATCATGTTGACCAGTTAATATTCCTGAAGTAGAAATACAAGCATAGAACCCACTCACCTATCCATCCAGCCACTGACTCACACCAACCTACTCTCTTTCCTGCCTGCATGTAGCGTATTGATGAGCACAAATATTCAAAATAGCTTGGTTACAGGGCAGAGCAATTCATTTGTTTCATTACATTTTTGTATTCAGCATAAAATATTATGCAGGCCTACTTTTTAGTTGTAGAAGTACATGTATAGACCAAACCACCCATCCATCCACCCACCCTCTCACTCACTCACTCACTCACTCACTCCCCTGCCAGCATGTAGCCTATTGAAAAATCTTCCAAATTTTCTTATAGGGCTGAGCAATGTTTAATTACATGTTTGTATTCAGCATTAAATATTATGCAAGCCTACTTTTTTATTGAATAAATATGTTGGATGAGTAATTCTGTTGTCTTGATAATTTTTTCACCTTTCAGAAGAATACAGATGGTCTCACATTACTGCACGTTTATTTCACGGATATACAATTTTGGTGCATAAACCTGCAAAAACAAGGGCTTGGACTAGCATCTGCGCACAGTATAGTCAAACAATGTAATTGTGACTGATGTTGTGATATCATTTATCCATATGCTGCATAGTGACTACCCTAAAGATAGTTGTATAACATGGCACAATTATTTGTGGCCATGGTAGAAATCGCAGAACTGGAGGGAATATGCAATCTACCGTACCTTTAAGACGCTGGAGACGTCATTACGTATGCACGCAACTCTGCAAGCGGGAGTTTCAGATTAGCCTGGGAGGGGGTGAGTACATAACGATATACGTTAAATTGCTAGTTGAATAGCTAGCAGATCTGGTTTTTTACCCCAAAATACCGAGGTGTTCGACAATCCGTTGTCAGCATCGAATTTCATACATTTATTTATACGGTGAGTAAATACAAGTGTGTCGAAATCTGCTCGCTAGTCCGGTCAAGTTGTTTATACGGTAGCTAACGTTACCTAGCTAGCCATCAGAACAATGGTTTAGTACTGCTACATAGCTATCTAGCCAGGATATTCGAGTTTATAAGAAGTATGTGATTTGTTTAGCAAGTGAATAATCCAGTCTTTAATTCCCAGTTTTGTCATTGATTGTAACCTGATTGCCTTATTTTGTATCTGACACCTCAGACACAAAAAGGGGTTCGCTATAAAGGGTTAACGGCTGGTTATGAGAATTGTGTAAACATTGTTGCGCTGGTAGATGGTAAAGGTCAGCACCCTGTCGTAGTAGCCAGTTCCTTGCTAGCTAATGTGACTAAATTTGGTTATCGGGGCCTGTTTTCTGTTTTCCGACATTATAAGAGGCTGTAGCCAGACGTAACGGGCATTTTGCATTTTAGTTCTCATACAGCAAGCTAAAAATAGGCAACATACACTGCACTCCACAATTATTGCCACCGGTCGTGAATATGCATACAAAATGCTCTAAACTAAAACATAAACTTTATTTTCCAACGTGAGTAAAGTAGTACGCTTTATTAAGGAATCAATGGAATCATTATTGTTATTTTTAAAGAAAAAAATATTCCCCCAAAAACGTTTGAAGGCCCTGGTTTAACACCCGTGGCAAAGATGACAGCATGAGTATTTTCCTATAATTTAGAGGTTAGGAGAGATTCTTGACCATTCCTCTATGCAGACCTTTTCAGAATCATTGATATCCTTGGCATACCCCCCTCTTCACTTTAGACTGCTGGTTTTTCATTAGATTGAAGTTTAGAGGCTGTGATGGCCATTGAATGGTTATTGTTTTTACTTACCCATTTCTGTGTGGATTTACTGTATGCTTGGAGTCCTGCTGGACTGCTTGTTACCTCATTTGTATGCTCAAGCGAAACAGGAAGTGATGGAATGACAATATAGTTTCTTTAGACTGAGATTCATTTAAAGTAAAATTGTATTGCCACTCTCACTTTCTCAGATTTATGCAGTAATTGTTAGGGGTGCCAATAATTTCAGCACCTTTGGTTTGAATTATATTAGCCTACTTAATAAAAAATATGAGTAAATGTATTGAAATAATGTTTGAACATTAAATGTGGATAATTCTACATTTTGCTTATTATATGCAGCCTTTTTCTCTCCATTTTTATTAAGGGTGCCAATAATTCTGGAACCCACTGTAGCTATATCATTATTTAGGCTATTCGCATTTACGGAGAGCCGCAAGTTACAGCCCTCTTACAAACCTCTCTGTCACGTCAATAAATTGTTTTTAAATTATCTTAATTTTGTGGCATGACCTTGTCAGCCATCAGCAGCCTGCGAATTACCATGGCAATGAGAAGCGAGACCAGAGTGGAGGCCGAAGTGGAAGAAGAGGAGTCCTTTGGACCTCAACTTGTGTGCAGACTAGAGGCAAGTTACGGGAGGGGTGTACAGATCCAGATTGTATGATTTTCAGAATTATTGGGAGACCAACCCTACCAATAAATCCTGATGTGTTTCTGTTAGCTACACAGAATACAATTGTCTATCCTGTGTTCTCTAGCTATCCAGCTGGCAAGCAAATTAAATTAATAGCTAATTTGATTTACTTACTTACATTCTTACTGGCTTACGGTACTTTAATACAATGTTGGAGCTTGAGAGTGGCTTATTATCTATCAACAAATGTAAATTATGTACTTTTAAATGGTAAAATTGTATTAATAAATTATTTTGTAAATATTTTCTGTGACAAACACCCAGCCTTAATTATTGCTTGGCTGCAATCATTAATTCATATTTACTATTAATCTGTACTGCTCTGAGATATTGTGTGAAATAGTGTGATTCTTGTTGCAAAGATTATTTCAGTGCATCTTCGAAGCCTAGATCTATGTTTCGGTCTTGCGCCCGCTCTTTAAAGGCGGAGAAATTTCACACACAATTCGACTCTCGTTAATTGCGTGGACTTTAGTAAATTCGACGGAATACATAATCAGCCACACTTATAATATCTCCACCCATTATTTCTGCGATCCACCCTTAAATGCATATGCATTAAGGGCATAAGCGCATCTTGTGATGACTCACCTAGATCACATGCATACTGTAGTTCTAGCCCCGTGCGCCAGTTTGATACATGCAACGTTTCCTGGGCAGAATGCGTGTTTCTGTTAGCTACACAGAGTACAATTGTCTAACCTGCTGGCAAGCAAATTAAATTAATAGCAAATTTTATTTACTTATTTACATTCTTACTGGCTTACAGTAAGACAGAAACCAAGGCTTGTGCACATGAAGATCGTCCCAAAAGGCTCAGTACATCTGGCCCCAAGTTATTGCCTTCAGTCTGAATGAATGGTTTGAATAAAAAAAAAGTTGGTCAAATGTAAAACAGAAAAATCTAGCTACAGAGAATTCTTGTAATAAATTATAAAGCACAGCTCAGTCCACAGGACATTAATGAATCTGTATTTATCGCTTGTTGGTGATTGTTCGGAGGAGAGACCCTGTGAAGGCTGGCAAGTATCAAAAAGCTGCTCATCACTGCATTTTGTACTTGACGACAAGGCCACCCTTCCTTGCGTGTTAATGACTCCATCTCCTCACAGCAATGTGGGATCAGCGCCAGTGATGTAAAGAAGCTGGAGGAGGCAGGCTTCCACACCATCGAGGCCGTTGCCTACGCGCCAAAGAAAGAGCTGCTGAACATCAAGGGGATCAGCGAGGCTAAAGCAGAGAAAATCCTTGTAAGATGAGAAAAATATAATCTCCTAGTCCTATTTTCTCCTCCATTTTGTGATGTCCAGCTGTGTCCTGTTTCCACAGCAGTATTGGCCATCCATTTCTAGATCAGCGTTTCCCAACCCAATCCTCAAGTATACTTTGCCCTGCTAGTTCTTGATTATAGTGACACTAGCCAATTTTTGTGTGGTCAGGATTTGGTTTGTGGGCTCATTTATTTCTGTCATGAATAGTACAAGAGTCTGTTTTTCTCCCCGTGTCTAAAAAAGGTTCTGAGTATGTATGTCACAGCTAGTTTGAAGGCCTGAAGGAATTTGTGTGACTGCACTCACAGGCCACAGTTAATTTGAATTTTATCATTTAGAGGGGCGTACAAATATAGTTTGATTGTGAAAGTCCACAGCAAGTGTTGTTCACCCCTATTGAATAGCATAGTCTGCTGTTGGTCCTCCCCGCTTGTTTTCTGTGGCAGGTTTGTGTAAAGTGCTGTTTGCTTGTTTTGGAGTGTCATTGTGAGATTTCCCTTTTACAGAATCTCACCGCTCGTTCTGTGTAATGGTCACAATAGTTTGCTCTGCAAGACCGCTGGCCTGCATCATTTAAATCCTGTATACACACACACACACACACACCTTTGCCTACACATATGCCTACACACACAGCCCTTCACTGCCCCTCACTGCCCCTCACTGTTTGACTGCAGGCAGAGGCTGCTAAGCTGGTCCCCATGGGCTTCACCACAGCTACAGAGTTCCACCAGCGGCGGGCTGAGATCATTCAGGTCTCCACTGGTTCCAAAGAGCTGGACAAGCTGCTGCAGGGTGAGTTAGACTACAGCCACTGCACTCCAGAGCAGGGATATTTCAGTTAAGCTACTCCTACTGCTTTCTTTTGCTTTGCATTATTGACAAGCCTTTTCAGGTTATGTTTGAGGATTTAGTTCAGCTATGCCAAATCGATATCCGTTATGGTTACATAACCTAGAGCTGAAATTACTTCGGTTTGCAAATGGGTATTGCATTGGTTGTTGTGGTGAAGGTGGTTAATTGACAAAGCATATCATATTTGTAATATGTGCATTTTCAATGAGTATTTTCTAACTGGTAAAATGTCTTGGAACTTTCAAGTTACTACATGCTAGTGTATTAGTCTGCAATTGTGTCACTTGATTTTATATGTAATTGTTTGATTGTACAAATGGCAGTAATTATTTTCCCATGTTCAGGTGGGATTGAAACTGGCTCTATAACGGAGATGTTTGGAGAGTTCCGGACAGGAAAAACACAGCTTTGCCACACCCTTGCTGTGACATGCCAGGTCATTCTCAGCTTCTTCCTCCTTCCATAAGCAGTAGAGGTCTGCATCGGGTTGGAAATGAAACCGAGCCTGCCTGAGCCAAACGTCTTTATGGCCTAATCCAATCCAACAAGCATTAGCCAGATTTACAGCCAGATCGCTAAAATAACAAGCCAAAAAACACAATATAGCAAAAGAGATGTATAAATAATATAAATATATAATATATTTGAATAATGCAGTGTTTCCTGAAAGCTGCTAGTGAAGGTGCCTGTGATTGTGGAGTAGATCCAGTCAGCAAAGCGTCAAGCATGTAAGTGGAGTCTGTATTTGAGCTTTCACACTTCTGTTAATGTGACATTAACTTTGTTACTTACACCTCTGCAACAAACAGCACAGGAACCATTTCCGCTTTCAGTATGTTTGCTGAAGTATGTTTGTAAAATAGAGGTGTAATTTATATTTTAAAGTCCAGCTGGCTTCAGTGCCGTTTTCCCATTCTGTTAATTTTGTCTATAAGATTGCCGCTCCTCTGCTGTCAAATGCATTTAATTTGTACATTAACAGTACGCTACAGGAACTGGAAGCTTTGAGCCATTGTTGCCTATCGTTGTTAACAGCTGGTGGAAGTGTTGCTATGCTACTACTTTTTAGGCATACACACTATGTGACCCATCCCAACATTAAAAAGTTAAAAAGAGATAAAAATAGGCCCGATACCTGACAAAATCTAAGCATTCCTTCTGCCTTTTTGGTTCAGGTCAGTATGCAGACCTTGTATCATTGCTAAAGATTTTATTTTTATTTTTTATTATTATTATTTTTTTTATAAATCCCTGATAGTGCCATTGTTAGATTTACCATATTCTCCAGTTATCAGGAACGAACTGGTTTCGAACTCAGTCCATGAGCAGTGAGCTTAGCTAGACTGTACATCTATAGGAACACAATAGTTATTGCTTAGATCTTTGCACTGTTTTAATCATCTGATGATGAATTGAGAATTGGGTGGCAACCTCATGCCGATTATGTAAAGCATGGCAAAATGCTCTTTCTAAAGCCTTGTGCGGACAAATACGACAGGTACCTTATGGGACATACAAGTTGTTTTAGAGTTGTTTAGTTGTTGATTGCTAAGGGGAGCCTGTCTGTTGCGGTTTTCTTCACAGTTACCCATTGATCAGGGTGGAGGAGAAGGGAAAGCCATGTACATTGACACAGAGGGAACCTTTAGACCAGAGAGACTGCTAGCTGTGGCAGAGAGGTGAGTCTGGTACCCCTTTCAGACCTAGCCCTGTGCTTACACTGTACAAAAAGGCTGTTTATATGCAACGAGGATATTTATTCCAGGGTGGCCTGTAGCATAGTGGTTAAGGTAAATAACTGGGGCACACAAGGTCGGTGGTTCTAATGCCGGTGTAGCCAGAATAAGATCCGCACAGCCGTTGGGCCCTTGAGCAAGTCCCTTAACCCTGCATTGCTCCAGGGGAGGATTGCCTCCTGCTTAGTCTAATCAACTGTACGTAAGAGCGTCTGCCAAAATGCCAATAATGTAATGGGTGAGCATAATGTTGTAATCAAGCTTAGATGATACCTTAACACCGGTTTCCAATTCCATTGAGCTTTTTGCTCTCTTTTTCCACATTGGCTCTCCAAGGGCAACTCTGGTAGCTCCCCTGAAGTTTATTGTCCAAGGTAATGTCCTGCCTTCCTTTCTCAGGTATGGCCTGGTGGGTAGCGATGTCCTTGACAATGTGGCCTACGCCCGAGCTTTCAACACCGACCATCAGACTCAGCTGTTGTACCAAGCCTCCGCTATGATGGCCGAGTCCAGGTGAGACCTCTCCTGTTTTATTTACCCTGTGTTAGGGGAAAAATGCCCTTTTTAACATTTCACAGGTAAACATCGTCTGATGAAATGGATCCCAGCAAAAACAACGATAGCTATACTTGAGTTTAACTTTCGTATTTATTTGCAAAGAAATAACACAAAGTGAGAGCTTAACGGCTTTCTGATTTTAATCAGACAAAGTGAGACTTCATAGTAAGTTCTCAGTACTTTCTCCCAGAAGGGGGCGCTTTACCAAAACAAAAAAGACATGACAAAGATACTAACATTTATCAGTATTTTGTCTTCTGATTACCCCTTGTTGACCTTGCTGTAAGACCGGAATGTGCTAGCTACCCACCCCCGTCTAGGAGAAGCAGAGACATTAAGGTCAAAGGCTGTCTGTCTGCTGGGAGAGACAGAGAAAGTCTCCTAGTAAGCACTTAATTCAGAAAGTAGTCTAATAGTAATAAGGATTAAAAATAAAAGCT
Organism: Conger conger; assembly: GCF_963514075.1. Taxonomy (NCBI): domain Eukaryota; kingdom Metazoa; phylum Chordata; class Actinopteri; order Anguilliformes; family Congridae; genus Conger; species Conger conger. Next base: position 22,820,828 of record NC_083764.1, on the reverse strand, counting down.
TAATTTTAATCGTGTGATTGTCTTTGTTAAAACACATTGTGAATTAAGAATCAGTTAAGAAACCTGTCACTACCTACACAGCTGTTGATCAACTCGTACCAATAGTATCATTGTGAGACGGTAATTATCAGAACTAGCTTCTGTTCATGCGCTCACTTATTGTGTGCTCTGATGTTGCTTCAATTGGATTGTTATTTGTGAGAGTTGAAAATGTATTTTTGTCGTCATACCGGTAACATTAGCTGTCGCTTGTTTATTACCATAGTGATGTGTCTTTGTTTCCCAGCTGCTACGGAAGACCAGTTCTTCTTAAAATTTTTATGTTTTTTTTGTTCCCTGATATTAAGAGAGGCCTGCTCTTTCTTGAGACTTTGTCTAACAGAAATTGTACGGTACTGAACAAGAATCCAAAAATCCCACTATAAAGATTGTCGGTAGTCAAAATGTAGCTTATATTTGTATATCAGATGTCTCATTGGTGTGACACCAATGCACCCCAACGGCTGGGCTTAAATTACATGTTTCACCCGTCCCAGGTATGCCTTGCTGATCGTAGACAGCGCTACCGCCCTCTACAGGACGGACTACTCCGGCAGGGGCGAGCTGTCTGCCCGTCAGGGCCACCTGGGCAGGTTTCTGCGTATGTTGCTGAGGCTGGCTGACGAGGTAAGCAGGAGGTGCAGCCGAGGGCCACACTGGCAGTTATGTGCCAATATTGCAATACATTTACTGCCCCTTTACTTCACTGTATTCAGTTTATTTTTACAGGGACGGTGCGCATTGGTAAACATTTCTGTAAAGTAGAACGTCTACCTGCACCAAACAATTTCAAGATTGGTCTTAGAATCCAGGTGTCCAGGTGTTAATTGGGTTAAAGATGGTAAAAATAATCCAATAAAGGCATTTGCCATTTCAATAATCAGAGTATTAGCATAATCAAGCTAAGATTGGAGTATTAGTGTGTATGTAAACTGTGTTCACTGTGCACCCATGTTGCCCTTCAGTGGTTCTTTGCTTGTTCTCTGGCAGTTTGGTGTCGCCGTGGTGATCACCAACCAGGTAGTGGCCCAAGTGGACGGTGCTGCCATGTTTTCTGCAGATCCAAAAAAGCCCATTGGGGGTAACATCATGGCTCATGCGTCCACTACAAGGTACATGTCCCCCTGAGAAATGGCCTCTTTACCAGGCAAACTGCAGATGTGTCACTTCCCTATCTGCTGTTAGATACAGAGAGCAAAATACTAGAATTAGAATGACTTGTGACATTTATTTTAAGTTAAGGAGAAATGGGACATTACATACGTGAATGTGTTGTGCTTAGCCTGGTGCCAACACAAACCCAATAATCTAGTCGATTTGTACGGTGATGGATTGTCATTTTTAATACCATTAATAGTGTTTCACGAATGTGATTTGTCTTTCATCTCCTTTAAATGAATAAGGGAGCTTTCAGGCTGTTGTTGTTTTCTGTTTATTTTTATATCTGTAATTATGTATGAAAAGTTAATCAGGGATAATCTATTCACTATCTCACAAAAATTCATAGTTAATTGATTGTTTGTAAAAAACATTTTTGAGTCCCCTATGAGCAATGCCACTTGGCCTAAGCCAATTTTGAAGATGCATGCATTGTATTAATTATATCGGTGCACATGCTGATTCTAGGTCTAGGGAATTAGATTGTCAGTCAGTGAGCTACACTTCCATCGAGTTGCTTGCATATAATGTAACACACTTAAACATGCACTTTAACTAAACGGTGTCTTTCCATCAGGCTGTACTTGAGAAAAGGCAGAGGAGAGACCAGGATATGTAAGATCTACGACTCGCCATGCCTCCCAGAGGCTGAGGCCATGTTCGCCATTAACGCTGATGGGGTGGGAGATGCCAAGGACTGAGGAAGCGAGGCAAATGACATGCTGGGGGGTCGAGGCTGCAGTCGGAGGGCCAGAGACAAGCAGGCCGCTGTTCCTCCTCCAAGGGACGAAGCTTGCTGTTCTCGTTGCAGATATGCTGGGGGGGTGGTGGTTTGTCTTTTGTTGTTTTCCTAAATCTTAACGTCTTAATTTGCTCACTCAGTAACATTTTTTCCATATCTGTGCTAGGATGATGGTGCAGAAGATATGTTTTACAGACGCACACTGTGAGAGTTCTCTCTGTGCAACTGTACACAGCTAATTAACTGTTATAGTTAGGTTGGTCGGAGCAAAGAACCTGCCCACACCGGCCCTCCACGAACTGCCTTCCTCTCTTGCCCAACAGCAATGCTTAGTCATCCCCAAACCTTAGCATATTTTCCTTTTCCAGAAGACTGAAGTCATGAAATTTGAGGACATAGAAAGCCTATACATGGTGGGATTTTGGGAGAGTTGAGCCGCAGCTGTGGAAGGGAATGTGACAATGGCAATGCCCTTCACGGAAAGGACTGCATTTCAGTCACTGTGCTCCCAGAGTTCAAGACAAGGAAGGAATATCCCCAGTTCACTGCCTTGTTTAAAAAAATGAAAAAGGAACATCCTTTCTTAGGTTTATCAAGAGAGCCACCAGATAGTTTTGTTTTGTTGGGATTTGGGATGTCCCTGTCCAGTCTTTTACTTGTATTTTTGTGTGGCCAATGTTTTGTGCAGTTCACACTCTTTTGTTTGTCTTGCATATAATTTTTGTATATAAGATGCACTATTAAAATTATTTTATATCATGAGGAAAGGTGCTATACAATCTGTTGAATAAATAGGAGCAAAATTCTATTCATGTTTCTATCTTTCAGACATGTGCCTGTTAATTTGTATACTGTTGTTTTAATAGATAGAACTCCGAAAACAACGTCTCTTGTTTTTCTACTGTTGTGTATTTCAAATACACGATACCTCATGTAAATAAGACCGCTTGGACTGCTAAGGTGTATTTCTTCACTTTGAAGGAGGTAGGCTACTGACTCTGACTCTGTCTTTATGCTAAGCTAACATGTTTTGCTAACCTGGAAATTGAGCCAGTGAATGCCCAAAAATGTATAATAAATTAAATGTTGGTGTTTTCCTTTAAAGTAACATTAATGGGCAATGGTGCACATTTGGGCACATCATGGTAAAAGTAGGCAGGTAAGGAGCACCCTCATCTCAATGTCCATTTAAACAATGCTGATGTAATGAAAGGTCTAGTGAAACATTACTGTCATCAATTGGCACACACAAAAAATATACCCAACAGTTGACAACTTGCATTACAGTATTTAATGAGAACTGTATAGGTGCACATTCATTCCTGTACCCAGAACAGTGAAGGGGGATATCGCCAATTAACAGTTCACAATTGATTCAATGAGTCATATTTTTAAAATATATTTTAACCATATATAAAATAAGGCATAGCTTTGGTCATTAAGCACAAAGATAATCCAATTCCTTAAAAATAAATTATATAAATAAAAAGTGTTTTCTTTCCTTTTCAAAAGTCAAGTCTTTCAGTGCAAACTTACTCTGCTACTGAAAGCATACAACATAAATAAGTTCAAGCTAACCTTTGGTCAAGAACAAAATGTATACATATTTTACAGGACAACAAGACATGCTACTCGCATTACGCAGTCCAATCCAAAGTGCATCACGAAAAAACATTCACGGATATGGAATGTGAACATCTGTGCCAACAATTGTTTTTTTTGTTTGCTTGCCCTAAAACATGTTCTTTGGAACAGAACCATTGAGATTTACACCAATATTCAATCTAACAGCCTTACCAATAATGTTCACCCTGAAAATACCAATTGCTGAAAGTAAGAATATAGAAATATTTTATTACTGTCAGTGGTTAGACAGAACCTGGTAATTCTTATTCTGATGATCCAGTTTCATTCAGAAACTTTCTTACAATATGCAACCTCATATGAAGAATAAGGAGATATAGGTTCACAAATGGAACCAAAAATATAATTATTTGTTCAGCTCAATCTGGGTATACATTGGGCAATTGGAAACCTAAGTGCACTGCTATTTTTGTACTATGCCTATAACCCTAAAATAATGCTTTCTCATCCTGCTTAGGGAGATGTGAGGGATATCATTGTGCAGGTCACTGACAGGCTGCAAAAAAAGCGCTCTAACTCCCATCTGAGAAGTCCATCTCCCATGAAATGGCACATATTCCAGGCTAAAGATTTAGACTGGTCCCAAAACAGTTGGGTATACCTTTCCCTTAGGGTGCTGCAGAACGAGGCGTGCAGGGGCGGTTTTTGAGAAACGAGTGGAAAGGCTCCGTGGGTTGGGATGTGCTGGCTTGTGCGTGGCTTTATTGCTTCCCTCTAGAAACGAGAGCTCCTTGCCCATCCTTCACTGCCTCCTGTGCTTCCGGGCTGGTGCCGTCTACATCCTGCAGAGGGAGATGAATGGTTTTGGATTCAAATACTTTGCTATGCTTTTCTGAGCTTGTCTGGTGTATTGGAGTGCTCTCAAAAAGTACAAACCCTGCCTTCTAGTCCTCTAGGTTGGCTCAATTGTAGCAGGCAAGATCAACCAAGCACAGATAAGTATTTGAATCCAAATCAATTACGTAGTTGACCCACGTCTGGAGGACATGCGATTAAGGACAATTTCTCTAAATCAGCCTGGTTACAGCACAGCACAGGTGTGTAAGGGAAGGGACCACAGATGTATTCTTGTGCTAAGGTCTTCACTGCTCAGATGTGTTTTTGCAGTAGCTGGAAACTACTAAAGGAAAGCTCCTGAATTTCACAGTCCAATCTGAATTCTCAGTGTAAAAACTCCATACAAATATAACTGCGGTTCTTTATGAAAGAAATTATTCAGGCAAGTGGACGCACAAATTCAGTGGCTGCTGTTCAGAGGTGACTGAAAGCGACACCGTAACAGGCGATAAAATATTTCATGGTAGTTCAGTTCTTCTATCAGAGCTGCCCAATCCCTGTTCCTGGAGATCTACCATCCTGTAGGTTTCCCCTCCAACCCTAAGAAATCACACCTCATTCAACAGCTAGAGATCTTTTTGAGCTGCTAATGATTCCTCGAGCAGGAATCATCAAATCATGGTCCTTGAGCTCAAAGAACTACGGGTTTTCCACCCTCCCTTTACCTGGGAGTCTGGTATGAAGACAGTCTGGTCAATCAGTAGCACGAATTGTTCTGTTTCTTTGTCCAGGAGAAAAGAAAACCAGGACTGGATTTTGATTCAAGGTCCAGATTTGATGATCCCTGGTGCAGAGGTTGGTCAGCCTTGCTTGTTGTGTTTGAGAGGTAGCTGCTATGTTGGAACTGGAGAGGAGAGCATAGGGCAAGAGGTCTAGCCAACTCGATGTTACACACCTTATGGCACCAGAAAAAAAAAAAAATCAAAGTATAAAATATGAAACAAAAGAATGAGTTGGGGCTGAGCCAACACTCCCTTGGAGGGTTACAGACCTGAATGGAGCGGAAAAAGAACAGAGGCTTCTTACGCAAGACTGGTGCAAGCGTTCAGTGCAACCAGATAAAGGCTTGCCTTCAGAGGAAAAAGAGAAGGACAATTCATAACTCCAGCTGTGAAACAAAGCTCCTTTCTCCTGGTGCGGACCCACACCAGCCTGTAGTTCAGATTTCTGTCAGGCACGGGGCCGTTGTCTGTGCCTGGAGGCATTGTGCCCAGAACATCCCACCTATGGCCTGCACATTGGCTGCATGCCCTGAAGCACTTTGGTGGGCTTTATCTCCTCCTCCCCAGCTCTATCTCCTGGCTGGGAGGTTTCTACCGACACCGAAGACACAAATTACATTTATATTTCTGTAACGCTTTTCATAGAGGACTGTCGCGAAGATCCTTTACAGAGTAACAGAAAAGAGGGAAAAAAGGGGAATACAAGCTCAGAGCCCCTTGATAGCAAGCGGTAAAGAAAACTAGCTGATCTGAAGAAATCTTCAGAGGAATCCGGCTATAGTGGGGGATGCGCGTCCTCCGCTGGCCTGTAAGTTGAGTTGGTAACAGCTGAGGTATTCAACTAGCAGGTCACGTAGAAAGTCCACATGAAGGGATATAAAGCTATGCTTTTAATACACTATCATTTATACAGACATAAGGTTCTCAGAACACATGCACGGGGCAGCTATGGACACTGTTCCCACTCACCAGGCCCCAGTCGGGACAGTGCGGCTGGGGACCCTGCCCTTCGTCCTGGGGGCCACGCAAGGGCGCGCCATTGTTCCGGGGGACCTCCGTGTCGCCCGGGGACTCAGCATCCGAGAACGCCTCCTCCTCGGTCTCCGTGTCGCTGGAGTCCCTCCTTAGTGTGCACTCTGTGATATGGCTCCTTTCATCGTCTTCCTCGTCTTCCTCGTTCTCTGGATCCTTCTTCATCTCCTGTCCCGCCTCGCCGTAGCAGTCAGACTCCCCGTTGGCCGTAGTGTACCTGGAGAGGCAGGTTTGAGCAGTGGTCTCAAACTTGGTGCCGTGTGTATCCTGGGTTTTATTCCAGCCTCAGTTCTTGAATATATTTGTTAAATTACTTGCTAAATTAGGGCTGTAGGTTTGCGCATAGTGCATATAAGTGAAATGTTATTTGTGTTGTCTAAATAACAACTGTTGTTCATATTTTGTGCTTTAATGCAGTTCAAAATACATAAGGCTGAATTAGTTTGAGACTACTGCCATAGAGGGTCAGAAAGCAAAAAAACAACAGGTTTACAGTATCTTAGGATGACCAGGACCTACTTGATAAAAAAAATGTACATGCAGAATGTGCGTACACAACAGTATATTTCAAAGAAACTATCTGTATATCACAAAACTATATCTGAGACAGCTGCTTATGCAGAATATGCTGAGGTGTCCTGGCTGAGACTTCCCAGCTCTGGCCTTTTGAAACCTTCCATAGTGTAACTACCTTTGTTGGCTTGAGAAGGATTTGTCTGTGTCACAGTAAATGTGACAGACCCAATTTTTAAAAACATACTGATTTCAAGCTTTATTCGATACTTTGAACACTGTGTAACATTGTGCAATACATGACATTTACACAACAGCACTTTACATAAAAAAGATTTTGGCAGACAAAAGCGACGTACAATACAGAATGCATGTCAGATAGCCACATACATCAAGTCAAGGTACAGTGCTGTCAGGATGTATTTGGACAGTGACAGGGACAGTGTTTTTGCTGTGTACTCCAGCAAACAAAACGTTGAAATGAAACAATCAATATGTGGTTCAAGTGCAGACTTTCAGCTTTAATTTGAGGGTTTTTTCATCCATATTAGGTGAACCGTGTAGGAATTGCAGACCTTTTTATACACAGTTCCCCCAATTTTATGGGACCAAAAGTAATTGGACAAATAAACAAAAACTTAAATTAATTAATCATATTCAATATTTTGATGGAAATCCTTTGCAATCAATGAGTGAAGTCTACGGCCCATGGACATCACCAGATGTCTTCAGCTAGTGAAATACATGCTCAGTTGGATTGAGGTCAGGTGATCCAAGAAACAAGAACATTCCACTTTCTGGCCTGAAAAAACTCCTTCGTTGCTTTGGCTGTATGTCCAAATACTTACAGACTGCACCTTGATACTACTCAAGCAGACATTATGCCATATACTTTCAATATGAAATGCATGAAAAGGCACATATGCTAATTTGTTGATAATTTGTAAATGGGGAATGCTTCTGAAAAAGAAGGGAGAAGTTATCTTGGTGAACACGCACCCGCCCTCACTCTCCTCATCAAAGCGACTCCTGGCACTGAAGTAGACGGAGCTGGAGCTGGCAGAGTCGACGCGGTCACGTGGCAGGGGCCTCCGTCGCCGCGACACCTTCTGGCTCTCCTCCACGTCTTTCCTGAGCGGAAACCCAAACAAAAGGCGGGTCGAGGGCAGTGCTGTAAAACATCGCTCTTCAGACACTTTCACCACACTATCACCCTTGGCCAACTGAATCGCATCAGACATTCACCGGTGGTGGGAAAGTGGGGCTTCGAAGCCAAATCAAACTGAGTGTACGTGCCAGGTGTATCATTGACATGAATCAATCAAATGTTTTCAGCAGAGAGTCATCTTTTGATTGAGAGCACATGGTAGCTCAACCCTTCAGAAATACAGAAGAATGTCTGATTCCAAAATTAATCTTGAATCAACGTTACACTGCTGTTTATCTCGATTTACTTCATAATTAACCCGATTATCTTGAGATACTGTCTGTTGCTGTTTATTTGCATAACATTGCTGGTTGGAGTGCAGTGCATTTTCTGTAAAGAAAAACTGACAAAAAAGGTAATACAAACCAGTGCTGTGATGTATTTGTAGTTAAAAACGTAATGTCTCAAAGTCAAGCCCATACTGCTTTCCCATTCATTTCAGTTCAATCACTTCATGAGTATGCACTCACTTGACATCCTGCACAATCTGCTCAGCTACGTCCTGTAGATCAACTCGAAGAGAGCCAACCTCAGCGCGCAAGCGGGCCACACTCTGGAGAACCTCATCCAGCTTGTTGTTCAGTTCCACCTGCTGCTCCACTAAATGGCCCCGCTTTGGCCTAATAGCCAGTGCCTCCACCGATGAGCCTGCAGGGGGCACAGTACGATTGCTAGGACGTAACCATAATATAGCATAATATGGTGGTGACAGACACCAGCTTGATTTGACTATTTTTTTCATAACAGAAAAGCCCGTATTTTGATTGGTGGTAAGTAATAGCACAGTATCACATGCTAGCTACTTGATGGCAGACAGATCAGTTTCAGTACTGATCTGAGGTCAGTACTTGCAGGCAGAATCTAACTAGAAGCATAATTCCCATAGCCTAAGGCACTGTGTTTACACTGCACTAGGTATGCCATATGAATGAGAGCTATTGACATTACTTATATAAAAAAATTATTTAAACAAAAAATATTTAAACAATTTATTCACAAAAGGATGATCAAATCCTGACCAAGGAGGCATAACCTTGAAAATGCAATTGGTTTTATGTCTGTATCTAATGTGTATGGAAAGCTATTCGGAATTTCCACAGTAATGTCAACCTGAGCAAGGAAAAATAAACTTACTTACTTCCAAATTAAACGTCTTTCACATTTAGACTTAGGGCATATATTTTTGAGTACAGATCTAATTTGGCCATTGTATTAATGAAGCGGCACATTATTAACATTACAGTGCAGGATGCATTGAACTTGTTTTTTAACTCACATCTGTGCCCATATCTCACATCTTTAGTATTCAGGGCTTTACGCAAATAGAATACAATTAAAGAACAATGCATTATTTCTGTCCAAATGTGGGAATACAGTAGGCTACACCAGACATTGATCTCACTGAATTGTTTGATTACAATTTTGGGCAGTTCCTTTTAGTCTCCACAGTTTGCTCTTGCCATCACTCTAAAACAAGTCAACCTTGGTCGCATCCCTGGATGCTCTTTTATGTACTTCGCAAACTGTAACCTGGCCATCCTGTTTTTGTGGCCAACTAGTGGTTTGAATCTTGTAGTGAAGCCTCTGTAGTTGTTTCTGAAATGTTCTGTGAACCATAGTCACTGACACTGCCTGTCTCCTGAAGCGTGTTTACTGTCAGTCAGACCCATGTTTGGGGACTTCATTATGATGAGAATTTATCCGTCATCAACTGTAGAGGTCTACACCCTTTGTGATGACTTCTTAATAATGTCCCAAACAGTCCATTACGTGACCATTTTGAAATCTGATAAAATGTAGGCTAACAAAAGGAAAATGCTTAAAAATTGAATGAATTACTATTGAAATTGATGCTATTTGGTGGCCATCCTCAAAACCAATTCAGATGGTTTTCTAACCATTGCAGATGATAATAAATGTGTTTTAGGAAGTAGATCATCAAACATTGTGTATTTCAGACTTGTAACATCTATAACGCTTGTATTTCCTCATAAAAATCTAGAGAAAAATATAAATATTTAAAAGAATTTTAGGTTCAGCCAAGCCTCCTACATTGCATGGATATCAAACCTTCTGCATTAGCCTTTAAAATGAAACTACTTTTAAATGTAAAAGCTTTTAGAAAGTGTCTGGTCTCCCAAAAATACGTTTTTTAGCATCACATCCATAACCCAAGTTATCTGTCAAATTTCTTTCGAATTATCTAAATGTTTTCTATTATTTTATTGGCCCTTCCCCTCTATGCTATGATAATATGCATTAACCTTTTTTTTTTTTATCATGTAAGACTGGGTTTTATTTGTAATTTTGTGTCCAAAAATGAATTTTAATCAAGCATTAACCTTAGCTACCTCGGAAGTGTGTCCTTCAAAGAGCATTTGGTTTTAGATTTGTCGTTTTGATGGGAATTATTGACAAATAGGCTATATGACAATAATAGGCTATGTCTATCGTACAGCTTTACACGGAAGCTTTCAGGACGGTCAATTTCTGAGTCAAAAATGAAATTTACCAGTACCGCATTTTGCTGCAGGTAGCAGCAGCGTTTGCTACGATAGTTAGCTACAGGTTAGCAAATGAGTTCTCTGCAAATCGCGCAGCGAATGTCATTAACTAAATTACTTTTTGGCAAAACTGACTTGGAAGTTACACCTATGTCAAAATGTAACTTAAATGTCCATTAGCGGACTAGTTAGCCAGGCAGGTTTATAGCGAAATGCTAATCGCGCCATATACTTAACTAATTTAGACTAATTCACACAGATTGTATCTGCGTTTGACCTGCGGTAACGTTCTTACCTTGCACCTCAAGTACGCGTGAAACCGTTGCTATGCTCGCTCCATCCTTGTTTAACAAGAGTGCATCAGAATTACTCGAGAGTGACAAACTTTGACATAATCTGCGTTTCATTTTCTTGTATATCACAAGAATCAAAACCAAGCTAATACCCGCAGTGGCACCAACGCCCAGTCCAATCCAAGCATTTCTTCCCAGCTTGTTCATAACTGAAAACTGACGCAGTGCCCCACTGGCAAGCTATAGCAAAGGCTACTTTTTTTTTACTTGAAATTGTTCGCTTGTTAGCTTGCTTGCTAAAGACAGTGAAAACAGGCACACATGCTGCTAGCTAGCAACGGGACAGATCACACACATTTCGTAGGTCGCCGATGTTGTGTCTAGTTAGCTATTACGTTGGCAGATCAAATTAAAATGTGTTACCGTTAAGATAGATATTCGTGACGTTGTGTCACGATTGGCTAGCTAGCTAACTGTCTCACGCTAAAATATTGTATTCAATTTGGGCTTCTTCTGACTTTTCCCAACACGTTCTGTTTTAGCTAACTAATTAATCACTTCTCCAGTCAACGTCGTTTCTCTGAACGACTGCCTCAGGCGACGCATCTTCCAAATCCAACTAACGTGCGCAACTTCACGGTTGGACATTATACAGTTCTATGGTTTCCAGACCGATGGAGGACAACACAGACGAAACCACGTGACACAACTGAGACAAGCGATACTCCGAATTATTGTTGTTGAAACCAAGACAGAGAGATACGCTTTTGAAGAAAATGCATTCGCTATACTACCATTTACCTAAGTGTATAACAATTCAACAATAAGTGTATACGTCTGTAAAGGCCAATTCCTTTGTTTTTGCAACATTACATTTGGAGTTGAGATAAAAAGATGAACAAGAGCCTTTATTTCCTGCTATGTGTTAAACTACTTAGAACATAGCACCCTTGGTATCAGACCATCCAGTTTTTAGGTGAGCAAAAGTACTGGAACAGAGAGTATTTAAGTAAATTAAAGTAAATAGCACTTAATACTTGGTAGCATATCACTTGCTTGCAATAACTGCATCAAGCCTGCGACCCATTGATATCACCAAACTTGCATTCTTCTTTTGTGATGCTTTTCCAGGCTTTTACTGCAGCCTCTTTCAGTTGTTGTTTCTCCGTAAGTTTTTGTTTACTGATTTCATCCTGCTGTTACCATCATGACTTATATCATCAATAAAGATTAGTGAGCTCACTCCAGAAGCAGCCATACACGCCCAAGCCATATGCAGAAGAGAACATATCACTTCTGCATATTCACTGTTGTAATGTGTGGTTACTTGCATTACTGTCACCTTCCTGTCAGCGTTTTTTGCCTGCAGCACTGCTGCTCACTGGATGTTTTTTGTTTTTCACACCATTGTCAGAAACTATCTAAATGATCTTTAATTGCACATTATATATTACACCTCGTTTGGCATATTTAAATATCCATGGACTCAATTCTGCAGTAGTGAAAAACAAATAACTGATTGTACATTATTAATTTGACCAAACCCTGAAATAACAGCACATGAAGCCCACTGTATTCAGGTCTTAGGCCTGCTTCACAGACATTTGGCCCCACCTGCATTCAGATTCAAACTCAGTGTTTTAGGGAGTCTCTGTATCGATTGTACTTTCCCAAAACATACAGCATAGACATATTTTTTTCGACAGAAAACAAGAGATGTTGTTTACGAAAAAGGATTTTAATCCATTTCTCATAGCTGCCTCGCTTCGCGGATACTGAGGATATTAAAGATGGTATCTTAGTGCAACTAGCTTCAAAGAAAAGGAAATTATTTTTTCTGGTAAACGGACGTTCCTATGCGCTGTGCTTCTGTGCTTATCTTTACAATTTCTGTTTGTATATTTCTCTCAGTCTCTCCAGCTGCTCGGTCACGTGCAAACATCGGAAAATGTCATACGATTCATAACGCAGCAAATAATCCTTTCGTATTTGAATGAAATTGCTTTGGATGTAAAACAGTTTCCATACGAATATTGGTCTGTTTTTAAATATTGGACTTTCTTTACGCTACACAAAGGTACACTACAACTGAGCATTATCCAGCATGATGAGCGTCATGCAGTATCTTAATATACACTTAATGACATGCAGCCTTAATAGCCTATTTAGCGCATGGAAAGGATATTCGTGTGATAATTCACAAGGTACTTTTGAAGTAGCCTATTCAAATTATATAGATCATTTTCATCATCTAAACATTTTTACATTTGGAAATAGTACATAGCCTAATGCATTCCGTGAGCCGATTGTCCAATAGTCGGTGAATGCAACTCTGAAAGCAATTTAGTCAGTGACTCTGATTGGTCTGTTGCGACGGGTATCATTCTGCCCTGGAGTGTTGGGGAAAGTCTACACTTCAGAAAGTGTAGTGAACGCTGAACACGAAAGATCAAGGGAAAATCGTCATGCCTTACATTCTCGTCAGCACCCAGATCCGCCTGGTCAGTATTTGGACATTTTCCTGGAAACAGCTGCATGCGAGAGCCTCATCAAGAGGCATTTATTGATTCAATGTTTTTAGAATTTATATATTAATTATCCTTTATTTTTCCAGGTGAGTCCGTGTATATTTATTCTTCAAACTGTAATTTAAACGTCGCATCATGTTGGAATAGGGGAGAGCCGGGTCGAAAGTAACGCTTTTTTGTTTGATCCCATTCACTCCACAATGAATAGAGATAGAGATGTTTTATGACATACAAATTGGACACGTCCTTCACTATGATCAACTGTAATTTTCATTCTAGGATATATGTGCATGTGTGTGTTTGTGTGTGTATATATATGCATGTATGTGGGTGTGTGCATGTGACTGTGTGTGTGTGTATGTGTGTAGAGGAGATCGGGGTCCGTTTTTGTATTTTACCTGATTTGCTAAGAGACCGCATGCATAACAGTGACCATATGTTGCGGGGAATATCTTCAGTCTCTCTATCAGCTATTTATGAAGTTTATTAAACTCGATCGGAAACGTGAAAGGTACAGTTTGACTTAAAACAGAATTTGGAAATTGCAACAATGGACCCCACCCGCGGGGTTGTTTGTTACCACAGGTAAGGTCAGTTGTTACAGTTATTTAAAAATGTAAATAAAAGTTTGGGAAATTAATTAATACATTTTTTTATTAATTGTATGTATTCAGGTACTTTTTTCCTCATTCTATTGTTAAAGATTGGGTTAATACGAGATGTAACCGGTTACATTACATGGCAGTTGAGCTCACAGGAGCACCTCGGTTTGTCATCCAGTCATGCTGGATCCGGTCTCAGCTGACCTGCGCATCTCCATCAGCTCAAATCAATAAAAATAGGAAATGCTACAACTCAATGTGATTTTTCGAACTGGTACTACACTAAGTAAATCATTTTAGTTTGTATGTCTGTTTTTGGTTGATTACATCTGTATGTCAAGCATATGTAACATGTGTAACATACGGATGTCCCGGTGGATGTCAGAACAGCAGAGTCTCTGACCTCCTTCAAGCGCAGACTGAAGACTCATCTCTTCAGGCTACACCTTTCCCCCCCTAACTCACCACCATGATTAGCCTTAGACTGTAATGGCACTTATGTATAGATTGTATAGATATTGTTACTTGTTATAGATATTGTTGTTTTTTATTGGCTGTTGTATTGTTGTACTATTCTAGCTGCCAACTGTGGTATGCTAGTTTGGAAGTTGATTGTACTCTTCAAGGGTTCTGATTATCTGTATGTTTACACTGGTCCAAGCGATGGCTCTGTCCCGCCTGGACTACTGCAATTCCCTCTTGGCTGGCCTCCCAGCGTCCACCATCAGACCCCTCCAACTTATCCAGAATGCAGCAGCTCGTCTGGTCTTCAACCTTCCCAAATACTCACACGTAACCCCCCTGCTTACTTCCCTCCACTGGCTGCCTGTCATGGCTCGCATCAAATTCAAAACTTTGGTGCTAGCCTTCCAAGCAGTTAAGGGGTCTTCCCCAGCTTACCTACAAAAAATCATCAGACCCTACACCCCTGCCAGACCTCTTCGTTCAGCCTCCACAGGCTGCTTGGCACCTCCCCCTCTCCGAACCTCCACCTCACGCTCACGACTACTGTCTGTTCTGGCTCCACGGTGGTGGAACAAACTCCCCGTTGAGGTCAGAACTGTAGAATCTCTCCCCACCTTCAAGCGCAAACTGAAGACGCACCTCTTCAAGCAGCACCTCTTCCCATCCCTCCTTACCTCCCTGTGAACCTTAATTGTTGTCTTTGTGATTTACTTTGTGTTTCGGTATTTTTAGTTGGCTAGGTAAGCAGTATTTGGATAGTTAAGTTTGGTCACTTTTGCTTTGTTGTTTGTTTGTTTATTTGTTTGTTAAAAAAAAAATAGGCCCTGGTCCTTATCTTTGTTGTACGGATAGCAATTGAAATTGTACTTCCCTCTAGGGTCTTTCAGTGCACTTATCCCTGGTTACAGGTATGCAATTGGTTGTACGTCGCTCTGGATAAGAGCGTCTGCCAAATGTAATGTACGTGTAAAAATGTAAAATACTATTGTGGCAACAGGTAGAGATTCTTTGCAGTGATTGACTATTAAATCTTAAAGTGCTTAGATGCCCAAACCTGATGGCTCAATTTACCTGACTTCAGCCTAAGTGGTATATCATGAAGTCCCAGTGACAGATTTTTATTTATTTATACATTTTCACATTAATTAATGATTTCCTTTTATTGATACTCTCCCAGGCACCGGGCATGCATTAATTTGCCCCCAGTTTGTTGAATCATTGAACAAACCATTATTTATACCCAGCCTGAAATTGCATCTTATAATAAGCTACCGGTTATGCTGCTGAAAGCCGTACGTTTTCACTGCGAAATTGACTTGATATTTTGTGTTTTCCGCTATATAATTCAAGTTCTTAAAGCCATGCTGTATGTTTTCTTTCAGGAGACTGGACCTACGATGGTTGGCGATGAATATTCAGATCCAGATATAATGAGCCATCTCGGAGCTCGAAAGACTTGTGTGCTGGGCAACAACTTGTGAGTGGAAGTAGCTTACTTCCGTTAATCAAAGGGCAATTCTATTAGTAAAATGGTAACATGGCTTTGTATGACATCAAACATGTACTGTATGTCATCTTATACAGTTCTGAAAGGTTTTCCTCACCAGATTAAAGCACATAACAAATAGACATAAAAATACATGTGTTAGGGATTGCGGGGACAGAAGGGATAAATGAAAACAGCAGGTTTTAATGAAGGTAATCAGACAGCAGGCCAAAACAGGGAAGATTAAGTCTGTAATAGTATGGGCAGAGGCAAAGTCTAAAACCGGGAGCGCAATCCAAACAAGGCACCGGTGCATAAACCAGGCAGAGGTTAAATAGGCAATCCAAAACCAAAACAGAACAGATGACAGATGACAGATGATAGATGATAGATGATAGATGATAGATGATAGATGATAGATGAAGAATAAGACAGGTAAATGGGGCTACAGCAGAACAGATAACAACCACATATAAGGAATCAGAACTGACAAACTAGCAATGAGGCAGATTTAAATACACAAACTAATGAACTAAACGGTGGCGGCACGGATGGTGCAGTGGGTAGCACTGCCGCCTCACAGCAAGGAGGTCCTGGGTTCGAATCCCCGTCGGCCGGGGCCTCTCTGTGCGGAGTTTGCATGTTCTCCCCGTGTCTGCGTGGGTTTCCTCCGGGTACTCCGGTTTCCTCCCACAGTCCAAAGACATGCACGTTAGGCTGATTGGAGAGTCTAAATTGCCCGTAGGTATGAGTGTGTGAGTGAATGGTGTGTGTGCCCTGTGATGGACTGGCGACCTGTCCAGGGTGTATTCCTGCCTTTCGCCCAATGTATGCTGGGATAGGCTCCAGCCCCCCTGCGACCCTGATCAGGATAAGCGGGTTTAGATAATGGATGGATGGATGGATGAACTAAACGAGTGTGAACAGGTGTGAAAGCAAGGGAGCAAATAATGAGACACAGGTGAAAAGAATGAATGAATGAATGACAGGACAATGGAAAGAGAACTGGGGCATAAGGCACAAAAACAAGGCAGAATGTGGAAAACGCTAAGACTGGGGAACACGAAGTGAAAACACAAAGAGCACATAGAAAAAGGAAAAACAACGGAAAAAGGGCACTGATGTGACAACGTGACCAAATAGTAATGTTCAATTTATAGCCTTGGATGGGCTATATTAATACAGTAAATTCACTGAAGTGATGAAGCGTCTTGACCAGATGTTCTTGTATCCCACAGTTCTGAGTACCATGTGGATGACCCACCTCGTGTGGTTCTAAACAAGCTGGAGCTGATTGGTTACCGGGTCTTGTGTATGACGGGCATGGGCCAGACTCTAGCATGGTGCCTGCACAAGGAGACGGTGTGATCTGTGTTCCCCCTCCAAGGGCTCTCTTGATATGTTCCTGTTCCCAGGAGCTGATCCAGGATCAGCTTACCCACCCCCAAATGAAAACTATTTAAATTCTGTACCAAAAATCATAACTGGGGTAGGATCAGTGCCTGGTGGCAGAATCTATCCACAGCCTTAAAAAGGAGAGACTGGAGCTGACAGAATTTAGGATCAAGCCACAGCTTTCCCTTCCATACTGGGGGCAGTATAAAGTGCATTTATCTCATTTTCCACCATTGTTAATTGCATAGTTAAAAATAAAAAAATGCCTCCAGATGTTACCATGGATCAGTTAAATAAGACATCAGATTAGGCCTACATGTGTGTATTTGTTGTGTAGTTGACAGTTATAAAACCTGTCATGCAGTCTACCTGTACCACTTCCGCTGTCAAATAAAGGAGTTTATTGAGCGTGAACCTGTTTGGGGAAATTAATGCAATTAATCTTCTACCACTTACAGCCAGTCCAGTGCAGTCCTGATTGTTTAAATAACATTTTTCTTTGTTAATATGTTTGCCTCAGTATCTGGGAACATATATGCCTATTGCTTATTGGTCGCTTCGGAGTGAGAAACCATGCTGTCAGAAAGGCTTGTAAACAAAATGTGATATTTCTATGGATAAGCTGTGGTCAGAGATGCAATTCCTCAGCTATGTGTTCCAAACAGCATTCTACATACAATTGTATACAGCAAGAACATTTGAAATGGAGGAGCAGCTATGCCATTGTCAAATAAGAGTTAAAGAACACTTTGGGGCTCATGCAAGAACCACTTATACAAATAGATCTGTTCTTAAATCGCTTGTACGAGTGATTTAAAAGAACTTGGCACATTCATCAATTTCTCCTATGCCAGCAGTAAGCCTACATAGAATTTTTGTATATGATTAAATATGTATAGAATTCTTTCTTAGGTAGGAACAAAATTCCAGAGTGGTCTTGACCTTGGACTCATTGGAATCATGTAGGCAAAGCATTACCTTAATTTTCTATAGAGATGGCTGCAGTGCATGAGGGACTGATAGGCTACATGACTCATGAAATCAAGATTCAGCGACTGCATTGATTATTTCTCACCTCAAATGTTTTCAGAAACATGTTTTAGTGGACTATTTAGGAGGAATAAAAGAAAGTTTATCAGTGGGCTGCCATAATGTTATGTTTTGCCAGAACCAATGAACACAGTATTATCTAATTAGGTGCCAATCTTGTTCCATGGTAGATTGTGTCCCTTGTTCTTGATGATTCTACTGAGCCATCTTTCCGATGGAACCCACTCCCATTAAATGGACAGATGCCATTTTTAATCCAAAGCGACTTACAAGTGCATAGGTTCTTCCACAAGTCAAAGCATCACATGAATGAGTATTCCGGACATGGCTATCCTTATATTGGATATTCGGAGCGTCAATTATGCTAATTCACAGTTCTCATGAACGCACGCCCATGTGTACATACATGATTCCGTAGCTATTTAGGACAGTTTTATAACTGAAAAATAACATCAGTTTTATAACTGAAAAATAACATCTATCAAACAGAATAAGGAGAGAGCCAATTGGAGGAAAGCAGTGCCAAGCCATGGTGATGCTGCTTTGTGATTTGTGGTAATTTTAAATATTTGTAACCTGGTGGGGGGAGACCTATAACTTTTGGGGGGTGATTATTTTTGCCTTGAGTGAGTATGTATCTTTTGTCATCCAGCACTAACACTTCCTATATCCACCATTTGCTTAATAAGTGCGACAGGGACACATGACACAGTGATTGATGGCACCCGGAAAGTACATTTGGTGCTCTGTACATTTTCCCCAAGTTTAACATTCCTTTACCATCTCCTCATTTCACAACAAAGAAAATTGCATCCAGTCGGTGATAAATATTTTCAAAAACATTTTTCACAGCAAACGTCACCTGAATGTTGCATCTGCATGAGTGAACATTCTTCTGGTCAATATTCTCTCCCTGAGTCATACCTTAAGAACGTTGATGCCAGAGTAGTGAGATATGATTGACTTTATAAAATGTGCCAAAATCATCCAGGTTTGTCCTGTCAGCAAAGTCTAATTTGCTATAATAGTGTGGATGTGACATATATCAAAATAACTAATGTATCAAATGCCAAAATAAATGTGAATTTCATTGAATGTGAATAACTGGAATGTAAACATAATGATATAATGGATGAATATTGAAGACAATGTTTTCAACTATTCTAAAGTTAAAATCTCTGAGCTAATCAAGGATGACTGTTGTGTTAGGGGTCATTCCTATTCATCACTACAGCATAGTACTACTGCTACCAGTACTACTAGGGTTCAGACAGGGGGAAGTTCAGAAACCTATAGTGACTTGGAGGTGCATTGGGATGCACTTATCAACACCGCAAGGTAGATCCAAACCCACACCCTGGACTGGATGCTTAGAAAGTTTCTGATTGAGTTTGTGCGAGTAGTTCACGTCTGAAAGTTCGAATGGGGTCAAAGTCATCAAGAGGAGGCTTGCGTGTGGCCAGCCATAGGCACATGTCTTTACCTTCAGAGTAAAACATTTTGACAGGCTTTTGAAGTTACAAATTGATTATGTGACAAAACCCCACCTTGGGAATGAATCGGTGAATAGGGCATCCTCACCCAAGATCAGCAAATAAAGAATATCAGTATTATTCATATCTACTTTATCATCAATACCACCAAACCTTTATATCTTGTTGCTAAGATACCCCTGTCAAATTCCTTGTTGCTGAAATTATGGTTGAGGATGTCAGCATTAAACTGCATGATATTTGAAACACACACTTTACACAAGTACATTTGCATTTGTGCATTGGTTATGAACAAATGTCAATAAAGTAACATCCTTATCACTAGCACTGTTAGGAACAGAAGATGTTAACTGGTAGCCAGTACTTCTGCTGTCACATGTATGGTGTTTAAATTACAATCATACAGAAAGTTATGTAAAGTAAAGTCAGCAAGATCAAGCTTGCCCCTTCCACAAATTCCACAAAAAACTGGTTTCAAAGGCAGGTACATTCTTAAAGAGTGATTTAGAGATAAACTGACTTTCTGTTTTCTTCTGTAAAACAAAACACTCTGATGGTGCCACAGGGGGTTGCTGATGGCTAGCTGAGGCTACTATAGATGCACTTATCTTTAAATGAATTCTAATCCAAAATAATGACTTCGTGATAAGTGCAATAGGGGGTTGCTGATGGCTATCTTAGACTACTGTGGATGTACTTATCTTTAAATTAATTATAATCCAAAATAATTACTTCATGATAACAAATGAGCTACTTAGCACTCAAAGGTACATAGTCTATAATATATATTTTCCCTGAATTGTTCACTAAATCATAAAATAAGGGAGATAATCTTGACATAATATGCATTCAGATTATGTAAATCCAGCTCAAAACAGCTAAATAGAGGGCTGAATGCTAATTGATCAACAAGGAAGCCAGCTAGCATTAACACAATAGCAGCTGTCTTGATTTTCCCATTATAGTTTTCCTTAAGCATTCATGCATCATTTAGTCCCCCACATAATCAAGTTTGTATAAAAAGTGCATTGCAGTTATACCAGGATTATTTCGCTTATCGTAGTAGGGATTGGTACAATTTGAGTGACATTGGCTCAGGCGGTAAGAGCAGTAGTCTGCCAGTCGGAAAGTTGCCGGTTCGATCCTGCCCTGAGCAAGACACCTAACCGGTAAATGCTCCTGATGAGCTGCTTGGTGCCTTGCATGGCAGCCAATCGCCGTTGGTGTGTGAATGGGTGAATGAGAAGAAATTGTACAGCGCTTTGGATAAAGCTGCGATAAAAATTCCAATCATTTCCCATTACCATTTACAACGTGTGTTCAATGAGAATCTGGCTAAGCAAGGATTGACAAGTCCTTTCATTACCACCACCAGTGCTTTTTGATTGACAATGTCCTCATAACATTAACATCTCACATTCCTGTGATCAAAGCAAAACTAGATGACATTGTATTCAGAATTAGGGTATCTTTTAGGATAGCAAAGTAAGCCTGATGCTATTGGAGAAAAAAAATCCTTTTGTAACCTGTCATCACCCTCAAGAACACTCTGACAGCATTCTACAAATCTCATAGTGATCTAGCTTTCTTATCATGAAACATTCATGGGAAAAACATTTTGTAACTTGAAATCAACATCCCAACAACATGTAAAAATGTTGCAGTCAGAATGTTCCCTCTATGTTACGTGTAACATTATAGGAACATTCTTGAGAAAACCATTTTGTAACCTGCCAGCAACAACATCCTAGCAAATGTTTCAGTCGAAACGTTCCATCTATGTTAATGTGACATTACTTGGACATTCTAGGGAATACTATTTTGTGCGCTAACAACAACATCCTGACATCATTCTAAAAATGTTGCAGTCAAAACGTTTATTCTTTGTTAACATGTGACATTACAGGGACATTCTTGAGAAACCATTTTGTAACCTGCAAATGAACACGCATTACAACAGTGGTATGCAGAAGAGCAGAACACAGAAGAGATCAAAACCTTTAAGTGGATAGGCTAGAGCAGCAGAAGAAAAATAAGTCTAATAAATAGGTTATTAGAGGTCTTTTGAAATTATCTTGTTTCCTGGGAGAGGCAGGGTTTTTTTTTTTAACGGGAACCATGTTATATAATGACTTCTTATCTACAGACTGCTGAACAAACAGCTGCCAGAGAGCATAGACCCCCGTATAATGTTTGCTTTACAGAAGTCAAGTTCCTCAAAACTCTAACTTTATTAATGACAAGCAGTTCAGGACGAACCAGTGATATTGCCATGCTACTTCCCCCAGGTAACATGAGAATATCACTGACAATACATTGACGGTGAACAGTGCAGAAGTGTTTGAAGGTAAGAAAATGAAGAAAACTTTCTCTTTCAAACATAAAGAACAAAATGTACATGCAGAACTTTTCAACTTAAGCATTCCTGAATATGTTGACATGCTGCTGACACTGCTGAAAACATGATCTTTGAGAAGGTGCTCAAATTAGATCCGCTAAACACATTAATAAATCATCAGCTTGAGGGGAGTAACGGGGCTGTTGAGACGTGTGTCCTGCTAAAGTGTTTGTTTCCACATAGTAAGGCCTATTTTATGCCTACAAAGCTAAATCCACTTCTTAGAATTATGGTGGAAGGAATATTAGGCCTGTTAATAAATACCTTCATGCCAGCAACTCGACTAAGGTTGCAAAGGAAAGTCAAACAAAGAGAAAGTGACTACAGTCATTTAATCAAACAAGGACAACCACATCTAAATGTTTTGTAAAAGGGTATAAGTATGCAGGGCTCTGAATTTATCAAATATTTCACAAGGTGAACTTGCAGGAGTTGAAGATTTATTAGATATCACCCGTGGGGCCAAGAACAGGGTTGAACATTTCACCTTCTTGTTGCAGTAGCATATTTGCGATTCTCAACATGAATTGTGCAATGGCTCTCGCGCATAGATGCATTCCTCCAGCTGTGCCATCTCTCCCTATCTCTCAGACAGGTAAGTTTACATTGGACTCATGCCTAAATAGTGAAGAAGCATATACTGTAGGTGTGAATAGGCTGTGGGATAGGCTCCAGCCCCTGGTGACCCTGTTCAGGATAAGTGGGTTAGGATAATGAACGAATGAATGAATGAATAAATGTTGAGAATTTTTTTTAAAGGTGTTCTTAAAGGGCTGCATTACTATGGAACAATCTCAGAATAGTCTTGGATGTAAGCATTTCTGAAGTTCGCAGGCAAGGATGGGATTTTCAGATGAGAACTTTCTGAGGAGTCAAAGTGCACGACATCTGATTCACTGAAGTGGCAGGTGTATGGGAATAAGACAGACACAGGTGGTATAATTATTTGTGTTTCTGTCATTAATTCGGCCTACCTGCCACATTCCTGCATTTCTCTTTGTGATGAACATGATCCCACACAGTAGATATGTAAATATTTTTCCAGAACATTTTTGAGAAGCCTCACTGTTATTCAGTATAAGGCCAACAATATGCAATCTCTTGAATGCTGATCAGTAGGTAAATACAATCTTTTTTCACCTGAATAGTAAAGGAGTTCAACATGACATAAGCATCAAAAGACTCGTCATGTAGGAATATGTTGCAATAATTGTCTGACAATGTTGAGTTGTGACATTCCTCATCTACAGTAAGCAGCCAACCTCAACAAAATCTTCACTACAGCTCAGGTAAGAAAAATGTGATATGAACTGCGGACTGTGAGCAAGGACTTCGGCATTTCAACCCTTTTGAAATAGAAGAGCTGGAAATGGGTACCTATTAAGTCTGAAATGTGGTGTTAGTCTAAAATGCAATGAGCAGACCTTAGTTATGCAAGGTCTGCATGACTTTGCTTTGTCTCAGTGGCTGGTGTCATGGTTGGCTTCAGAAGACCCGCCAAAAGCAGGAAATCTAGAGCAGAGAATCAGTAAGTCGTTATGGAAATGACACTCCTCCCTTACCCCAGCTTTTTTTTTTTTTTTCAACCCCCAATTATAACTCCAGGCACAAAAAAAAGAAATGCTATAAAAGGAAGGGTTTTCGCTGCACTAATCTTGTGAAGGCTTGTGGCTGGTTCTATGCTTCCTACCCCCTTCAGAATGTGGGCGGTATTATCTGATTGTGTGGACAACGTTACTACTCTTTTTGCCCCACCCCCATCCAACCCCCCACCCCTTCCACTTCTGTGAAGAGAGCTGTACATTGTACCTGGAGGTCACAGCTCATTACACCTGCCTGCACTCTCACTGCCAGGGAACCTTCAGAACTGAGCAAGCCATTGTGATCTTAGGCGACGTTGTGTGACTTTGAATTGAGGAGTATCGGACTGCTGAGCTAGGAGAAAGGATATGTACACATGCTGCATTTAGAACCTCCAAAGGCAGACAGTCAACTCTTTACCACAGTAACACTCTGCCACTGAGGTAAGTCAATGGCTATTTCCTGGTTTTTGATTCATAGCACAGCACTGCACAGATCACACAGACCTTTAAAATGTAAATTGATCGACCGACAAATGCACCCTTTATGGGGCAGCCTGTGGCCTAGTGGCTTAGGTACATGCGGTTCAAGGTGGTGGCAGATAAGGTTCAAGCCCTGGTGTAGCAACTGTAATATATACACAGCTGTTAGGCCCTTTAGCAAGGCCCTTAACCCCGCATTGCTCAGGGGGGATTGTCCCCTGCTTAGTGTAATAAAATGTAAGTCGCGTTGGATGAAAGTGTCAGCTAAATGGCTAATTATTATTATGATTATTATTCATGTCGGTCTGCATGGCATGCTCATGGCATGTGATTTATCCCACTACCTGGTCTCTTCCTCTGTTCACATGCAACTGGACCACCACCAACTCCACAGAGCTGACGTTTCAGTATCTGCCGGTATCTGGCCACTCAACACTGAGAGCATCAGTCTGAACACTTAGCAAAGGGAGAGGCAAGGAAAAGTCTTTTTAGCAACTAGCTCTTTACATACTATTAAGCAAGCTGTGTCTCACATTCTAGGTCTGATATCTGGGAACACAACTCAGCTCCTTAACCACTACGCCACATTGCAAACTATGTTAGAGAGTGTGTTCACTGTGTACTATTCACAATCAATATTCTTTGTCCAAATTTTCTTTTTACCCTTTAGTTGATAAGAGAAAAGCTGAACACATGGTAAATTAATCCACAGATGGCTTTTACTGTATTCGTCTTTTCTTCAATGGTTGCTTTTATCTGAATAGAATGATAAGCCATAAGAACATTTGTCATTTCCGCAGTGGCTTTTTCAAGAACTGTAAACAACCTGGTAATATTGTCAACTTGCAACTAAAGGGGAAAAAAAAGATTTGTAAAAATACTGCTTTGACTCACACACGTGTGGAGGATTTAAAAGGCACAGATGTTCCCCATCTTTACTCTTCATATACTGTAGTTTTATTAGTTATTCTCCAAGTAAAACTTCAAACTGAACCGAAAAACAAGTTCCAATTTAGTGACCTAGCACAGGAGGGGATTTTGGAAACATTGTCTTCATAGCTGAAATAAGTATTACAATTGTCCCTTCTGCCTAGAAAAGGAATGTAGCTACCTCTACTCCCCTCAGGTGCATATGAAAACTTTAAACAAAACAGCTTCAGGGAAAGAATGTAGTTCAACTGTAAGATGGCAAATAACATACCCTTTTGTTGTCCTGGATGTGAGTGTAGGGCACAATTGTTTTTTAGCAATGGTTGTTAGCTGAGACAGCAAAGCTAGATTTTACCACAACTCCCGCACTGAAGCACGGCGGCTGGGAGTTTGTTATTGCCAGAGCTCAGCGCAACAGTATGAATAATTCTTAGAAATTCTACAAGATGTCGCACATGACTGCCAGGACAATTTCATCATTTAGCAGGTGCTAATGTTTGAAAAATGCTATTTTGCAAGTAATGAGGGACCCTGTGAAATTGGCCAGTTTTGTTAATGACCATGTCAAGATAACCTAATCTCTTAGTGCTTTCTTTTTGTGGCTGAAATGCCACAAATTCATCCAAGGATTCCCCAACTCCTGGAGGTCTGCAGAGTGTGCAGTCAATATTACCTTCAAAGAGGAAATCATTCCCTCTCTCAGTCAGTACAAGAGGTGTGGTTATACCAGTCAGAACAAGCCCTGATTGTGAGAAGGCATTTGATCTTAGCCAATTTCTCAGTTTTAAAAGCCGCACAGACAAAGAGACAAAGCCAATAATAACAGCCACAGGAAAAAGAACTAACCGCTTATATCAGTTAAAAGATAAACATAATCACCCTCAAATAAAATTACTCCTCCAGGTTATGCATTAACAGGTAATGAGCATTGTTGCTCTCTTTGCCATATGTATAGGTTCAAGTCCAAAAGTAAAGGCTACTTATGTTCCAGAGCTTTCGTACAAAACATACTATTATACAATGGGTTCAGCAAAAAAAGGAGGAACTACACATTTACTCCCAAAAACTTTTACAAAAAACATAGCATAGTACTATTTAGCATTTTTAGGTTTGATTGTTGCTTTCTGTTAACAGTTCTCTTTACGAACATCAGATTACAAACTCAGCACTAGTACCTAAAGTAAAATACAAGTATTAGACTCTAATGTCACCATGTGTATGTCTTTCCATAGATCTGTGCCACTCACAGGGAGATGGAACACAATCTCTGAGCCATCATCAAGCTTGCGCTACAATCCCTTCAAAGTTACCCTGACTAGCCTTCATTGAAGCCCCCACCCCTAGCCCAAGATGCCCTCGAAGACATCACTCTACCTGAAGTCGAACACACTGCGGTCCAGAAAGCCAAAGCGCAGGGAACCGCTGTCCGTCAGCATGATCAGCCAACCGCTCGGCGACTTCCGTCACCTTTCCCACATTGGGATGGACTCCCATGGCGACGCCTTCGGTGACCTCTCCTTCCTGAAAAGAGTAAACAGCCTGCCCAACGAGGCCTCGCTCAGCAAACTGGGTCTCGGCCCAGACAACGTCCCGCCACCACCTAAACCCCCCCGCCTTGAACCCGGGGAAGACGCAGAGCCCCAGGGTCACCACGCTAACCAGAGGCACAAGAAGTGCCACTCACTGCCTCTGCTGGACAGTATGGAGGCAGATGAGGCATCCTCGGAGGAAGAGCCCCCACACTTCATCACTGAACGGCAGGCGGAGTCCACTCAGGATCTTCCCCCGGAGCCCCCTGTACCGGAGGATGACCCCCCCTTCTCTCTTAATCTGGACCTGGGCCCCTCCATCCTTGAAGATGTCCTGAGGGTGATGGACAAACTTAGCCAGTAATGTGGTCTCCGTTTTCCTACACCAGGTGGTGGGCCTATTTGTCTGTGGCCAGGATTCAGTAGCCGATTCTCCTTATCCAAACCTGTGTGAACTGTACATGATCTGAATGTGAACCACTGTTGGCTGGCTCAGTGGAATGATGCAAGTCGCTATCCGCCCGTTGTAGTGACATGAGCCACTATTAGCGGGCTAGTTCGAGTGGCATGAGCTACTGTTGGCTGGCTGAGTGGCAAAGGAGTATTCTTTCCTGTTTCCAAGTGCAAACTGTCAACATGTGACCCTGCTCTGGTGACAGAGATTTCCTCTGTACACCTGGAGCAGTCACATGACAATAACACGACACACTGAGACATACACAGTGAAAAATATGTTTGAGGGTCTATATGGATATGTGGTGACTGTCACATGCCGTGTTTGCACTGTTTCTTTAACAACTGCATTGGTCTCTCGCGACTACCATCGATCTGAAACATGGATTCATTATGGAGACACCGGGAACAGCTATTGCTCTTATTGATGGAATCCAAATTTGTACATTAAAATACAGTAATAATATTAATGTCAATTTGTGTTGTGTCTCTTAAAACCTTCTACATGGATAAGGAGAAAGAGTATGAGGATGTTTAATATGTGTAGAGTAAGTAAGCTAACAGTTGAGTCTTTTAAATTAGTTGAAACAACAAAATACTAACAATGGTAAAATGGCATCATTTGAAAATCAGGAAGTTAACATAAATGGTTAATTCATTAACCAGCTTATATCACTGATGATGTCACTGAGTGAAAATACCACAGCAGGTAAGAGAGAGACACGTGAACTATATCCTGCTAAAACATACCCCTTCCTGCTCCCCTGTTAAATGATTGTTCCAAAGGTTCAAAGACAATCTTTCTGTACAAGCATAATGCCTGTGTTTGCAACCAAACCATTATAATGCTTTGATTATATGTATGAGTTTCAAGGTTTAAGGTTGTTTAGGTTCTTGGGTAAATGTCAATGTAATACTCCAAGGGAACACATTATAAGTAAATGTGCCACTTATATAAATCCTAATTAGCTCTTTCCACCAGTTAAGCACTGCATTGCCCCATCTCATCACCCTGCACTTCCCACACTGACCATCTGCTCCACTACAAGACTGTTGTACCAACCTAAGGATCAAAAAAGGTGGTTCTGTGAACCATCAACCATCACCAACAATCAGACCATGGTCAAAGTCACTGAGACAATGCTTAAATCCCTAATGTCTGAACAAAAATAAATCTCTTCTGTATGTCTGAATATTTTATATATTGAGTTGCAGCCACACGATTTTGGAAGTGCAGGCTTACAGAGTAAAGTGGCCACTCACAGTACATATGGTCAGTTGTAGAAGGGGAATTTTGCAATTTGGCAATACTGCTATACATACCTTTCATACAATTTGGACTTCTCTGACCTCAAAAATTGGGTAAAAGAAATATGTTGAAACCAATATGTGCTGTTCACTGAGAATAGCCTGATAGCCTTCAGGGATCTCACAAAAGGTATCTGTGTTGTGTTATTTTTTGTCCCTTTCGATGAAGAGCAGGAAATGAAGCACTGTGTCGAGCTTATGCAATTACCGGGTGATTTGTGGTAAATCTTTGGACGACTGCAACTACTGCTAATACTATGGTGTTTAAATATTTCCATTTACAAGCTGGTGTACAGGTGTACCTAAAAAAAGTGGTCACTGAGTGTATATGAACTATGCTAGAGGGCAGAGGCTATTGTGACATCACGGAAAATTGTGGACTATAGCCACTACTGCTAATACTATGGAGCATAAATATTTGCATTTACAAGCTGGTGTACAGGTGTACCTAATAAAGTTATCTGAGTGAATATGAAAATGTTGACATATAATATATGTATGTACTGTAAAAAGTGAGAGAGTAATGGCAGTTTAAGAAACTTGTAAAAATAATTAAATTCAAACTGTCACCACTGTATAACCTGAACCCTCCCTCCATTCATTCCTATGGGACTTTTTTCCCTGGAAAACCTTAAATATCTCAGAAATGATTTGGAATATCAAAAAGCTATGAACAAACCCACCATTTGGGACCATGCTTGTGCTGATGTGGGAGGATTAGGCAGTGAAAAAAACTGTGGAATAACAGTAGTGTGTTGCTTTGCAATCACACAAATAAATGGCACAAAAGGTTTCCATATATAAGCTTGACTTGAATTCATGAAAGAACTGACTATCCCAACACAACGGTGGCACCTTTTCAAAGACAAGCTTTGTGGGGCTGGGGCATGGAGTGAATTTGGTTTGGCAGCATGGAGAAGGCTGTGACATTGCAAAAAAAAGAAAGCATTAAGGTTTGGCCTGCCAACCCAAGGTGCAGAAAGCATGCCATCTACTGGTGAAAATGTGAAATTGAATACCACTTTCATATGAGTTATTTCATAGAAAGGGGTTCCTCTGAAAGGCCATTCAAATGAATACCATTTGGCTGAGGAGCACACCCAATTATTTCTGCTGAGGATGGTGCAACCAGTTACATTTAAGGGGCACATTTTTACAGGGGTGATATAGGTGCTTGATAATATTTTTCCTTAAATAAATTAAATGATTTGTAACAAATGTGTTGTGCATGTTCCCTTTGTCTAATGATACATTTTGTCAAAAGATCTGAAACCATTCAGTGTGATAAATATGCAATAATAAATGAAATCAGGAAGGGGGCAAATACATTCTCAGGGCACCATGTCTATGTCTATCACAGCCCTGTCCATATATATCATGTGACAGTATAGCCAAGTAGGTGCTTAGTATAAAATAAGTTTAACAACGGCAAATTACCAATATTGAGATGCAATTTTCCTAAAAAAGTGACAAGTTGGGATTTAAGAGTGGAGGACATAAATGCAATGGTGGTTTCTCTTTTCATTGTAGTTTTTAAATCAATTGCAATTTTTTTGGCAGGAAATATACCAAAGGTCATTGGTTTAAATACTAACATAGCTCAGATAATGTACAATCATAAAGTACTAGCATCAAGTCTAGCTCACTCAGTAAAGCTTCAGCTAAGACAGCAAAGCTAGATTGATGATTACAATAGATGCAATAAGAATTCCACCAACAGGTTACAAGTGCTAGTAGATTAGGGGTAGCCCTGCAGAGAAGTGCAGTGTTAATGGAAGTCAAGGTAGAGTCTATTGAGCTAGGGTGACGAAGCTCCACAGCCAGTACAAGTGAGAACCAAGGGCAGGGCAGTAAGTACAAGCTGGCCTGATGCAGCAGAGCAGAGTGGTCAAGCTGGGGCACAGTGCTGAATCATGTCCTGCAGGTGCAGTAAGAAGGGTTATCCTGTCAGCTGCCTGACCTGGAGGGCCAGAGTCAGAACTTTGAACCCAACCCTGGGTTTTATTTTTTTAGGCAAGTCAGTCTCTGGATTGCTGATTACTTTCTGCTGGGTTAACACCAGGATTTCACCTTGGCAGTTAATGTAATCAAGCTTGATTATTGTTCCCAGATGGCACCTCTTACTAAAGGGACACTGAACTTGTATCTGTCTCCCTCACCTGGTGATTAGAGAGAGGTAGAATTTCATAAGGGAGTTTCGTACCATTTTACCAGTAATTAAAAAATAATAATTTATTTAATTAAAGTACATGATGCACAAAAGATGGGGTCCCATCTGTGAAGAAAGGCAGAATTTAATAAAAGATTTCAAACTCGGTGACAAAAAAAGCATAGCTGTTCATAAGATCACCTGTTACACAAATATCAATTCTGCAAAGGTTTAATTCACAAAAAGCATCTACGGCAGGGGTGCTCAACTCCGGCCTTTGAGGGTTTGTCTGCATACTGGTTTTTGTTCCAACCAATTGCCTTGTTTTTAATCAGTAGGATACACTTGCAGTCTGCAGCTGTAGCCTGTACTCATACACATGTCAGATAAGATATGATTGAGTCAATGAAGACCAGAAGTTGGCACAACAGCCCTTGCACCCCTGAACTATGGGCTTCTTAAAAATAAAATTTAACTGTAACATTAAGTACTGTGAATTGTTTAGCTCACACTCAAGATCAACTTATGTGTAGCTAGTGCCTAGCAAGCAAACATTCCAAAATAAATACAGTTTTTTGTTTGCAATTACAGCTTCCGCATGAAAACACTGTTCTGGGAACAAGGACCAGAGTTTGAGATCTCTGTTAGAACTGGCAGTGGGCATTATTCCCAGAAAAATGTGGGAGGCAGAGACACATTCCGATTCTTGTTAGCTCACTGGCGGAAGCAGAACTAAGAATTTTTCAGACACACCTTCATACAAAATGTTGACTCAAGGAAATAGCAATGGCTCAAGAAAGTGCAAACAATACAATGTTCCTGGCCCATATTCAGTTTTATGGCAAACCAAGAAACCAGAGAAACAGATGTTCGTAACTAAGTGATGGTGGAAGACTGAATAAATGTTACACTTATAATAGATGATTATTAAGTATAATTGTAATAATTTAAAGATGGGATGTGTTTGTGTGTGTAGGAGCTGATTGTTTATTGTTTGAAATGGTTAATTTTGGATTGAAAGAGAGCCATGCAACTTAATCATGAACTAAGATAATAAAAGACTAGCCTGAAAGACTAAACTTGAACATTCCGAACCTCTCTGGTTCGAAATGTGTATGACGATACACTGTCAGATGTATGTTTGCAAAGCAAACACAGAAAAGCCACTGTAAAGAGTCTACATCCTTCTGTTGGTGCCAATTCAAGCAAGTCAAATTTGCAGACTGGTAATATTGTTTACATTCAGGACTAGAGAACATGAGAAAGAAATACTTTGGTTAATTTAAGCACTGAGAAAAAGGAGTTTCTTCAATAACAACAATAACCACTGTTTTACAATTATACATTTTAGATTAGAGTTAAAACATAACAAAATATAGATTGTATATCATGATCATCACTGTTTTAAATGTTGTTTAAATGTTTGTGCTATGGTCAAATTAGGACAGAAATTCACCAAAGAATATTGGCGCTTTATATTTAGCAGTAGGTTTGCTATAGTAAATACCAGGTTCATTCAACCAAAATAAACAAAATATTACAAAAGCTTAGCTTATACACCTTATTGAGTTTTGCTAAATAATTGACTTTTTTAATTTGAGGATTAAGATAATGAAAAATATGTTTCATTGTATGTAATGGTGTAACTATGTCTCTTTTTATGAATTCATGCTACTTTGTTTGCAATAACTATTTCCTGGTACATATTGTCCTTATTCGCCAATAGAAATCCCTACACTATGGTTTAATTTCTCGTTATTATTTCTTAATTATCTTCATCAGATGCCCACACCTGTTTATGGGTGGGAATTTGCTACTAGCAAGGCACCGTGCTCACATTCTGCCATATTTGCAGTCCACCATGTTGGCTCAGTTACAATTGGTTCACCATCAGTATGTCAACAATGTGGTTTGCCAACAGCTATCTGATGGCCTTTTTGTTAATTTAATCAAGCTAGATCTCATTGGCAACATCAAGGCATTTGTATTTTAAATGTCAAAAAAACAAAAAAACTTTGGAGCAAAGTTAGAATGAACTCACAGCAAATACTTATACCAACTTCTGGCCAGTGTTCTGTGAAGGTACAGGCGTTTTATGAATAAAAAAAATCATAAGGAGATCAAGCCTTTTTTCTGGGTTTTCATCTCAGAGGGATATGTGTGAAACTCACTAAAATGGCACGAACAGTGCATAGGCTCCACAAACATGCCAAGAATGGCCAAGGATTTGAGTGATCAGTAGAGTCACAGTATAGAGCATAAGAATGTATGTTTCAGTGCTGCTAGGCTGTCTTTCATCACCAGTAGACTGCTGATAACCTACTTTCTGCAATTGCTCACATTCCATATGAATGACTGCTGCATGTGTGGGTGAAGCAGTCAGACCCTTGAGCTCCTTAAGGCAAGAACATTGTGATATAAAGCTACTGTGTTATGAAATGTCCCTGTGTGCGTTGAATATTGATCTGTACTGATAATCGTGAAATCAATACCCCTCAATTTCAAAGACCATTTACTCACCGCAAACAAAAAACACGTAACAAACAATATATATGAACCTCCCTGCTCTGCTCTGAATCTTGGGCAGTTTGGGCAGTGTCTAGCAGCGCCACCAATTTGAGGTAACGTTAGCAATTCAGGCAAACCACTGTCTTAAAGCGCTACATTGTCAAAATACATTTTAAATCCGATTTCAGACCTGCTTCACATTTAATGATACCGGTAATTACATACACATTTACAGACATAGTCACTGGGCGAATTGACGCTTCCAGTTACAACGTTCAATAAACGGCTATTAATTTTATTTACCAAGGGAGGAGCAATCCAGAACCGTAAAATTCTTAACCACTCCCGCATGTGGGCGAGACAGACGCAAAAGTCGGCGGGGTGCGTATCGCAACTGCTTCCCTCTAATCTCTTTATTTACATTTCATTTTTTAAGCCAGGCAGAGTCTCTAAACTGAATCGCTGGAAGGAAACCGATTTTCCAACTCACATGCGTGAACAAGGTAAGTTTTATGAAATCGACAGAAAAAAGTTGTATTAGCAGAAGACTAGCCTATATCGCGAATTCGGTCTGATAACACTTGTGGAGAGGTTGTGATGCAGGTTGTTAAATTCAACAGATTCTACACCATGTCGTGTTATATATTTTATTTACTATTACTACGGCAAGTAATCTGGCATGTGCACCAGAACTCAGACACTTATCCGCTTATCCTGTGTAATTCACATTGTTGTCCTTTCGTCAATCAGATGCTATACACTCATCTCATTTGCTGTTAATACAGCTCCATGTTGACTCATGACGCGCACATTGTATGGACAGTGAGTGGACAGTGGCACAATTTATGTTGTTTTGGCTCTGTACTCCAGTGCAATGGATTTGAAATGAAATAATGTAAAGTGTAAAGTGATGTAAAGTGCAGACTGTCACCTTTACTGTGAGGGGTATTTAACATCTATATTAGATGATTCATGAATGAATCACATGCTTTTTTTATATTGATATAAGTATATGCAGCTGTGTTCAAATAAATAGCAGTGCGTTAAAAAAAGTGAATAACGTGCAAATATGTTTTAATAGCTTTTAGTTCAATATTTAAAATATAGTGGAAACATTACACATTCAATTCCAAATCAGAGCATTAGCAAATTTAATCAAGTCTGTGTTATTCTTTTTTACAAAGAAAATATATTAATCTGTAAAAAAATAAAAAGGCAGTGTCAACATTTTTCTCTTCAAACTATATACTGAAGAAATATTTCAAGATTCAACTTCACTTTAAATGACTGAACTAATATTTAGTTGCATAATGATACGTTTTTGATAACTACTGCGCATCTGCATTGCATCGAGTCAACCAACTTCTGGCACCTAGAAACAGGTATTTCAGCCCAGGATGAACAAACTACATTCCACAGTTCCTGTGAAATTATTATTTTTTTCCATTTTTCTCCCAATTTGGTAGCCAATTAGTGTTAGCTGGGGGATACACCACCCACACTCCACCCCTCAGCGGCCCGAAGGGATTCTTCGAGCCCTCTCTTCTCGTACTCGTGACCGTGATTCCGAGGTGCCCGGGGTGCTGTTGTGTGTGGGGATCCGCTAACCCTGCCAAATCCCACCCTCTGGGGGAGCGAGCCAATTATGCCACTCCACGAGAGCCGGCCAAACTTGGCTTTGGAATCGAACCCTGCCCTGCAACTGCAACAAACTGCAACCCCAAGTCCACTGCATCTTAGCCTGTTGCGCCACGCCTCTTAGCTCCTGTGAATTATTTGGTTTTTAAACCAGAAACTGCTTCAGAAACTGCATTTTTAATGTCACCCCACAAGTTTTCAATGGGGTTGAGGTCAGGAGATTGAGCTGGCCACTCCATTACCTCAATCCTTTTTGTCTGGAACAAAGATGTTGCTTGCTTACTCGTGTGTTTGGGGTTGTTGTCTTGTTGAAACACCCATTTCAGGGGCATTTCTTTTTCGGCATACAGCAACATAATCTCTTGAAGTATTTTGATGTATTCAAACTGATCCATGATCCCTGGTATAGGAACCCAACACCGTAGTATGAAAAACATCCCCACACCATGCTTTTTGTGCCACCATGCTTCACTGTCTTCACAGTGTACTGCGGCTTGAATTCAGTACCTTGGGCTCATCTGACATACTGTCGACGACCACTAGACCCAAAAAGAACAATTTTACTCTCATCAGTCCACAGAATGTTACGGCATTTCTCTTTGGGCCAATCGATGTGTTCCTTGGCAAATTTTAACTGATTCTGCACATGTCCTTTTTTCAACAATGGTGCTTTACGGGGGCTTCTTGTTGATAGCTTAGCTTCCATCAAATGTCTTCTGACTGTAACAGCACTTAGAGGTAATTGTAGATCATCTTTGATCTTTCTGGAGCTGATGAATGGCTGAATCTTTGCCATTCGGACAATTTTCGGATCCGTTTTAACAGTAGTTGCTCATTTTCTTCTGCTTGTTTCGGGTTTTTGTTGCCATTTTAAAGCATTTGAGATAATTTTACCTGAGCATCCTATAATTTGCTGCACTTCTTTATACGTTTTCCCCTCTCCAATCAACTTTTTAATCAAATGACGTTGTTCCTCCGAACAATGTTTGGAATGGCCCATTTTACTTAGCAATTCAGAAGGAAATATATTTTATAACAATGTGTGAAACATTTTCCTTCTTCCTTAATAAAGGACAATTAATGACACCTGTTTTTTCGCAGAATGAATTAATTCTCGAATTAAACTAATTCAAAGTAAAGTATTTGCCATGCAGAGATATCACTACTGCTAATAACAGTGGTTCATCAGGTCACTGATGTTGTACTGCTACTATCTTGAACACAACTGTATATATATATATATATATATACATTATGCATTATCCCAAATGTTATACAAGGTGCCATAACATTTGGGACAAATGGCCTCAAGTTGCAGTCATGAGTTCCAGGCAGTTTTAAATTTAATGTGAAGTATACAGTACTGTGCAAACGTCTTAGGCACCTGTATAACATTCTGTATAGATAACATTCTTTCAAAAATAATTCAATGTAAGGTCCTAAATAAATGTACTATACATTTTACATTACAGTTTAGTAATTTGGCAGAAAACTGAATCAAATCAATATTTTTTGTGACCACCCTTTGGCATTAAAACTGCATCACTTCTCTGAGATGGCCAACGCTGTCCTGCAGTTCTATAAGACAATCAGCAGGGAGGTTGTTCCAAGCATGTTGGATAACTTGCCACAGTTCTTCTGCAGACTTTGGTTGGCTCCTTGCTTCTGATCTCAGACAGCCTTGATCAAGTTTTTATGTAAAAAGTAGTCAATTAGTTACAGTAATATGTTACTTTTTAAAATTAAATAAAAAAATGTCTGTATAATTTAATCTTTTGGAAAATGAATATTTGGATATCTCAAATGTGTTGTTTTATACTAACACACACAAAAAAATAAACATATATATATAATAAAGTCTAGGGTGCCTAAGACTTCTGCACAGTACTGTATGCACATCCAGTAAGTTGGGTGCACAACTATGACGTGATACCACACTAAGTTTCTATTTAATGCTTTCCTCCCTTCTACACATCGCCTGAAATCCCACAGTGCATATTCCGTATATTATTGAATACGCTACATATTAAGCTATAAATGTAAATACTTGGGATTAAATTAATCATTAAATCAGTTGGTCCAGTTTACTAGGTGAGGATACGCAATGTGCAAGATCTTTAGGATATGACTTTTCATTGATTACAGATAGACCTTTGTATCCACATCACAGAGTTGCAAGAGTCTGCTATACAACATAGTTACTATATGCTTAGTGTGGTTGTTACATTGCTATGTGGCAGGTAGCAGGCCAAGGTAACTATTATTATTATTATTTTTTTAAATTTTCTTTTAAGAATAAATGTAGATGTGGGCAGGGCTGGCAGCTGGTATATTGCCACAACCACACATGGGCCATAGAATTCAAGCTTTAAATAAATAAATAAATACATCCATGGCACAGAAAGACATTTGCTTAGGCCCATCAAAACCTTTGGGCTACTCCCACCGCATCCTCATGCCTCCTCAAGAGCTCTTTTGACTCTTGATCTTAATTGTCCAGCCTGAAAAATGAAATAAAATAGTGCCTGCTCTGGATTTCTGAGATAACTTTTCAGACATTGGCTCATACTATTGTGTTAAACCTGCTGAAACACCTAGCTAAAAAAGAAAAAGCACATCTGTGAAGGAAATCTGGTGATCTTTATCTGTAGTTGGCAGCACTACAGGAATGTACTGCAGATTTGGCTC
This sequence comes from Conger conger, assembly GCF_963514075.1. Lineage (NCBI taxonomy): Eukaryota > Metazoa > Chordata > Actinopteri > Anguilliformes > Congridae > Conger > Conger conger. Next base: position 22,783,454 of record NC_083764.1, on the reverse strand, counting down.
TTGTATTGTTCATATGGTGATGGAGTATTTATTTATGTCAGACTACACCCGGTTTTAACTAGATCAGAAATTATCCCATTTCTTTCACAACTCCTCCAATATGAACATATGTTGTCATATGAATACAACCATTATTAATTAGACAGCATTTAAGGAATGGAAATGTCCTAACATTAAATGTCCTAACATCAGTCCTAAAAGTTCTTTAGCGATCATATGCAAATCATGCAAAAAATGATTTTTGAAATGTTATTGACCGGCTTCCAGATGTAATTCAAAACTGTCATTGGTCCTGTGGCCAATTGCGCAAGAAACTGCTGCTGTAACCCTCTTACCGAGAAGCACAACCATAGATGTGGGCTGTGCTATTAAGGTTCTTTCTTATTGTCACATGTTCAAACTTGTGAGGAAGGATTAAGAAAAACTTGAAGAAAAACACTTCCATTCTGTGCTGACCCCAGGTCAATTTGTGCCAAGCGCTGCTAAGAAGAGGGAAGCTTGCCATGCCTTGCTCATGTTTTCTGCTGCTATGCTTGGTGAAAACTCCAGTACGGGAATTCTGTGTTTCATGTCCATAGACTAGTCCTGGCCTGTGCCGTGTCGACATCCAGACATATTCACGAGGCAGTGCCCTGCAATAACACTGTTCAGAGAAGGGGCAACCATACCCATGACAAAATCTTAATGCTACTGTTAAATGTCACCTGCTGGCTTAGCATCTGTAATGTTAAGAAAAATAACATGAAAAATGATACATTATATAGTACATAATGAAGTGTGCCTTTCTATTCAGAAATATGCCCACACAGTAGCCTTACTTTAAAAAAAGTATTTGAAAGGAAACCTTTCACTAGAAGGATGAGCGAGAAGGGTATAGTCAGCAGGATATCATGAGACTGTAATGTTTGCTTGTGTTGTGCCTTATTTTTTCATGCTATCTGTTTTAGAGCTGTTTGTATTTGCTGTGTTGCCAGGACTCTTGACCAGGTCATAAGATAAAACCAGATAGAAACATTTTTCTGGAAGAAATTTAAGGAAGAAAAAAGAAACACAGACAAAAAAAAGCCATCAGGGACAGACTAGTCATTCCAGTCTTTGGCCAATTAATGGAGTTCACTGCAATCAGAAGCAGCCATGCAAGCCCAAGCTGCCTCCAATGTGCTTCACAGATGAGCTTGTATGTTTTGGATCATGAGCAGATCCCTTCTTTCTCCACACTTTGGCCTTTCCATCACTTTGGTAGAGTTAGAAGTTAACCAGTCCATAAAACTTTGTTCCAGAACTTTTGTGGCTCATCTCTGTAAGCCTTCTGATTCTTACCATTGAGGTACCTTCACCCCTGCTCTGTGGAGATTGTTTGTGACATCACTGACTGATGTTTTGGGTTTTTTCTTGACAGCTCTCACAATGTTTCTGTGATCAACTGCTGTTGTTTTCCTTGGCTGACCTGTTTGATGTAAACCTAGGTTTAAACCTGTAGGTTGCTCAGTACACGGCAGTGGTTTCTTTCTTTTTCAGGACATTCCAAGTTATTGTACAGGCTATCCCCTATCCTCTTATCCAGGCTCTGATCGATTTTCTAAGCTTCAAAATGGCTTGCTTTTCTCCCAAAGACAGCTCTCTGGTCTTCATGTTGGTCTATCTAACAGAAATGCAGCCTTCACAGGGAAAACTCAAGGCTAAAACCAAGATTAGCCATTCAGAACTATTCATTGTTTAACCAATCACAGGACATATCTGGGCTACAAGAAACACCTGTCAGCCATATCCTCCAGTATTTTTGCTCACCTAAAAATTGGGTGGTCTGATACAAAAGGTGATACATTCCAAGTTGTTTAACAAATCTAGATAAAAGATACCAGGATATAAAAGCATAATTTGGATCTGTCGTCTCTGTACATTCAGTGTATAGCAAAAACAAAGGAATTGACCTTGCTGTTCCAATACGTTTAGATGGGACTATATGGTTTGAACAGGAGAACCAGCAAAAATGGGTCTTGGAAAAACAGTGTAGTTCTGCACTCATTAAAGCCTGGTCATTCACCAGTCAAGCTCCTGTAGAACTTTGTCACTACAAACAGAGTTCAGGCTGGGGCCTCTGGCACTTTTGTAAGCCTTACTACAGAAGCAAACTTGTCGACAAAATCTGAGGCCTATCAAGGTCGACTGACTGTAGTCAAGACAAAGTTGCAATTTCAATAAAAGGTTTGTTATATTCAAAATCCTTATCGGCCAACCTAAAGACCCACTCCCCATTGACCTCACATAAATTGTGTTTTTAAATTTTATCTTGGTTATCTTGGCTCTTACTCACTTTTGAGAGCATGCCCTGGAGGATTATTACATGTAGGGAATTCTGATACAAGCCTGTACCTGTCAAAGAAATAGCAGTGCAGTGCTACTAATATTTGTTCAATCAGCAAATGGCAAAAGTGGAGGTTCAAAATGTAGAAGTGAAATCTGCTGATTTTTGGAAGACTTTTACTTTCTGACTGCTGGACTTTCCACCTCTGGTAGACACTGATGCCATGTTCGTTCATCTTACAGTGAAGGAAAGGTGTCTTTCTGATTATTTATTTAACTGTGCTCACAGAATGTTTATGTTCCCTGACTTCAGTGTATCCTGACCTGACCTGCAGGTGATGTTGTATCTTCAGGACCACAGAAAACTTTAGATACTCAACTCCTCCATAGTTGTAATACCTGGCTCTCACTCCATCCATCAACCAGTCATGAAACTGCAGCAGTTTGGTGTGGGGAAAAACACAAACCTAATACAATGCTTTGGCATGTCAATCAATCATAGAAATGCTTCATTAATATAATCGCTACCAGCTGTGCCCCTCAGCTGATCCCCACATGTTACAAATGTAGAACCTAAACACTTTTCATCATTGTTTGTCTACAACATAAGATATGAGCTCCTCTGTCAAAATCCCATTTTTGGCAGGGGTCATAATGGATTTCATGTGAACTTGACCTCTAAATGAATAAAAGATGCTTCTGCTGAATTTCACCCTGGAACACCCCAATGAAGACCAAGAAATAATCTGTCTAGCATGTCTACATCATGAAATATACACTCAGTGAGCACTTTATTTGGTATTTATTAGACCATTTTTAGACTTATTAAGTCTTTTGCTGCTGTAGCCTATCCACTTACAGGTTTGACACGTTGTGTGTTCAGAGATGCTCTTCTGTGTATCACTGTTGTAATGCATGGTTATTTGCATTACTGTCATTTACCTGTCAGCTTCGACCAGTCTGACACTTTTCCTCTGACCCTGGTGTAGTGTAGTTTTTTTTTTACATATGAGAGGCCCAAAGGACTCACATCTTTGTCAAAAAGTGCTGGAGCTTCTGTAATATGCAACCTACATTACATTACATTATTGGAATTTGGCAGATGCTTTTATCCAGCCAAGAGAGAGTTGCAGTAGTCCAGGCGGGACAAAACCATTGGTTGGACCAGGAGCTGGGTTGCGTAGGGGGTGAGAAAGGGGAAGATTCTCTGGATGTTGTATAGGAAGAATCTGCATGACCGGGTCACTGCCACAGTGTTCTTGGAGACGGACAGTCTGTTGTCCGTCACCACTGCACAGGGCCATGCCATCACCTGTGTGTCAGATGGAAAGAAGGAGAAGAGGAGTTGGGTGTCATCAGCATAGCAGTGGTAGGACGAACCATGAGCAGTAATAACAGGGCCAAGGGATCTAGAGTATAGGGAGAAAAGAAGCAGGCCAAGGACTGAGCCCTGGGGAACTCCTGTGGCAAGGGGTTGAGGTGTCAATACTGTACCATCCCAGTCAACCTGGAAGGAGCAACCAGAGAGGTAGGACTCGATCCTGTTCAGGGCTGTACTGCAGATCCCTGTTGCTGACAGGTAGGACTGGAGGATGGAGTGATCCACAGTGGTAAAGGCAGCCGAGAGGTCTAGAAGAATCAGGACTGAGGAGAGGGAGGGTGCTCCTGCAGCATGAAGTGATTCACTGACAGAGAGGAGTGCGGTCTTGGTCGAGTGGCCAGGTCTAAAGCCAGACTGCTGGGGGTCTAGCAGGTTGTTCTTGGAAAAGAAAGAAGAGAGTTTGTTAGAAGCAGCTCGTTCAATTGTTTTGGATAAAAAAGGAAGAAGAGATACCGGATGGTAGTTGGGAAACATTGGAATCTGTAAGGGGAGAGAAAGTGGAGAAAGAGTGGGCGGGTATAGAGGGCGGGAGGGGCAAAGAGACGGGCGGTGGTTGCGAAGGAGCTGCGGAAGTCAGTGATTTTCTCATCAAAGAAAACTGCAAAGTCATCAGCAGCAAAGGAGGAGGCATGCTGAGGAGAGGAAAAAATTGAGAACAGTTTCCGGGGGTTAGAAGTGGAGTTATGAATTTGAGTATGACAGTAATTTACCCTGGTAGTGGTGACAACAGAAGAGAATACTGCCAGGAGGGAGTGATAGGTTGAGAGGTCCATCCGATGTAAATATTGTACCCATAAGTGAACTGCTGAGTATCTGAAGTCGGGTACACAAGAACGAACCAGGTGTGTACCTGGTGCTTCTGGTCTATTTTCTTTTTGGCTTGTTGCATGACACAATTACCATCCATGCATGTTAATTTCATGGAAAATGCTGGGTGTACATTATTTATATTTCATCAGTGTATTACCATCCGTGTGCCCAAAGTTCTCTTGTGCATGTGTGGGAAACTAACAGCAAATATTTAAGTCAGCAGTTAAACATACTGTAGCTAAGCTATCATTTTTATATTGTCCACTCAGAAAATTAAAGTCATGTGTTATCCAAGATTCGGACATCTTGGGGAACACATTGTGGACAAATGTTTTTGACATAAAACACTCAAGTGTCAACCGGCACCTCGCAGTGAAAGCTCTTATTGACTGTATCTTGTGGCATGGGGCTTCATTTACACACTGCTATGAATAGCTGACTGAGTGCCCCCCCCCTCCTCCCACCAAATAAAGGGCAGCTTGGGGGCTGGGTGCCTGGCAGAGCCAGGGCCGATAGGGCAGCTGGCACATGCTACCCCCCACCCCCAAACTGTTCTGCTGCAGTAAAAGCATTTTTGTGTTTCTCTTCCTCTACTGAGGGATGCGAAACAGACAGCTGTTTCAGCTTGGTTGGCTGTTTTCACAGCAGAGTATGAGTCAGCACATTGGTCCCTATTGCACCCAGAGCACCCTTCAGGAAGTACTTTTTGAGGATAATTCAACGACTTATCTCAATGGTCTTTTCCCAGAGTAATCCATCCAGTGCTTCTGCTCGTTATGGACATTCAGGATACATGTGCAGAAGTGGCTTTCTGTAGCCCCCTTTCCATTATTAAAGAATTCTATCACTACAACATGTAATGGAAAAGGGGCTTGTGAGTGAAGGGGATCTTATTGGTGTTTCTGTTAATATATCCATCAATAAACATTCCATTTCCTTCCAGTCCAGCTTCGGTTCCTCCCACTGCACTGGTTGCCATACCCTGCTGAAAACAGCTCAAGCTAGGTACGGTATGGTAGCTGGTTGACCAGTTCAAACCATCTCCCTGTTCAACATGGTTCGACCAGCTCAAGCTTGTCTGTTTTGAATAACAGCTGGTATCTGGAAAAGTCAAGATGGTCATAGCTGGATTTCAAAGCAGGGAAGAGACCCCAGTTTGCTAACCTGCAAGGCATATTGTGCCGGGTGATATTATTTTCAAATAAAATTATATCACTCCTTGCCTAGCGTTGCTGAGTTGTAGCCATTGCGACTTGTTAGTAAATCCCATGCGTGGTTTTATATGACTTTACTGCCAGCCAAGCACATGCATGTCCTTCGGTAAAATTGTCCTTTGTTTGTGTGTTAACATTGTATTACATTAAATTACATTTTATTTTTTTACTTTTATCCAAGGCTACATACAACAAAGTGTATCAAGGTTATTAGAACATACAGCTAACTCTGGTTAACTCTTGTCTGCAGCGTGGTCCTAACATGACAGCCAAACAAAAGTGGGGGGTCCTGAAGGACCATGTCACCACCGTCCTGGAGAAAGCCCAGGTAGACGGCAACCTGGAGAATGCCGACCCGGAGCTGTGCATCCGACTGCTGCAGGTCCCCACCGTGGAAAACTACTCCGGCCTGAAGCGACGGCTGGAGGATAGCGACAGCGCCTGGATGACACAGTTCCTGGAGCTGAGCGGCCTGGGCCTGCTCTTGGAGGCCCTGGACCGGCTGTCTGGGAGGGGCTGCGCCCGTATCTCTGACGCCCTCCTGCAGCTGACCTGTGTCGGCTGCGTACGCGCGGTCATGAACTCCCCCGCCGGCATCCACTTCATTGTGGACAACGAGGGCGGATACGTCCGCAAGCTGTCTCAAGGTTGGCAGGGAGGGTGGTATATGCCCAGTGGGGTGGGGCTTCAGCTAAATTAACAGCCAATTACAAATAATGTACTGTATAAGGTATTAGGTATTAGATGATTGTAATGATCACTAGGGTATAATAAAGAATAAAGAATAAAGAAGCAAATTAATGACTACAGAAAATATTAGTGGAGTTGTCCCCACAGTGGTGAGGGTTTGGGGAGGCAGGAGGAGAAGGGCAGAGAGAAAGAACAGAATTGAAAAAAATGAATACCTATTTTTCTTTTTGTGTATGTGTGTATTTTTTCTTTTTGTGTTTGGGTAGTGGATAGGAAGATTCGTGCACAAACATTTAATCACTGGATTAACAAAGTTGACCTCCAATGTGGGGGGGTGGTGGTGGGTTAAAAATTGAGACTGGTAGCTCTGTAGTCTGTTCATCTGAACATATAGTATCTTAAAATATATAAATGAAAACTGTTCGAATATATTTGCATACATTTCAAAAGGGACAATGAGACTGTATGCAAGGGAGAAAGAAAGAGGAAAAAAAGCAAGACCAAAGATGGAAGAGAGAGAGATGTAATGTAAGAGATGTAAAATAATGACACTGACCATCTTCCCCAGCTCTGGACACTTCTAACACCATGGTCAAGAAGCAAGTGTTTGATCTCCTGGCTGCCCTCTGCATGTTCTCTGTAGACGGTCATAGCCTTGCCTTGGATGCCCTGGAGCACTACAAGGTAGGTGTCAAAGAGCTGGGAGTAGCAGCTCCAAAAAAAAAAAAGAAACTTAAAAAAAAAGAAAAACATAAATGAATGAAATTCATTATTCATTATTCTAAGAAAAACGTCTCTTGTCAGGAAAAGCAGAAATGATCATGAAAAAAAGTTTTTAAATGTTTTCCTTGTCAAAGTAACTACAGCAGTGTTTATATGTATTTGGAGTAGTTTGGATTTATTTCCACTGGCAATACACTATTCTTACAGTGCCCTCTAGTGTGCAGCACATGTGATATATCAGAAACAAGTCTATACTGACTGCAGGATCCAATGAACAAGTTATGAATGTCTTAAGTATGTAAAGATTTAAATATGAAAAAAGTACTTCTGCAGGCTTTGAAATTCATGCTCTGTCCAAATGTGTATGTGTAGTGGACAAGTTAGAAATGTGTTCTAGTCTAATATCTACCCATGATACTGAGACCATTGTTTATACTGTTTGTTCAAACTGATATCAGAACTAGATTTTAAGATACTTTGGATTACACTGACCTGTAGGCTCTGAAACATCAAACAAAACATGTGAATCATTTCAAATTATTTTCTTCTATTTCTTAAAAAAACCCCAATTAAACTATGTCCTAATATACAATTTAATTAACTTATTTAATTAACTAATTAACTAATTAAAGAAACTTAAACAAGTCCATTTACCATGATAAACAAGTTGCAATCAAGTGCCTTGCATGAGCATGCCACAAAACCTGCCAAATAAAGGTACAGGCGCAAAGAATATACCTTCCTGGAATTGTAAGACATCCATGATTTAAAGCTACTTCCTTATTTACATGATCATCTCTGGGTACATAAACTGAGATTTGAAAAGGTTCTGTAACAGCTGTGTGTGTGTGATTGCATGCATGTGACTGTCTTTACAGAGTGTAAAGACCCAGCAGTACCGCTTCAGCGTCATCATGAACGAGCTTCAGGCCACGGACAATGTGTCCTACATGTTCACCCTCCTTAGTGTTGTCAATGCCCTCATCTTTGGCACTGAGGACCTCCGGAAGAGGGACAGACTGCGCAAGGAGTTCATTGGTATGACAACTACCCCCCTCTGCATTCAAGTTGCCAATCATTTTAATATTCAAAAATCTGTTATTTTGATATTAATAAAAAATGTATGTTGAGGTCACAACCTCCTGTTAACTCGATATTTACATGAACAAAATAAAGGGCCAATGTTTTAGAACTTTTGTCTCCATTTTCAATCTCTTGTCTGCAATGTCCACACCTTTGTATATCCTTGCATGTGGCCCTTCTTAGGCATTGGATGTATTTATGTTGTGGTAAAATCGCAAATGTATAATAAAAAATAAAAAAAAGGAATTCCCAGATAAATTCAAATAAGATTAATTCAGATTTTGTCTTGCAGGGCTACAGTTGCTGGATATACTTCCAAAATTAAGGTAAATGCTGGGTTTTGCACAAACTTCTTGGTTCCTTTCAGGTGTCACTGGATTTGGTTTTGTTGTGCAGGATAACCTGTATTTTACGATGTGGTTGGTTGGCTATGATTACTTTCTCAGTACTGATTTGACTCTTAATTGCACGGACTGAATGAAGAAAATGTTTTAAAATATGCTCTTGTAAAACAAATCCGTAAAAGCAAAGATGCTTTACAAAAATATTGAAATCAACAGTTTTAAATATCGACCACCGTTCACCTTTAAAACTGAATTATTTCTCTTCGGTACGCTGTCCTGTAGTTTCATAAGAAAATCAGCTAGTAGGTTGTACTAAACATATTGGAGAATTTGCCTCAGTTCTTCGCCAGTTTTTGGCTGTCTCGCTTGCTTCAGGCTATCGAGGTAATCGGAGACCGCCACGATCAAATAGTCTATTAATATCTTATTAATATCTTCCTTTATTTAAGAAAATGCATAATTAACATAATGTATTCTGATAGTATGCAGATTAAATGACATTGCTGAAATTAAATGCATTTGGCATATAAGAACAGGTTAGTGTGTAGATGCCTTTTTTCTCTAGCAACAATAAATACACTACACGTAAACCGATTAAATATTAGTTTACTTTTGCAACCTGTTGAACGGAATATTGACTGCCACCTCTGAGAGGAGACGCTTGGTGCGTTTGTGTCAAATGTATTTCTGATTTGACCCAGCCTATGTCTGCTAGGTTTGTTGGCTACTTGTTTGCATTTGGAAATGCTATGGATTGTTCTTTTACATCTAAACAGTTATTTTCCATCTAAATTGTTAGCTTTTTTTTCGCGAGGGCGGCGAACTTTGCAAGGTGCAATTTTTAATTCAGTTACCTCGGCAACAAAATGTTCGGTTGTTAAGGTAATGATGACGCATTTCATGTTCATATTCGAAAACGGCCAGGAATGCCGTATGTGATTGCCAATTTCGCAACAGTTAATCGATCATTTCAATCAGTCACATCCTCACCTGTCGTCAAAGTTTAAAACGTAGGTTGCTCCCGCATTATTAGTTGTATTCTTTATTTTGTTATTAGACTTAGAGTAGGCATTTTGCCTGCTATGCTATGTAATTCAATTCGCTATATTTTTCTAGCATATCACACAAATAATTTTTTTTTAAATGGTTGGACAGCCAGAAGAATTGCAGTTCCTCTGCAAAAATCACATCAATATTGAGCAATTTTGGCTACATAGCAGCGTATACTACTATGTAGCCATATGTACAAGTTTAGAAATTATGAAGTTATATTGCATTACAGTGTACTCTATATGGTTACTGATAGGCAAAAATGTTAATTTGCTTCATATTACCATAGCTACTTATAGTGACTGAAATTGATTTAAGGAGCCAAACCAGACATTATCCAAACATTCCAGTCTTTTTAGTGTGAGCAAGAGTGCTCACACTACATTTAGCTTATTTTTCTTATTTGAGTGCATGTAACAAGTAGCCACATTACTTTTTTGCTTCTGCCCAATGGAGAGGAACCAGTTGTTTATTTTTGCATGTGCCTGTGTGTGCTTGTGCGACAGGGAGCGGGAGGAGGAGGCCCTGGTCATCCAATGTGAGGTGTTCGAGGAGACAATGGCTGAGGATGAGGAAGAGCTCCAGAGGGCCTATGGGGGCATTGACATGAGCAGCCACGAGGAGGTGTTCTCCGCCCTCTTCACCAAAGTGAGCAACAAATTTGAATAATACATGTGGGGCGACGTGTCAAAGTGTCCCTGAGCTAGGCACCTAACCCCCAAATGCTCCTGATGAGCTGGTTGGTGCCTTGCATGGCAGCCAGTCGCCGTTGGCGTGTGTATGAATGGGTGAATGAAAAGCATCAATTGTACAGCGCTTTGGATAAAGGCACTATATTAATGCCAGTCATTTACCATTTACCATGATAAGACACGAATGCAAGCACATCCTTTTTTTAATCATCTGTTTTGGAATGGACAGTTCCTCGAGTCACTGCTGTGCCACCTGCACTTCACCCAACGAGCTCTGCAGCTGAATGGCATACACTCTTCTGATACCCCTTGCTCTCTCTTGATACCCCTTGCTCTCTTCTTCCCTTCCTCCTCCTGCTGTCTCTCTCCCTTTCCTCTCACCTGTAGGTGAGTAGCTCTCCCTCCTCTCTCCAGCTGCTGTCCATCCTGCAGGCCCTAATGCTGCTGGGTCCAGACCAGGCTGAGATGTGGCAGGCGCTAGAGGCCCTCACCAACCGGGCCACACTACTGGCCCAAGTAGGTGAGCTTTGGCACTGTTGCATGGAGGTGGTGGGGGGGCAGTCACCAGAAAATATTGTACTTAAGGATGAATGTGCATAATTAGCCATAGGGCTCATTCCAATCACTTATTTCATCCTTCATTGTCTCTTTGTTCCTTGCCTGACCCGAAAATCAATTTAGGTCCACCATCATGAAGGACATTCCAATCGGTAAATGTTCCATCAATAAACCAGGAGCTAGGAGGCTCCTGAAGGTTTCTTGAGCAAGGAAAATTTGCAGGAGTGTTTTTTTCTTTGTGAATGCTTGATGTATAAATGATCAACCTGTGGATCCACCTCTCCCCATCTGTCACACGTCTCCCTTGTCTGTAGTTGACTCGGCTTCAAACTGAGATTTGAAGAAGCGAGATGTGTCTAATTCATGTTTTCTTGATTTCCCTGTCTTCACGCACTTAACTGCACTCTCAGAGGACAGGTGTGCTTATCTGCACTTTGCTGATCTGAATCAGAACAGCATTATGATTAGCCTTACAGTTGAATTTGCGCATTCCACATTTGGGGACTAAATGTCAGCAGGGATAACTGGAATTGTGACCAGTATTACTTTGATTTGGGTTTGAGTCAGTGTTCTTTTGATATAAAGCATGGCATGTTTACACCCAATGAGCACTTTATTAGGTATTTATTAGACTTATTTTTTTGACTTATTGGTCTTCTGCTGCTGTAGCGTATCCACTTAGAGTTTTGACGCATTGTGTGTTCAGAGATGCTCTTCTGCATACCACTGTTGTAATGTGTGGTTATTTGCGTTACTGTCACCTTCCTGTCTGCTTTGACCAGTCTGGCCATTCCCCTCTGACCTCTCTCAATAACAAGGAATTTGTGCCTGCAGAACTGCTGTTCCCTGGATGTTTTTTTGTTTTTCACACCATTCTCTGCAAACTCTGTTTGTGTGTGAAAATCACAGGAGATCAGCAGTTTCTGAGAAATTCAAACCACGCTGTCTGGTACCAACAATCTTTGCATGGTCAAAGTCACTTAGGTCACATTTCTTCCCCATTCTGACATTTGGTCTGAAAAATTGCTGAACCTCTTTTCCATGTCTGCATGCTTGTATGCATTTCATTGCTTCTACGTGATTGGCTGATTAAATATTCATTAACAAGCTGGTGTACAGGTCTACCTAATAAAGTGCTCACTGAGTGTATATGCTTTGAAAAAAGAACTGAAACTGTTTTGTCCATGTGAAAGTTGTAAAGCTTGTGCTGCTCAGTAGAACCCTTGCTGTGATGGAATAAGTGATTACCTACAGTAGTTGCAGTGGTGATGTTTTTGTGTTCTATGTGACACAGCTGCAGTGGAAAGTATTGAGAGTGTCATGGAGCGGCTGGTTTCATCCAAGGCGGGGTCCAGCAGCCAGCACTCTTCAGATCCTGGGCTGAAGAGGACGAATAGAGCCATGCAAACGGACCCAACGGACCCAATCCCAAGCTCTGCGTCTCAGCCATGCCAGCCTTCCACTGTGGAAGCTCCTATCTCAGCGCCTCCTCCTCCCCCTCCCCCTCCTCCCCCTCCTCTTCCTCTTCATTCAGCCATAATGGGAGGCCCACCCCTGCCCCCACCATCCCCACCCTTGCCTGGATTGGAGCCACCACCCCCTCCTCCTATGGCCGGGCCCTTTGGTGTCCCACCACCTCCTCCCCCACCCCCCATGCCAGGAGGAGTAGGCGGGGGACCCCTGCCACCACCACCCCCTCCTCCACCAGGCATTGGACCCATAATAGTGGCGAAGACCAGTCAATCACTGGGGTGCTCCTATGGCCCGGCCCACAAAGCTGGCCGCTGCCCCACACATCGAATGAAGAAGCTCAACTGGCAGAAACTCCCATCCAGAGCTGTGGCCAGTAAATAGCCCATTGTATTTATTGCATCATTCCACATGACCAAAACTTGGTCATTCTACTTTTTGAAGTGTCCATGTTATGTCCATCAGGGATGTCATCATTCCCTATTTCTCTGTCGTTTTTTAAAAGACAGCCAGTCGATGTGGACGTCGGTGCAGACAGACCCCATGGAGCCGGACTACTCCAGTATCGAACAGCTCTTCTGTCTGCCCCAGGCGGATCTCAAGAACAAGAGCACAACGACTGCTCCAGCCAAGAAGGAACCCAAAGAGGTGATTAGATGTCCCAAACCCACCCCATTCTCTAGGCCCAGAAGGCCATCATGCATCTTACCGGCTAAATTCTATTCCTTGTTCCACTGACGCACTCTCTTGGCCATGCCAGTGATGACAGGGTGCCTGTTGTGTCAGGAAGATAGGGTTTCATTCAGTCTCCCCTGTGTCCTCTGGTTGATTGGGCACCCGCTGTTCATTAAATTGAGTTGTCCCCTGATCCAATGACTGCAAACTAAAAAGAACTGGCAACTGGAAGCTTGTGCTTCAGAGGATATGCGGGCTGGTCTGGACTTGATGGAGGGTATTGTAGAGATAAGGTGGAGTCACAAACATGATTGGGCAAACAGTAATTTGGTGAAAATAAAACGATAAATAGATGTGTTTTTGGTGCCTCTGTTTTCAGATATCTTTCATTGAGGCCAAGAAAAACATGAACTTAAACATATTCCTGAAGCAGTTCAAATGGTAAGTTACATTTTTCTGTTGATAAATGTAGCCTGCAGAAGTTTCTGGAACTGTTTCTTTGAGGATGGGCTAACCTTGATACCTTAAACCTTTGGAATTTCTCCACCTCCAGTTCGAATGAGGAGTTTGTGGCCATGGTGGAGGGTGGAAACCGCTCCAAATTTGATGTGGAGGTGCTGAAACAGCTTCAGAAGCTTCTACCAGAGAAACATGAGGTGAGCATTCTGCAAGGATTCAATACCAGACATTTATGGATAACCTTACTCTGTGAACGCACATCCAGGCTCTCTACCATAAATAAGAATGAAATTGCACATACAGGTTGCTTTAAAGACCCACTCAGTAACTTTCTCAGAATGGGCCTCATTTATCAGTATTTTCATAACTCAGTGTGCAAATGTATGTGCGATTGGAAACAAACAAACAAATTCCACCGGATTTATCAAACAGGATTTTTTTTGTATCCATGTGTGAATGTTGATAAATACCAATCAATCATAAATGAAAAGCGTGCACAGAAATCTTATGATTGTCATAAACTGACGCCCCTAAAATACCTTATTTGGACCATGGAAATCAATTCCAGGAAATTTAAAGAGATGGCCAAGAAAACATTTTAAAATGCTGTGTAGCCTGCACATGATCTGATTTTTAGCAATGCCATTATGTTTTGTTTTATTAAACTTGAACTCACCATTATTGTTCATTGTTTATTCTGTTAAAAAATGGAAATTAAGATGATTGTGGAGAAACATAAAGCGATGTGCCAAACTAATGCGACAAAATGTTGTCTACAATAAAGATGTGTAAGGAGCATATCAGTGACCAGGATTCCTTCTTTTCATCCAAACTAATGTGCCACATAGGACTGGGAAAAAAAACGAATAGAGTCAGTGTAAAATGTGGTGAGGCGTCCTACCTGCTGCATTCGCCTATGCCAATTTATATTCAACTCCACTTAAGCATTCATTAATCAGGATTACTTGAATGAAACATCACCCATTTTAATGTTGAATCCTGTTGCATTTTTATATTATATTAATGATTATAATATTCAATTGGCTTAAAATAATCGTGCCTCTCTAAATCAAAATAAAATATGAATGAATTGAATCATAAAATTAGCTTTCATTTCCGTGCACAATATGAACAGCTGAGACCACTCGTGAAGTGCGTTCGGAAAACTTTGAAAAAACTTTGTTTTCTGAAGGAAATTTGGCTCACGTTTCATAAATGAGGCTGTTTTTCAACAAAAATTATATGGATTGTAACTAAGTACCTTGGTGGATTATGGTACTCATGGTATATAACATCTTGGACTGTTGTCTTGGTAACCTGGACAACAACTTTGCTTAGCCCGCTAAACCTGCTAAACCTTACTGTTGCAGTTCATATAAAGCTACTGTGGCGATGTCAAGTACATCTGAGGTAGTCACGCATGGTTTATTTAGCAAAATGTTAGCAAACTCTATTTTGATATTTTGCCTGACAAGTGAGTTATGAGTCCATTTATGTGATGATGAGCTGAGCAAGGTCTCCAAAACGTCTGTTAGATAAAACAAAGAAGAATGAAATGTGGAAGATGGAAGTAGTGTTGGTCCGATTCTTATTTTTCCTTTTGAAGTGCTTTCTATGAAGATATTTACCATTATTTCTATTGGAATAATTCCATGTTGTACCACATTAGCTTGCAATCATGTATCCCCGCTGCACTAGCTAAGCAAATGTATTGCTAACGTTAGCTAGCAATAATGTATTCCCGCTCTACTAGCCAAGTAACAGTAATTACGTTAGCTACTAGAAATAATGTGTCCCCACTGCAATAACATTAGCTAGCTAGCTTGCTAGTTTACCTTACACTGATGACCCTGACATACAAGTCATTTGTCTTTGTAGTAGATGTTTATCTGCTCACTGCTAGATAATTTATGATTATTGTTATTGAAATGACTCATAGCGTAATTTCAATAATGAGTCAGCATTTGCTTTCTATCAAAATCATTCAACAAAGTCTATGTTGGAATATAAAAATAAATTGTTTAAGCTGAACAATTAAAAAAAGCTTTTTTTGTTGCGTAATTTCATTCAAAAAGTGAGACTTTCATATAATGTAGATTCATTACACAAAGTGAAATATTTCAAGCCTTTTTTTGTTTTAATCTTGATGATTACGCCTTACAGCTCATGAAAATAAACAATTCAGTGTCTCAAAATATTAGAATATTACATAAGACCAATCAAAAAAAGGATTTATAATACAGAAATGTTGACTCTGAAAAGTATGTTTATTTATCCACTCAATACTTGGTCGCGCAATCATGGGGAAGACTGCTGTCCAGAAGACACTCATTGACACCCTCCACAAGGAGGATAAGCCACAGAAGGTCATTGCTGAAAGGGCTGGCTGGTCGCAGAGTGCTGTATCAAAGCACATTCAAGTTGACTGGAAGCAAAAAGTATAGTAGGAAAAGGTGCACAAGCAACAGGGATGACCGCAACCTTGAGTGGATTGTCAAGCAAAGCCGATTCCAGCAGGACTTGGCACCTGCCCGCAGTGCCAAAACTACTACTAACTGGTTTGCTGACCATGGTATTACTGTGCTTGATTGGCCAGCCAGCTCACCTGACCTGAACCCCATAGATTCTCTATTGTCAAGAGGACGACGAGAGACACCAGACCCAACAATACAGACGAGCTGAGGGCCGCTATCAAAGCAACCTGGGCTTCCATAACACCTCAGCAGTGCCATAGGCTGATTGCCTCCATGCCACACCGCCTTGATGCAGTAATTCGTGCAAAAGGAGCCCCGACCAAGTATTGAGTGCATAAATTAACATACTTCTCAGAAGGTCAACATTTCTGTATTATAAATCCTTTTTTTGATTTGTTTTATGTAATATTCTAATATTTTGAGATACTGGATTTTTTATTTTCATGAGCTGTAAGCCGTAATCATCAAGATTAAAACAAAAAAAGGCTTGAAATATTTCACTTCATGTGTAATGAATCTTGAATATATGAAAGTCTCACTTTTTGAATTCAATTACGGAAAAAAAAGAACTTTTCCATGATATTCTAATTTTTTAGATGCATCTGTATATTACGTGAGCCACAAGAGAATGTGTATGTGCATTGAACTGAAAGTTGTTTCTCCTGTTGTTCCTCAGATTGAAAACCTGACGTCATTCCAAGGGGAGCGAGATAAACTGGCTAATGTTGACCAGTTGTACCTTCTTCTCCTCGCTGTACCATGGTACAGGAACTGCCTGTACATCTCTCTTAGGAGCATGATGGATGATAGAATTAACGAGCAACATACATTTTAGGCTTGCTTAATGTTTAATAATGCAAGCACCAGGTTGAAGATCAAAGTTTTTTTTATCAGCTTTCATAGTTGTAATCAACATTCATTGTTGCAAATTTGAGGTGAAAGTTGAAAGTTTGGTCAATTGCATCTCTGTGTCATTTCATTTAGTTACTCTCTGAGGATAGAATGCATGCTGTTGTGTGAGGAGACTGCCTGTGTGCTAGAGATGCTGAGGCCCAAATTGGACATGGTGGCCCAGGCATGCGACAGTAAGTCCCGCCCATCCCCACATGCCTGCCATCTAGTGGCGACAGAACCTGAGCTTCTTAGGTATTCCCCTGC
The DNA here is from genome assembly GCF_963514075.1 of Conger conger. NCBI lineage: Eukaryota > Metazoa > Chordata > Actinopteri > Anguilliformes > Congridae > Conger > Conger conger. The sequence continues at coordinate 22,766,369 of NC_083764.1, read as the reverse complement.
CAGCATATCACAGTCAGGGCTCTTCCATCCCGCATACCATACTCGGGTTACTTCATTGACTGGCCATGTCTCTACTGCACTCATATGCATGATTAAAAGTTGCAGATGTTCCACTCTTGATTTTATGTTTATTTCTTTAGGTGTGAGACAGAGCACTCGGCTGTCCAGTTTCTGTAAGCTGATACTTGATGTTGGAAACTTTCTCAATTATGTAAGGGCCCTCGTACAATTCCACTCTTGGCTAATGCTAATACTGCTAATGCCTGTTAATACTAGTACTGCTGTTGCCACTGCTCCTGCTATTACTGGTACTGTTGTTAGAAAAAAAATTATTCGCTACTAGTAATATAATTTGAGTTGCTATTGTTAAGCTAGTGGTTCCACCACTGCTGTCACTAATACTGGTATTACAGTATTATCTACTACCTATACTACTGCAGTCATTAGTTCTAGTGGTAGACCAATATGGGTTTTTTAATGGCCGATGCTGATGCCGATATTCAGAGAACAGGGTGGCTGAAAAATACATATCACAGTCTGTATTTGGCTTACAAACTAAGAAAGGTCATGTATAATTCCCTCCATCTTTTCCAGTAACCGGTTGTATTAGATGGCAGTGGCGTACCATGCAATAGAACTACCGTATTCTGTAACATTACCTTTCAACATACGTTTCCGTTTACTTTGCCTGATTAACCATAGTTGCACAATTGATTCACTCAGTAAATAGCCTGAATTAAAGCCGTTTTGTACCAGTGTGAAACGGAATTGTTGCCGAACATTTTGGCCACTAAATTTCACATTGGCCACTTCAGGCAGGACAATTGAAAAATGTATTCCCCAAAATCAACATGAATAGGCTAATATCGGTTCAACCTTAAATTAACATATTGTGGACAAAAATCTGTATCTGGCATTTTAATGTGATATACTGTACACACTGTTTTAGTGACTTTTAAACTCACATTTTCCTAGCGTTCTATCAATGATAAGAGTAGTACTCCAATGGCAACGAAAACAGCACCACGACAATTAAGTGTTCCATTTGAGATGTATTACTATTCTAACACACTAACAGTTGGTTCTTGTAAGTTTTACCAGCACTGCTGTGAAGTGAAAAAGTGGAGAAACTCTGTTTTCTATGAGAAATGTATTGAGTTCACATGCACACACAGTGGTCTACATTCTAAAGCTCTATTTTGCATTAGCTAACCACATGAACTGTTAGGAATCCAGCCGACTTTCCCTCAGAGGATCGATAGTGCGTTAATTGAGGAGAATCTCTTTCAGGACCAATAACAGTTACATTACAATGCAAACAAAGACGCAAAGCGTCAACATTAAAAAGACACTGTTTGAAAAATCAACAATAATTATGCTGAGCAAAGGCTAATATTTAGCTGCTTAACAAGCTTGCAAAAGTTACGTAATATTAGCTTGCATTGGGTCATATTTATTTTCAACAAGGAATTGCATTCTCACTAAAAGACCGGAATCATTCGAATTATACATATAATAAGCTTTGTATAGCTTAACTACGATACTAAGAATGGCCAGTTAAATACTTTGTCACATCCAGCGTTGGCAGCAAATTTCCAACAGTTTTGACACAAGGGGAGCGCTAACCTTTTTGATAATCGGCCACAATGTTCTCAAAATGCCAGATTAATCGCCCGGCCGATGCAGCGGTCGACCACTAATTAGTACTACCATTTGTGCTATAGTTCACTGTTATTGCTTCTCCAGCTCCAATTGTATTACTGCTTTTTTCTTTACTTGGCCTATCTCTGCCTATCTCTTCCAGGGAAGCCACACAGGAAATGCTGAGGGGTTCAGAATCAGTACTCTGCTAAAGCTAGCCGAAACCAAGGCCAACAAATCCCGTGTTACACTCCTCCATCACATCCTGGAGGTATGGCGTGGGTGTCCTGTTGCATGATGGGTAGAGAACTGTGCTCATGGGGTTGAGGCAATTATGTGGTAATGGGTTTCCACTGAGATCTGTTTGCATATTTTCTGACTTATGGCATCTCTGATTGGCAGAAGGCAGAACAGAACCAGGTCGACCTGCTGAACCTCCCTGATGACATTGAGATTTGTGAAAAGGCAGCGGGGTAAAAAGCCAAGCGTTGAAATGACACTTTATCTTTACTCAAGAGAACTTAATCTTGATGTGATTTTTCAATCATCTGAATCTGTTTTTTTGGGGGGGGGTTTTCCGTCAGAGTAAACCTGGACTCCATCCAATCAGAGGCCAGCTCCCTCAGTCTACGCCTGAAGAACACAGAAAATAAGGTGTCTTCATCTGAGGAGGACATCAAACAGCAGTATTTGGCTGCTATTCAGGTGTGAACCTAAATGTACTCCTTCATTCGCTGTGTTTTCTTAAGCAGGGTCTTGTATGCCGACTGGAAAATTGAACCAGAGCCAAAGAACCACTTCAGTGCTGAACCAACAGAATTTGAATGACCAAAATGACCATTTAAATGACTGAATTTGCACTCTTAATGCAATTAGTGGGGTTTGTTTGAAAGTAGTGCAAATGCTTTTAAATTATAGTCCTCTCCCAGAGAGGTGGATTTGCATGCACTATGGGGGAACTGCATGCACTATGGATGTGAGGGGTGGAAGAGGAGGAGGTAAGAGCTACCACAGTAGAAGGCTGAATATGAGATATTAATGAGAAAAATGTGCAGACTATGCTTAGTCATTATGTAGCTTTATCTGTGACCACGTGCAACCACTAAGGTTATCAAAGATTCACAGGAACCTTATTAAATGTATTCAGCTGAAGGTTTGGAGAGACAGGGCGGTGACACACTGCCCTTCATGTGCACGTAAAATAAAACCGTTTGTACTATTGAATTGGGTTGTGCATCATCTGTTCAGCTTCAGATTTTCCTGAGACCCACCACTTGTGAAACAGAAGGGACATACTGGAATATCGTAAAATATTGTTTGCTCAATATGTTTAAATGACACATCTTCCAGGAGAATCTGGAAGCCTGCAAGGACTTGGATAGGCGCTTTGCTGAGATTGAGAAAAAGAAGACTGACCTGGCACAGTATCTGTGTGAGGATGCATCCACACTCAAATTAGAGGAGCTCTTTGGAACCATCAAGACATTTCGTGGACTCTTCCTCAAGGCCCTCAAGGTGGGAGGGGAACATTTTCTACTTCCTCTTTGAGGTTTGAGGCAGGACAGACCAATGAGACACTTCTTGTTTAGGGTTTGTGAAATGTCACAATCATTCATGTTTCAAAGAGAGGGCACCAAGAGGGCAAAGCAAAAGTTTCTTTGTTTATGCATTTGTACATCATTAATGCATGTTAATAACTACATTAGTTCATGCCAATTAGCATTGGAATGGAAAAAACTGTTCATATATTTTTTAGTGGATAACCAATTATGATTTTATCCTATGGTTTGCTAATGTTGCTAAATTACAACCCATTCTGAAATGGTGAAGTTTTATAGTTTTATAACATACAGCATACAGCATGGGTTAGCCTGCTTCTGCACAGTTGTGTGGTCTTACTTTCTACAGTGGTGCAGTGCCTCTTTAAAGCATTCAGGTCTCCTCTTCTGTGCTGCAGTGCTTACTCTACTCTGCACAGGTTTGTTGTCGGTTGTGTGTCAAATCGAGCAAACTAGTCTGTACAGTGCCATGTTCCCTCTCCTCTACTCGCATCACTGTGGTCTCTGGAGGGGAGTGTGGGTTCTCTCGACAGCACAATGGCCTCCACTCTGAATCCTAGTTCCTTCCGCCCTCAGGAGAACAAGAGCCGCAGAGAACAGGCCATCAGGGTCGAGAAGAGAAAGATGCGCATGGCTGAAGAAGAAGCCAAGCGACAGACAGAGGACGGTGGAGTGATCAGTGAGTGGCATCTGTTTATTTGTATGTCTATGTACTTTTATTATTATTATTAATGACAAGAACAATCATAATAATAATAATAATAAGAAGAATAATAATAATTCTGACCAAAAGCAGCTGAGCAGTTGTCCAATTAAAAAGTCAATTACTTTTTGTGCCCTAAAATTGGGTGACTATGTATAGAAAATGCAGGAATTACTACACAGATCACCCAATATGGATGTAATTAATTACTCAAATGAAAGCAGAAAGTCTGCACTTCAACTGCATGTTCATTGTTTCATTCATTATTTCAGATCCAATGAGCAGGACTACAGAAATAAAACAAAAAATGTGTCACAGTTTAATGCAAAAGCATTGGGACAGTATTTCAGGTGCTTTATAAGACTGAGCATCGCTCTTTTCCTTCAGAGCGAAGGATTCCCCCACCACAGGAAGAAGGCTGCATAATTGATAACCTGCTGGCAGACATTCGGAAAGGCTTCCAGCTGCGAAAGACGCAACCCAGGAGCCCCGCTGTACAAGTACAGAGGGATGATAACCATAGTGAGTCAAGGAGCATATTACATTTACATTTATATTATTATAGGCATTTGGCAGACGCTCTTATCCAGAGTGACTTACAACGAAGACTTGGGCCTTGTGGATTAATCTGATGACAAAGGATTATATCTATGATGCTGTTTTAGGAAACACAACGCTAGGAATAGTTAAACTACCTTCTGAAAGGTAACCCTTTTGGGTTTGTTTTCCTAGAGTCTGAATTACTCCACATATTACTGAAACAAAAGAAGCTCAAACACAGTGAAAGATTTTTTTTTTTGCACTGAAAATATTATCTGTTTTGACTGGATACAGATTATTGTAGCTGTGGCTTGTGTGCTTAGAAATACAGTGGAGCCAAGTCACAACACAAATCCCCTTTTGAAATCTGAGGACGATATCACAATGAAGTAGCTTTCTGCATCTATGTCTAGGCAATTTTCCAAAAAGGACATTTGGAGACTCTAAAGGACACATGGAAACTAAATGATATTACAGGTCTCATGAGGTGTAAAATACTGCATTTTGCTTACTAAACTATACAACATTTTTTATCCTGAAAAAAAGTGTTTACACTTCTCTCCGCCTGTCACCCTCCCCTACCTCTCTGCCCAAAACTCCCTCTCCATGCAGCCGTCCTCAGACTGCAACAGGTCAAGAAGATCATAAAAAGTACAATAATCACAATAATACCATCTCGTATACTAATATATTCATTGAGGTCCATTGATTGAAGTTTTTGTCAAATACCCAATCCCCATCAAGAAGTCAAACACATTCCATAATTTCTCATGATATTTATCATTCAAAAGCAGGCTGGCTACTTACTTTCTTATTTATTTATGCATACTGAATAATGATAAAATATTTTGAGAACCTATTTAGATGCTCACTGATATAAAATGGGGTCAGGTCACTGAAATAGCACCTCCATGTTGTCAACAGTGTTTTCACTGTCTTCCTCAGAAATATTCACTCAGATGAGAGATTTCTTGGAACTCCTTTATTTAGGCGTAGGCATCCCAACATATTTTTTTGTTTTTGCCTTTTTTGGCAACTGTTTTTGCCGAAACGCGACTCCACGTACATATTGAAAATGCTACATTTTCATTACGCAGGCAAAAGACTTGTTTTATACAAGTCTAACAAATTACTTCAAAAACATGTTCGTAGTCGGTCCTTTTAATGAGTTGCACTGAATTTTCTTACACACGGATGCATTTTCTCTACAACTAAATTACAAATACTGGTCAGAGATGATTGTACAGACATGGCTCATCATGTTCAAGATATAGCCTATAACAAATGTAGATAATAGCATTTCTATGTACAAGTAATTTTGTAGAAGTGTACAACGGCAAAACAGAAATGATCATTCCTCCAGAGAAATTTGAAGTAAAGAATGCACATTATATCATTATTTCTCCCATGTTTCTCTCATTTTTAGAATGAGAAACTTATGCATTTGGTCCACTGAAATCACCTTATTTCTTGTAGTATGTGGATTTCCAAAATCAAGAGAAGGTGAGGTTGGCCACACATGTTCTCTTGACTTCCAGTGCGCTTGCAATTGACAAGCTGTCTCTTTCTGTGTCTACAGGACAAAGCACTGTGGCTGAAATAGAAGCAAGAGCTTCAGACACTGGGGTCACCCAGCCCCCTGGCCACACCAGTACTGCTGAAGGTGTGGTCAAGGATGACGTAGGCCAAGAGGCACCAGCCACACCTGCCATCTGTGATGTGCCTGATTCCACCCTGGCACCGGCCAGTCCAGACGTGACCTCCACCACAGATGAGGAAAACTCCAAAAAACGCAAATCTGTCCTGAGTATGAAAAGAACCACCACTTTCCCAACTGCATTCTTATTTTGACACGTCATTTTTGTTTGCAGTGAATTCCCTCTAGAGTTTGTGTCACACGCTCTGCGACAGGTAATTGAGCAACGTTTCATCACGGAAAAGTGGCCAGTTATTTTAAATTGAGCTTTCCTTCTATATTTCCACAGGACAAAGCAATGTGCCTGAAACAGAAGCAAGCGCTTCAGACACGGGGCTCACCAAACCCACTGAAGACGCTCATACTGTTGAAGGGGTGGTCGAGCACGTGTCCTCCAGTGTAGACCTGGAGGCCTCAGCTGTACCCACCAGGTCCAACTGCAATGTGCCTGATAGGAATTTAGCTGACTCTACCCCTTCTCCGCCCAGCATGGACGTAACCTCCACCACAGATGAGGAAAACTGCAAAACAGAAGGTAATAACACCATTCGGTCAAATTCAACACCTATACATGCCACGTTCTCAACCACCTTCTTATTTTCACACTTCAAACTGGCTTGGGTTGCAGTGTATTTGCTGTAGAGTTTGTGCCCCTTTCTCTGCAACAGATAAGTAAGAAATGTTTAATCACATGGAAGTAATTAATTAAAAATAACAATTAATAAGTAATTATTTAAAATGGAGTTTCTGTGTCTACAGGACAAAGCACTGTGCCTGAAATAGAAGCAAGAGCTTCAGACACTGTGGTCACCCAGTCCCCTGGGCACACCAGTACTGCTGAAGGTGTGGTCAAGGATGAGTCACCCAGAGTAGGCCAAGAGGCACCAGCCACACCTGCCATCTGTGACGTGCCTGATGGGAATTCCGCTCCTTCATTGCCAAACCCGGAAGTGATGTCCTCCACAGATCCACAGGAGAAATCCAAAATGTACAAATTCTTACATAGGAACAAAAAGAACCATGGGGAAGGTAAGTGTCCCAGCATTGTGCAGGCAAAGCAGTGTATTAGATATTTATTATTTTTTAGACTTCGACTGCTGTAGCCTGTCCACTTAGAGTTATGTGTCGTATGTTCAGAGATGCTCTTCTGCATACCACTGTTGTATGTGTTGTTATTTGTGTTACTGTCACCTTCCTGTCAGCTTTGACCATTATTGAACAGCAAGGTAAATTTCTTTGTTTTTGCTATACACTGGCAGAAGACAATTGAGTTTGATATCAAAAGATGTACATGAGATGACAAAATTTCAGACCTTTTCATTGTGCAAGCAGTCACATTTCCCTGTCCATCTTACAATCCACTACTTTTCTATTGTGCATAGTCATCTCCCTCGTTTTTGGCCATCATTAGCCATTCAATCAACACTCAAGGTCAAGTTGCATAGACTTAGTGACCAATGCATTATGTATTTATTATAGTTATTTTTTGACTTATTGGTCTAAAATAGACTTATTTAGACTTTTGTTGCTGTAGTCCATCCACTTCAAGGCATTTTTGGCGACAGAACTGCCGCTCACTGGATGTGTTTTGTTATTTGTGCCATTCTCTGTAAACTCTAGACACTTTTGTGTGTGAAAATCCCAGGAGATGAGCACTTTCTAAGATACTGAAACCACGTTGTCTGTCACCAACAATCATTCCAGAGTTACTTAGATCACATTTCTTCCCCTGAATTATGGTCTGAACAACAACCTCTTTACCATACGTGCATGCTTTTATGCATTGAATTGCTGCCAATGACTGGCTTACACTGGCTTACACCCCTCCCCTTTAATTTTCTGAAAGCAGTCGCTCGCAAAAGGAAAGGACGCAGGGGTCGTAAAAAGAGTTGTGCTTTGCAGTGAGGTAGGTTTGGGGTTGCACGAGAGATCCCTCAGTGGCGTTCTACTCACTGATTTGATCTTCGACCTAACCAACGTCAGTTTCACTGTTTGTTCGTTTGTTCCTTTGTGTGTTTGATTTACTTATTAATTTGCCCTCTCTTAATCAACCCTCTCATCTTCCAAACTAGGTTTGGGGTTAATTCCATTTCAGTTAAGTCACTTAGGAAGATTACATTCAAGCAATTGTAATAATTTTGTGGGGAGTCTTACAATGAATTAACTGAACTGAACTGAAATGAAATGGAATCATCCCAACCACACTCACAAAAATAACAATTCTTGGCACTTCAGATGGGTGTGTTGCATTGTGGGTATGTGTACTGTCATATTTTATTGTATGGGTGTCTTTGGGGGGTGAGTGTGTCCATCACTGTAGAGCAGAGGTGGGCAACGAGGGTCGTATCTGTTTCTGGTTTTCATGCCAACCGCTGGCCTTAATTACTTATTTGGCTCTAACACTTATGCCATCTAACATTTTAGCTACGTTTCTTGATGAATGCATCAATGCCAGTCAAAGACTATTCTTGTGTCCCTATATGATATAGTTTTACTGTGATGTAATCTCAGTGAACTAGTGTTGGTGTGTACAGCCATTTAGCCAGAGTAATTGGTGGAAACAAAAACCTGCATACACACCGGCCCTCCAGGACTGGAATTGCCCACCCATGCTGTAGAGTGATTTGAGCTCTTGAGTGACTATTTGTGCCCAGTCCATAAAGCCTTAATATCATAAATCTGAGATCTATTGAGTAAACCAATACAAATCCCGTGAAGGCTGGAAGATCTGATGAAAGGAAGCTTGCCCTTCTCCCTGTAGTACCTTGGCAAGGTACAGAATAGAATGACTGTCTTCTAAGGTACATTCAGGCCTCTTGTCCAAAATGTGAGTTATGCTAATGTTTCTCTCCCTTTCCCTCTTTCTCTTTCCCTATCCTCCATCTCTCTCTGTTGCCCCCTCCTTCCCCCCTTCCCTCCCTCCAGGTAGCACCAGAAGAAAGACATTCTAAACCTTCACTTCATTCTAAACCTTAATTTCACTGTTTTAAAAAAATATATGTATACGTAGCCCTACATGTCTTAAGTATTATGTATGTATGTGTGCATTTTACTACCATTGAAAAGTTTGGGGTCAACTTGTCTTTTTCCGCTTTTTCTGAATAAATGTTTTATTTTCCCTGTTTATAATCACACAATTTATACGTAGTCAAAGTGCAGACTCAGAGCTTTTATTAAATTGTATTTTTAATGTAGTAATGACTGCACTTTTTATATGTAGTCCCCCATTTCAATGTTTGAGACAAATTAACATCATCAAAATAACAATCAAATAAAAGGGTCATGTTTTGTATTGGGTTGCATATCCTTTGCATGCCATGCTTTCCTGATGTCTGTGACCTTTCAACATCGTCTTATTTTCAGGTTATTCTACAAGCAATAAGAAAACTCTTTGCATTTGAATGGATCATAAATCGGAATTCAGGGGTGGGACTAGATTCAGCTGTAAATTATGCTGTACAGTATGGAACACATTTGCTGGCGAAATGGCTTGAAGTCAACAAGGGTCCAAGTTATCAAATGAGCCTCAAACCACCAGCTTGCATGCATGTATGTATAACATCTGCACTATATTTGAAGAGCAAATAGAGCGAGTGGGTGGGGTCTCCACTGGTCAGGCCCCTCCAAAGAAAAAATGTTGTATGTCTGCAGCTACTTCAGCACCTTCCTGTGAACTCTGGGTTAATGTGGTCCTTTTGGGAGTTTGTGAAGACAGCTGTGATATTGAAATATTTTGGTCGATTCTTATTGTAGAAAAATGTGATGGACCATTTTACACTGAGACTGAAATTACTATTAAAGTGTAGGTAACATGTATATTTTTGTATGTCTGATTATTAATTGGTATCCAGTGTTATACAAGTAAACTCAAACATCCATGAGACACAAGGCAGTGGTTGATGAACTCTAGTCACGTGTTCATATGTCATGTTATATTACCGTCCCCTCTTGAAGGACCCAAAAGATGATGGTTGAATAAATTAATCTGATATGGAGAAAGATTCTTTGACAATGTCTCTTGATAATGTTTTTTGTTATTCTATATCTTGTAACTTCAAGTCCATATAAATCAGGATAATATTTGGCTGAGGTTATCCTAATGAGGTTATGTAATTATAAAAGCCAGACATGGCCTTTTATAATGGGATAAAACATTTTTTTGGCTCTGTCTGCCATGTTTTGAAATGAAACAATGAGTATGAAGTGCAGACTGTCCGCTTTAATATATACAGTAGTGTGCAAGAACTTGGGCACCCCAGGTCAAAAAGCCTTTTATAATTAATATCCAAGTGAACAGAAGTGAACCTGACCTCTAAATGATACAACGTTAAACAGGACACGTCTTCAAATTTTAAAGCAAGATAACTTTTTATTACATATTATTGCAGTTTCAAAATAATAAAAAAAAGGAAAAAGGCCCTGTGCAAAAGTTTAGGAGCCCTGCCAGTAACCCCTCCTCGGGCAGCTGTAAAGCTTATAAATGCTTCCTGTAGCCAGCTAAGAGTCTTTCAATTCTTGCTGTTGGAATTTTTCCACATTCTTCCTGGCAGAACACCTCTAGCTCAGAAATATTCTTCGGCCTCCTAGCAGGTACGGCTTGTGTGAGATCTCTCCACAGATTTTCAATAATATTCAAGTCTGGGGACTGTGGTGGCCATTCCAAAACCTTCATCCCTGGAGGTACTTTATAGTTGATTTTGAGGTATGCTTTGGATCATTGTCTTGCTGGAAAACCTAGCCTTCTCCTTGGTGGAAATTAACCAATCTTCACTCTGAAATCCTTTGACAACTGTTTAGAGGAACCCATGGTTGTTCACACCAGACGGCATACCTACTGCAATTAGATACTTTAGAAGGCATGGAATTACTTCAGAAAAAAAGGTTCAGCCCTGGAAATATATTTATCCGACTCATCTAAGCCCTAACGAGTAAATTGCAATCGTAAAAAGAAGCTGAAGCTCCTGATCCATATCTGCATTACTATATGTATTGCACTGCTGCCACACAATCGACTGATTAGATAATTGCATGAATATGTACGTGTACAGTTGTTCCTAATAAAGTTCTCAGTGAATGTGTATCTGCATAGGTATCGTCCACATAACAGTGAACACCATGTGCCCAAATAATATTTTCAAGGGGTAGCATATAGTAGTATAATGCAAAAAGTACTCTTTCTAGCATTTCTCCTTGTGGAATACCATATTAGGGTCATTCTTGTTATCCGGCAAGCTGTGTGAAATTTCCTGAATTGCTGTTCATTTCTTAATAACATTATTTCTGTGGTGGGGTCCAAATCCTGGATTTGGTATTTCATGGATATGGTAAGAGCTTAGGTTTGAGTTACGGTTGGTGTATCAATAATTGGTTTCTTCAGTAATGGCTTAATAACTGCTACTTTTTGTGACTGGTATATACATATCCTAGTACAAGGGGTGTGTTAATTATTTGTAGTATGTGCTGGCCTAGTACAGGAAAAACTAGCTCTTTTGAATTTTGAAGGAATCATTTTCAGCAAGCAGGTAGTTGGTTTTGAGGACATAATTTGTTCAGCTCATCCATGTCAATGGGCATAAAACAGTTTTTTTCCTAGAGCATATGCATCCCAAGATTGCAAAGCTCAGGCAAACAAATTCCAGCATGATATAAAACCTGTTTGAAAATAATAATTTTCATATGGCCCTGTATTCAGACTCAAACTCAGGGTTTTGGGGGGTATCATCCTGTATCATCCCACCAGTTTTTCATGTAGCCTACTTTGCCTAAACACACAGCATAGACATTTTATGGTAGTAAGGACATTTAAAACCTTTTTTTGACAGAAAAGAGATTCTCATAGCTGCCTCGCCTCACAGATACCGAGGAAATTAAAGATGGTATCAAATTAATTTTATTTTATGGTAACGTCCTATGCGCTGTGCTTTAAACCATGAGAGTGAGAACTGAAAACACACTCCAGCACAGTAATACCATTGTCAGCAAACCAGTTACTAGTAGTTTTGGCACTGTGGGCAGGTGCCAAGTCCTGCTGGAAAAGGAAATCAGCATCTCCATAAAGCTTGTCAGCAGACAGAAGCATGAAGTGCTCTAAAATCTCCTGGTAGACGGCTGCATTGACTCTGGACTTGATAAAACACAGTGGACCCACACCAGCAGATGACATGGCACACCAAATCATCACTCTGACTGTGGAAACTTCACACTGGACTTCAAGCAACTTGGATTCTGTGCCACTCTTCCTCCAGACTCTGGGACCTTGATTTCCAAATTAAATGCAAGATTTACTTTCATCTGAAAAGAGGACTTTGGACCACTGAGCAACGGTCAAGTTCTTTTTCTAACTAAGCCCAGGCATAGTTTTTGCATAGCATTGTCTTTATATATATATATACAGTGGCAAGAAAAAGTATGTGAACCCTTTGGAATGACTTGGTTTTCTGCATTAATTGGTCATAAAATGTGATCTGATCTACATCTAAGTCCCAAGTATAGACAAACTCAATGTGCTTAACCTAATACCACACAAACAATTATAATATTTCATGTCTTTATTGGACACACCCATTAAACATTCACAGTGCTGGTGGAAAAAGTAAGTGAACCCTTATGCTAATGACTTCAACAAAAGCTAATTAGAGTTAGGAGTTAGCAAACCTGGAGTCCAATCAATGAAAGGAGATTGGAGCAAGGTGTAGAGCTACTTGGCTTATAAAAAACACTCAAACTTTTTGAGTTTGCTATTCACAAGAAGCATCTGCTGATGTGAACCATGCCTCGCAAAAAAGAGATCTCCGAAGACCTACGATCAAAAATTGTTGACTTGCATAAAACTGGAAAAGGTTACAAAGTAATCTCCAAGACTTTAGGCATTCACCAGTCCACAGTTAGACAAATTGTCTTCAAATGGATACGATTTAGTACTGTGGCTACTCTCCCTAGAAGTGGGCGCCCCGCCAAGTTGACTCCGAAGGCACAACACAGAATGCTCAGTGAGGTAAAAAATAAGCCTAGAGTAACAGCTAAAGGCTTGAGGGAATCATTGGAACTGGTTAACATCTCTGTTCATGAGTCTACCATACACAAATCAGTGAACAGGCAGGGTGTCCATGGCAGGACACCACAGCGGAACCACCGCTGCTTTCCAAAAAAAACATCACTGCACGCCTGAAGTTTGCCAAAGAGTACCTTGACACTCCACAACGTTACTGGGAAAATGTTTTGTGGACTGATGAAACCAAGGTTGAATTGTTCGGGAAGAACACGCAGCACTACGTATGGCGTAAAAAGGGCACTGCATACCAACATGAAAACATCATCCCAACGGTGAAGTACGGTGGAGGGAACATCCATGATTTGGGGCTGCTTTGCTGCTTCGGGGCCTGGACCGCTTGCCATCATCGAGGGGAAAATGAATTCTCAAGTTTATCAAGGTATCCTACAGAATAATGTCAGGGTGGCTGTCCGCCAGCTGAAGCTCAGTAGAAGTTGGGTGATGCAGCAGGACAATGACCCTAAACATCGAAGTAAATCTACTACAGAATGGCTTCAAAAAAAGAAAATCCGCCCTTTGGAGTGGCCCAGTCAGAGTCCAGACCTGAATCCAATAGAGATGCTGTGGAATGACCTCAAGAGAGCTGTTCACACCAGACATCCTAAGAATATGGCTGAGCTAAAGCAGTTCTGTAAGGAAGAATAGTCCAAAATTCCTCCTGAACGTTGTGCAGGTCTGATCAGCAGCTACCGGAAATGCTTCGAAATGGTTCGACCAGTTATTAAATCCAAGGGTTCACTTACTTTTTCCACCAGTACTGTGAATGTTCAATGGATGTGTCCAATAAAGACATGAAATATTATAATTGTTTGTGTGGTATTAGGTTAAGCACATTGAGTTTGTCTATACTTAGATGTAGATCAGATCACATTTTATGACCAATTAATGCAGAAAACCAAGTAATTCCAAAGGGTTCACATACCTTTTCTTGCCACTGTATATATATATATATATATATATATATATATATATATATATAGTCTGCGCTTGAAAGAGGTCAGAGACTCTGCCATTCTGACATCCACAGGGAGGTCATTCCACCACCGTGGGGCCAGGAGAGACAGCACTCGTGAGCGAGGAGAGCAGGTGTGGCGAGAGGGAGGTGTCAGACGGCACAAAGGGGTAGAACGGAGGGGTCTTGCTGGTGTATAGGTCTTGATAAGTGATTGAATATATACAGGGGCTGATCCCTTAACTGCCTGGTATGCGAGCACCAAAGTTTTAAATTTGATGCGAGCCATAACAGGCAGCCAGTGGAGGTTGCTGAGCAGGGGGGTGACGTGAATGTCTGGGAACATTGAATACCAGACGGGCTACAGCATTCTGGATCAGTTGTAGGGGTCAGGTATAGTTTTTGCAATGTCAAGAATGAGTCGCCATAGGGGCCCGTTAGGATGTATTTTTGCAAGCCATTGATGCCATTAAAATACCGCCAGGTGGTCTACTTGTAACTTCTATGTGTGGTTAATATTTCTCTGTATGTAGCACTCACACGGAGATGTGACGCAAACCTTACACTTTATACCTACTTTACTTTAGACCTCACACTTCCATTCACGGTGTAAACTGACTTATAATGAAACATGTATAATACAATTTCCCCTCACAACATAATACTCTTCATTGGGAATGTGGAGAGTCTGAAATAAAACTGCAAATTGTCCTTTTATGTCTCAAAGTATCAAAATAAATTAATAAAATTTTTCCTTTTCATGTTTTAATTTGTACACATTAGTGGGTAACCCTTTACTTGAACCCCTCACCATACAGCGTGCTCCCACAGCCGAACAGAGCCACTGGAGTCCCTTAATGTAGGGGTTAAGCATTCAGGGCTGTACTGTTTGGCAAACTCCAGATGCTTGGTTTTGCTTATAGTACTCTGTAAGGGCTGTCTTCGTGCCATCTAAATAATTTATTGGTAAAATATGTCTAATAAATACCTAATAAATATTTGCAGCATTAAAATAAAAGATTCAGGAGCAACCACGTCAATTTTCATGTGACATTTGAAAACTCATCCGGAAAGGTCATTCAGTTTACTAGCACAGGGCTGTCAACGCTTTTCACTGTTGCGTAATGTTATTAAGTGGTTGTGTTGGCCAAATGATGCGTTTCAGACTCAGTATAATGTTTGTGTCACTGTTTAATCAGCATCACGGAAGCGCCATTATATTGATCATAAAATCTTATTTTATTGAAGTTGTAGCTAAGTTGGCTTGCATTTCATACAGAGAACGAGAGAACCACGAGACGTACAATAACATTAGAACAAACTTTTTCAGGCTGGCTTGAAAAGCCCCTTCCGTTTTAATTGTCAACGTAGATCACAGAAGCAGCTGCGTTTTCAATAAAACGGTCATCGAATGGAATTTTGATCTGGAGCATGAGCAAATGCTTTCACTATTTTAAACCTTTGAGTATGATCTTTAAGCTCGATATGCAAGCAGGACACAGTCATTTCGAATGTCCGGTTAGGTGACGTAGCTGTTGCGTGGACATTTTTATTCCAGTGTCATACAAATATTAACTGTGTTTACTTTAGCTTGTTTGTAATAGGCGTTGGCATTAACAGCTGTAGAACCCGAGTTTGGCATGTGCTATGGTTGCATGCGGTAATATACAAATATACACATAATAAGTGTATATTGAGGTCAGGGGCCTCATTTATAAAACTGTGCTTGGATTCACGTCAAAAGGTTGCGTGAGCATGAAACCTAGGACGTGTGTACGCAAAACAATATTCTGATTTATAAAACAGTGCATACGCACGTCCCACGCCAGTTTTCCTTTATAAATCACAATCAACTCTAAATGTGGCGCAACTTTGCCAGCTTTTGCCTATAAATAGGCAGTGAAACACCCCTAATGAATATGCATTTCACGAAGACGACTGTGACGAGTGTGGTGGTTGTCTGTTGGGTGTCATATGTATATATGTGGGCGCATGGTATGTAGTCACCTAGTTAGACACACACACACTCTCACGCACTTGGACACGCACACACATATACACTCATACACATGCATTCATTTCACACACACACAACATGAGCTAGTCACTGTTTGTGTGGTGTGGGGTCGAGGGCATGTTTAATTGTGTAATTGACAACAGCTGCTTCTCCTTTTCAGGTGCTGGTTTGCACCTGAATCCCGGCCTATATAAGGAGGAGTTGGCTACACCATTGCGGCTACCATTTTTCACACATTATGTTGTAGTTTGTCTGCACAGTCTTTTGTTAGTTTTGTGTTATTCTTTGTTTTAGTTGCCTTTCCCCCTTTGGGAGGGTGAGATGCCTTGTTTTTGTATCTCTGTTGGACCTCACTCTCCCGAGGGGATGGTAATTATTTATTAAACACTTTTTCTTTTGGTTTCAAACAATTGTCTTGATGTCCCTATTTTCATATGTTTACGTTGCCATTGAGGGTTGACAGGAGCTGGGGCAGAGTTGTCAATGGCACAGGTAACAACGACAATGGCAAATGCTGAAAAGAAGGCCAAGAAAAGGGATTTCAGCCATTTGATTGCCTCTGAAAAGCTACAGGTGTGGGAATTATCCTGATTGATTGTAAATGACGAACAGTTCTGCACAACGAATGTGATGATGACGATGATAATAATAATAATAATAATAATAATAATAATAATAATACACGTTATTTGTCTAGCACCATTGAAAACAGTTACAAAATTAAGAGATAAAACGAACAAAAATGTATAACAATAAACACATTATAAAACATAATATATGAATATGATAACAATATATGAAACTATGCTCGTATCTGCCCGACTGACGCATTGTAAACGGCATCAGTGCAGCGCAATTTGTCCGACTGTTCACCATATTACTTATGAGAACACATTTAATAACATGAAGTATTGTTTAACAATTCGTCTACAAATTTGAGGGATTATTTTACAACAACATCTCCGTTTATATTTATCATCCTAAATCATATTTTTTGGGCACTCCAGGGAGCATCAATCAAACAGCTGTTTGTTTATTCATTGTAAGAGAGGCTTTTATCCGTTTTTGCAAATTAACTCTTCGTATATGATACGTGAGAGGTAATATTTCATTACATTACATTACATTACATTGCATGGCATTTAGCAGACGCTTTTATCCAGAGCGACGTACAACAAAGTGCAAATTAAACACAAGAGCAAGTGCAAATAGGACCTGAGAGGACAGTATAGTTCCGAGTCCTAGTGTAAACATGCAGAAAATCAGAACCCTTTAAGAGTACAATCAACAACAATCAATTTCGATTTATTTTACACAGTGGTATCTGTTATATATCATTTTCGACTTTTCTCGTCGCCAAATGTTGTGTTGCACTTAGGAAGGGAGAGAACCCGTATAGCGAGATTCAACAACACAACACTTTAATAAGTATAACAGGGACGAAGCACGTCCTTACAGCAGCCATACCCAGCCACAACTCCCGGCAAATCTTTATACCTTTTTAAATCCTGTTTCACTTTCCGTTTTCCTGGTCTTACGTCACAAGCATTAAAGGCACAATTTCTCATTTATCCAGTTAATGTGCGTACGCATGGGTCAGAGTTTCCGTGGAGGACCGCACATTGTCCCGTCAAGTTCGTTTTTTATAAATGCCAAAGTTTGCTTAAAAAGTGGCATACGCATTCTTTGGTGCCTACGCAACGTTTATAAATGAGGCCCCAGAACTGTAGAATCTCTCCCCACCTTCAAGCGCAAGCTGAAGACACACCTCTTCAAGCAGCACCTCTCGCCATCCCTCCCTACCTCCCTGTGAACCTTAATTGTTGTCTCTGACTTGCTTTGTGTATCAGTATTTTTAGTTGGCTAGGTAAGCAGTGTTTGGATAGTTAACTTTCGTCACTTTTGCTCTGTTGTTTGTTTCTTTGTTCAAAAAAAATAAAATAAAATTGGCCCTCGTCCACTTTGTTGTACAGGTAGCAGTTGAAATTGTACTTCCCTCTGGGGTCTTTCAGCAAACTTATCCCTGGTTATGGGTATGCACTTTGTTGTACGTCGCTCTGGATAAGAGCGTCTGCCAAATGCCAATAATGTAATGTAATGTAATGTAAGTGTTGACAAACCTCTCAAGTCTCACCCATTGACCGTGAGACACGCAATTCAACCAGTTCACACACTCACACGCCACACCTGTCTTTTCTCACGGTGAGTCGGCCGAGAAGGGATAAAACCCACTACACGGAAATAAACATAATTTTAAAAGCAGTCTTGTTGGATTTGGAGCCACGTTTGGACACTTGAGGTAGGCGAGGTTACTGTGAGGATCTGCCGCGTTTGTCCCACTCTGCACCTGCACGCCCAGAAAGGCGGTGTGCTCTGATGGGTAGGTGTACTATGAACAACGCTCCAGTAAGTTAGTATGTTTTAAATAGTAAAATATTGTTTCAGTTGAAAACTTCGACATATTTCATGTCATTTTTTTTCTATGAATTGTAGTGTTTGGCTGCAATACAAAGTCCCAATGGGAGGTTTTTAACCTCCCATGTCGAAGAATTTTATGCAAACTTAACGTTAGCTACTAGCTGCTATTAGCCTATGTTTGGGAACATTGCTTAAATATGAATATGAAAGTTTAAATGCAATTCCTTATGTTTTGTTTGTGCAGCCAATGAAAAGATGCCCCTGCGAAAATTATAGAGATAATTGATGTTAATTCGAATTTAAATGTTTACTGACAGGGGTTTACAGTCTACCAGACAATTTTACAAGAAAAACACTAAGTATTTTATTAATTTATTTCATATTTATCATGGTTGATTTATGTTGTAGATTTTTTCGACTCAATA
This sequence comes from Conger conger, assembly GCF_963514075.1. Taxonomy (NCBI): domain Eukaryota; kingdom Metazoa; phylum Chordata; class Actinopteri; order Anguilliformes; family Congridae; genus Conger; species Conger conger. The sequence continues at coordinate 22,747,367 of NC_083764.1, read as the reverse complement.
TTTCAAGGCGGCGCACTAGCACCCTTTATTGATGCATTGCCCCTGCTGAAGTGTAAAGAGTAAACAATGAACAGACAGTATGACTATTTTTTACTGTTTGCATTTGTCTATTTCGAAGATGTCAGGGAAGAAGCACTGACTCGACTCTGGCAACTTTTTTTTTTTTGTAATAATATACTCATAAAGTCCTCTACTACAGTTTATTAGCTGGTTCTAGGGCATCAAAAATTCAATTTACTTGACACTGCACCAATCTACCCCCCTGTTGAAAAAGGCCCCCTGCCTAAACCTTGCGGGGGGCTCCTGTCGAGATCTAACAGGTGCATAAGGCAATTTAATGTAGGACAGGTACGCCCGCCTCTTCATTGTCTCCCTCTCTTGTGTGTGTGATCCTCTAAAGGATTTAAATCGGCATGCTAATTGAATTCACGTAAGTGTACATTTTTAATTATACTCTCTTTTAATCTGGAGAACTGAGACCATTCTGGCTTGTAGATTGGCCCTTGGGCTACTGACTCTGCCCCCATTATATCAGAGTAGCTTTTGGTGCTGTGCTGTTGAAATTGTGTATTTCTTTGTGAACAGGGTGTTGTGACAACGGGTTGTGCTGTGCATCGCAGGGTTTTAGGACTATTATTGTGTTGTGTTCTACTCTGAACTGTTTTGGCATGACTCAACCCCTAAGGGCCTAGCCTAGCCACATGGTTGAAGTATGTACTGGGGCCCATCTGGGGCATCAAGGCATGTATTTATTTCTGATTTGTTGTATTTTTCTCTTTTGTGTATTTATTCATTTACTTATTCGGTGGGGAAGACTACCTGTAACACCAGGGGCCAGCAGCTTTGTCAATGAGCTGGAGTATTATCGCAAAACCAAACAAACTACTATTTAAGGATAAATAAAACATTTTTAAAATTTTTTATATTAACAGCTGTTGCTTCTCATGCTGTACCTAGCTGGATTCCCCTACCCATTATAACCAGGGGTGGTGTAGTCACTCTTAGCCTTGTTATGATTTACTTCCTTACCATCTGGTCACATATGCATTGGTTAATGGCATTCCTTAGGATTCTAGCTAGATTTTCTGATAACATAATATAGATGTAGTCACAAAATCATAGCTCCTGATTTCTTGCATAAAAATATCTATAACACATTTTTCTGAATGATTAAAGTAGCTGGCTGGGGAAAGGCTTTGCCAGAACCTCAGGTCTGGTGTGGTATTGATATATCAATAAATGAGAGAAAATAAATAACCATTATATATTTTAAGAACTCTGTGTGACTCATGTGACATAATGTAAACTTTATCATGGGCCTGTAATATAAGATGAGAGTCAATACGAAACTAGGGGCCTGTTACAAGGACACATCCTGGAATAAATGCAGTTTCCTATGGAGAATCGCCAATGGAATTTAGTCTAGTACTAGCCTTAATCTACATCTGCAATGCCAATGTCTATTCCACACAAGCTAAAGTACACACGGTTCATGAAAAGCACCGCATCCCCAGTCCCAGTTCGGTTATGTCACGTTTCATGCTTGTCACGTCATGTTTTATGTTTAGTTATTGTCTTAGTTACGTTATTGTGACATCACGTATTATGTTAGTCTAGTCTCGCCATGTTTTTATGTTTTATTTCTTGTTATATTTCATTGTCATTTCATGTTACGTTTCATACTTAGTTGTTACGAGTTAATTGTTAGTCTTGTCATGTCACGTTATGTTGTTCATTCATGCCACAGTTTGCAAACTTGTTATGTCATGTTGTTATGTTGTTTCATGTTATGTTGTTCCATTCATTGTTCAGCAAAAACGTTTTTGTGTCTTTCTGCAAACCTTGCATTCATGCTTTCTCTCTCTCCCTTTCTGTCACTCACGCTTCCCTAATTGTTTCAATTTCCCTTGTCTTTTTACTAATCTACTAACTTTAGATCAGGATTGGGTAATACTAACATTCTAACCATGTGTTCGTGTTACCATACGTTTCTTGTTTCTTTCTTGTTTCTCGTTATTCACCAATTTACTAACGCAAGGGCAGGATAGGTTTATTACTAACAATTACTAATTATCTTGTTAACTTGTCAATCCTCCACACCTGATTTCCATTCGCATGCTGCTCTCAAGCTAATTGTCTGCACCTGTCTACACCTGCATATAAGCTCAGTTTCATGTCATGTCTTTGCAAAATTGTTGCCTCCTGTTCGTCAGTGCATGGTTGAGTGGTTTTGGCAAGCCATTGTTTACCTGTTAAGATCAACGCCTGTTTATTAATCAAAGATTATTGACTTCTGTTTTGTTGACCAACTTTGCCTGCTATCTTTGTGCTTCTGCCCCGCCAAGTGGACTTCGGTCTTGACTCTTGCACTCCTCGGTCTTGACTCTGACCCTGAGCCTGCCTGCCTTCCGTCTGCACTACCGACCCGCTGACAGCTTTCGTGGTTACTGGACTTTTCGCATGGTTTACCAATTTCGAGACCGCCTTCTCCCTCGGTACTGTACTTTAGTTTTGGCTGGATTTCAGGTGTATGAACTTTGCTTGTTTTTCAACTACGCTCACTGAACATTCCCTGAATAAAGCCCTGACGGGTCTGTCTGTAGCTGGGGTAGGACTGCAGTGTCTGTCTGTAGCAGGTGCAGGACCGCAGTGTCAGTCTGTATTGCAAGCAAAGGATATGCTACCAAATATAAGTGTTATTTTACTTGCATTTACTGAAACTCTCTGTACCAATACTGTTGCTCACCTAAAAATTGAGTGGTCTGATACTAAAGGTGCTATGTTCCAAGTAGTTTAAGTCTAGGTGTAAATACCACTGCTGTAGCCTATCCACTTATGATGCGCTGTGTGTTCAAAGATGCTCTTCTGCATACCACTGTTGTAATGTGTGGTTATTTGCACTGCTGTCACCTTCCACAGTTTGGCAACTAGAAGACTAAGAATAGAACACTAAGAATAGTAAAATAATGAAATGCAAGTGTGGTCATTACATACAGCAGACACATAGCATATGTTGGTAATTATTATAGCTAGGTGGGGAGGGAAAGGTGGAGCCTGAAAAGGTGAGTCTTCAGTCTGCGCATAAACGTGGTCAAAAACTCTGCTGTTCTGGTCATTCCACCACTGTGGGACTGTTTGGTTGTATTAGCTCATATCACCAAACCAAAAATAATAATATTCATATTCATATTCATAATATTAACCAAGTGCAAAGAAAAGCTTTTTTCCCCCCCTCAACCTGATCACTATGGGGCTCTGTAATGTACACATTCATTTACACATGGGTATGTGTCTCTTCCAGAGATGATGGCTGATTGGTCAGTGTGCCCGTGTTTGATTCTCCTGATCCTCCACCAGACCTTTATCTCGAGATCAGGTACAGAATATTCTCACTTGCAATATAACACATTTTACATCATACATCAGTAACATCTCATGGAATTAACTGCATTACAACTGGACCAGCTATGCAAGTGTGAACTACAGTAACTACAAACTGAAATAAGGATTAGCTGTTCTAGTTATGCCGTTCTGTGTTCTAGAGGATTAAACCTGAGGTTTAAATTCCAGCTATAAGCACACTGTAGATGACCCTTTCATTTCTGCTTGCTTCATTTACACAATGACATACTTAGAATTGCATATCCCCCAGCACTTCCCACAAGACACCTCCGTGAACATGGCTGTAAGCTTTCTGGATTTGGAGAAGGTTACCTGAGGTATAGTGCCGCGACAAAAAACTACAAAACAAAATATTTGATTCCCTCTATTAATGCATATTTCAGATCTTTATACAAAATGTAGTATTAAGCAATCACCCGGAGTTGAGTGCTGCAGGACTGCAGTGTCTGTCTGTAGCTGGGGTAGGACTGCAGTGTCTGTCTATAGCTGGGGTAGGACTGCAGTGTCTGTCTGTAGCTGGTGCAGGACTGCAGTGTCTGTCTGTAGCTGGTGCAGGACTGCAGTGTCTGTCTGTAGCTGGGGTAGGGCTGCAGTGTCTGTCTGTAGCTGGTGTAGGACTGCAGTGTCGGTCTGTAGCTGGGGTAGGACTGCAGTGTCAGTCTGTAGCTGGGGTAGGACTGCAGTGTCTGTCTGTAGCTGGTGCAGGACTGCAGTGTCTGTCTGTAGCTGGTGTAGGACTGCAGTGTCTGTCTGTAGCTGGGGTAGGACTGCAGTGTCAGTCTCTAGCTGGAGTAGGACTGCCGTGTCGGTCTGTAGCTGGGGTAGGACTGCAGTGTCTGTCTGTAGCTGGTAGCTCGTCCAGCAGTAGTCTTAGTGTGTGCTCTTTCTCTCTGCAGAGATGTTCCAGGTTCTGGGTCCAGCTGGTCCTGTCATTGCTGTAGTTGGTGAAGATGTTGTCCTGCCCGCTCACCTCAAACCCAACATAAGTGCAGAGGACATGCGCATAGAGTGGTTCAGGCCGCAGAACAGGGACCCACTGGTGCATCTCTGCCTTCACAGGGAGAGCAGGAATGAGCCCCAGAACCCATCGTACGGCGGAAGGACCGCACTCTTCCCTGAGGAACTGAAGAAGGGCAATACCTCTCTGAGGCTGGGGAGGGTCCAGGTCTCTGATGAGGGGCAGTATTCATGTTACATTCAGTCCATGTCTGGCTCTCAGATGACTTGCCGTGTCACGGTTTCACTGGAAGTAAGAGGTCGGTGTCATTTTTATTTCAGGACATTTTACAAAAGGATAAATGTATAATATTGTATCTAGACATGGCAAAAATAGTAGTGCAGAGACTATTAGATGATATTAGCTGTTACTAACATTACATTTCTGTAGCTGTAGGAACTGTGCCAGTGATTCTCACAGATACAGACAGAAAAGGGGAGGTTGGCCTGCTGTGTGAATCTAAAGGCTGGTATCCTCAGCCTGACCTCATCTGGGAGGACAGTGGGGGTCACAATCTCACCGCTGAGAAACCAGAGGTAGTCAGGCACAGCCTGAACCTCATTGCCATCAGAACACATGTAATCATAAAGAGAGAAGGCACCAGCAGGTTCTTCTGTCGAGTTCTGCAGCAGAAGCTCCATGAGGAAAAGACGACAGAGTTTTACCTCCATGGTGAGTAAGACTTTACAGAATCAACCAGAGCATATACATTCCTGAGATGATCAGTGCCTGGAACTGTGTGGATGTGCCACCAATTTCTCCAATTCCTCTGAAGAAGCTCAAGCTATTAGTGTGGCATTACCCGGAGTCATGTGGGCTAGACATCTTAATTTATTTTAATTCACCACTGTGCATAGACTGAATTTCTCACTGACTCTCGCACACATTTGTTTATGCATCCATTGTGTTAATTTATTTTCATTATCTTTACAATTTCCTGCGCTATATACCTGGGATGTGCCAAACCTCCATATTTCTGTGGTGTGTGCATTTGGAGTGAATGAATGAGAGTGAATGAGTGAAAGAGAACTAATTATTTAATACATTTTATTGCATGTTTCAGATGAGATGTCTGACAGTCCATGGAAAGTGGCTTTTGCTGTCATTACTGTAGTTTCTTTCTTGGAATTAGCTATGTTCGTGTTCATCTGTTATTTTAAGAAAAGGTAATCTTTAACATAAATAATATGAAGGTAAATAAAACTATTCATGTCATTCTGAGAAGTAGGTCAGAAAAGGAACTTGAGAATATTCATTCATTATCCTAACCCGCTTATCCTAAACAGGGTTGCAGGGGGCTGGAGCCTGGAGCACCTTTGGGGTGTTATGTATTGCTGATTTAAATTTTTTACTTTGAATTTCGGTGTGATTTTGAATCCAGCCATCAGTTCATGATTTTGGTTTCCTTTGACCGTTGTTAGGTCATTTTGTTCTCAACAAATTATACAATGTAAATCAGTAAAGATTTTCAACTGGAATAAATCATTCATCAAGATCTGATGTGTCCCTTAAGTGTTCCCTTAATTTCTTTGAGCAGTGTATAAACTAGGTATGTAATGGGCTGATTTAAGCTTTAAAATGCACATTCGGATCAATTGTATTTTCTACGACAGATAATTTAACGACGGGACGCTCTTTTGTCCTCCTAAAATACATTTCTAGAGTGCTGTTTGTGCATGCCAGCCAAAGTACATTTTGTGCATGCCAGCCCAAGTACATTTAGTGCTCTGTACATTTTCCACAAGTTTAACATTCCTTTACCATCTCCTCATTTCACAAGTAAAGAAAATGCAATCTGTTTTGCATTTTCCTCTGGCATCAAGTCGGTAATAAAACATTTCAGAAACACAAGTCTGAATGTTCCATCTGCATGAGTGAGCATTCATCTGTCAACATAATGATATAATGGATGAATACTGAAGACAATGTTTTCAACTATTCTAAAGTTAAAATCTCGGAGCTAATCAAGGACTTGTGTTATGGGTCATTCCTATTCATCACTACTGCATAGTACTACTACTACCAGTTCCTCAGAAATAGGGTTCAGACGGGGAAGTTCAGAAACCTATAGTGATTTGGAGGTGCATTGGGATGCACTTATCAACACCGCAAGGGAGATCCAAACCCATACCCTGGACTGGATGCTTAAAAAGAGCCTGTTTCTGATTGAGTTGGTGCAAGTAGTTCATGTCTGAAAGTTTGAATAGGCTCAAAGTCATCAAGAGGAGGCTTGCTTGTGGCCAGCCATAGGCACAAGTCTTTACCTTCAGAGTAATTTTGTCAGGCTTTTGAAGTTACAAACTGATTATGTGACAGAACTCAACCTTGGATCCATGGGAATGAATCAGTGAATAGGGCATCCTCACCCAAGATCAGCAAATAAAATAATATCAGTATAATTGATATCTACTTTATCATCAATACTACCAAACCATTATATCTTTTTGCTAAGATGCCACTGTCAAATTCCTTGTTGCTGAGGTGAAAGTATGGTACTCAGCACACTTCACAACAACACTGGATTATATTAAACTACATGACATTCATTTGGCAGACACTCTTTGCAAAGTGCATCTGCATTAGTGCATTCGCATAATTTTGAATTACAAGAACAGCAGTAGTTACAGTTGTGTTCAAGAAAATAGCAGTACAACATCAGTAACCTGATGAACCACTGTTATTAGTAGTAGCGATATTTACTTATAGATGTAGTAGTGTAATGGAAAAACAACAGACCCAACTGTCATGACATGCACGCTGCTTCTGAGTAATTGTCTTGCATTGAAAGGGGTGTGTTCAAAATAATAGCAGTTTGGAGTTTAATTAGAGAATTAATTCATTCTGTGAAAATACAGGTGTCACTAATTGTCCTTTATTAAGGAAGAAGGGAAGCAAATGTTTCACACATTGTTATAAAATATATTTTCTTCTGAATTGCTAAGTAAAATGGGCTGTTCCAAACATTGTTTGGAGGAACAATGTCACTTGATAAAAAAGTTGATCGGAGAGGGGAAAACGTATAAAGAAGTGCAGCAAATTATAGGATGCTCAGCTAAAATGATCTCAAATGCTTTAAAATGGCAACAAAAACCCGAAACAAGCGGAAGAAAATGAGCAACTAGAACAGGGGTCGGCAACCCTGGTCCTGGAGAGCCACAGGGTGTGCTGGCTTTCATCTCCACCTTAAAATAAGCAACCGATTCAGACCCAAGAAACGAGGTGAGGTGAGTTAACTGTGTAATCAACGGCTGTCATTGATCAATTAATGCCAAGTAACAACGAAAGCCAGCACACTCTGCGGCTCTCCAGGACCAGGGTTGCCAACCCCTGAACTAGAAGAATGGTCAGAATGACAAAGATTCAGCCATTCATCAGCTCCAGAAAGATCAAAGAAGATCTACAATTACCTATGAGTGTTGTTACAGTCAAAAGATGTTTGATCAAAGCTAAGCTATCAACAAGAAGCCCCCATGAAGCACCATTTTTGAAAAAAGGGCATGTGCAGAATCAGTTAAAATTTGCCAAGGAACACATCGATTGGCCCAAAGAGAAATGGCATAACATTCTGTGGACTGTTGAGAGTAAAATTGTTCTTTTCAGGTCTAGTGGTCATCGACAGTACATCAGACGACCATTGGGTACTGAATTCAAGCCACAGTACACTGTGAAGACAGTGAAGCATGGTGGCGCAAAATCATGGTATGGGGATGTTTTTCATTCTACGATGTTGGGTTCATATACCAGGGATCATGGATCAGTTTGAATACATCAAAATACTTGAAGAGATTATGTTGCCGTGTGCCAAAGAGGAAATGCCCCTGAAATGGGTGTTGACAAGGATTGAGGTAATGGAGTGGCCAGCTCAATCCCCCGACCTCAACCCCACTGAAAACTTGTGGGGTGACATTAAAAATGCAGTTTCTGAAGCAAAACCTAAAAATTCACAGGAACTGTGCAATGTAGTTCATTCATCCTTGGCTGAAATACCTGTTTCTAGGTGCCAGAAGTTGGTTGACTTGATGCAACGCAGGTGCGCAGCAGTTATCAAAAACAATGGTTATGCAACTAAATATTAGTTCAGTAATTTAAAGTCAAGATAAATCTTGAAAAATGTGTTCAGCAGTGGAGGCTCCTCCATAGAGGTGGAGGAGGCCTGGCCTCCCCAATAATTTGAGAGAAGAGAGAGATTTAAAAAAAACAATAAATATATTTATTTTATTTATTTATTTTAACAAAAAACATATTTTTTATTTTTTATATTCATATTATTTTAGTTTTGTTCATAAATCTAAATTTTCCCATGGCTAAAACCCAATATTGCAATTGTAAAGCAACAGGCCAGATTTCCCTATCAGTTTGTATTAAGGGAGGCCAGGCCAGGCCAGGCCTCCCCTAGGAAATGAGATTCTCATAGAAGTCAATGTAATGCATTTTTTTTCATGCCAATATGTGATTGGCCAGATCACTGAAAATGGGTGGGCAACGGAGGCCTGGCCTCACCATGCATTGTGTCCAGGGCTGAAAGATTGACATTTTGTTCGTCCAATCACATGCTACTGGTTCATTTGGAATCAACTATCCTTTCCTTTCCTATTCAACACAGAAGCCATTTTGAGAATTCGCTAGTCACTTCAGTCAAACAAACACTCGCCATAGTGGCTACGAGTGTCCTATCAACTTGTGCTTTTCAGGAAATTTAGAGAACACCCCTGGCTATCATCCCTGGAGCTCATTTGGCCAAACACTTTTGCTTAAAACTACCTCGGAAGTCGGCGAGATTCTAGCGCAATTTGAGATCTTGGGCTGGAGATATGCAGATTCCAGATACTAGGGAGTGATAATGACATTCAATAGGTCATGTTAGACACCATTTGGGATTTATTGAACAGTTTTATTTTTAATGTAGTCCATTTCGTTTCATTACAAGTCAATTTAATAATCTTCCATATCAAATTACCGAATTGTTGCTCTGTGAGGAAATTCACTCTAAATACGAATAGAGTGCTGCCCTCTAGTGGATAACGTTAACGTTAGATAAAGCCAACTGGAACCATATTTTTACATATTTTATATTAAATATATTGAATAAAACTACATATGATAAAGAAAGTGTTATCTTATCTTTTTTATATGCTAAACTTGATTAAATTGGTGATTACATGTTGAAGCTGTAGAAGAATGAAAAATGTAAGCTAAACAAAATTGTTTTTAACTACATAATTAAAATTCCTGCCTTTTACACATGTTCACTTGGCATTTATATTACATCCAAATGTCATTTCTCAGCTTAATTATCAGGCAGGCTCATAGACTTACAGCAATGTCATTTCTTCAGGAAGGCACAAGGCTAAGCTCTGCACAATGAATTTCATCAGCCAGAACTTTCTGACTGTAGCTTACACTCCAAATAGTATGCCTTTGGCCAGCACAAAGACAGATAAGAGAACAGGGAACATTCCATCGCGAGTGAAGTGAGCAAGCGGAAAAAAATGGCCTCCTCAATTCTGGAAGTCACCAGCCTCCACTGGTGTTCAGTCTATACAGTTTGAAGAGAGTTTGAAGAGAAAAATGTCGACACTCCCATTTTTTTTAAAAGATTATTATACCTTTTCTTTGCTTCCTGTAAAAGAATAAAGCAGACTTGATAGAATTTGCTAATGCTTTGATTTGGAATTGAATGTGTAATGTTTCCACTACATTTGAAATATTGAACTAAAAGCTATGAATTTTTTTTTAACACTTTATTCACTTTTTTTAACGCACTGCTATTTATTTGAACACAACTTTATGGGAAAAAACTGTTAATAAAGTAACATCCTTATCACTAGCTCTGTTAGCAAAAGAAGATGCTAGCAGTATGCTGTCCTCACAGCAAGATCAAGCTTGCCCCTTCCACATATACCAGTAAACTGGTTTCAAATGCAGGTACATTCTTAAAGAGTGATTTTGAGATAAACTGACAATTTTCCTTTCTCTACTGTAAAAAACAATACTGATGGTGCAACAGAGGGTTGCTTATAGCTGATCCAAAATAATTACTTTGCGATAACAAATGAGCTAATTAGCACTCAAAGGTACACAGCCAGCCAATAAATGTAATCTAGTCAAATAGGGGAGATGTGCTATAATCTTAATATAGTTTGGTGAACATCCATTCAGATCCAATGTGTCATGCATTCAGATAATGTAAATCTAGCTAAAATCTGCACTTAATAAGGTTGCCAAAACAGCTAAATAGAGAGCTGACTGCTAATTGACCTATAAGGAAGCTAGGTAGCATTAACACAATAGCAGCTATATTGACTTGCCCATTATAGTTTTCCTTAAGCATCCACACATCATTTAGTCCCCCACATAATTACATTTCTATAAAAAGTGCATTGCAGTAAGTTCTACTAAGTAAGATTATTTTTCTTATCGTAGTAGTGATTGGTGCAATGTGAGTTCAATGAGAATCTGGCTAAGCAAGGGTTGAAGAGTTCTTTCACTATCACCACCAGTCCTTTTTGATTGACATATCTAGATTGACAACGTAAATTACCAATACCAATCATAACCAACATTCTTGTGATCAAAGTAAAGCCAGATTACATTGTATTCAGAATTTGGGCATCTTTTAGGATAGCAAAATAAATTGTAGCCTGAATATTATTGGGGAAAGAAAACATTTGTAACCTGTGATCAACAACACCCTGACCACATTCACAAATCTCATTGTGTTTTAGCTTTGTCATTATGCAACATTCATGCAAAAAAAATGTGTAACTTGAAATCAGCATCCCAACATTGTAAAAATGTTGCAAATTCTTGAGAAAACCATTTTGTATCCTGCCATCAACAATATCCTAGCAAATGTTGCAGTCAAAACGTTCCATCTTTAACATGTGACATTATTAGGACATTCTAGGGAAAACTATTTTGTGACCTCACATCAACAACATCCTGACATCATTCTAAAATTTAGTTCTAAAAACGTTGACAGGGTGGTTTGAGTATCTCAGAAACTTCTGATCTCCTGGGTTTTTGCACTCACCAGTCTCTGCCAAAATTGTGCAAAAACACACACACTCTTTCCGACTAAAGTGCTGGTTTCCGCATAGTAAGCCATATTTCACGCCAACAAAGCTAAATCCACTTGGTGATGGTGGAAGGAATTGTACCTTCATTCCAGCAGCTCCACTAAGGTTGCAAAAAAAAAAGTCAAACAAAGAGAAAGTGACTACAAACAGAGACGACCAAATCTAAATGTTTTGTAAAAGGGTGTAGATATGCAGGGCTCTGAATTGATCAAATATTTCACAAGGTGAACTTGCAAGAGTTGAAGATTTAGGGGGGGAGAGATGAAAGCAGGGTGGCAGATGCAGAGTCAGTGGGAGTTTGGAGAAGGATTCGAGAGGGGGGAGAGAAGTGGTGACAGTGGGAGCAAAGGAAGAGGCTGAGAGGATGGGGAGAAAGGGGGGGGGGAGAAGGAGCTGGAGTGGCTCTCCATGATGACAACCATGTGACAAACAAGTGTCAGCCTCAAGGCAGAGTAGCACAAAAGAAGTACACACATATCCGGTGAGACTTAAGCCAACCACTATGATTGGAAGGGATTCTATAATTGTGAGAAGGTCTCAGGATTTAAAGTGAACGGTTACAGCTCCACCATCATCATTGATCTTCCTCCTGCCTACACAAAGGACTGCATACCAGTAAACCACACCCATATTCCAACTTGAAACAGCCAAGTCCTGGATTCATCTCACCACGATGGCAGATAAAATTCCACCACTGCTAGATTGTGAGGTTGGTCTTCTCGTAGGCTATGACTGTTCAAAGGCACTAGCCCCTTGGCAAGTCATTTTTGGAGGAGATGATGAACACTATGCAGTTCACACAGACCTAGGATGGAGTATTGTGAGTCATTCATCACCTTGTTTTAGCTCAAATGTTACCAATTTGCATCTAAAAAAAACCATCTGAAGGATGAAAGGGAATAAAGTGCACTGTGAAGTCCATGAATGAGGTCATTGAAAAAAAGGGTGAAGCACTATGTTAAGCCCAGGATGAGGGACATTGGTATATTCCTCATCATGGAGTATACCATGCCAAGAAGCCCGAGAAGCTTTGTGTCATTTTTGATTGCTCCACCAAATACAAAAGATGACTTACCTTTGGAGAGAGCTTTAGGGATCAACTGGCATATTGACTCTGACTGTTTCCGGTTCTGTCTTAATCTCAAGGACCAGCCAACAACCCGCCGCGACATACTATCCAAATAAATGGTTTGCAAATTGAGTTTGCAATCAATTTGTGTTGCAGACCATGTCCGAGCAATTAAACATTACATTAAAAAATGTCCATGCTTGTCGACACTCCCCCATATCGGCTGCAGAGATGTACCTGGCAGCATACATGTGGGTTTTCCTAAATGGTTCACATACAAGGACTGGATTTTTAGATGCCAACTTTCTGAGGAGTCAAAGTGCATGACATCTTATTCACTGAAGTGGCAGGTGTATGGGAATAAGACAGACACGGGTGGTATAATTATTTGTTTCTGTCCTCATTTCAGCACACATTCCTGTATTTCTTTTTTAGACAAATACAATCCCACATGGTAGATATGTAAATATTTCTTCAGAACATGTTTGAGAAGCCTCACTGATATTCAGTATAAGGCCAACAATATGCAACCTCTTAATGCTGATCAGAAGGTAAATATAAATGTTTTTTCCTGGGCTGTAATGGAGTTCAACATCACATAAGCAACAAAAGACTTGTTATGAAGGAAAATATTGCATGAAGCATGACAATGTTGAGTGGTGACATTCCTCATCAGCAAGCAGCCGACGGCTCAGGTGAAAAAAATGTCCCTCACTCTAAGATATGACTGGCATTTCAACCCTTTTGAAATAGAAGAGCTGGAAATTGGTACTATAACTATAAAGTCTGAAAAGAGATGTTTGCCAATCACGCAAGGTCTGCATAACAAGGTGCGCCCCTCTGAGTCTGAGAAGATCCGCCAAAAGCAGGAAATCTACAGCAGAGAATCATTAAGTCGGTATGGAAATCACACTATTCACTTACCCCAGCTTTTCCTTCAGAACGTGGGCGGTATTATCTAATTGTGTGGACAAGGCTACTACTGTTTTTACCCCACCCCTTTCACTTCTGTGAAGAGAGCTGCACACCATACCTGGAAGCCCCAGTTCATTACACCTGCCTGCACTCTCACTGCCAGGGAACATTTAGAACTAGGCAAGCCATTGCAAACTTAGGCGACATTGTGTGAATTGCAGAGTATCAGACACTGAGAGAGGATATCTCCACACACTGCATTTAGAACCTTCAAGGGAGAAGGTCAAACGCTTTACTGCAGAAACACTGAGGTGAGTCAATGGCCATTTCCTTGTTTTTGATTCAGTACAGCACTGCACAGATCACACAGACCTTTTAAGAATGTATTTTGGGCTAATGTAATAACTTTAGCCAATGTGAGGAATGGATAGACCGACAAATGCACCCTTTATGGGGCAGCCTGTGGCATGAGGTTCAAGGTAGTGGCTAAGGTTCAAGCCCTGATGTAGCCACAATAAGTGGCTAAGGTACTCACACTCACACTGGAAGAATATTAATGGATATCAAGATGTATCTATCAATATGCAAATTTAGTTATTTAAACAATTACACTCAGCTTAGATAGTTTTTATTGTAACGCACTAGATTTTTTGCATATGCTGTAAATACAACATTGTCGCTATAAATTGAATTGCATTGTGCAGACTTTGTAGTGACAAAGTGATATGTTTGTCTTTCTCGATGGTCACCATGTCAGATTAGGCAATCATAGTGTCATAAATTCTTGCCATGTCTTGGCCTTGGAGAGTGGCAAAACTAGAAGTATGACCCCAACCAATCATATGCTGCCATCATCATGTCATCTGCTGTCATCAAGATTTTGCACTAGTTCATAGGTCGTCTGGGTGGAGTGCCAAGAAATTGTCAATCATGGCTACAGAAGCGCTATGTGTGATGCTAGTGATCTTGTGTGCCAAAAATAAAATAAAGAAAAAAAGATTGTGGTCCCATTCCTGGGTGTCACAAAGAGGACAGTATGGGCTGTCTAATTTTGAGAACGTATTTTTAATGAATGTGTTAACATATCAAGAACATTACATAAATGTAGCTAGCTACCAGGTTTGCTGTATGTAAGCAGAAGGCCTCGTGAATGAAAAAAAGAGTTGGTTTTGGGAATTGTATACTCGTTATGGTACGTTAAATGAAGATACAAAGATATGTTTTAATATCAGGTGGTTTTACAATCACTATAACTAAAATCTGTCATCCTATTGAACACGTCGTAGATCGTTGTCAGGAGTGTCAAACTAGGCAGGAAAATACAAAAAATTCTGACACACTAGACTTTTCGTCAGAGTGTCATGGGGCATCCCAGATGCCACATTGCTGATCTTCAATTATGTCATGCTACAAGTGGTAAAGAAAGTTTGTCATTCCCAATGTTCCTATTTGAGCCCAACACTGGAAATTTGTCAGCGGCGCTATCTGGAATCCCACTGGAGGGTGACACCAATAGTCTATATGTTTTGCCTGTCCTTGCAGAGAGCCAGAAGGATGAGTCACAAGCCTCAAAGAAAGTGGTGATGTGGCCATGCACCAAATCGTCTAATAAAGCAGTACATGTAATGTAAAGAGAGCTCAGCTATTGTAATAAAGTCTAATGCTGCATTCACGTCATATTGGAATGACCAAATTACCACCTTCCGACTGGGAAAAACAGTTCACGTCAACTTCTGACATTAAACGCGAGGCAAAAAACAAAGCTTGTAAACTAATGAAGCGCATCAGCCACATGCCATGCCAATCTTATACCATGATCTCACCGTTGATCTCACCGTTATTGTTCATTGTTAATGGGCTAGCTTTAACCTGATTGAGTTGGGGGATTGGGATTCTCTTTCTCTAATACACAATCCTTCACACAATCCACATTTGATATGCAAATCAGCTTTGTGCCTTTGGAACCCTGTAATCTCACAAAAGCCACTGTCCTCTAGCAGAGCTGATCTAGAGGCCATATCTGACTGCATACATGAGGTGTTTTATATGCTGCCATGAAACCAATTGGCTTGCATTTTGCAGTCATCTCACCTCTCTGATTGGCTGATATAAATGCCTAGCAACCACCTAGCAATTGATTAGTAATCCCCAAGCAAGATATATAGACTCATATAGTATATTGGCTACATAGATTTTCATTAAACATAGATGCTCATCCATCCATCCATCCATCCATCCATTATCTGAACCCGCTTATCCTGAACAGGGTCGCAGGGGGGCTGGAGCCTATCCCAGCATACATTGGGCGAAAGGCAGGAATACACCCTGGACAGGTCGCCAGTCCATCACAGGGCACACACACCATTCACTCACACACTCATACCTACGGGAAATTTAGACTCTCCAATCAGCCTAACATGCATGTCTTTGGACTGTTGGAGGAAACTGGAGTACCCGGAGGAAACCCACGCAGACACAGGGAGAACATGCAAACTCCGCACAGAGAGGCCCCAGCCGACGGGGATTCGAACCCAGGACCTCCTTGCTGTGAGGCGGCAGTGCTACCCACTGCACCATCCGTGCCGCCATAGATGCTCATGTACTTCATATATTTTAATGAAAACAATTGCCTTGCATTATGCAATAAGACCTCATGATGGTGATTGGCTTTTATGAATACCTAGCAACCACCTAGCAATACCTTAGTAACAACATAGCAACACCGTAGCAACCATATCGCAACACATTAGCAACACCCTAGCAATCACCTTACAACATCATAGCAACCACTTAGCAACACATTAGCAACATCCAACGACCACCTCGCAATACCTTAGCAACTACCTAGCAATACACTAGCAACCACCTAGGAACACCTTAGCAACCACCTAGCAACACCTGTTATGAATACCTAGGATGGCCTGTCCATTAGCCATTGGGTCCATTGGGTCCTTGAGCAAGGCCCTTAACCCTGCATTGCTCCAGGGGAGGATTGTTTCCTGCTTAGTCTAATCAACTGTGCGTCGCTCTGGATAAGAGCGTCTGCCAAATGCCATTAATGTCATGTAATGTAAACGAGCTGATAACCCAGGCGAGAGGAGATTTCAGAGAGAGATATCAAACTGACGAAGTGTTAGGCACTTAATTTTAAAAGGGTTCCAGTCCTCTGACTCCCCTGTCTCTTTCCCAGCTTTGTGAATGAAAGGACGTGAAATGTAACACAGAAGCACTGGGCTTAGAAAAGACCCGCCTTATATAGATCACTAACATCTGTTTGTGATTACCAACTCCTTGTACAATCAGCGATACTGGCTGCATGAGGTAAGCATGAATGTGTCAGGCATGCCCTCTTGTAATTCCAAGAGTTAATGCCCAACGAAGCAAGGCAACCATGACAGCAGCTGGCACATCCTACACCCTCTCCCTCCCCCCCCACCTGTTCTGCTGCAGTAAAAAAATGTGTCCTTCTCTTCTTCTACTGAGGGATGCCAGACATACAGATGTTTCAGCTTGGTTAACTGTTTTCTCAGAGTATGAGTCAGCACATTAGTCCCTGTGCACCCCTCTGAACCTCTGGAAGTACTTTTTGAGGAGAATTCAGTGACTTCCTCCCACTGCACTTCTTTGCTATGTCAGAGTCTCTCTGCAGGCCGTGCACTGGTTGTTGTACCTGAAAAAGGAGTAGGCTCTCGGAAGGCATAATGGTTGGTGTGGAGCCAACCACCATAATGGCAACATACAGAAAGAACTGTGAATTAAGGTCATTAGAACATACAGAGCAGGTTGGATAAGCTACATTTTCCAAAGAAACTGTTGCACAACTGTAAGCCAGTCATAAGTAACATTTGGTCTCATGCGCTGGTCAGCTTGCTGACTTCCCCCTCCTGGAGCATACATTGTTAGCCCCCACCGTTGGCACACATGTCTGTGGGGGAGAGCTAGAGAAGGATTCTTAGAGGCACCTTCCTTTCTCACATTCCAGAACAGGAATATTGGAGATGGTATAAAGATGTTTCATGATAATCCCAGGTCAGAATATAGTGATGTTTGGTGTTATTCTGATGGGTTCAGTGCGACTGGTGTAATGGTCTAGTTTTTGTAACAGTCTACCTTTGATATCACAACCATTCAGGAGCCGAGGGGAAACTGGGCAAAAGCTGTCTCTGTAGAAGCCATGTGTTTTAGCCCCCTGCCTGGTGGGCCTGGCTGTAAATTATAGATGGGTGACTCACTTTTAGGGTCAAGAACTAAGGCCTGGATTTCGGAGATAAGGAGAAGAAACCAAACAGTCTGGGATGTCTCCTTTCCTTTCATTCACCCAAATCAGGTTTATCCAAAAGGTATATTACCATGAGAGGCACAAAGACATATTTACAGCATAATGCAGTTATCATGAAAACTCCCAACTACAGCATTCATAGATATGATGGGGCGGCCTGTAGCATAGTGGTCAAGGTCAGGAAGGGCTGCCATTTGTGAGGGGCCTGAGAGCTGGGGTTTCAATGTTGTTTAGACTACCTGTTGGGGAGTTAAGATGTATGAGTGGTCCAAGGCCAGCTGGGTCATGGGAAAAGAATCCTCCCGAACATTGGTGACCTCCCTGTGACCCCATACCTGGTCACTTCCAAGGGGGAAGACTCCGGACAATGCCACATTGCCCTCATTTGGGCACTGCTGTCATTACACCGGTGACTGCTCTCTTAGATTAAATATTCAAAACTGCTATTAAGATAGTAAATAGACCCGGTAACACCTTGAAAACATTGCCCATGTGATCCTTGTATTATTGCATTAAGTCTTATGTAATGGTAACAGGAATTGCATGTAAAATGGATAATCAGGAGGGAGGTTTCATGATAACTGCAACATAATAAAACATAAGGGTAATCTGTTTGGTATGGATGTGATCTGATAAAATCAAGGAATCGGATGAGATACATTTCATACCAAATGGAATTTAATAAACTATAGTTTCAGTATCCCAAGGGAAAACCTACACGTCCTCTCCTGGTAATCATCTCATTTTCCCTACTCAACAACCCCCAACGGTGGTTTGACCACCCCTCCGGGTTGATTTATGGCACTGCCGCCTGGTTCCAAACGTATGATTTGGCATAAAAGCAAGGGAGACAGACCAATCTGGGAAGATCGTATTCGACTTCCCACACAACATGTCTTGTGTATGTATGTATGTATGTATGTATGTATGTATGTATGTGTAGCAGTGGAAGATCGTATTCGACTTCCCACACAGCATATTGTACGTGTATGTAAGTATCAGGAAGATCGTATTCGACTTCCCACACAACATGTCTTGTGTATGCATGTATGTATGTGTAGCAGTGGAAGATCGTATTCGACTTCCCACACAGCATATTGTACGTGTATGTAAGTATCAGGAAGATCGTAGTCGACTTTCCACACGGCATATTCTATACTCTGTGTTTGTGTGTAGTCCAAGCAGGCTAGGTATGATTATTTACTCTATCTCTATTCTTAATTTGTGTATTTTATACTTGATTGTGATATTCTAAAGCTAATAACCTACCTGTCTGCGAATAAACTATTTTGTTTGGAACTTGCGTGATCTCCATGACTCTAATTCATCTTGTACCTTTTCAGCCTAAGTTACAACTGAATACTCAGGGGGAAATGGTGGCCGAAGACCGACCGATCGGCGGGGCGGTACACCTGTGGTAGTTCTAAGCTGTGCGGCCAGCAATTTCTGTCCCTTAAAGGGTCGGGTGACGCACGGCTCTTGTGATTTGGTGCGAAGGGAACCCTTGGGCGTTATGGCGCTGGTTCCTGCCAAATTAGCTCTAAGGAGCCCAGTTAATGCTACGCCAACCTGGGCTCGCAACTATCATGGCAGGTTTGTATGTATTGTGTTGACTGGACCCGCAGCCTCTGAGTTCTCCACCGAACTGAGATTTCAGCAGTAATGCTAATCCCGGGAGCATCTATTGAGTAATGGTGGCGCAGGTACAAGTCGAATGTAATCACTCCCGAGGTCCGCGTAAGTTGCAAACCCAAATTTCTAAATTATATTTTAAATGGAGTCAGATAAACGAGTAAAACTATAGTAACCACTAAGCGTACAATACGGCCCCGTTTGAGAACGGAGAATATTAAGAATTGTACTGATCCGTTTCTGGCCAGCTATAAGCGGGATATGGGGCAGGTCAATCCATATCCGACCCATGGCAACGGACCCAGTATATTCTTAAACATAATTGTGCTCTGTTCTTGTACGGAGGATAATAATTAACCCAACTAATGTTCTCCCAGCAACGCCAGAAGGACAAGCACGCAAAACCCCCTTCGGCCCCCGCTAAATTCCGTCATTGGGTTAGCTGTGGAGTTTTACAGTTGGTGACCCCGACGTGATCAAATTTTCATTCATATCTGATTTGTCCGACGTGATCAAATTTTCATTCATATCAGATTTGTCCGACGTGATGGTAACTTTTCATTCATATAAGATTTGTCTGCCGATGTGATCAAATTTCATGCATGTGTGTGGAATCTGGAGTTTTACAGTTGGTAAGCTCGACTTGAACAGCTTTCATCCATGTGAGATTCGTCTGCTGAGGCTTACAATGGGTGAGCTGTCTGAAGTTTGCTCCTTCTGGTGGTGTTGTTGCATTCCGGCATGATACCCGTTACCGCGGGTGTGTGGTTTTTCTTCCATCTGGTTTTGCTGTCCTTGGTGTGGTGAGTAGCACAATTTCTTTCATATCAGCATATGTTAGGGAGAGTTGTGTTATTTTACTGCATGTACACTGTTTAGGGGATCGAAATATCCTGGACAGGGCTGGGACCGTAGAATCCAGTCATATTTGCAGGTTACTACCTCTCAGGGTATGTAACGTCATTATTGGAGGAGGTAAAGAGAGAGAAATGTTGATGTGCATGTTTTGTAACGGCGCTGTGTTGCTGTGGCTATTAGCTTAAAGAGCAAGTAGGCTCCGGTAGCAACAGGTTTGCAAACAAGCATGTCACAGAGAAGGGATGAGTGGTTTATGAACTGGTAAGTTTTGAAAGTTGCTGTATGTAGGGATGAGAGGTTTATGAGCTGGTAAGCTTTGAAAGTTGTATAATAATACATATATGTGTGCGGTCTGTTAGGATGCGCATATATAATATTAATTTTGGAGTAAGCTTGAGCTCCGTTAAAGGTGGCAAGTTTCTCCATTATAATTGCATAAATTGTTATAAGTTGCAACTGGGTGCTGAATCAGGGCCTAGGTTCTAGGTTCCAGACCTAGAAGCAGAGTCTGGAGAGTGCTGATACTGAACCCAGGGTGTCTGTGTTCCACGGCGGGTATACTTCTCAAGCCCTTTGATTGTAGTGGTTATAACAAGTGTGGGGTTTATAACAAGACTTTAGACTATCGGGTATCCGTCCGTAGGGAGCAGCAGTTTTAAATCTCAGGGATTGAGGCCTGTATCGGTGGTTGCGATATCTCTGTATACTAGGCCCGATGTTACGTCATAGGGCCGCTGGGTACCACAGCAGATATAAGTCTCCACCCCTCTGATGCGCTGCTGCAAGGTTGGGGAATATGCTGCACGTGGTGCCTATGTCTAGACCTCTGAGACTGGTGTGGGGTGTTGCCTCACAGAATTTCTGTCTTTCTGAGCTGCTGGAAACTGAGTCCTCTGGCATGTGCTACCTGTAGTGGCAACAGTTGTATACTTGTAATTAAATACATAGGCTATAGTTTGGAAAGCATTTGTTATAGGCATGTGGATAGTTAAATATGCAAGTGTTCTGTAATAAATGTCAAATAAACTTTCTTAATACATCTGATACATTCTTAATAAAAAGGATGAATTCCCTGATTACATAATTTATCCTATCGGATAAATTAAATAATTCAGGCATAGGCCAAATGTATAGTGCATCTTGGTGCACCATATTAGTTTCCTCTGCTTCACTTCGTGTGCTCTAGCTGCACCACAGTGAATGCAGAGGATTTATATTATTATATATGGTATACTGCATGTCTGTGCATATCATTTAAGAATTGTTAGTTAATAATACTAATATACTTACTTGGATGCCAGTTAGATTAACTGAGGCATGTGTGTATCTAAATCTAATTGTATGTTTGTGTGGTTTCTCCCACTAACACAAAATATATATATTAGAATATTTTCTAGACCTTAGATGAACTAGTTAATGCCATGAAAGGAACCCTTTAAAGTTTTCACTGATTTACAGTGACCTGTGGCATCTGTACCTATACGGTGAGGTGTTTACAACAGGAGAGGTCTTTATAGCCCAGTAACACTGAATTGGCTTATATTTTGGAAGGTGTTCCAAATGAAAAATGTTTAAGCAAATTTCAGAGTAAAAGAGAAGAAGCAATTCCTCCTCTTATTTACATTTCTGGGCATAAAACCTAACAAGGGGGGGTCATTTTCTGGCAAGGACTGATTTATGGGTCATTCTACTCCCCCCACAGTTTCAAACTTCTCAGTTCCTCACTGCCCCCCCTCACAGCTCTCACTGCTCCCTTTGTGCGTCTTGTCTCTCCTTCCCTAAGTGTTTGTCACGTGTGGTGTTTCTTGTTGTAAGAGCAGTGAACCTGCACTCTCAATGGTTTACCTTGAGAGTGTATGAATTGTTTTGTTTTGATGTTGTTTTTGATCAATTCTTTAATTTGATTACAGATTTATGCAGACATTCACCCTGCATAAATGTATATATTTTTATTGTTTTTGATTAATTCTTTAATTTGATTACGGATTTATGCAGACATTCACCCTGCATAAATGTGTATATTTTTATTGTTTTTAATCATTCTTTAATTTGACGTATGGATTTATGCAGATATTCACCCTGCATAAATGTGTATATTTTTATTGTTTTTAATTAATTATTTGATTGGACGTATGGATTTGTGCAGACATTCACCCTACATAAATGTTTATATTTTGAAGCAAATAGCTGCACTATACATCTTGTGTTTGGTATATGTTAGTTTTAACCGTCCCAGCATTCTGTTCTGCATGCGATATACTGCAATATAGTAGTATGCATGGCTACAGGCACAGCTCGATAATTTAGTTCCTGAATTCTTAGGCAGACGTGCCTTCCAAATACTTATAGGATAATTAATTATCCTAAATTTCATCAAGTTTGGTAAACCAGATGATCACTGGTCTCAAACATATCATTAATAGTTTACAAAAAATATATTCACGGCTGTTAGATCTGAAGCGCAGGCGCTCCATTCTATTAGCCGTTCACTTGTCCATCAGACCCATACCATCGAACGTGTCTTAGCCTGCAGAACATATGCCAAGGGTTGGTTTGCTGCTGCCAGCAAGATATTCTGGACTTTTGTCTGCACAAGAACCCTAGTCATGTCATAAGGGAGTTCATTGAAGCCTTAGGCTGGCATAGGTGGATTGTGTCAGAACAAAGATAAATATTCTTTATCCACCTCATTAATGTGTCTATGTATTGTTTGTATGTTTACTATAAATAGTTGTACTGTCTATATTGGATTCTTGGTTTCTTTTTCCTTTGATTCACCTAAAACAGGTCTATCTAAATTCCACTACCATACACTCAACCTGCGTAGGAGTGAAGAATCAGGTATTTAAATTAGATCACCGTATTGGTGCATATCTCTATAAGGGACATGAAGACCATATTGACTACTCTCACTGGTTGTCATGAAACATCTTGTCATTATTATATGTCTAACAATATTTTCCCATTTTGTGCCAAATGTATTGGTGTTCAGTTTTTGTATGGCCACGCTGAGATCGTCCAAGTGTCTCACCCACAGTAGTACGTCATCAGCGAGATGAGCTCCTTCACGCATGAAGGTCTGACCTCTCCAGCGAGTCACTTGAAGTGATTGAGGACTTCGTAATGGGTCAGATCTGCGTTCTGAGGAGAATTCCGCTGGAGGTGGACGTCTCTCTGGTGGAAGGACACTATTTCTGGACAGTGTGCGTGGTCTCTGACTGACCTAATGGACCTGGTGCAACGGGTCGTCCAGGGCTAGCTCCTCTACCAGCTCTGCCCTGGATGCCTACATATGGTGGGACTGGTGGGACTGGGTATTCTGAGGGTCCGTCATCACCAGCCTCATTCCACTCCCTAAAATCTTCTACCCCTGCTGTTTCGGTGCTCAGCCCCCTGCAGGTGCCAACACTGTCGGGATTGAGACCCCAAGCATCCGCAGGGAATTACATGTACAGCCACGGCTTTCACAGTGACCCCTTGGAACTGTGTTGTTTGTCCCTCGGGGCCATGAGGGGGAATCTGTAAGCCAGTCATAAGTAACATTTGGTCTCATGCGCTGGTCAGCTTGCTGACTTCCCCCTCCTGGAGCATACATTGTTAGCCCCCACCGTTGGCACACATGTCTGTGGGGGAGAGCTAGAGAAGGATTCTTAGAGGCACCTTCCTTTCTCACATTCCAGAACAGGAATATTGGAGATGGTATAAAGATGTTTCATGATAATCCCAGGTCAGAATATAGTGATGTTTGGTGTTATTCTGATGGGTTCAGTGCGACTGGTATAATGGTCTAGTTTTTGTAACAGTCTACCTTTGATATCACAACCATTCAGGAGCCGAGGGGAAACTGGGCAAAAGCTGTCTCTGTAGAAGCCATGTGTTTTAGCCCCCTGCCTGGTGGGCCTGGCTGTAAATTATAGATGGGTGACTCACTTTTAGGGTCAAGAACTAAGGCCTGGATTTCGGAGATAAGGAGAAGAAACCAAACAGTCTGGGATGTCTCCTTTCCTTTCATTCACCCAAATCAGGTTTATCCAAAAGGTATATTACCATGAGAGGCACAAAGACATATTTACAGCATAATGCAGTTATCATGAAAACTCCCAACTACAGCATTCATAGATATGATGGGGCGACCTGTAGCATAGTGGTTAAGGTCAGGAAGGGCTGCCATTTGTGAGGGGCCTGAGAGCTGGGGTTTCAATGTTGTTTAGACTACCTGTTGGGGAGTTAAGATGTATGAGTGGTCCAAGGCCAGCTGGGTCATGGGAAAAGAATCCTCCCGAACATTGGTGACCTCCCTGTGACCCCATACCTGGTCACTTCCAAGGGGGAAGACTCCGGACAATGCCACATTGCCCTCATTTGGGCACTGCTGTCATTACACCGGTGACTGCTCTCTTAGATTAAATATTCAAAACTGCTATTAAGATAGTAAATAGACCCGGTAACACCTTGAAAACATTGCCCATGTGATCCTTGTATTATTGCATTAAGTCTTATGTAATGGTAACAGGAATTGCATGTAAAATGGATAATCAGGAGGGAAGTTTCATGATAACTGCAACATAATAAAACATAAGGGTAATCTGTTTGGTATGGATGTGATCTGATAAAATCAAGGAATCGGATGAGATACATTTCATACCAAATGGAATTTAATAAACTATAGTTTCAGTATCCCAAGGGAAAACCTACACGTCCTCTCCTGGTAATCATCTCATTTTCCCTACTCAACAACCCCCAACGGTGGGGGTCTAAATTCCAGATTTGACCACCCCTCCGGGTTGATTTATGGCACTGCCGCCTGGTTCCAAACGTATGATTTGGCATAAAAGCAAGGGAGACAGACCAATCTGGGAAGATCGTATTCGACTTCCCACACAACATGTCTTGTGTATGTATGTATGTGTAGCAGTGGAAGATCGTATTCGACTTCCCACACAGCATATTGTACGTGTATGTAAGTATCAGGAAGATCGTATTCGACTTCCCACACAACATGTCTTGTGTATGCATGTATGTATGTGTAGCAGTGGAAGATCGTATTCGACTTCCCACACAGCATATTGTACGTGTATGTAAGTATCAGGAAGATCGTAGTCGACTTTCCACACGGCATATTCTATACTCTGTGTTTGTGTGTAGTCCAAGCAGGCTAGGTATGATTATTTACTCTATCTCTATTCTTAATTTGTGTATTTTATACTTGATTGTGATATTCTAAAGCTAATAACCTACCTGTCTGCGAATAAACTATTTTGTTTGGAACTTGCGTGATCTCCATGACTCTAATTCATCTTGTACCTTTTCAGCCTAAGTTACAACTGAATACTCAGGGGGAAATGGTGGCCGAAGACCGACCGATCGGCGGGGCGGTACACCTGTGGTAGTTCTAAGCTGTGCGGCCAGCAATTTCTGTCCCTTAAAGGGTCGGGTGACGCACGGCTCTTGTGATTTGGTGCGAAGGGAACCCTTGGGCGTTATGGCGCTGGTTCCTGCCAAATTAGCTCTAAGGAGCCCAGTTAATGCTACGCCAACCTGGGCTCGCAACTATCATGGCAGGTTTGCATGTATTGTGTTGACTGGACCCGCAGCCTCTGAGTTCTCCACCGAACTGAGATTTCAGCAGTAATGCTAATCCCGGGAGCATCTATTGAGTAATGGTGGCGCAGGTACAAGTCGAATGTAATCACTCCCGAGGTCCGCGTAAGTTGCAAACCCAAATTTCTAAATTATATTTTAAATGGAGTCAGATAAACGAGTAAAACTATAGTAACCACTAAGCGTACAATACGGCCCCGTTTGAGAACGGAGAATATTAAGAATTGTACTGATCCGTTTCTGGCCAGCTATAAGCGGGATATGGGGCAGGTCAATCCATATCCGACCCATGGCAACGGACCCAGTATATTCTTAAACATAATTGTGCTCTGTTCTTGTACGGAGGATAATAATTAACCCAACTAATGTTCTCCCAGCAACGCCAGAAGGACAAGCACGCAAAACCCCCTTCGGCCCCCGCTAAATTCCGTCATTGGGTTAGCTGTGGAGTTTTACACAACCATGTGCATCATTTCCAGTACAAATAGGCAAATTAAGGAATTAGAACTATAGTGCTGTACAAGAAATATAAATGCAAATATAATACGAATACAAATTTAACTGCAACAATAGTAGATTTGACCTACAAAGGGCAAAAAATTCAGACAGGTGAACAAATAAATGGCAATGGATTAGGGTACTCCTTGGTTAACTCTTTTCTCATCTGCAGTGTGGTCCTAAGATGACAGCCATGCAGAAGTGGAGGGTCCTGAAGGACCATGTCACCACCCTCCTGGAGGAGGCCCAGGCAGACAGCAACCTGGAGAATGCCGACCCGGAGCTGTGCATCCGACTGCTGCAGGTCCCCACTGTGGAAAACTACTCCGGCCTGAAGCGACGGCTGGAGGGCAGCGACAGCGCCTGGATGGCCCAGTTCCTGGAGCTAGGCGGCCTGGGCCTGCTCTTGGAGGCCCTGGACCGGTTGTCTAGGAGGGGCTGCACTCATGTCTCTGACACCGCCCTGCAGTTGACCTGTGTTGGCTGCATACGTGCGGTCATGAACTCCTCCGCCGGCATCCACTTCATTGTGGACAACAAGGGCGGATATGTCCGCAAGCTGTCTCAAGGTTAGCAGGAAGTGTGGTATATGCCCAGTCGGGTGGGGCTTTAGCCAAATTAACAGCCAATTACAAATAATGTACTGTATAAGGTATTAGGTATTAGATGATTGTAATGATCAGTAGGGTATGATAAAGAATAAAGAAGCCAATTAATGACTATAGAGTGGAGTTGTCCCCCCAGGGGTGGTTGGTGAAGGTTTGGGGAGGGAGGAGGAGAAGGACAGAGAGAAATGTATGTGTGTATTTTTTGTTTTTGTTTGGGTAGAAGATTCATGCACAAACATATCACTGAATTAACAAAGTTGACCTCCAAAGTTGAGAGGTGGTGACGGGTTAAAAAAAGAAGACACTGGTAGCTCTACAAGTCTGTTCATCTGAATGTACAGTATGTTAAAATATACAAATGAAAACTGTTAGAATATATTTGATTATGATGTAGAGAGAAATGTAAGGAAAATAATGACACTGATCCCCAGCTCTGGACACTTCTAACACCGTGGTCAAGAAGCAAGTGTTTGACCTCCTGGCTGCCCTCTGCATGGTCTCTGCAGACGGTCATAGCCTTGCCTCGGATGCCCTGGAGCACTACAAGGTAGGTGTCAAAGAGCTGGGAGTAGCAGCTCCAAAATAAAAAAATAAACGTTTAGAAAAAACAAACAAGTAAATTCATGAAATCCATTTTTGTCACAACTTCATTATTCAAAGAAAAACATCTCTTGTCAAGAAAAGCAGAAATAGAATCAGGAAAACCTTTATTTATGCTTTCCTTGTGAACTTAACCATAGGAGTGTTCATATGACCACTTCAGGGCACCATAACGTTTGGGACACATCAATGTTATGTACATGAAAGTAGTCATGGTTAGTATTTTGTTGTATATCCTTGCATGCCATGACTTCCTAATGTCTGTGACCTATCAGCATCATCAGAGTCTGGATATATTATTTTCATGCTGATAGGTCACAGATATTAGGAAGTCATGGCATGCAAGAATATGCAACAAAATACTAACCATGACTACTTTCATGTACATAACATTGATGTGTCCCAAACGTTATGGTGCCCTGAAGTGGTCATATGAACACTCCTATAGTTAAGTTCACAAGGAAAGTATAAATAAAGGTTTTCCTGATTCTATTTCTGCTTTTCTTGACAAGAGATGTTTTTCTTTGAATAATGAAGTTGTACTTAAAGTGAGTACTTGCATTTACATAACATTGCTGGGTACATTTGATGCTCTGAAATGGGGGAACTATGGATAAACACTGCTGTACTTTCTACATGGTGAAACCAAAATGCATAAAAATGCCCTTTATTAAAATAAGTGTGAACTTTAACCACATGTGATTTTTTAAATTACAATTCTCAAATTGTGGAGTGCAGAGGCAAATAAATAAATGATGGGTATTTGTACATTATGGAGGGCACTGTACATGCTGACTAGATATTAATGGTATAACATGGCAAAATAACTGAAAGCATGTGGAATGGTTTGAATTTATTTCCACTGTGGGCTTTGTTCTTACAGTGCCCTCTAGTGTGTAGCAGATGTAATATCAGAAACAAATCTATAATGAATGTTTGCAGTCCGAAGTATGTAACGATATCGACATGATAAAGTACTTATGTGGGCTTTGTTACTTCATGCTCTGTCCAAAGGAACTTGCAAAATAAAGGGACAGACGCAAAGAATATACCTTCCTTTCTCATTTACATGATCATCCCTGCGTACCTAAGCTGAGATTTGAAAAAGTTCTGTAACAGCTGTGAGTGTGTGTGTGATTGCATGCATGTGACTGTCTTTACAGAGTGTAAAGACCCAGCAGTACCGTTTCAGCGTCATCATGAACAAGCTTCAGGCCACAGACAATGTGTCCTACATGTTCACCCTCCTTAGTGTTGTCAATGCCCTCATCTTTGGCACTGAGGACCTCCGGAAGAGGGACAGACTGCGCAAGGAGTTCATTGGTATGACAACTACCCCCTCTGCATTCCAGATGGTCATTTTAATATAAAAAAATCTGTTATTTTGGTATTAATAAGAAATGTATGTTGAGGTCATATCCTCGTTAACTCAATATTTACAGAACCTTTGTGTCTCCATTTTCAATCTCTTATCTGCAATGTCCACACCGTCGTATATTCTTACATGTGGCCCTTCTTAAGCATTGGATGTATTTATGTTGTGGTAAAATTGCAAATGTTTGTGCCAAGATAAATTCAAATGAGACTCTTTCAGATTTTGTCGTGCAGGGCTACAGTTACTGGATATACTTCCAAAATTAAGGTAAATACTGGGTTTTGCACAAACGTATTGGTTCCTTTTAGGAGTCACTTGATTTGGTTTTGTTGTGCAGGCTAAACTATATTTTACAATGTGGTTAGTTGGCTCTGTTTACTTCCTCAGTATTCATTACACTGACTGAATAAAGAAAATCTTTTAAAATATGTAGTTGGCCTACTGTTCAAAAGGCACATGTAAAAAATCTGTAAAAGCAAAGATGCTTTAAAAAACATTTCAATCAACAGTTTTAAATATCGATCACCTTTAAAACTGCATTAGTTCTCTTAGGTACACTGTCCTGTAGTTTTATAAGAAAATCAGCTGGTAGGTCTCCCCAAACATATTGGAGGACTTGCCACAGTTCTTCTTCAGATTTAGGCTGTTTTGCTTGCTTCAGGCTATCCAGGTAATCCCAGACCCAGACAAAATGCATAAATTAATATAATTTATTCTGACAGTATGCTGCTTAAATTGCATTGCAGACATTAAATACACTTGGCATATAAATAAAAACAAGTTAAATAAGTTGGTGTGTAGATGCCTTTCTTCTCTAGCAACAATAAATACATGTTTTTATTATTCGGCCTCAAGAATGTTGGTTCAAATGACTAATAAAAAATTACTTACGCTGATAATTTAACCAGGTCAATAAAATAAAGACACTGATGTCTGGTGACGTGTAGCCTACTCGTTTAGGTAAAAACTGATTAAATGTTAGTTTACTTCTGCGACCTGTTAGACGGAATATTGACTGTGACCTCTGAAAGGAGACGACTGGTGCGTTTGTGCTTAAGTCACTGTGGTCAAATGACCCAGCTCTGATATGACCCAGCTCTGTCTGCTAGATTTGTTGGCTACTTGTTGCCTGCATTTGGAAATGCAATCAAGAGCTGCCTTTTCGCATCATGTCATTACACTCGTGGGCAGTTCGCGAACGAACAAATCTTTTCGAACTAATCTTTCAAATAAACAAACGGATTTAATTTTCCATTAAAGATTTGTTCGTTAGGCTCTCTCCCCGAGATCTGCCCGCCCCGCTTAGCCAAAGACAGTGATTTTTGTTTTACTTTGGGAGGCTACTAGCTGTGAGATGATGATAACATTACGTTAATTGTGGTTACAAAGCAGAGTAATATTGAAACATGCGTGAACATTCCATTTAGCCGAGCATATATCATAGATATAGGCCCAGCTGGAATGCAAACTGACCAATAGAGACAATGAACCGGACCTATCCGTTGTATAATTAAGCGTTATGGAACGAGAACCCATGGTGTATCGTGGATATTGGCACAGCTAGTGGGGTGGTTGGGCACTTTTGGATTTTGGTCCACTCCTCTTTGCAGATCCTCTCCAAATCCTTGTGGTTCCGAGGCTGTCGCTTGGCAACTCGAAGCTTCAGCTCCCTCCACAGATTTGATGGGATTTAGGTCTGGAGACTGGCTTGGCCACCTTAATATGCGTCTTTTTGAGCCACTCCTTTGTTGCCTTGGCCGTATGTTTTGGCTCATTGTCCTGTTGGAAGACCCATCCACGACCCATTTTCAGTGCTCTCACTGAGGGAAGGAGGTTGTCGCCCAAACATTCCTGGTATATGGCCCCATTCATCCTCCCCTTGATACGGTGAAGTCGTCCTGTCCCCTTAGCTGAGAAACACCCCCAAAGCATAAGGTTTCCACCTCCATGCTTCACAGTGGGGATGGTGTTCTTGGGGTTGTACTCAGCATTTCTCTTCCTCCAAACACGGGTTGATGCCAAATAGCTCTATTTTGGTCTCATCTGACCACATCACCTTCTCCCAAGCCTCCTCTGGATCATCCAGGCAAACTTCAGACGGGCCTGTACATGTGCCTTCTTCAGCAGAGGAACCTTGCGCGCCAGCAGGATTTTAATCCTTCACGGTGTAGCGTGTTACTGATGGTTCTCTTCGTGACTGTGGTCCCAACTGCCTTCAGGTCATTAACAAGCTCCTCCTGTGTAGTACTGGGCTGATCCCTGACCTTTCTCATGATCATTGATATCCCAGGAGGCGAGATCTTGCGTGGAGCCCCAGACCGAGGAAGATTGGCGGTGACTTTGTGTTTCTTCCATTTTCTGGAAGAAAATGGGATCTGTGGGAGCCAGAATTATTGCATTCATATGATGTTGTTATTGTGGATTATTTTGTGATATTCTGTCTCTCAATGTTAAAATGTACCTATGATTCAAATTCTGGTCATCCAATGTGAGGAGGAGAAAATGACTGAGGATGAGGAAGAGCTCCAGAGGGCCTATGGGGGCATTGACATGAGCAGCCACCAGGAGGTGTTCTCTGCCCTCTTCACAAAAGTGAGCAACAAAATCTGATAAGACACTATTGCAAACACTTTTTTTAATCATCTGGTTGGAATGGACTGTTCCTCGAGTCACTACTGTGCCACCTGCACTTCACCCAAGGAGCACTGCAGCTGAATGGCATATGCTCTTCTGATTGGTCACATAAGTACACAGAGAGCCACAATTGGAGGATAGGTTTATCTCTCATTGATGATAACTGGGAGCTTGTGAGCAGACATATGGTATTTGAGCAATGGGTTAATGAGCGCAGATCACATCCCTATCTGTACAGCATACCAGCAGACATGATAACTTTGAAGACCAGGGTTTGCCTGCATTCTACTTCAGGCTCTGTGGTGTGGCAATGCCTTCTGATGGAGGCATTGCTGTTTTTCTATTGACTTAGGCTCACCACGCTTGTGTCATTTGTATTTGTGATTTATAAGCATATTTATCGTGGAAAATAAGAAGAAAAAATGAGCACTTCCAGGGTGGCAAAAAGTAGGAGTTCAGTGACTAAAGAAGGCAGTCTTTTAGGACGGTCTACTCAAATGCTTTATAATTTAAAATTTGGTAGTTACAATGTGGTTTTTTCAATAACCTCTGTGGAGTGCCCTGAGTCTTTTTTCATTATGAAGCATTTTAGTGTGCATCCATGTTTGGTTGATTATGGGAGATTGCATGGTCTTGTTTCAGTCTGATGCAGTCTCCTAGTTGTCCAGGTCCAAACCACATTGCTTTTAACGTGTTCACCTTGACCTTGGCTAATGTGTTCATCTCCCTGTTCCTTTCTTTTCTCCCTCCCTCCATCCCTCTCCCCTTCCCCACATCTCTATCCAACCCTCTGCATACCTTGCTCTCCCTCTTTCCCTCTACTTCACCCTCACTGTCTCCTGCCCCTCTATCTTACCTCCTGCTTGTTTGTCTCCCTTGATACCCTTTGCTCTTCTCCCCTCCCTCCTCCTGCTGTCTCTCTCCCTTTCCTCTCTTCTGTAGGTCAGTAGCTCTCCTTCCTCTCTCCAGCTGCTGTCCATCCTGCAGGCCCTAATGCTGCTGGGTCCAGACCAGGCTGAGATGTGGCAGGCGCTAGAGGTCCTCACCAACCGGGCCACACTGCTGGCCCAAGTAGGTGAGCATTGGAACTGTTGCATGGAGGTGGGGGGTGGCAGAAGGTTTCTTGAGCAAGGGAACTTTGCAGAAGTGTTTTTTTTTTCTGAATGTGTGATGTATAAATGATCAACCTGTTGATCCACCTCTCTCCATTTGCCATACATTGTCTTGTCTGTAGTTGAAGTGGCTTCAAACTGACTTTGGAAGGAGCGAGGACATTCCATTTGTCTAATTCACATTTTCTCGATTTCCTTGTCCTCACATCCTTTTCTCACTTCCTTTCCTTAACTCCACCAATGGGTAGCAAGGAAAGGAAGAAGAAAGAGAAAAATAAGAGTGAGTCCACAGGATCACCTTAGGAGGGATGTTTTCTGTTTTCAGGTTTCAGGGTACTTCCTCTTTGTGGAAGTGGTTGATGAGATATGATTAGATGCATGTTGTCTGCCTGCCTTTGCAGTAATGCATTTCCCCAGTGAAATGGCTGTGCAGCTTGGCTGCATAGACGAGTAAAAATAACTGCAAAATCCAAGGACAGGTGGGCTTCTCTGCACTATCCTGATCTGAAGGAGAACATAATTTTGATTGGGGTTACAGCCAAATTTGGGCATTCCACATTTGGGGACTAAATGTCTGCAGGGATAACTTGACTCAAACCACCCTGTCTGCCAATCATTCCACGGTCAAAGTCACTAAGATCACATTTTCTCCCCCATTCTGATGGTTGATGTGAACATTAACTGAAGCTCCTGACCCGCATCTACATGAATTGTATTGCTGCCACACAATTGGCTGATTAGATAATTGCATGAATAAGTGGGTGTAATAAAGTAAAAATGTTCCTAATAAAGTGCTCTGTGAGTGCATATTCTATACTTTATTTGTCAATTATTTCTGCATTTCTTAGTTCTCTGTGTGAATTTACTTTAATTGTCTATTTTCTGTTTTGTCATTGTATAGACGCAGGGCCCCCCTGAGAACGAGATTTCGCTCCGGGGGTCCCCCTGCATAAATAAAGGATAAATAAAATAAAAATGCGTGTATGCATTTAGTTGCTGCCACATGATTGGCTGATTAAATATGCATTAACAAGCTGGTGTACAGGTCTACCTAATAAAGTGCTCACTGAGTGTATATGCTTTGAAAAAAGAACTGAAACAGCTTTGTCCATGTGAAAGTTGTAAAGCTTATGCTGCTCAGTAGAGCCCATGCTGTGAAGTTGGAATAAGTGCTTACCTACAGTAGTTGCAGTGGTGATGTTTTTGTGTTCTGTGTGGCACAGCTGCAGTGGAAAGTGTTGAGAGTGTCATAGAGCGGCTGGTTTCTTCCAAGGCGCGGTCCAGCAGCCAGCACTCTTCAGATCCTGGGCTGAAGAGGACGAATAGAGCCGCACGAACGGTCCCAACGGACAGTGAGCCTGGGGGAATCCCAAGCTCTGCTTCTCAGCCATGCCAGCCTTCCACTGTGGAAGCTCCTATCTCAGTACCTCCTCCTCCTCCCCCTCCTCTTCCTCTTCAATCAACCATAATGGGAGGACCACCCCTACCCCCACCAGTCCCACCCTTGCCATCCACAGTGCATGCTGTTCCCCCGCCCCCTCCACCCTTGCCTGGATTGGAGCCACCACTCCCTCCTCCTATGGCCAGGCCCTTTGGTGTCCCACCACCTCCTCCCCCACCCCCCATGACAGGAGGAGTGGGCGGAGGACCCCTGCCACCACCGCCTCTCCCTGGCATGCCTCCACCACCCCCTCCTCCACCAGGCATTGGCATAATAATGGCGAAGACCAGTCAATCACTGGGGTGCTCCTATGACCCTGCCCCCAAAGCAGACAACTGCCTCACACATCGAATGAAGAAGCTCAACTGGCAGAAACTCCCATCCAGAGCTGTGGCCAGTAAATAGCCCATTGTATTTCTTGCATTATTTCACATGACCAAAACTTGGGCATTCTACTTTTTGAAGTGTCCATGTTATGTCCATCAGGGGTGTCATCATTCCCTATTTCGCTGTCGTTTTTTAAAAGACAGCCAGTCGATGTGGACATCGGTGCAGACAGACAGCCCCATGGAGCGGGACTACTCCAGTATCGAACAGCTCTTCTGTCTGCCCCAGGCGGATCTCAAGAACAAGACCACAACGACTGCTCCAGCCAAGAAGGAACCCAAAGAGGTGATTAGATGTCCCAAACCCACCCCATTCTCTAGGCCCAGAAGGCCATCATGCATCTTACCGGCTAAATTCTATTCCTTGTTCCACTGACACACTCTCTTGGCCATGCCAGTGATGACAGGGTGCCTGTTGTGTCAGGAAGATAGGGTTTCATTCAGTCTCCCCTGTGTCCTCTGGTTGATTGGGCACCCGCTATATGCAGTTGTCCTGCAATGACTGCAAAACTGAAAAGAACAGGCAACTGGATTGTCTCAATTTGATGGAGGCTATTGTAGAGATGAGGTGGAGTTACAAATATGATTGGGCAAACAGTAATTTGGTGAAAATGAGAATGAGAATCAATACAATAAATAGATGTGTTTTCGTTGATGCCAAGAAAAACATGAACTTAAACATATTCCTGAAGCAGTTCAAATGGTAAGTTACATTGTTCTGTTGATAAATATAGCCTGCAGAAGTTTCAGGAACGTTTTTTTTTTTTGTGACCTTGATAACTTGAACTTTTTGCAATTTCTCCACCTCCAGTTCGAATGAGGAATTTGTGGCCATGGTGGAGGCTGGGAACCGCTCCAAATTTGATGTGGAGGTGCTGAAACAGCTTCAGAAGCTTCTACCACAGAAACACGAGGTGAGGATTCTACAAGGATTCAATATCTGACATTTATAGATTAATGATTCAGTGTGATAACATTACTCTGTGAATGCACATGCAGGCTTGGTACCATAAATACGAAAGAAATTGCACATACTATCACCTGGTACAACTAATATCATAGCCTACACTTTATAGTAACATTAGGCGTTTTGTTATTTGTTATATCCAAATTAAACCTAACTCAGTTACCTAGACGCCATCCATTAGTAACATCCCCTGTGATGAAGCGGTGACCCAAATTACAGTGGCTTCAAATGTAACTGTTGTGTGTGCTCCTAGTTTATTTATCCACAGCATCTAATCACATACTCTGTAAGTGGCATCACATAGGCTATGACTTTTATGATGCCGATATTTACAGAGTGGTCATCTACCCATTTCTATACACAAGCATGTGTGCATTCTCAGTCAGTGCATTCATGGGAATTTGTAAAGAAGTAGTGCGAAATTTCACTTGACTACTGTGTTGGGTAGAGACGCAATAGAGATAAAGCAATCTGCGAGTGAAAATCCTTGCAAATCTCTTCTGTGAATTTGGGGAAATTTTGTGAAATTTCCTTTATTAAGGAAAGAAGGGAAGCAAATGTTTCACACATTGTTATAAAATATATTTCTTTCTGAATTGCTAAGTAAAATGGGCCATTCAGAGGAACAATGTAATTTGATTAAAAAGTGGATTGGAGAGGGGAAAACGTATGAAGCAGGGCAGCAAATTATAGGATGCTCAGCTGAAATGATCTCATATGCTTTAAAATGGCAACAAAAATCCGAAACAAGCAGAAGAAAACGAGCAACTACTGTTAAAACAGATGGAAGAATAGTCAGAATGGCAGCCATTCATCACCAGAAAGATAAAATATGATCTACAATTACCTATACGTGCTGTTACAGTCAGAAGAAGTTTGACTGAAGCAAAGCTATCAGCAGGAAGCTCCCGTAAAGCACCATTGTTGAAAAAAGGGCATGTGCAGAATCGGTAACAAATTGCCAAGGAACACATTGATTTGCCAAAAGAGAAATGGCGTAATACTCTGTGGTGAGAGTAAAATTGTTCTTTTTGGGTCCAGTGGTCATCGACAGTACTTCAGATTGTGAAGACAGTGAAGCATGGTGGCGCAAAAATCCTGGTATGGGGATGTTTGTCATACTACGGTGCTGGGTTCATATAACAGGGATTATGGATCAGTTTGAATACATCAAAATACTTGAAGAGATTATGTTGCCGTATGCTGAAGAGGAAATGCCCCTGAAATGGGTGTTTCAACAAGACAACGACCCCAAACACATGAGTAAGCAAGCAACATCTTGGTTCCAGACAAAAAGGATTGAGGTAATGGAGTGGCCAGCTCAATCCCCGACCTGTACCCCATTGAAATATTGTGGGGTGGCATAAAAAATGCAGTTTCTGGAGCAAAACCCAAAACTGAAAAAAAAACAGGAACTGTGGAATGTAGTTTGTTCATCCTAGGCTGAAATACCTGTTTCTAGGTGCCAGAAGTTGGTTGACTCGATGCAACACAGATGCGCAGCAGTTATCAAAAATAATGGTTATGCAACTCAATATTAGTTCAGTAATTTAAAGTGAAGTTAAATCTTGAAAAATGTCTTCAGATTATAGTTTGAAGAGAGTTTGAAAAATTCTGAACAGATTTTTGAACAGAGTAATATTCCTTTTCTTTGCTTGCTGTAAAAGAATAATGCAGACTTGATTAAATTAGCTAATGCTTTGATTTGGATTTGAATGTGTAATGTTTCCACTACATTTGAAATATTGAACTAAAAGCTATTAAAAAAAAATTTTTTTTAACGCACTGCTATTTATTTGAACGCAACTTTACCTGGGATCAGGGACTGCTGTTAATTAACCTTATTAATTATTCAGGCATTGTTATTAACTAGCTTTGTGTCAGTATGCAAGTACCTGGTTAAGTGAACCATAAGAGAATGTGTGTATGTGCAGTGAACTGAAAGTTGTTTCTCCTGTTGTTCCTCAGATTGACAACCTGTTGTTATTCCAGGGGGAGCGAGAAAAACTGGCTAATGCTGACCAGGTCTATCTTCTTCTCGACGCTGTACCATGGTACAGGAACTGCCCGTACATCTCTCTCAGGAGTATGAAGGACGATATAATTTACAAACAGCATGCATTTTAGGCTTGCTTAATGTTTAATGTTGCAAACACCAGGTTGAAGATCAAAGTTTATTAAGTGTACCAATTTTTCATGTGTCAGCATTCATTGTGAATTTGAGATGAAAGTTGAAAGGTTGGACAGTTGCATCTCTGTGTCATTTCACTTAGTTACTCTCTGAGGATAGAGTGCATGCTGCTGTCTGAGGAGACTGCCTGTGTGCTAGAAATGCTGAGGCCCAAAGTGGACATGGTGGCCCAGGCATGCGACAGTAAGTCCCGCCCATCCCCGCATGCCTGCCATCTAGTGGCGACAGTGCCTGAGCTTCTTGGCTATCGTTCAACCTGCTTGATTCCCCTGCCAGCATGTCTCAGTCAGGGCTCTTCCATCCCACATACCATACTCTGGTTATTTCATTGACTGGCCATGTCTCTACTGCGCTCATATGCATGATTAAAAGTTGCAGATATTCCACTCTTGATTTTATGTGTATCTCTTTAGGTGTGAGACAGAGCACTCGGCTGTCCAGTTTCTGTAAGCTGATACTTGATGTTGGAAACTTTCTCAATTACGTAAGGGCCCTTGTATCATTCCAGTCTTGGCTACTGCTAATACTGCCAATGCATGTCTAGTACTGCTGTTGCCAGTGCTCCTGCTCCTGTTATTGCTCTACCACCAATAATATTGCTTTGAGAAATAAAATAATAAGTCTTTTCTACAAGAAATATTCCTTGGTCTATATGACTGTCTCTTCCAGGGAAGCCACAGAGGAAATGCTGAGGGGTTCAGAATCAGTACCCTGCTAAAGCTAACTGAAACCAAGACCAACAAATCCTGTGGTACACTCCTACATCACATCCTGGAGGTAGATATTCGGTGTCCTGTGGTATGATGGGTAGAGAACTGCGCTCATGGGGTTGAGGCAATTATGTGGTAATGGGTTTCCACTGAGATCTGTTCGCATATTTTCTGACTTATGGCATCTCTGATTGGCAGAACCATGTCGACCTGCTGAACCTCCCTGATGACATTGAGATTTGTGAAAAGGCAGCGGGGTAAAAAGCCAAACGTTGAAATGACACTTGATCTTTACTCAAGAGAACTTAATCTTGATGTGGTTTTTCAATGATCGATGAATCTTTTTTTTCCCCAACAGAGTAGACCTAGCCTTCATCCAATCAGAGGCCAGCTCCCTCAGTCTACGCCTGAAGAACACAGAAAATAAGGTGTCTTCATCTGTGAAGGACGCCAAACAGCAGTATTTGACTGCTATTCAGGTGTGAGCATAAATGTACTCCTTCATTCGCTGTGTTTTCCTAAGCAGGGCCTTGTATGCCAACTGGAAAACCTTGAACCAGAGCCAAAAAAGTGTTTCAGGACTTGGGCGCATACTGTATTAGAATTCTATACACTGAGACTAAGCATTTCAGATTATACCATCAGAATTTATATGACCAAATTTAACCAAATGACCACTCCTAATGTGATTAGTGAATGAAATCAGTGCAAATCAGGGGCTAATTATAGCCCTCTCCCAGAGAAGTGGATTTGTAAAGAATTGGGCAAAATCTGCCCTTTACAGGAAATAAACTTCCTAGATTTCAAACACTGTTGCCATGTTTGCTACTCCCATTTCTGACATAGAAATGTAGGATTTCTTCTACATGTGTTGAATATTGTATTTACATGTTAGCTCAATATCCAAACTGTTATGAAAGCAATGCATTAGAAGCAAGAAATGGTTACTGATATGTAAAATGCTAGCCGTCTCTCTTAAGTAAAGCCAGCCTTTACTTAATACTGCCTTGTTTCATACTGCTGTTGGTGCTGTTCTGCTCTTGGCCACTGAAGGGAAAAATCACAAGTATAAAGTGAGGGGTAATAGTAAAAATGAGCAATTAGCTATATGCTGCAATACGACTGTTTTTTTTCAGCGGAATTTTGATGTTTTTAGTGAATAACATGTAGACAAGTAGGCCACAGTAATCCAGGCAAGGGTGGAGGGGGCAGGAGGAACTGCATGCACTATGGACGTGAGGGGTGGAAGAGGAGGAGGTAAGAGCCACCACAGTAGAAGGCTGAATATGAGATATTAATGAGAAAAATGTGCAGACTATGCTTAGTCATTATCCATGTAGTTTTATCTGTGGTCATGTACAACAACTGACGTTATCAAAGAGTCACAAGAACTTTATTAAATGTATTAAAGAATATTCAGCTGAAGGTTTGGAGAGACAGGGAGGTGACACACTGCCCTTCATGTGCACATAAAAAAAAAACACTTGTACTGAAGGGACATACTCTAATATCATAAAATATTGTTTGCTCAATATGTTTAAATGACACATCTTCCAGGGGAATCTGGAAGCCTGCAAGGACCTGGATAAGCGCTTTGCGGAGATTGAGAAAAAGAAGACTGACCTGGCACAGTATCTGTGTGAGGATGCATCCACGCTCAAATTAGAGGAGCTCTTTGGAACCATCAAGACATTTCGTGGACTCTTCCTCAAGGCCCTCAAGGTGGGAGGGGAACCTTATTCACTTAATAATAATAATAATAATAATAATAATAATAATACATTTTATTTGTATTGCGCTTTATATATTTTTTTAAAATCTCAAAGTGCTACAGATGAAAAAGCAGAAGTGCTAAAAAAGAAATACAAAACATGAGAATTTTTTTTTTTTTTAATCTAGCAGAAGGCTCTAGAAAAAAGGTCGGTTTTTAGACCTCGTTTAAAAGTATCCACAGTCTGTGGTGCCCTTAGGTGGTCGGGGAGAGCATTCCACAAACTGGGAGCGGCCGAGCAGAATGCCCGATCCCCCATTGTGCGGAGCTTGGTCCTGGGGGGTTTGAGGAGGTTGGTGGTTGCAGAGCGGAGGTTACGTGAGGAGGTCTGAGGGGTAAGGAGTTCCTTGAGGTAGCGGGGGGCATTTCCGTGTATGCACTGGTGGGTGAGGAGGGAGACCTTGAACTCAATCCTAAGTGAGATGGGGAGCCAGTGAAGCGATTTGAGGATGGGGGTGATGTGATCATATTTGCGCACCCTCATCAGGATCCTAGCAGCGCTGTTTTGGACATACTGTAGTTTCTGGAGGCCGTTACTAGGAATCCCGATGAGGAGTGCATTACAGTAGTCAAGCCTGGAGGAGACAAAGGCACTTCCACTTCCACTTTGTGCAGCAGTGATTCCTCTACTCTTCACAGCTTTGTTGTCGGTTGTGTGTCAAATGGAGCAAACAGTCTGTACAGTGCCATGTTCCTATA
The DNA here is from genome assembly GCF_963514075.1 of Conger conger. Classification (NCBI taxonomy): domain Eukaryota; kingdom Metazoa; phylum Chordata; class Actinopteri; order Anguilliformes; family Congridae; genus Conger; species Conger conger. The sequence continues at coordinate 22,706,543 of NC_083764.1, read as the reverse complement.
CTTGCAGTACTGTTGTCGAGGACCCGGCCCTATGCCCCCCTGATGAGAGATTGACGGGGGATGGGTTAGGAAGGAATGCATTGTTAACCCCTCGCACATGCCATCGAGGTGGTAGTAAGAACGCCCGTAAGAGGAAAAATATGTGGTTCAGAGATAATGAGCAGCCATACTTGTCAGTAGAGGAGTCTGAAGTCGGGGGACTTAGATTTAGGGTTTTAAGGAGCAAGGTTAAAGTTCTGACTGAGAATACCCCAACCCTACAAGGGATGCCTGGCTAAAGCAAAGATAAGGAAAATGGAAGGGATGTCAATACCGAAAGAAGATTAAGAGGCTTCAAGGGCCTTCCTGATTATAGCACAAATAATTTATCGGATAGATTCAAAGGACTAACAGTGGAGGAGTTAAATGATAAATTACACTCAGCTATTAGCTGGATGGTGGCAGGCACTAACTTCTGGCTTGCATGAGATCAAGGTGTGGAGGAAGTCAAGGAGAGACTATGAAATTGAAACAGACACCAGTGATGAATAGGTTCCTTAAAAAAATACAAAAAAGCTAGTGTTTTTCCACTCGTATATTAAGATGGTGGAAATTCCCAACCGGAGGGGCACATGAGATAAAGTATTGGGGAAATTTCTTTTGAGGTATGAGAAAATGACAGTGGGAAAAACAGAAGTGATGAATATGGTCATTAAAAAACAAGTTGCATAAGAGATAAATGTCTTCCCGCTTGATATATTGGGGACATTTCTTATCAAAAAGGTACACTTTTGGATGCAAAAAGGATATATAAGGAATAAGCTTTTAGACCTTAGGATAGCACTGTGGTCTCTCTGGCCTCCACTCTGAATCCTAGTTCCATCCGCCCTCAGGAGAACAAGAGCCGCAGAGAACAGGCCATAAGGAAGTGCATGGCTGAAGAAGAAGCCAAGCGACACACAGAGGACGATGGAGTGATCAGTGAGTGGCATCTGTTTATTTGTACCCCTATCTACTACGTATTTATCTTTTATAATAATAATAATAATAATTATTATTATTATTAATGACAATAATAATAATAATAATAATAATAATAATAATAATAACAATAATAATAATAATAATACTTCTGGCCAAGAAACAGTTGAGCGGTTGTCCAATAAAAAAGCCAATTACTTATTGTGCACTAAAATTGGGTGACCATGTATAAAACATGCTGTAATTCATACACAGATGACCCAATATGGATGTAATTACCCTCAAATGAAAGCAGAAAGTCTGTACTTCAACTGCATGGTCATAGTTTCATTAATTATTTCAGATCCAATGAGCAGGACTATATAAATAAAACAAGAAATGTGTCACTGTGAAATGCAAAAGCATTGGGACATTATTTCAGGTGCTTTATAAAAGGTATATGAGGTGTAAAATACTGAATTTTGCTTACTAACCTATACAACACTTTTTATCCTGTTTGCACTTCCCTCCACCTGACACCCTCCCCTACCTCTCTGCCCCAAACTCCATGCAGCCATCCTCAGCAACAGCAACAGGTTGAGGTCAAGATCATACAAAATAAGTACAATAATCACAATAATACCATCTTGTATACTAATATATGTCATTGAGGTCCATTGATTGAAGTTTTTGTCAAATACCCAACCCCCATCAACAAGTAAAGCATGTTCCATAATTTCACATGCTATTTATTATTCAAAAGCAGGCTGGCCTTTTTTAAACGTCACTGAAAATGCCCTCTGCTGTGTTGTCAACAGTCTTCCTCAGAAATATTAATTCCTTGGATTCCTTGGAACTCCTCTAAAGGAAATTCTCTATTTAGACGTAGGCCTCACACAAAAAATGTTTTTGTTGTAAAACGTCAAATTTTTTTGGCATAAAATCTCAAGTACTGTTTTTACCAAATCCGCTTGCATATTGATAATGCTCCATTTTCATTTTGCTGGCAAAAAAAATGCTGTGTTTTATGCAAGCCTAACAAATTATACAGCATTGGAAACATAATGTCATTAGCTAAAATGCTTTTTAGTCGTCACTTCAATAACTTAGACGGGGATTGTTTAATGGGCTGAATTTTCCTACGGATGCATTTTCTCTGCAAATAAATTACAAATACTGGTCAGAGACGGTTGTACTTGGGCTCATCGTATTTCAGAGATCCTATTCCAAATGTAGATAATAGCTGTTCAATGTTCAAGTACTTTTATAGAAGTGTACAATGGTGAAACAATTATGATTTCTCGAGAGAAATTCTAAGTAAACAATGGACATTCTATGAATGTTTCTCTGAGTTAGCACATTTTTAGAATGAGAAACTATTTTGTCCCCTGGAAACTACCTAATTTCTTGTATGTGGATTTTCAAAATGCAGAGAGGTCCCCCCAAACTTGTTTTACCACCCACATGTTACAAAACACAACCCTAGTAATGACAATGGTCAACGGTCACCTGCAGCATGAGTTGAGTTTAGATGTTTTGTTTTCACTCACTGGTCATTGACCACACTTCATGTTCTCTTGACTTTGTGTGCTTGCCCTAGAGATGCAACAGATGTTAATCAGTGTCTCCTCACAGGGAGGAAAGTGGTCGGTTAGTTTAAAACTGAGCTGTCTCTTTCTGTGTCTACAGGACAAAGCACTGTGGCTGAAATAGAAGCAAGAGCTTCAGACACTGGGGTCACCCAGCCCCCTGGGCACACAAGTACTGCTGAAGGTTTGGTCAAGGACGAGGTAGGCCAAGAGGCACCAGCCACACCTGCAATCTGTGATGTGCCTGATGGAAATTTGGCAGAGTCCGCCTCTTCGCCGGCCAGCCCAGACGTGACCTCCTCCACAGATGAGGAAAACTCCAAAAAAAGCAAGTCCTTCCAGAGTATGAAAAAGAACAGTCATTTCTCGACTGCATTCTTATTTTTACACTTGATGCAGTCTTGGCTTGCAGTGACACATTGTCTGCAATGGGTAATTGAGCATCAAGAAACTGCCAGTAATTTTAAATTAAGCTTTCCTTCTCTGTTTCTACAGGACAAAGCAATGTGTCTGAAACAGACACGGGGCTCACCAAACCCACTGAAGACGCTCATACTGTTGAAGGGGTGGTCAAGCACGGGTCCTCCAGTGCAGACCTGGAGGCCTCAGCTGTACCCACCAGGCCAAACATCGACGTAACCTCCACCACAGATGAGGAAAACTACAGAACAGAAGGTAATACCACCCAACTTCTTATTTCACACTTCAAGCTGGCCTGGCTTGCAGCAGGGCTTAAAGCAAGACAAAATTCTGTGCCTGAAATGTATTGTTCAGAATAATCTGAATTTATTCTCTTAAAGTGGTGACCTGTGGGGGGGTAATCCACATAACGGCTAATCTACATCAGCGCTAGTCTACTTATAAATGCTTACAAAGCAATTAGGTTCAAAATTAGGAAAATATTAGACAAGTTATGCTGGTATTTTATGTAGTTACGATTAGTCACTTTTCAATTTCATAATGATTCAATGACAAACTGCGCAATGTTATTTTAAACCGGCAAATGGCGCTGTTAGACATCGGATTTCTTATTTTGTATTTTTCTTTTTAATCGATTTTAAACTTTTAATCCATCTTTAGTTAAGGCGGGGCCATTTTTTGTTAAGTCTGCCCACTTTAGCTATAAACCACTGCGGGAAACACAAAAATATGCTAGATGCTGTGTTATAACTTTGCCAAGATCATCATCATAATAGCCAACTATGAAATTAAGAATTCTATCAATGTTCAGGCTTGTAGACTCATCAGTATTCAAGGAAAACATTCAATTTTTCAACTTGTCAGACAACTTTTCTACTGCCGTGTATGAGTTTCTGTCCCCACCATTTTCTTCAACCCAAGCCCATCTCCATTCATTTTTCACTCACCTCTCAATTAGGCTTGTGTCTTCCTGAGTTTGAATGAACTTCACTTCCACATTTCAGTGGATACTTAGAATTTTGTGCACAGCAGGAAGACTGACATGGTGACTAATGGACTGACAGTAGCTGCATACTCATGAAAAAACTGCCACCATTGGTAATTGAAGAATAAATGGTATTTTAGGGGGAAAATAGCAAAGTTATGTATTATTTTGACTTGGCCGGGGAGTGGTTGTTGTGTTTTCTCTTTTATTTTATTCATTTTATTTTTTGTGAGAATATTATTTTGTAGAAAAAATGGCCAAATACCAGAAATCCGGCACGGTGCCTGAGAACTTTAAGTCCTGTTGCAGTGTATTTTCTGTAGAGTTTGCATCCTTTTCTCTGCAACAGGTAATTAAGCAATGTTTCATCACAAGGAAGAAAGTGGCCAGTTAACTTAAAATGGAGTTCCCTCTTTCTGTGTCTACAGGACAAAGCACTGTGCCTGAAATAGAAGCAAGAGTTTCAGACACAGGGTTCACCCAGCCCCCTGCCCACATCAGTACGGTTGAAGGTGTGGTCAAGGATGAGTCACCCAGGATAGGCCAAGAGGCACCAGCCACACCTGCCATTTGTGATGTGCCTGATGGGAATTTGGCAGAGTCCGCCTCTTCACCGGCCAGCCCAGATGTGACCTCCTCCACAGATGAGGAAAACTCCAAAAACCGCAGATCCTTCCAGAGTATGAAAAAGAACAGTCACTTTCTCAACTGCATTTTTATTTTTACACTTGATGCGGTCTTGGCTTGCAGTGAATTACCTCTAGCGTTTGTGTCACATTATCTGCAACATAAACCACAGCAGGAAAAATATGCTAGATGCTGTGTTATAACTTTGCCAAGATCATCATCATAATAGCTAACTAGGACATTAAGAATTCTATCAATGTTCAGGCTTGTAGACTCATCAGTATTCAAGGAAAACATCCCTTTTTTAAACTTGTCAGACAACTTTGTTACTGCCGTGTATGAGTTTCTGTTCCCACCATTTTCTTCAACCCAAGCCCATCTCCATTCATTTTTCGCTCACCTCTCAATTAGGCTTGTGTCTTCCTGAGTTTGAATGAACTTCGCTTCCACATTTCAACAAAGACACGTGGAATCGCGTTATAACATTTACGTTTTAAGACCTTGTGTTGTATGTTACAAAAGAAGGGATGTTATCATATTGATATATTGCACGGACTATTATTTTAGGGGGAAATAGCAAAATTATGCATTATCTTGACTTACCCGGAGAGTGGTTGTTGTGTTCTCTTTCTATTTCATTCATTTTATTTTTTGCGAGATTATTATTTTGTAGAAAAAACGGGCGAACACCGGAAATCCGGCACCGTACCTGAGAACTTTAAGTCCTGTTGCAGTGTATTTTCTGTAGAGTTTGCATCCCTTTCTCTACAACAGATAATTAAGCAATGTTTCATCACAGGGAAGAAAGTGGCCAGTTAATTTAAAATGGAGTTCCCTCTTTCTGTGTCAAGAGCTTCAGACACGGGGGTCACCCAGCCCCCTGGCCACATCAGTACGGTTGAAGGTGTGGTCAAGGATGAGTCACCCAGGATAGGCCAAGAGGATGAGTTACCTAGGATAACCAGAGGGAAGGTAAATGTCCCAGCATTGTGCAGGCAAAATCAACTCCTATATGGCCCACTTCCCAACCTGAAATCTTTTTTTTTGCTGGATAATATTTGGAGTGTATCTTACATGGAGTGTATCTTACACAGGGAAAATGCACCAGAAGGTATTAACAACAATACAATAAAGAAATGCATCAATAAATAATCCTTATATACACTCCCTGAGCACTTTACACATGAACACCTGTACACCTACTTATTCATGCAATTATCAAATTAGCCAATTGTGTGGCAGCAGTGTGGCAATACATAAAATCATGCAGAAATGAAGACCATGAGCTGTCTTTGGGAGAAAAGCAAGCCATTTTGAAGCTTAGAAAAGGGGGGAAGTCATAGCCATTGCACAAGCATTGGGGATAGCTTGTACAACAACTTGGTATGTCCTGAAACAGAACGAAACTGCTGCCGTACTGAGCAACAGATATTGAGCAGGTTGACCAAGGAAAGCAACAACAGTTTTAAGTCTTTATTTGTACTTGCGAGCCAGTAAAGAATGGGGGTATGTGCTTACCAACACTTTCCCTAAAATGCAAGAGGGGCAGTCTCTCTTTCCTTTTTTACTTCGCCTAACATGTGACAGAATATTTTAACGGTATCTCAATCAACTGTTCAAGAGAGACTTAGAGAGCAGCAATATAGAGGCTATACCACAAGATGCACACCACTCATCAGTAGTAAGAATCAGAAGGCAAGATTACAATTTACAAAGTACAGAGATCAGCCACAAAAGTTCTGGAACAAAGTTTTATGGGCTGATGAGACCAACCTTAACCTCTACTAAAGTGATGGAAAGGCCAAAGTGTGGAGGAAAAGCGATCTGCTCATGATCTGAAAGCTCATCTGTGAAGCATGGTGGAGGAAGTGTCATGGCTTGGGCTTGCATGGCTGCTTCTGGAGTGGGCACAGTAATGTTTATCGATGATCGTAGCTGCAGGATGAATTCAGAAGTCGACAAAAGCATTCTCTCTGCCAACCTATGGGGAAATGTGTCCAAACTATTTGGGTGGAACTTCATCATGCAGCAAGCCAATGACCCAAACCACACTGCCAACACATCAAAGGACTTCTTTAGGGAGAAAAAGTGTAAGGTTTTAGACTGGCCAAGTCAAACACCAGACCTTAACCCAATTGATTCATGCATTTCACCCCCTGAAGAGGAGATTGAAGGGAACCCCCACCCCCACCCAAATAAACAACTGAAAGAGACTGCAGTAAAAGCCTGGAAAACCTCAAAAGAAAAGTGCAACAGTTTGGTCATGTCAATGGGTCGCAGGCTCAATGCAGTTATTGCAAGCAAGGGATATGCTACCAAATATGAAGTTTTATTTACTTCATTTTACTGAAATAGTTCCAATACTTTAGCTCACCTAAAATTGGGTGATCTGATGCCAAAGGTGCTATGTTCTTTTAACAAATGTTTGTTTAACAAATCTAGGTGTAAATACCAGGAAATAAATTATTATTATTATTTACTTATATAGCCTGTGTGAAAACAGACCTTTTCATTGTGCAAGCAGTAACATTTCACTGTCCATCTTACAATCATCCACTTTTCTATTGTGCATAGTCATCAGTTGCTGGCCGTCATTAGCCATTCAATCAACACTCAAGGTCAAGTTACATACACTTAGTGACCAATTTATTAGGTATTTATTATATTTATTTTTAGACTTATTGGTCTACAATCGACTTATTTGAGTTACTGTCGCCTTCCATTCAGCTTAAACAAGACTGGCCATTCTCCTCTGGCCTCTCTCATTAACAAGGCCTTTTTGCCAACAGAACTGCCGCTCACCGGATGTTTTTTGTTTTTCGTGCCATTCTGGACGCAGGGGTGGTAAAAAGAGTTGTGTTTTGCAGTGAGGTAGGTTTGGGGTTCCATGAGGGACCCCTCAGTGGTGTTCTACTCACTGATTTGATCTTCAACCTAACCCACGTCAGTTTCCCTGTTTGTTTGTTGCTTTGTGTGTTTAATTTACTCATTAATTTGCCCTCACTTAATCAACCCTTGCATCTTCCTAACCAGGTTTAGGGTTAATTCCATTTCAATTAAGTCACTTCAGAAGATTGAAATTGCAATTCTTTTCTGGGGATTTTTACAATGAATTAACTGAACTGATATGAAATGGAATCAGCCCCAACCACACTCCCAAAAATAACAATATTAGCTTTTGACACTTCAGATGGGTGAGTTGCATTATGGGTATGTGTATTGTCATATTTTATTGTATGGGTGTCTTTGGGGGGTGAGTGTGTCCATCACTGTTGAATTATTATATGTGCCCAGTCCCCAAAGCCATAGAAAGTGACCTTAATATCAGAATATATTTCTATCCTTCCCCCTCTCCCCCATCCTTCCTCCCTCTCTCTCTGTTACCCTGTCTTTCCTCCACATCTCTCTCTCCTCCCTCCATCCAGGCAGCACCAGAAAAAAGACCAGGACAAGAAAGACATTCTAAACCTTCACTTCACTTTAAACCTTAATTTCACTGCTTTTCAAAAATAAATATATGTAGCCCTGCATGTTTTAAGTTAGAGTATTACAGATGTATTTTACTGTATGTATGTATGTTATGTATGTACACTACCGTTCAAAAGTTTTGGGTCACCTCGTCTTTTTCTGCTTTTTCTGATTAAATGTTTTATTTTCTTTGTTTGTTATCAAACAATTTATATGTGGTCAAAGCACAATATTTCCTGTGACCCCAGCTGTTACACAACCCCACAGCATAATGAATCCACCTCCATGCTTCACAATTGGCAACCTGTTCTTCTCTACAAAGGCATCACCCTTTTTTCTCCAAACATACCTTCTTTGTTGGTGGTCAAAAAGTTTGGTTTCAGTCCAAAGCACATTCTTCCAAAAGGCTTCAGGCTTCTCAATGTTTTCTTTTACATCCTTCTGATGATTAATTTTGTGTTGAGGTCATTCTTTCTGGCAACTCTGCCATATAAGTATTTGTTGTTTAAAGTAGATTGTATTGTTATCCTGTGAACAGCTAGACCTGTGTTTGCTACTTTTTTTTGCAGTGATGTGTGGGTTCTTTGGAGCATTTCTCAACAGGTCTTGAGTCATTCTGTCTGAAATCTTTCTTGGTCTTCCAGACCTTGCCTTGACTTCAACTTCCATTTATCTTTCATTTTCTAATAATGCTTCTGACAGTGGAAATAGGTAGTTGGAAACATTGAGTTTTTGTAGCTTCCTCCTTCTTGGTGGAAATTAATCATCATCATTGGACTGTTTAGAGGAACCCATGGTTGTTGACACCAGACAGAACAGCCACAGCAGTTGGATAATTCAGAAGGCATGGAGTTACTTCAGAATAAAAAGTTCAGCCCTGGGATTTATATTCACCTGATTCATTGAAGCCCTACCGAGTAAATCACCTGGGTCTGGGCCTTATACATGATCATTTGAAAAAGTAACAAAGAATAACCAAAAGGTTTTCCAAAATTTGCACAGGGCCCTTTGCACAGGGCCCTTTTCCTTTTTTAAATAATTTTAATTGTAAAAGTGAAAATAAAAAGCTATCTTGCTTTAAAATATGCAAAAAGGTCTCATCTTTAACTCTATACCATTTAGAGTTAAGGTTTGCTTTTGATCACATAGACTCATTGTAACAGAAATTTAAAACAGGGATTTTTGCAGCCCTGTGTAGGTATTTACATCCATATTGGGTGAGCCATGTTAGAATCGCAGCCTTTTTGAGACATTTTAGGGCAGCGTCGCCAAACGACAATTGCTACCGGCTGCAAGAAAATTATTATAAAATTATCATTTGGAAAAATGAAATGGTGTAAAGTAAAACATGATAATTAACTCAAAATACGATTTTGCATATCATCGCTTGACTCTTAGCCTAAAGTGAAGCTTTTAAAAGAATGCCTTGCTAGCTTACAATACCTTGCTAGCTAGCTCACTGGCTGATATGGAATATTTCTCATTACACATGAGAACAATCTTGCAAGCAAGATTGAATTTAAAGGTACAATAGGTAAGATTTTTGTGTCAAAACATTGTTACAAGACCATATGGTCCCCACATGGCCCCTTCCTATCATTGAAAAAGGCTCACTGACATGTTGACTCACCCTCTGTCTGTGTTTATAGTCCTTAAATTCGGGTTTCAAAATATGCAGTTGACGGGCCAGCAGTCTGTACCAAAACATTGTATAGCTGTACAATAATTCAAGCTCATTGGTTGAAAATTGGTTCTAATTGCCACAGCCAATGACGTTTCAACGTCAATGCATTCACAGAGAAGGGGTGGGATAAACAGTGTTGTGGTTTGAGCGTGTTTGTTGCTGCAATTCCTCTCTTGACTGTTAGATGTCTTTCCTAAAAGTCAAGTGGTGCACATGGTTGTTGGAGGTATCACTCCTCTTAGTTGAGCGCTTTGCAAATTCACAGATAAGCTTGGGGTTCTGTGACTGAGACCCCCCGGTGGGATGTCTTGTTTGTCTTTCATTATCACTTTTCTGTCCTGATCCTAGGTAGGCTATAACACAGTTGGGAGCTTGGGTAGGCATCTCCCTTGATTTATGGGCGTACCTATTTCCTACTCGTCTTATGACCACCATAATCAGTAGGATGTGAGGTTCAGTTTCTCTGCCGTTAGTTATTTCCTTGCTCGATTCAGATTAAACTTTTGACCTTTTTGATAGGTCGTTTTATTAGTTGGCTAATTGCCTTGGAGTTATTTAATCCCTTTCTTGTTCACCCCTTCCTCCTCTGGGGTGTATCCCTTGTCTCTCTCAGTAGCTCCTTGCCCCCAGAAAATATTAGTGATTATCTCATGTCTTGCGGTTAACTTTTAGAACCCAACTTGGTCACGTTTGGTCCTCCGACCCCGCTGCTATACATTTATGAATACATTTACTATTAAACACAGCAAGGGTATTTCACAAAGCTGGCTAACTGAGTAAGCCTCACTTCTGTGCAGAGTAAACCCCGCTTCAGTCCATGGGTGGAGCTGGTGCGAGTAGCCTCTGCCAGGCAGTCCAGCCATTTACACCGGTACAAATAGACGCTCAATTACCCTGCCTTTTTATTATTTTTTAAACTAAAAATATGCAACTGTTGTCCAAATTGGAAAACAATAAAAGAACAATTATTGTAGTTTATTTATGTACTATTATAATGAACTGAATTAAAAAAAAAAAAAAAGGTAAATTGACATAAAACACCCAATGTTTCAGACTTGAGGACTTGCCATCTGAAGTTAGGGATTTAGGTAACTTGACTTGACCTGAGCTCGGTGACTTGGGACTGAACTTGACACTTACATTTGACTGTCAGTTTTTATGGGTTATTGAGTGGTAGTTTGATGGTCAAAAATGACAATTTTATTCATTTTAAATTAATTCTACAACACAACGAAGTGTGCAAAAAGTGAAGGAGTCTGAATACTTTCTGAAGCCACTGTATATTGTTTTTTTATACTCAAAATGCAAACGTGAAAAATACTCTACTGTTTCAATATAACCAAGCTAAATTGTACATTAATTTCTTTAAATATATTACAAATAATTAAACCAAAATCAAGGTACTTCTGTATCTTTAATTTATTCAATGGCGTATTTGTGTTTTCGTGAAATGCTACGCAGAATTGAAACTAATAGCAAGTAAATGTTTTTCTTCCACATTTAACAACCGTTCTCATAAACCAATAGAGAAATTGGGTTTCCTTAATTCTAACGTGCACATAAAAATGTTGAGCAATAAAGTTACAGGGCAGCGCCACTAGGGTTGAGTCTGCAGTGGGCAGGTCTATGACCTCCTGATTGGACAGTAAGGACACGGTGCTCATGACCATCTGTTGTGGTCCTTCGGCGTAATTTCGTTGATCACATGTAGATTGCTGTGCGCCTGTGTATTCTGACATCACGGTCGTCCGTATTTGGGTATCTAGTACAGATACCGACAGGACTGGTTTCCCTCTTTCATTTGGACGGACTGCAGTTGCAACTGCGCTGGGGTAAATATGTCGGGTGGCTGGACGGTAAAGGATCATAAGAATTACACGAACCCCAGTGCTGGGGTGAAGCGACCTCGTAACGACGTAGGGAACAGAGTAACGGTTGTTCTCGGAGCGCAATGGGGCGATGAAGGCAAGGGAAAAGTGGTCGATTTATTGGCAACAGATTCCGACATCATTTGCAGATGCCAGGTAAAATAATAAGTAGAATGTGTATAAATAACTCACGAGACAACTCGCAATAAAGTTAAAATCTTTGTAGGCTACATCGCCGTTTCTTCTTGAGCAGTGAATCATAGAATACTCCTGCTTTGAAATCCGTCCACGATGAAGACAAGACAAGTGTACTTGATGTTGACATATATTGTAATACAAAGATTTGGAGTCGGTCAGATGCAATGAACTTTGTTGCACGAGTTGTCTCGTGAGTGTCTGCAATTACCGTACATTGTATTATATTGAAATATTTTATGGATATTGCGGAGCAATAGAGAACGTATTTCGCAGCAACCCGTTATTAGAATTGTGGGAATGTCCGTGTGAAATATTGCAATAGAAGCTTTGTCCACCGGGACTTTCTAGAGTTTTACTTAGCTGCATTTTCCAGTACGCGAAGGACGAAAGTAAGTACGTAAGAGGAACAGTATGCTTTTGGGCGTAGTTGAATGCTACATCAAAAGCACCCTGCACACTATAAATACAGGCAAATGATCGTGCAATGTAACCAGAGCGCCGTGACGCCGTGACAAGAAAGGCCTGTGAGCTCTAATGGTGGGTGTAACGGAATCTGCGAGGGGTCGGTTACCGACTGCTCTCGTGTGCTGAACTTTGTCTCTGCGTGGGTGTTAAAGGTCTCCTAATAACGACGCATTCCAATCCCTGTTAAATGTCAGCGCTTACTGACAGGAGCTTGAAGTTGAATGATCGGAAGCGCCGCGTAGCGAGTGCTCTTAAAATCAATCAAAATAGTTTATTGTACAGTTGATAAACCTATATAGTAGCCATTTTCTATGGTTAAATGTAGCGATTCTAATTCTCCAACATGTGAATAAATAGTTCCTAAACGTTAGTATTTAGCATTTATTTTAAACCTTTTTTATCGAATGTAAGTCATATTTGTTGAGTGCAAGAATGCGTGATATTACTCACGAAAGTGAGTTTAGTAGATTGCCACATTTGCCCCTGTGTGTGCGTGCGTGCGTTTGCCACGGAATAATTATTGGAAGAAACAAAACGTCAGCTGGTTCTTTGATCCCGCTAGGTTAAAATGCAAACATGACAATACTGGTATCTGCTATGGCTATGGCTATGTCTCTGACTTTCAATGTTGTTGTAGTTTGTTGCTTGTCTGGTATTCCAGGTTTCTCAGATGGCAAATTAAAGGTAACTTGTAAAATTAGTCCCAGAGTCCAAGTGTTTCCACTCCTGGTTCTGGAGGCCCTTGTAACATTTTGAGTAATTTGAGTTCCCATCCAATCAGTAGCGCCATACAATAAGGCCTGAGCTAGTGCAAACAATAGAAGCAAACATGTTGTTTAGGCCCTTTCTGTTGCCATACCATCATTTATTTGGCTTTTGCAGTAGGGCTACATAAGTTACACAGCTACCTTACAAGAATGTAGACTATCTATCAATATATCAAGTAGGTGAAACAGACAGTATAAGATACTGTTTGAGAGAGAACATTAGCTACTATGCATTGTAGTTCTCCTCCATAACCAGAGCATAGATGTGCTTCATTAGATAAACATTTGAATTGTGTTCACGCTTCACTTTTTTGCAAAATGACAATATACACTTAGGACTTTATTATGAACTTTATTAGAGCAGATGTACATGATGTACATCTACATGTACCTGTACACCTATTATTAATGCGATTAATAGCCAGCCAATCATGTGGCAGAAGTGCAATGCATAAAATCATGCAGATGCAGGTCAGGTACCAGACGGGCTGGTTTGAGTATTTCTGTAACTGCTGATCTCCTGGGATGTTCATGCACAACAGACTCTAGAGTTTACAGAGAATGGTGTGAAAAACATCCAGTGAGCAGCAGTTCTAACAGGCAGAAATGCATTGTTAATGAGAGGTCGGGGACAGACTGGTCAAAGCAGACAGGAAGGTGACAGTAATGCAAATTACCACACATTACAACAGTGATATGCAGAAGAGCATCTCTGAACACACAACGCATCAAACCTCTAAGTGGATAGGCTACAGTAGCAGTAAATTACAAGAAGAAAAACAATGGCTTCAGTAAGAAGTATGGAGGTCACATGGTACCGCTTTACTTCCCAACTCCGATAACACAATTCTAGGATAACTTTTGTGGCCTTGTAGGTTAGTAGAAACAAAATGTTAAACTATTTATCTTATTATTTCCCCTTTACTGTGCTTTGAAGAGTATAACCAGTCTCACATTTGTAATCTATCACCAAGACTTAGTTTCAGGAAATGTTACTTCCCATTATACACCATTATACATTAAAATGGTGGATGGTGTCATTCAGTCAATCAGTCAGTCAGTCAGCCAATCTAGCAATCAATAAGGATTAGAGGATGTGTTAGTCATTCAAACCCTGGACATCATGTTCCTGGTGGTTCACAAACTCTATTTTTTCCTTGATCCCAGAGCAACACTGCACCATGTGATGAGATCAGGCATCCAAATGTGGACTTGGGGCAGATGGATGGAGAGAAAAACTTGAATATTAGGGATTTGATATGTGGAAATTATAGCACTGAGATCTATAACTGATACCAATTTGTTATATTGCCTGTACCAATACCAGTTTCAGTGCCTAATGTAAACTGCAAACACGTTTGTAAGCTTATTTGCAAACTTAATTTACAGCATCGATGGTGGATTAAATGCAATATTTCTCTGGTGGATCAATCTTATTGGCCATGTTCTTACCATATTGGCTAATTCTGATATGTATTGTCTGTTTTAAGATATTATTTGCCCACACTGATCCTAAATATGGCTAAAAGCATTGTTGATTAATATATTTTTGGTTGCGGTTGTGATAAATCTTTTATTATTTTTATTTTTATCTCATATTTCTTCATTTTTCCTGCCACTGTGGAATTCTTAATCATATTCAAGGTTGGATAAGGTTGTTCTTTGGACTGCCAAGCAGCCCAAACCCAGGTTAATTCTTTGTATTCCAGATACTGGTATATCGGTAAAGGTATGTCTATATGTGTCCCATTTTTACAGCAAAGGATGTTACACATATACTCAGTGAGCTGTTTATTTGGTCTTTATTAAACTTATTTTTTAGACTTATTAAGTTGTGTATTCAGAGATGCTCTTCTGCTGTTGTTGGTTTTTTGCGTTACTGTCACCTTCCTGTCAGCTTTGACTAGTCTGGCCATTTTCCTTTGACCTTTTACATTACATTACGTGGCATTTAGCAGACGCTCTTATCCAGAGCGACGTACAACAAAGTGCAAATCAAACACAAGAACAAGTGCAAAAGTAGACCTGAGAGGACAGTACAGTTCCGAGTTCTAGTGTAAACATACGGAAATTCAGAACCCTTGAAGAGTACAATCAACTTCAACTTCAGACTAGCATACCACAGTAGGCAGCTAGAATACAACAATACAACAGCCAATAAAAACAACAATACCTATACAAGTAACGATATCTATACATAAGTGCCATTACGGTCTATGGCTAATCACAGTGATTGTGACCTCTCTCATTAACTTCTGCTCACTGGATAGTTTTTGTTTTTCGCACCATTCACACTGTTTTGCGTGAAAATCCCAGGAGATCAGCAGTTACAGACCAGCCCAGTCTGGCACCAACAATCATGCCACCGTCAAAATCACTGAGATCACATTTCTCCCCATTCTGATGGTTGATGTGAACATTCCTAACTCATATCCGCATGATTTTATGTATTACGCTGATGCCACACAATTGCCTGAATAGATAATTGCATGAATAAGTAGGTGTAATGGTGTTCTCATTAAAGTGCTGAGTGAGTGTATATTGGATCTTTTATTTGCTGATCATCATAAAAATATTCAACCACAGTTTGTAATAACAACCAATCTTGTTATAATAACAAGATTATAATCTGATGACTTTAAATACATTTGATAGCGATTAATTTGGTCAAGGAGAGGTTATTACAAACAGGTCTGGTCTTCTGCTTCACAAACATAGCATCCTCTTTCTTTTCTGAACACTCCAAAACAAAAATGTGTCTTAACGAACTTACATTTATCATTGCTCCAGCCACTCACAATTCTCAAAGAAGGACTGGGGTATCTCTCAAATTTTTCATCAACTTAAATTGAGACGTGGCTAGGCTGGGAAGATAGTGTAAGCCTGAGAAGTGGCACATAAAACAATATTTATGTGGTGAGGAGTTTCTTTAATATCATTTCTCTTGCTAATGCTAACAGGAATAATTTTGTAGGCTACGGTCAGAGAGACAGTTGTTCTGCAAGGGCACCTGCTGGTATACTGCATGAGCTAACAAGAAATTATAGATCCACTCTCCTATGAAAATTCCCTAGAATTCCCCAAAGTAATCATTGCCTTGCGCAATGGGAACTCCTGCTTTTCTAATCAGGAGGTCACCCAACAAGAATGACTTGTCAGATTTATTTAATTTGTTCATCAACTGTTGTCAACCAGGGCCAAGGTAATTTACTTGATTTCCCATGAGGTTCTGACGTGCCACTGACTGGTAGTCCTAGATAGAGAAACAGTAGTCCAGTAGTCTTGATTTGCCCACCTTTGCAAATTCAAGAGAGTACAGATTAGTGACAATGTTTGCATTGAAGTACTGTACTCAATGTAGTATAGTAGCTGGGGCAGGTGGATATTCATTGTCTCTTCAAAGAGTTGGCGTTAGATTATGAAATGGGGCATGCCCTTCGTACTGAAAGCCTTTCCCCACCTCCCTCGAACCTGCTACAGACAGCACTGGCATGGTCAATACTTGCTTTCGATGGTAAAGTGCATCACTGTTCAAAGGAACAGTGCTTTAGATGGAGACTCCACACATGTCCCATTTGAAGGAAAAACAAGAGATGTAGCTGCTGTGTATTTGGGCTTTCCTTGACCAATTTCCTGTGCCAGAGAATTTCTATTACCCAATGTTGGCAATAACTGAGACATTTTTTTCATGAATGCATGATGTGCAACACCAGGCAAAAAATAGCTCCATGTAACAACTTACGCATTGTGCATCTGCATTTATCTAACACAATGCCTGATTTTGCTCGTTTGTCAAATTATGCTTTTTCATAGGACGATATGGCTAATAATAAGAAAAAAATCGATTTAAAAAATGTTCTGTGCTAATATAAGCTTAGTACTACATATTGTACTATGTCACACTTATTAGAACTAAAAGATGTTTTCAAGCAGATTTAAAAAATTACAATTTATATATACATTTTATGTATCTCACAAAATGTTATTAAATACAATTTAAAATAAAAATTCACGACCCCACGTTTTGCCTTGACCCAACTTAGTCTTGACTTGACCCAACTATGTGTTTTGACCCACAGGTTGGATATAGGATACTATAGATTCCTGTTCTTAACTTCAGCATTATTCTGTTTCACAAATTGAGTTGTTTTAAAAATACTTGTCAACTGAAAGAGAATAACAACAGACTCACACCTTGAATGTATTATGGTAGAAATTATTATTATTATTATTATTATTATTATTATTATTATTATTATTTTAATATTTAATTGTAAATAATTATTTTTGCAACTAAAAAAATGAAATGCAGTTTTCTGTCACTGCAGCACAGAGATAGCATTCCTCACCAGGTCTCAGGCCATTCTATCGCAATATTTTTGTAGTCTTCCAGACATTGTCTTGACTTCCATTTATCTTCCATTTATCTTCCATTCCATTTATTCCATTCCATTCCATTTATCCTCCATTTTCTAATCATTTTTCTGACAGTGGAAATAGGTATAGATAGGTACATTGATAGAGTTTTTGTAGCCTTTTGTAGCCTCCTTCTGAGTGGAAAATCCTCACTCCTTGCAACTGTTTTGAGGAACCCATGGTTGTTAACACCAGACACTGCACTTGGATACATTGGACTCATTGAAGCCCTAACGAGTAAATCACCTGGGTCTGGGCCTTAGAAATCATCTTTTTGAAAAGTAACAAAGAATAATCCATAAGGGTTCCCAAACTTTTCACAGGGCCCTTTTCCTTAAAAGGGAACAGTAAAACAGTAAAAAACTGTAAAACAGTAAAACATAAAAGGTGTCATGTTTAACTCTGTACCATTTAGAGTTCAGGTTTGCTTTCGATCACAGACAGATTCATTGTAACAGACCAGGGGTGCCCAAACTCCAGGCTAGAATAAACTAATGAAATTTGCATAATTTGTGCATAAAAATAAACATTTAATTTAGCACTGCAGACATATTTTTTCACATGCAAAAGGTTTATATAACTTTTAAGGAGAAGTGCCCACTTACCATATTAGTGCAAACTTGATGCAAATTGGTTCATCATTCTAGGAGGACATGTTGTTTAAGTATGTGCCGTGGAATTCAAAATGCAAAATTGTTTCAATACTGAATATTTGATTGATCGCTATAGCGCCACCAACTGGCCGATATGTGCCATTTGAAAATAGGGCCATCAGCCTTAACATTCCTGCCAATTTCCTTGAGTCCAAACAGACCTTATAAGCCTTTAAACCAAGAAGAAGAAAAAAAAGATAATATGGAAGCATTGGTTAAGGAAGTACCAGTGGGCGGCAACATTCTCCTGCCAGTGCTGCCTGCCCACCCACCCGGCATGGATCGAGGTCACATTCATGACATATGAGAAGGGCAGACAGAGCAGGACTCTCCGCCTACCCTCTCTGGCACAGGAAAAAAAAACACAGCCACCCTAGCCAAGAGCACTAAAATAGATCCGTCTTGGTGGGGAGGGGGTGTAGCACCTGCCTCTCACTCTCCCCTTGGGGTGGTGCAAGGAACCTGCATGGTTTGTCTGGTGAAGAAAACAAAATGATAAATCTGTTTTCGGAGATGGTTCGAGGGCAGACCCCAGAGGGTAGTATCAAGTGTCCGCCCAAGCCTTGCCTGAAGCTTGTATTCTTCCTCAAGACCTTCATCAGCCAAAAAGGGGGGGGGGGGGGGGGGGGTGAGTTTACCACCACAATGTTCTATTTGTATCCTGTCTCTAACATATGTGTACTTTCCATTTAAACACAAGAAACACTCATCAGCCGTCCTTGAGAGGCCATAAATGCCAGCGGCATGCCTTATATAAACTATACTTATCTGAAAAACATTTGAGGACCCTGAAGACGTTCTGGTTAGGTACTTCTGGTTAAGCTGGCTTTTCAATCACTACACTACACTGTCACACACATTATGAGCATGAACCAAGAACATACAATTTAACACATATTCAAATATACTGAATATGGCAGTAAGTGGAATAGACAGTATAAACTTTGAAGAGAAAGTTAATTACACAGTGACGTGAAAATTCTCAGTCCAGTCTGAGGTCAAGCCAAGGTCACAGACTACAAACATAATCAGGAGTTTTTCTCTGTACCTTGATCACTATGTGCTATCTGTACAAGAGCCAAGTTGCATGCTAGTGGAAAATAAAATTAGCGTAGCAAAGACAGACCTCATTGACTTCGCAGGGTTATCAGTGACTTGCTAATTTCAGCCAGTTACACTGTGTGCTCGAATGGAACAAACACCAGCTGAATGCTGGGAAACAATGCTGTTCTGAAGAGTCCATTTGACCTTGACAGGCTCAAGCTTTACAAGCTTGACAGGCTCAGGCTCCTTATACATCTGTTTTGCTTAATGCAGGGCGGTAACAATGCAGGACACACAGTAGTGGTGGATGGGAAGGAATATGACTTCCACCTGCTCCCAAGTGGAATTATCAACTCCAAAGCCATCTCCTTCATTGGTGAGTATTGCTCTTGCCAAAATTAGCCAGTGAGAACTCTGTTGCTCTCCCTGTTCCTTTTGACCCAGAATCCCTTGCTCTTTGCAGGCAATGGGGTTGTCATACATTTGCCAGGCTTGTTTGAAGAGGGGGATAAAAATGAGAAGAAAGGTATGGTGAATGTTTTTGCTTTCAGTTTTATTTCCTTGCATTCTCGCTCAGTGTTGCTGTTTCGAACACGGTGGAGATGTAACAGACTTTCAGACTGTGATGCCATTTCCACAGTGCTTAACTCAAAAAAATTGTTTTGTTACTTGCAGGCTTGAAAGATTGGGAGAAACGACTGGTCATCTCTGACCGGGCTCATATTGGTACGTCTGAAACACAGGTTATTTAAAGACCACAGTAGTTCAGTACACTGGGAGGATCCAGTGTGAGGGTACATTGTGAGGATAAGTGTTCTGGCTACCATGCTCATCAAGGGAAAGGCAGAGTCGAATTCAGGAAGCTGTGTGTGTGTGTGTGTGTGTCTGTGTGTTTGTGTGTGTGTGTGCATGTGTGCATATTCTTATGCACAGATACAGTATACTGTGTGTGTGTTAGTATGTGTGTGTGGTGTATGTGCGTGTCCTTCTATATGTATGTTTGTGTGTTCTTACATATATAGACATATGCATGTTTGCACTCATCTATGTGTGTGCACGCATGCCTGTTCATCTATACATCAGAGCTTCTGTGTGTGTAACAGTGATCATTCTCTGTGATCTACAGTGTTTGATTTTCACCAAGCTGTGGATGGATTGCAGGAGGTCCAGAGACAAGCACAAGATGGGAAAAAGTGAGCTAATCACAGTGAAACAACAGAACATACGCACTCAAACATACACCCTGTTTTAAAATCCAGCTATGACCAGCTTGAAATTCCCAGCTACCAGCTGTTTCAAAACATAGCTTGAGCTGGTAAAACCATGTTGACTACAGAGCTGGTCTAAACTGGTCAATCAGCTTCTAGCTGTTTCAAAACCTAGCTTGAGCTGTTTTTTTCAGCTGGATAGCCCTGTCTGTTAAAAAAAGTATTTGATTGACAGGAGATCCTGTGTGCGATGCAGAGTTTTTTCCCCACAATCAAATGTCTAATAAAACAGTTCTGGGGCCATTATAAATCTATTCTTACCTCCCCAACAGCATTGGAACTACCAAGAAAGGCATTGGCCCCACCTACTCCAGCAAAGCTTCTCGTACTGGACTGCGAATCTGTGACCTGCTGGCTGACTTCAAAGATTTTTCTGCCAGGTATGGCCAGGTGAAATCCAACGGATATCATGTTGGATAAACATTCACAAAGTGGCTTTTTTAATACGTTTTTTTTTTCCATATATTGAATGCGTACAATATAAAGCAATGTAATATACAGTGAGCTCCATAAGTGTTGGGACAAAGACATATTTGTTCTTTATTTGCCTCTGTACTCCACAATTTTAGGTTTATAATGCAAAATGTGGTTAAAGTGCTTATTTTAAGCTTCTTTTAAAGAGTATTTGCACATACAGTCACAGAAACCCAGCAGGATCTAGACACACAGGTTTTTCTAGGAACAATCAAGTCAGAGATGTCAAAGCCATGAATGGAGGAATTCCACCTAAATGGAGACAAGGTCAGCTTTATACTCATTACATTAATCCAGAGTGATGCACAGTTGATTATACTAAGCAGGAGGCAATCCTATCCTGGAGCAATGCAGGGTTAAGGGCCTTGCTCAAGGGCCCATCGGCTGTGCGGATCTTAATGTGGCTACACCAGGGATCGAACCACCGACCTTGCGTGTCCCAGTCATGTACCTTAACCACTACACTACAGGCCGCCCTATATCAACAGGTGGCAGCTGTTCAGTCCATACCTGAGTGGTTATACTAACCAGAACAAGATGGCATGCTGAAGAAAAGACAAAAGAAGCTGTTGAGGTCAGGTAACTATCCACTGAATGGGTAAATGGCAGCAAAGGGACGCAGTGCCTCCCAGCACATACACCTGCTGACAGGTCTGGTATAACCACTGCTAAGCAGATGAGCTATAGAGGCTTTAAGACAAGTGCACATAGTAGATGAAGCCAACAGACTTCAGAGCAGGATATCTAGCTATTTTTCAGCGACTAGGCAAACTAAATGAGCCTTATCACATTGATCTTGAACCAGAAGCCAAGCCCATTTTCCTCTTAACATCTTGACAGGTCCCTCTGCCCCTCAGTGGCAAAGTGTTAGAGTGGAAAAGATGAGGGTGATCTCAAAGGTGACAGAGCCCACAGATTATTGGGCTCGGTGGTGAAAGTGCTATATCCTACCAGTAGTGGACCAAACATTTGCAAAGATGACAAATGTAAGAGTGACCATAAAACTGGATGCAAGATTTGGCAGATTACGCTCACATCAGAGTCATGAACCCTCACAACATTCATCACTCCTTTTGGGAGATACCAGTTCAACCTCCCATTTAGCATTGCATTGGCTCCCAAGAGTTTTCAGAGAACAATCTCCCTGATGCTTGAGGGTTTTGATATGGTACTCCGTCATGCAGATGGAGTTCTCTTATTTAGCAGAGCCAGACAGGAGCATGACCAGAGAAATCAGAAAATTCTAAATGAGGGCTTCACTCTCATTGAAGTGCAGTATGAGAAATGTAATTTGGCAAAGGAACACATAATCTTTGTGTGGCACAAGGTCTCAGCATAAAGTATTGAGCCTGATCCTGTTAAGGTGAAAGGAATACTGCAGATGCTAGCGCCAACATGCGTGGATGATATTTGACGTATCCTGGGCATGGCTAACTGCCTTGCTAAATTTCTCAGCTGGCCAGTCACCTTGCAACTGAAATAACTGTTGAGGGATAGGAATTAATGGATTTGGGCAGATCCCCAAATCACAGCTTTTCAGGAGCTGAAAGAGGAACTACATTTTCCAAAGGTCTATGCACTGTACTATCACAGAGCAGAAACAAAGGTTCCCAGAGATGCATTAGCAGATCTTTTTGGGGACGTCCTCACTCAGAAGCGGGCAACCCGTGACATACATATCTAGAGGATTAACAAATACAGAATTGTTCTGCACAAATAAAAAAAAAAGGGTCATAGCAGCCACATGTGCGTGTAAAAGACCCACGTCCTACCTCTTACTGTAGGTCTACAGTTCACACTATTGATGGACCATAAGCCTTTGATCCCACTGCTGGGCACCAGAGGCTTAGACAATTTACTGCAGTTTTATTTCTGCGGCGGCCATGCTTCTCGTTTGACATTGTCCATGTTCCAAGGAAGAGCATCATAGCAGGTACCCTGTCTAGGGCTCCAATGGGGGATCCACCAACTGCAGATCTACAACTGTATCTTGCCTCCCTACCACAGACAAATGGCTGAGGAGATCAAGAAGGCACCGCATGAAGATGAAATTGAACAAATGATACCCTGATAAAATGGCCAGAGAAAAGAGACAAAGGCCACATTTTAAGCTTACTAAAATCACATGCTTGGATCATTAAGAAGAAAGAGTGCACTGATGAGCTCAGTAATTGCAAAGGGCCTGGTAGGCCAAGGAGCATTCTACGGTTGATTACCTAAGAATATAATGAAGAAAAAACCCCAACACCTGTTGACAGATCAGAAACACTCTTCAGGAGGCAGGATGGATTTGTCAGTGACTCCTATCCTCAGAAGACAAACAGAACAACACAGGCTACACTGCAAGATGCAAACCATTATTTAGACACTGAAACCGGATGGCAAGGTTACAGTTTCCTAAGGTGTACCTAAAAGAGCCTGCAGAGTTCAGGAAAAAAGTCTGGTGGAAGGAATTCATCCTGCAGCAAGACAAAGGGCCTCATGCAAGAACATTTTTTCAATCTTATAATACATTTCTCTTACTCTTTACATACAAAAGCTTGTACGATTGTGCCATGTCAGACTTCTAACTTCAGAAAACTATCCTAAATGAAGATTACCACTATGATAATGTAGATACGGTAATGTAGGTGGGTTCTGTCATATAGTTGGATGGCTAATGGGACTAACAAGAACAAGGGACATCTCATGTAGTCGGTACTTGATTGGGTAGACTGTAGTTCATTGGTTTTTGGCAAAACATAATAACATGGTCGGACCATTGATAAACCTTCTCTTATTGCTCCACTTGCATATGTTTCTGAAAACATTTGAGGCCAGAAATAAGCAATGCATTTGCTGAATCTTCATGAAAGTTTGAAAGTTTGATCTGAGGTTCTGCACTGCAAGTCACACTGTTTACATGATTTGTATGCCAGGTCAGGACCACTCATAAATGTTGTTTCTATCTAAGAAATGTGTATAGAAATACCCTGAAATAGAAGTTGAGAATGGGTACTTTAACCACATATTAATTATTTGATTACACAGAAAAAATATATTGTAGGGCTGCGTCCAAAATCGCATACTATCTTATTATTTAGGATGTCAAAATGGCAATTGTATATCCGAAACCATAGCTGTATAAAAAAGTGTGCTAAAGCTACCCAGATGACACACTAGATTCGATGAAATATCAAAGTATATAAACACTGGTTACTCCTCTGGCATGAGTATCCCACACTGCATAGAGCATGAAGAGAAGAGCACTACCTTTAATTTTGCTTAGCGGAACCTTGTTAAAAGGTATTAAACCGGGGGCGCCAATAATTGTGAATACAGGTTTTTGGGGAAATATATATTTTTGATTGATTCCATTGACTCATTACTAAAGCACACTATGTTACACATGTGGGAAATAAAGTTTATGTCAATAACAGTATTGTTTTTCAGTTTATCATGGGTACCAATAATTCTGGGCCTGATTATGTGTATAGTGACTTGAGTGATTGGTGTAATGAGAGTAGTCCATGTGTGGTCACTATTTGGTTTCAGGTTTAAGAATCTTGCCCAGCAGTACCAGTCTATGTTTCCTTCCCTGGAGATTGATGTTGACGCTCAGCTTAGAAAATTAAAGGTTTGAAAAACTGTTTGTGTTTGCATGTGTTCAGCAAGGTTATTATCTATAATCTACACTCAATTAGCAATTTATTAGGTAGACCTTTACACCAGCTTGCTAATGCCTAATCTTAGTGACTTTGAGCGTGGACCGTGGTCTCTAGCATTTGCAGAGAATGGAGAAAAAAACTAAACATTCTGTGAGCAGCAGTTCTGTAGGCAAAAACACATTGTTAATGACAGGTCAGGGGAGAAGGGCCAGACTGGTCAAAGCTGACAGGAAGGTGACAGTAACGAAAATAACCACGCATTACAACAGTGGTGTGCGGAAGCGCATCTCTGAACACACAACGAGTGAAACCTCTAAGTGGATAGGCTGCAGCAGCAGAATAAGTCTAGTAAATACCTAATAAAATGTTCACTGAGTGTATTAAGCTCAAAAAAATGAATGAACAAATCATGTCAGTATTGAATATTGTCTCCAGTGGTGAATTGAGAAAACTAAGAAGATGAAGATCTAAGTAGTGTAATAATTAAAATGACCAATTAAAAAATGTGAACTGTGTGCGTGTATTTAAGTTTATCTGTCATGTCTCAAGACCACACGGTCTTAAAAAAACAATAAAACGCGTATATGCAGTTACCCCCTCTGAACACACACACTGGCCAACTCATATCTCATAGTCCACTCATTATCACATAGTGACATAGCAACAGTAATAATAACCCATACAATAAAATAAAGTGCAAAAATGAGTACCACAATTATCAATAAATATATACATCAGCAGATGAAGGTTGCAGGCTGCTCAGTAAACGGACAGCTTGTGGGAAGAAACTGTTGTTAAAGCGATGGGTTCTAATCCAGATGTGAGTAGCGCCTGTCTGAAAACAGGGGAGTAAACAGTCTGTGTGCTAGGTGGGAGGGGTCAGGTAGGTACAGTACTGCAAGCTTTGTTGAGGCAATGGTTCCTACATGTTCTCCAGGGACACTGTAATCCTGTATGTGTGCTTGTGTGTGCCTTTGTCTTGGGAGTATATAGTAGTATAAACCACTGGTAGTACAGAATGTCTACAGGAAAAATCCATGCAGAAATGAGATGCAAAATGGACTCAAATGACTGGTCACCTTAAAATCCTAATATCAATTCAAAGGCCTTTTGAGTTCAGTTACATTAAAAAAAATTAGATTCAGCCTACAGTATCAGTAGCAGTTGTGTATGCAATAACTGAAGAAAGTTAGCCAAATGGAAAACGTTGTTGTGTTTTTTTGCACATAGGAATATGCTGAAAGGATACGGCCCATGGTTCGAGATGGGGTGTATTTCATGTATGAGTCCCTTCATGGGCCCACGAAGAAGATTCTGGTTGAAGGCGCTAATGCTGCCCTGCTTGACATTGACTTTGGTAAGAGAATACCCTGCTGGGGCTCATTAAGGAAAAGCCTGTGATGTAACTCAGAGATATTTCTAAACGTAAACAGCAGTGGTTTACAATGGCATCGCTAATTTCATATGCACTGCAGGGATTGAGATGGCACAAACCTGTGCAGTGGAATAGAAGGTTCACAGTGGCCTACTTCAGCAGTCTATACTGCACATATGAAAATGTTTTGCCCGTTTTTCACTTTAAATGTCATGGCTAATCTTGTTTTAACCTCCTGATATGATGCATCGTGGAGCGAGGACGTTCAATTTTGGCTTCCCTGAGCTCTATACATTATTTAATAAGGGGCACTCAATTAAAATGAAATAAAATAGATAATTTGAAATTTTTTTTACTGTAACATGTTTTTGTATTTTGTATTATGAAAAATGTAAAATACATAAACTTGTAGATGAGTATCTGTCCTCTCTCCCTCAGGCACGTACCCCTTTGTGACGTCCTCAAACTGCACTGTGGGTGGGGTATGCACCGGTTTGGGTGTGCCCCCCCAGAACGTAGGTGATGTCTATGGGGTGGTGAAGGCCTACACCACCAGGGTTGGAATTGGGGCCTTCCCAACAGAACAGCTTAATGTAGGTTTGCCTGAAGCACCACCACCACCCATTGAGATACTAGTAACTATGTAGCCTAGCCTGTCACTATGTGTGCATATTCTACCTCAGATATGAGGGATTTTTTATATGTCATTTGTACATAGCTTGGCTTCAGAACATGCAACTCTCACACATATTAGACCCTGGCCAAGATGATGGCCTCTTGAGAGCGGATGTGTGGTGTGGGCTTTAGACGTGGAGTTGTAACTTGCAGGTTAAAGGCTCAGATCCCTGCATGGCCATGGCTTCAGAAACTATTTAGCTACATTAATTCATTAATTACCCAAGACACATATTGATGCCTTTTATAAACAGCACTTAAAAAAGGAAGAAAGAAAAGGTGAATAAAAACTTATCAAACAGAAAACACAAATGTAGCAAGACGTAATAGTAGAAGAACATTGAGAAAAACAAATGTAATGTCAAAAACAAAACAACAAATATATTGTGTGATAAACAGGAGTTACACTTGTAGTTGTGCTTGGGTGTCACTCACTATACTGACTCTACAACACATGCTGGCTGAATATGGAATGGAGCAGGACTGTAATCACAGGTGGTTTCACCCCGCAGGAGGTCGGTGAGCTACTGCAGACAAGGGGCCATGAGGTGGGCGTGACCACAGGCAGGAAGAGACGCTGTGGTTGGCTGGACCTGGTCATCCTGCGCTATGCTCACATGATCAACGGTTTCACTGCGTGAGTGACGTCCGCCAACCGCCTCACACCCCGTTTTCCATTACTGTCTCCTCCAGCCCTGCCACAAGCACTGAATCTGGATCTCCTTTCACGGACATTGGTCGCCATAAGGATAGAGACTGACTAAACCAATCCTAGCTCAGGATCAAGGAGCACCCACAGCTCCCATTGGCTGTGTAATTTCTCACCTCTGTTCAATATTACCTGCAGCTGTAGTGTTTGATTGTCTTTGTTATATCGCCATCTACTGGACACAAACAAATTGTCTCATATTCTGCATGGGAATGTGTCGTTTTTTGCAGTGTAGAACTCAAACTTGTTTGATTTTTTTCCTGTTGCAGGTTTGCCTTAACAAAATTGGATATCCTTGATGTGCTGGATGAAATAAAAGTGGGAGTGGCCTATAAACTTAATGGCAAAAGAATTCCTTACTTCCCAGGTGTGATCTTTCAACATAATACAAAGTTAATTGCGTTGTGTGTGAGATACATACAGTATACTCAGTGACCACTTTACCTATGTATTTATTACACATTTTTTGGGACATATTGGTTTCTGCTGCCGTAGCCCATCCACTTCAAGGTTCAACACATTTTGTTCAGACACTGTGTTCAGAGATACTCTTCTGCATACCACTGTTGGAATGTGTGGTTCTTTGAGATACTGTCACCATCCTGTCAGCTTGATCAAAACTAGCTGTCCTCCTCTGACCTCCTCTCCTCTGAGTGTGAGTGACTTTTTTATTTGCTTGTTTGTTTGTTTGTTTGTTTGTTTGTTACACGTGCCTCGACCATCTAGCTAACATGGATATCCTGCACAAAGTTGAAGTGGAGTATGAGAAACTTCCGGGCTGGAAGAGCGATACCACAGCTGCCAGGAAGTGGGACGACCTCCCACCTAAAGCCCAGAACTACATCCGCTTTGTGGAGAACCACATCGGTGTCCCCAGTGAGTCTAGCAAGGGAATGACAGTTGGCCAATCATGTTGCATGGACACTAAAGTCATCAGCTTGACTTTAGTGTCACTGTGAACCAGAGGGCTTCCCAAAATGTTGTCTGTGTGGAATCCCAAGGGGTCAACATCTGCAAAAAAAACCAAAAAACATATTTAATAAATTACATATTTTACACTTTCAGATAAACTAAAACTTATGTACACATGCTAATATAATGGGCATTGCAAATTGGCATAGTGCAATGAATTATTTAAACCATACTAATTGGCTTTTTTATTAGGGGGCTTGAGACTCAAAGCCTGTGACTGTGTGTTGTCAAAAATCCAATAGTCAGTTCTGAGCTTTGAAATGTTCCCTCATTCCCTCTTTTCCTGATGTTTTCTCTTTGCAGTCAAATGGGTCGGAGTCGGGAAGTCTAGGGAATCCATGATCCAGATGTTCTAGGCACGGAGACCCCCACCCATTCTTGGCAGCCTTGACTGAAATATCCAGGATATATTTTTACTCTTCACGGATTTCCCCTCTTTAAACTGGTGCCGCAGACCTGGACTCTTTTACTATACCAGAAGGAATGCACAAACACACACCGTGCAATGCGGTCCCCGCTACACTATCATTTCGGTGGCTGATTGTTCAGTGCATTTTCTGTCTATGAATTCCTTGAGATGAGTCGAATTGGCTTATTTTGTTTTTGCCAGGAAAATGTTTTCAACACTGAGCAAGATGGATCCTTCTTGATTTTCATTTCTTATGTGGAAGGCTTCATTGTGTATGTACTACAGAAGAGAAGTTGACCAAAGTACAAACTTCAGATATTAAGGTTCAAACAAAGCTTTATGTTGAACATGAAGCATCTTGGTCCCAAGAAAGGGATTAGTATGTTGCAGCATGTTGTATTCGAGATCTTTTATTCAATTTGTAATTGAGCAGTAGTCAGAGGCACTTGTAACATTAAGCCACCATCTTAAATCCTGAAAAGTTGGCAAAACTTATTTAAATGTATGACCTTTTAATTGCTCAATTTCCGTTGCATGTGTCTTGTGATTACTTTGCAGTTTTTAAGTCAGCCATACAAGTTTAACGGCAGTCAAAAGAGTAATAAAAAGAAGCATCTTTTTTGTTATTTGTTTTTTAGCAGCAACATTCAGCCGACAAGATCGTCAAGTTGAGGGTTTATGTACTCTCCCTTAATGTTATTTTCCCTGAGCACTCCTTTTTCACTGATTTGACTTGCATTAGAATCATTCAGATGCTGTCGGTTGATTGGATGCTGCTCATGCCAGTATCTACTTTTGTGTTCACATGGATAGTTATCAATAAAGTTTTTTGGATTCTTTCTGCCATCGCCTAGCAAGGGTCATCCTGAGTAGATTGCATTGACTTTACTTGAATATGCCTTGGCCAGTACCCAATGCTAAAGGCTTATCCCTGCTTGTATTGTCACACTTGTCCATGTTAACTGTGATGTATGTATATGCAGTATCATGTTGTCCAAAACTGTGTGGAGAAACTACTATTATTGTATTGTAATCAAAGCATGACACTGCCGCAGCGCACAATAACGTTCTCTTAAAGACACTGGACTTTGATATGTATTTCCTTTCAGTGGCTGTTAACCCACACCCAACCCAAGGCTCACATCCTTACAAAATCAGTCAAACAAAGCCGAATAATTCTGCTGGTGATTCTGTTGAAACCCAACTGCAGTTCCGTATTAAAGAAGAGGAAATCTAGCTGCCAAATAAATGTCATGTAGACTGTTCTATTGTGTTTCTTTCTTTTTTCAACACATTAAACGCATTAGAATTTGACAGGGCGACATTGGCTCAGGCAGTTAGAGCAGTCCTCTGGCAGTCGGAGGGCTGCCGGTTTGATCCTGCCCTGGGTGTGTGGAAGTGACCCTAACCCTGTCAAATGCTCCTGATGAGCTGGTTGTGCTTTGCATGGTGTTGGTGTTGGTGTGTGAATGGGTAAATGAGAAGCATCAATTGAACAGCGCTTTGGATAAAGGTGCTATATAATTACCTACCATTTAAAATGTGGTTTTCGCATTTAAAAACTTGTTGCAGGCATTATGTTTGGACCACTTCCCCCAAAAGGATGACATCCTGCTCATCTCTGCAATGTAGCTACATAGCCAAGGTCATATCATCCAGACTCCAACAGAATTTATGAATCATAAACAATCACATAGACCAGAGATACTCAATCATGCCCAGAAGGGCCGGTGAGGGTGCAGGCTTTTTGTTCCAGCCAAGCAGGTCGCCGCCAAGCAGTTACACACCCGAGTCTACTAATCAAGGTCCTAAGCAAACACTCAATAGTTGACTCAATCAAAACCATGCTCATGAACCTGTAGGGTTAGAATATGCAGTTCTTTAAAAATGCTGAATATATTTTTCTTTAATTTATTTATTGTTCAGAGCAAAAGTAATCAACATTTTGCCACCATTTCTGGCTAATATGTACACTTTGTGACTTTTCACATTTTGATTTACATTTCTAACACTGATCGAAGAATATTACACATTTTTTCACAATCAATAATCAATAGTCAATAACCAAATCAATTTATTACAAATTAAAAATGGCAAATCAAATGTTTTCTGCATGATGCATAACATATGTATTAAATTCATTCAGGAAATATACAAAAAGTAATCATACTAAGATAAATAAATAGCCAACTCTGGAAGAACTTAAATTAGTTACATGTCACATGTAACCAACCATTAAAACATACAGCCAATGTATTGACTGAACCACAAACAGTCACAGTAACAGACAGACAGGCTTCCAGTGTTGAACAGTGTCATTTTTTTCCTTCTTTTTGTCTACAGCTTTAACATAACTTACAAGCAGGAAACAGAACTGTGAACATTAAAGGAAAGGGAGTGAATGACATCACACGTTAGCAGCAGCAGTTGTATTACTGGAGTGACAGCCAATCGGATAGCGTAAGCACAACCGTAGCTGAGCAGCAGTAAAAAAAAACTTTTTTCCAAAAGCTTATCTCTGCAGCATCCTACACCATAGCCTTGATGCAACAAGCATACGGATGAACAGTTCTGGGGCCAGCTGCTGTCCGAATATTCTCCCTCCATAAATCCCTCCACCCATTTACATATGCCATGGAGGATTTTCCAACACTAGGTGTAATGCTTATATTGTTCTGCTTATTCTCACTCTTTTATTTTACAGACTCTTCTGACAGGAAAGGATTTAACATAACAAGTGCACATAAGGTGAAAAAGCCACAAGTCTATCCTGAATAAACTGCATGATATATTTTACATTTTTCACATAGCTTTTTTTTCTTATATTTTAATTTTAGTTGTCTACAGCAATCATAACATACAGTCTTGATAACCTCAATCACATTCCCAGGTGAAATGAGAAGCTAACTAATGGTTGGTTACCATTATCTATGCGAACACAGTTTCAACACCAAAAGGACACAGTGGTGCTCTATCAGTGCAGCCAGAAAGAGGGCATTGAGATAATTATTTTTGTTTTTGTACACAAACAGTGTATAACAGCACTGGTGACAACAAATAAATCTCAGCTCCCATGTAGGGTCCATTTCCTCTTAGGTGGTGGTCCAATCTTTACTAATAAATTCAAGAACAAAAACACTGGTTTAAAAAGAAAAATCACGTTGAATTAATATTGGAAACAACAGTTTACAATACTAGTTTTACTTGCAGTAGATTAAACATTTGCTCAGCAAAGGCCTTCGTCCATAAAAACAGGTCATCTGTTTATGTTGCTATATTGCTGGAGACGTTGGCTAGTTGGTTAGTTACTGCATTTCCCTTACCAGGGCCACTGCAGGAGACACTGTCGTATAACATTCTGTCTCTGAGGCCCAGTTTCCTAAACCAGGGGTTGATATAGGCAGAGCCGGCTGCTGGCATAAACACAATTCAAGTTAAATGGTGGGTGTGATTTATGCTAAAGCATAAAAAAATAAAGAATAAAATTCTAATTTTGGGCCACCAAAACTCTCTAGCCAACACAGGAAAGTACATATATACCGGGTAAAAATGTACGGAATATGGAAATACGTACAAAATGTTTTAAAAGAATTTCCCCATTTTGCTGAGAACCACCCCTAGAACACCATAATGGTTTCCTACATCCCAGTTTGAAAACCCGCGCTCAAGCCATTACACCCCATTGCTGACTTTAAATGGATAACTGAAGCATGTATGCTAATGTTAAGGCTGTTGCGAAGACTATGGAATGTTGCTCTTTGGCTTAGCGCTACAATGACGCAGTGTCAGCAACAAAATATCGCTAAATATGCAATCCGACACTTGGGCTGCCGGAAAACACTCTAAAATACCATGTTGGGTCAAAAAAGATATAAATTCAGGCAGCATAACCACAAAAAGCAGTGAGGAAGCCAAAGAGCATAACTGCTCAAAAATATACCCTGTTTCAAAGCCGCAAATGCTGCTAAACCACTTCCAGAGTGGTCATCATTACTGTCACTCGAGACAAAACAATTAGTATAAATTTAATGGCCGGATAAGGTGATAAACCGGCAGATCGATGGCGTCTTTTCAAACGTAAACCACCAGAGAAAGGTGTAGTTCAAATTTCCGAAAGAAACAGTGGTCGTCTTCCTGCAAGCAGTGTGCTCAAAATGTTCCAGTGATGCTGTTACATGCCTGTTTTTTTTCCCTGGTCCAGAGGGTATATCTCCACACAGTGTATACCCATATATCATATACATAGTGAAATCAAATTAGTTCCAAATTACTGTAAACTTCCTAAACTTGCAGACTTCACAGTTGTGTAATACTTCATCCAGACTAGGGATGAGTGATATTTCATTTATGTACAATAAACCAGTGCACATAATGGTTTTAAGGGCAGCATGCATATATACCGTGATACTAGATTTTTATTATGAAAATTGCTTAGTTGCAGTGATCTTCCATACACTGCCATAATTTTATTTTAATTTGATATAACAAAACATCAACTTTAACCATCAAGTTTTTTATGGCTGAATTGCTCCAATTTCTGTTATGGCACAGTTCACGTTTCAAAATAATTATTTTGTCTTGAGAGTTATTTTGATACATTTATAAGTTTGGGTGACCCTAGTGGCCCTTTCTTGGGATAGGTAGAGAGTGTCTGGGTATGCCAGGCCCACAAAGAGCACTCATCGAATTATACAAGACAAGAGGTGTGCTTTTGCTATTAATCTCCTAGGAACATCAATTGTTTTTGCAATGTTAGCAAATAAACCGTAGGCACAAAAACACCCTTGTGCAGAGAAGAGGGACCGGCTTTGACTCAAAATATCGATGCCAGCCATCTCACAATACTCAAACTGTTATAACTTAACTCACCCTCTCAAATATTGGTGCTTAAAGAGAAATAAAGAAAAGATTCACATGCTATTGGTGCCTCACAGTTTCTGACTTCTTAGCTTATCATTTCCTTATTCATTTCACGCAGTGTCCAATTCATCAGATCACAACACATATCCTGCTGTACTAAGACAAAATAAAGTAACAAATGTTCTCATTTTCATACAGGAAACAGATGCAGTGGCGTCTTAAAGGTTATCATGTAGCCACTCTCAGTGTAAACATTTCCAGTATAGCCGACAAAGGTTTCTGCACCAGACCTGCATGTGACGCAATGTCCACACATCACAAGAAACCCATCTATAAACTGATATATTTGTTAAAGTGAAAAGAATTTAGCCTGGGAGCATAAATCGTGAGCTGAGAATTAGAAGGTTCTATCTGCGTTCTGAGAGTTTTGAGATATTGAGCTTCAAAGATTCCAAAGCCCAAGCAGATACAACTTTCAAATTTAGCAATTTGTCATACCTTTAAACAGTATTTTTGTATAAAACTTCAAACATGTATTTAGTACCCTATAAACAACATATTTATGACACTAACTTCTCTAAAATGTCAGTTAGAACCTGATAATTCTTCGCTCACAAAATGTGCTGCATTGCTTTCAAAGTTGTTTTTTTCTTCCTGGTGTTTTCTGAGGTCATCAAGCCGCCAGCTCCTTCCAGAAAGCAAACATGATTGATTCAATCCGAGAACTATAACATGTACATGTCTGTGAACCACAGAAAGCATTACACCCACAATCCCTAATAACATTCAGCATTCTAGTCAACATACAGTTCATTCTACTATTCAATAAATAAACAACATACATTCGTGTAGACCTTATCTTCATATGCACAGAACTTCATACGGCTCACATAAATGCCTTTGAACGTAGCTTCATTTGATTCATAAATTCTCAATAAGGTATTTTTGTTATTGCAAACTGAAAACATCCCTTCACAGTCCATGCCTGCAAAACACAACTCAGTGACAAAACTCACAACTCATGTGTACATGACCCCCATGTAGAATACTACATCCGTAAAGATGTTAAAACTCTCGTCTCATCGATATAGAAGGGTTGCGTTCAACCTGGACTGCACACTAACTAAAAGGAAAGCATATAAGGCTGGCATGCATTTTATGAGGAATGCATCCTCAATGAATTTGTATTTGTATTTATTATGCAGTGGTCACTGGACATCAAATGCCCATTTGAAACATCTACCTACAAAAAGAAAAATAATAAAAAATCTGTTACCTGTTACACCCAATAATTAAAGCAGGCCAAAAAGATCTGTTGATATTATGAACAGAGAAGCTGAAGTGCACTCTTGCGATGTTGAATTTCTGAATTCAATTGTGAAAGCTGAGGTATCGGACATCTTCCTGCTCTCCCTCTTCATGGAAATTTGGCCTGAACCACTGCACCGCTTTCTCCCCCAAAATCAAAAGGAAAAAGCCTTTTAAGTGAAGCAGACAACACATATAGGACATCACCTCATGTACGATTTTTACCAATTGTTTGGTCGACTTTCCTTAGAGTAACAGCTCAGGAGAAATATACAGTGATGTCTGAACACATTAAAAACATCGGAACATCCGTTCAAAAATGGCCTTGTTGCAGCCATAAGGGGTTGGGGCCATAAGGGGGCGCAATGTGAAGAGCGGCTCAGGCCGCAAACCTGTCACCCTCTGACCCTGCTGTGCTGCCTTTGGCCCTCCCGTTGGCATTGCCAGGCGAGCTGGAGCTGACCCCAGTCACCCTGCGCGTCTGGGAAAAGGGTCGGCTGTCCTTGGTGAAGGTTTTAGACTTCCCTGTGGCTGAGGAAGCTCTGGCAGCCAGCTCAGGGTTGGCACCGGGTTCGATGATGGTGTTGATCACTGAGGAGGAGCAGAATTTAATAAATTTGTATTAATTTATTCAATTAAATTCATTCACTTCTCCACCTATGGTAAAACAAAACACCATATCTGTTTTTGTTAATAGTTCAGTAGCTTGAGGATTTCTTTACATTTTTTAATCTGCTTTAGCAATGCTGTAAAGCAGGGGCCGGACACTGGAAATCTGGAGTTCTCTCAAATATTGGAAGAATATGGATACAGTGCATTCCATAAGTATTTGGACATTGGTACAATTTCTGTTCTTTTGTGTCTGTACTACAGCACATTAGATTTTAAATTAAACAATGAATATTAAGTAAAAGTGCAGACTGGCAGCTTTAATTTGAGGTTTGATTTCAAATCCAATGTGCTGGAGTACACAACAGAAATTGTACCACTGTACAAATACTTACAAACTGCACTGTATATTTCCATATTCCATAAATAACATGCCGGTATTTTTATTTTTAGGTAAAGCTTATGATATAATGACATCATGATTTAGATGACCATGTACTACTATAGTATACTATAGCCACAGCATTATAGTCTGGTGTGGGTGTTGGATGAAGGTGCCAAAAATGAATCACAGGGTAGTGCTTTCAGAAGGCCTTGAGAGAGAAAACTGGGAAACCCTTAAATAATAAAACACCCTCTGGGAAGTTTTTTTTAGACATGATGAAGAGATGAACTAGAAATGTTTAATGCACTGACCTTCCAGTTGTTTCTGAACTCTTCGTAGCTCCTTCAGAATGGAGGAGATTTCCTGAAAGGACACAGATTTTGTTCACATGAAGAATTGTCACTGACATTCTGCTGTGGAGGCATCGCAGTGATTCAAAAACGTAGCCGTGGGAAATATGAACCAAACCTTGTTTGACGTTTTGAGTATGGGAACTTCGTTCTCAGCATTGATCTTTGCTTCAATCTCCTCCCAGACTTCAGTCTTGTTATGGAACAGTGCCCTGTGAAAAAGAGAAGTACACAGTTTACAGTACAGTGTGGTGACATATCAGTAACTTCAGTCATCAGTGGCAGTGAGAAAATGGGGAAACTATTGGAAACAAAACTTCAGAAGGCATTGATTGTAAATTTCAAAATAAGGTTGTTTCATTTCTTCTCCTCGGGCAAGAAGCTTGACTCAACAGGTGTTTGTTGTCCTAAAAAAAAAAACGTGTTTTCCTTAAAAATGTGAGGTATGCAAGTTTCCTCACTTGGCTTGTATTATAAGAAATATTCTCTAAAAACTGGTATTTACTATTTGCCTCCTGATTACACTTCAACTTGCCTTCAAAAGTCAACACAGTCCAAAATGAATTGTATGGATAGGGTTTGTTTCTGACAAAGCACCAACATAGTGAAGGCTCATATGCAATTAGAAGTAATATTCAGACAGAAAACTTTAGCTGGGTTATCCTGGGGCCTGTATCACAAAGCAGGATTACTGAGTTAACTGGATAACTGCACTGACTAAAACCGAGAACAACTATTTTCACAGACCATGTTCCAGATATTGGAGGGTTTCCGGTTTCACTCAGTGCAGTTATCCAGCTAGCTCAGTAATCCTGCTTCATGTTACAGGCCCCCGCTATAAAAGGGAGCACCACTGATACATTTCTAGAGTCCATAATGAGGTAGAGAAGTGGAGATGGCTCACTTCATTTTCTCCGCCAGTTGCTCAGTGTTTTCCCGGATAGCTTGGGACAGCTGGGAAACAGGATTCAGCATGAGGTTGTCCAAAATAACCTGGGGAGAGAAGACAGTCCGAATGACCCGAGAGTCATTATCCAGTATCTTTTAATGGGCAATACTTTATTATTGTTTAAATCACTTCTAGTTTTGGATACCGATGTTGAGATTGTGTGTTTGTATGGTGTATTTGTATGTATTTGTTCGACGAATCCACATACAAGTTACCCTGAATAAAAATGGAGATTCATGTGATGACAAAGAACAGCAACAACTTCCATAACAGTGACAGCAACAGGAGCAGCAACAACAACACCAACAACATGCATGTAGCCTTAGGCAAAGGTGACACCATGGAAAGCGGACAAATTGACTGGCAGAAGAGAGAAAGATATGTAAGAGGGTGAACTGGGATGGCAGATTCCACTGTTGAGTCGTATAGTTAGCTCATCCCTGAAACTTTGAGGAAGGATGGGATCCCTGATGAAATAGCTTCCTAATCCAGGTGTAATTCTGAACATCAACAAGTATTATCCCACAAAGGGTGGGTCTGCAACATCAGGTTGGTTTCCTCCTTCCGCAGGAAAGTGGGCAAGGAGATTTAGCAAGGTTCCAGAAGTTTCCATTACACAAGCACCAAGCCCACCAGGTGCCTACATCAGTCTGAGATATGAGTCTACTCTCAACAGAACCAGCTGTTGCGTGAGAAGCTGTGCAGCCTACAGTGTGGACAACAGCTTCTGGTTTGTAAGTGAGGGTACTGGATGTGGGTGTGTGGTATAGTGACTGATGCAAGACCATACAAGTGGTGATTCCAAATATGGAAAAAGGTGGTAACACTCCAACAAAAAAGACTGATTCTTAAAGGGTAACATGTCCTAACGGCATATTTTTTGAATGAACATTTAGAGTAGCTTGAGGATATCAGAAGACCTGTCCCATCGTACAACAACCTGCATGAATTTGAGAAAGCAGAGATGATCACACGGCATCATCAGAAATTTACTTAACAGTTGCCACTACATTCAGCAAGAGCTGAGGCAAAGGACTGAACTGCTTAACACAGCTTTTGTGCCCAACCAAACCCAGAGCTAATTACACCACTCTGCAGTGCTGCCCATGCATTGGTAAAAAGCAGCATCTATTCTTGAGAAGGAAGTCAAATAATAACCTCCTCATAGTTCCAAGGTCAGTTTTTCGACCCTCAGGTTTTGGTCATTCATGCTCACAAAACCATAAAGCAAGCTGGCCTCAGGAATGTGCTGGACTAACTGTAGGTCAGCAGGAAAAACACAGTGACCAATCTTGGCCAAGCAGACCAAGAGGGACTGCTATGAAGGTACAGGGCACAGAGTTAGTGCATTAAAGTAACATGCTGGTTGGTCAAACTTTCTAGGTTTTTATCTGCAATTTTCACAAGAGGGCATTGAAGAAACACAATGAAAGTATTAAATTGAGAATGTTCTCCTTGTAGTGCGTCACACAAGGTTAACTACTTCATTTATCCCTCCCCTATAACCCGTGACCCATAGTTTGCGCCACTGGCCTCCAGGCAAGACAATGCAAATATTAGACAAACGTTCAAATTAGAGCGCCGTTTAAGGACTATGAGACTATTTCTGGTTATTCATAGCTAACATTAGCTAGCTAGTTAGTTTGTTTCCAAAGGTGACATTATTGATAACGTTAGCTAGCTAGTTTACTTTCATAAGGATGTTATAGTTGTGCTTTTATCTTAACTTGGTCAGCTAGCAAGCAAAAATTATCATTGGCTAAGTCAGTGTCCTTACCATAGCTATCGATAGTCGATATACTAAGTTAACTAGCTTGTGGAAATTCAGTCACCCAAGGTGGAAATTCAGTCACCCAAGATGAGCGCGTATCATCAAGGTAGCTATGGTAAACAAAAATGTGTGGAAAGTGGGAGCAGGGTCTGTCAATAGCTAATTAACCACACCCAGACAACTTTTATAGTGGGAAATTTAGGCTTAGAAAAATATGTTTTAAAATGCATTTAAATGACTGAATAATACAAATAATACAAATTATGCACATTTGTTTTGCCTAAAGACAACTGGTAAGTGTCACATGCAACCACCGTGTTACAAATTTAAGCTTGAAACTAGAGAACGTTGTAGAAATGTTGGAAGCGTGTTGGCGCAATGTAAGTGGCAGCAACTTAACCTTAAGACCCGCACTCTTTTTTGGTATGCATTTTTAATTTCTCTTTGCTATTTGGGCTTATTGGGACCTGATAAGTATAAAAACTAAGCATCATCTTTTGACATGATGTAGTTTTTGAGAAAAATGATGTCCACATATGTGGACTCTCGGTCTTAAGAATTAAGTATTATGGTTGTACAGCCCAAAATGTGGAGTCCACGCATGTGTACGCCAGGTCTTAGGAGGTTAAACAAGTTATAAGTAGAGTAAATTCTTTGTTGGTTTTTAGGTCCACTCTTGGATGAAAGCATGTACTAACTATATTATGGTTGATGTAGTGAAACAGCTTCACATTCACATTTTGGATACTACCACACAAGGACACAGATAGACTCCATTTAGCCAAGGATGAATGAGATATGTGAAAGAGAAATACAAAAGAACGCAGGAATGAGATATGCACCTGAGATGAGGAGATGACTCGCGAGGGCGGACATGTCCTCTGTTGACATGAAGAAAGAAGAAGAATATCTATAAATATCAAGAGATATGACCAAAGAAAAAGCCAACTGCTTTAAAGGTTGTGCTATGAGTTTTAATAGAAGCAAAGCAAAGAAAAGCAGAAAAGTGTATGTCCACTTTGCCACACACTGAATTTAACACTCAGCAACCCTCTCTCCCCAGGGAAACTCACAATGTCATAGAGGCGATTAAAAGTGGGTGGGTGGGGGTTGTGTGGGATAGACCAGGCTCAATTGCATAATTGCTTTGGATTCAAATACTTTTCTACGCTTTACTGAGCTTGTCTGGTGTATTGCAACCAATGCAACCCCAACCTTCTGATCCTCTTGGTTGGCTCAGTTGTACCAGGCAAGATCAAGTCAGCACAGAAAAGTAATTGAATCCAAAACAATCGTGTAATTGACAGAGGTCCACTGTGGGTGCCTCACCTCCTCTCGGGTGGAAATGTTCGTAGCGGGCATGTTGGCTGTGGCGCTGGGTGAGGTGCTGGTTGTTCCCACGGCTGAGCCACTTGGTGAGTCACCATCGCCTGCAACATCATGGATCTCACGAGCCAGAATGGCCAGGTCCTTGGCCAGGTCTTGACTGAGTCTGGAGCAATGCACAATAGGATACTGAGGATATTTACATTACATTACAGCTATTTAGCTGAAGCTTTTTT
This sequence comes from Conger conger, assembly GCF_963514075.1. Taxonomy (NCBI): domain Eukaryota; kingdom Metazoa; phylum Chordata; class Actinopteri; order Anguilliformes; family Congridae; genus Conger; species Conger conger. The sequence continues at coordinate 22,666,097 of NC_083764.1, read as the reverse complement.
CCAAAGCAACTTACAGTTGATTTGACTAAGGGGGGCGGCCTGTAGCGTAGTGGTTAAGGTACAAGACTGGGAGCCGCAAGGTCTGTGGTTTGAATCTCAGTCTAGCCACAATAAAAATGATCCTCCACAGCCATGGGCCCTTGAGCAAGGCCCTTAACCCCACATTGCTCCCCGGGCGCTACACTGTGGCTGCCCACTGCTCCTAATGACTAGGATGGGTCAAATGCAGAGGACAAATTACCCCACGGGGTTCAATAAAGGTATAAAAATAAGCATGGGCCAACCCCCCCTGGAGCAATGTAGTTAAGGGCCTTACTCAAAGGCCAAACAGCTGCACTGATCTTACTGCGGCTACACTGGGGCTTCAACCACCAAACTTCCGGATCCCAGCGAAGCACCTTAGTCACTAAGGCATAGGCTGCCCCGCAATACAAACACGTGCATACACACAACATAACTTCATCAACATTGCATCAGTCTACCTGGATCCATTGACAGTTAAAAAAGTGAATACAGCCAGGCAAGAAGAAATTACATTTGACAGCAATATGAGACAGCCCCAAGCATCACAAAAGAGAAGGGAATACAGTTATTCATATGTCAAGAGCTGATGTGGGAAGTAGCAAGAAGCCATCAGGATCCGTCTATTACGTCTATAAGGTGCGCAACAAGGGTCGATCCCTCTCAGGATCTTTCACCAAGTTCTGCACTTAATTATTTAATTTGCTCAATCATATCTTGATCTGACATTTGTATAAGCACCAGCTATGGCTGCAAGTGTATCCTAAAGGTTTTACTGTGCTCAATTACAGGAGTAAACCAGCATAGTTGTCAAAACTAGAACTAAGGTAGCTACATGGTTGGAACAAAAACCAGCATGCAGACCGAACCACTAGGACTTTTACACCCCCGATCTATTACAACAGTGTTTCTCAACTCAGTCCTCAGGACCCACTTGCCAGGAGGTTTTTACGTAACCAGGAACTCATACACCTTCTAATCAAAGGCATTTTTAGTGGTTTGATTGGTTCAGTCATTAAATCAGAGTTCCCGGTTACAACAAAAACCTCCTGGCAAGTGGGTCCCAAGGACTGCAGTTCAGAAACATTGTTCCAACACTGACAGCTAAAACAGCAATGGGTTACTGTGCGTTTGAATGAATCGTGGCAGTGACGATGCAGCGTCATTGTTGCCACTGAAAAGACCTATACAATCACTATACAGACCACCACTGGCCACCGTGTACCTTGCAATCTCTGCGCTGTGCGTGGACCAGTGCTGGTAGGGGTCCGCCTCCTGGTCCGGCTCCTCCTCCTGTTCTGTCCGGCGCTGCGTGGGTTTGGGCGGGGCGGGGGCCGAGGCGGCCACAAGCTTCTGGGAGACTGCCGTCTGACTGGCTGCGGAAGTGTGGGGGCGTTTGTGTTTAACAGAGGAGGAGCTGGCCTCATACTCCTCCTCCGATGTGGAGGTGTAGTCCGGCCGACGCCGGGAGCCTTTCCCCCGAATGATTTGGTTGGAGGGAGGTTAGAGGTTAAGGAGAAGATGAGGGGGCGAGGGGGAAGATGGAAGGAGGTGGAAGAGAAGGGGACACTGCAGTAACTGATCACCGTAGGAAGAGTTCACCAAGCCGTTCTGTGCGCTCGTTTACTGCCGAGCCTCAACAGTAAGCAAGAGACCAGACACTGTTCATTTCATTCCCAGTTTGCCTTGTGAAACTAAATACCAAAATTCTAGACCAAAACCTTAACAACAAATGCAAATGTTTCAACCACATTCAGCACTGCTCTTTTGAAAAAGATTAACCCTTCATCTTTATCGTTAACATGCTTTTTTCACAAAATGTCTTCCCAATGTAGTATATCCAATTGTATTTGCAGGCCTGTCCCTACAATGTCCCCCGTCTAGTCAGGAGAGCCCTTTATCTAACTGGAGAATGAAATGATGCGTTTCATGGAAAAAATGTCAGTTAGGTAAATTATTCAGCCGGTTGAATGGAGCAAATTTACGGGGATAATTCCCTCAAAGAACACTGTGCAGACCGTTTTACGGATGAGGAACTGAAAATAAACAGGGCATGATGGAAGTGTTAATTATGGATAGGAATATCATAGGAAGAGGTTAGTGTTCCCAGGGGCGTGGTAAAGACACCCACAGCATTTTGTTATTGCTCGAAATTGTATTTGCTTGTATTGAGTTGTAGTGTACAGTGCAGACATATTGCTGGGAGTAATTACTGTGGCTAAAGTGAGAAGATGAACTCCTGCTGAAAATTAACACAATTAGAGCAGGAGTCCTGTTTCTGTGACAACCCCCATTTTGGAAGGCCCAGATGCACAAAGCAGATTTGAGCATTGGACACAGTTTTTCCCCCAAGCTCCTGCAGTGTTAATGCTTGGTGTGAAAATAGGCCTCACAGGCCTCAGAGGTTTCCTCACAAAACGACCATATACCTTTTCTACCAATCAAAATGACTGCTATACCATTGTTTTTTTGCCCCTATTAAAACCCTACTAAATTTTCTCAACCAAAGAAGTCTAGATTTGGGTGGAGCTACTTCATATTGGGCATGGCACTGAAAGGGTTAAGTACCTGACTTAAGGCCTCAACAGCAGCGCTGCATGGTCGTATGAAATCTGTAAACTGGTGCAATACTGTAGGTTGGGGAGGAGTACTCACTGGCTGCGCTGGGGTATTTGGCACTACTGGAACGTGCTCGGACGATTGGCTGCCGCCCCACAGCCCCCGCTTTGGGCTCGGGCGCTGCAGCAGGCTTCCGGGCGGGGCCGGTGGCCCTGCCCCCGGCGGTCTCTGGTTCGCTGGGAGCGGTGAAGGAGCCGCTCCTCTTCCGGGGCATGGCCAGCATGTCCAACCGGGACAGCTTCTTGGCGTCGGCCAGAGGCCTTCCGGGCGCCCCCACATCCGACCCCTGGGAGGCCCGGTCCGTCTCTCCGCCCTCGTTGTCCGAGGTCTCCCCCAGCCGGGCGCGTCGCAGCAGAGAGGCGCGGGTGGGCCGCGGGGCTGAGAGGCTGTTGGAGCGGATGAGGGCCTGCTGCACGACGCTCTTCGAGGCGGCCTTCGCCCCGTCGTCCTTCAGCGCGGGCGCGGCGGCGGGGGCTTTCCTGCGGGAGCCGGGCCTGGAGCCCGACTCATGGTCGGAGGAGGAGGCGGTGGTAGCGCTGTTCCAGCCCTGCTGGTGGTCCGAAAGGTCCAGGGAGCCGCGGTTCCCGGTGCTGCGGCGAAGCTGGAAGCGCTTGACAGGGTCGGGCTTGCCGGTGGAGTCGGCGGCCTGGGTGCGCCTCTTCTCGGACAGACGCTCGCGGGCTGTGGGCTGCCGGGCCTGCTCGCGAAACGAGTGGCTGGAGGACGACGACTTGTCCTTCAGGCTGCCGGAGGCCGGCGGCCTCTTCCTGGGTTGGGCGGGAGCGGCAGGGGCGTTCTTGCTGCTGACCAGGCTGATGGTGCTCGCCGTGTCCACATCCGACTCGCCGGACAGGGAGTCGTCGGCGTGACCCAGCCTGGGCCCTCGGACCCTGGGGAGGGGAGGTATGGTCTCCGCGTCCAGTCCCCAGGGGTCCAGGTCGAGGAGGGCGGGGTGGCTGGAGATGTGGGGGAGGCGGTTGAGCTGTACGTCGTTGCTGGGCCGGTCTTTGGTGAAGCTCTCCTGCCGGATGATGGAGGGTTCCTTGGTGGGGTCTCGGGACTGAAGATTGGGGGTGGAGGCATTGGGCTTGAGGGGTTTTCGAGGCTCGAGAACAACTGGGTGCCTGGTGGGGGCGGGGGCTGTAGCGGGGGGTGTTTTCTGTGTGACATCCTGTTCTCTCTCCGGCTGGGCAAGGACGGGGCTACGGGCTAACTCTCGTCTGGGGAAGGCCTGCTCTGACCCGATATAGAAAGAGGTCGACCTGACCCCTGGCCCCACCCCTTCCTCTGCCCCTTCCTGGAGGCCCCTTGCTTCCTGCTCAGCTCCTCCTTCTGTGACCTGATCCCGGCTCCTCCCTCTCCTCCTCGCCCCCGGGACATCGTCTGACCTGCTGGTGTCGCTCAAACTGTCTGGATCCAAGTCTTCATGAACGGGCAACTTGTCACCCATCTCAAGCTGACGTAGGGGGCCGGGTCCCCTCTCAGGGGCCTGGTGGCCTGGGTAGGGGTCGGGCTGGATCAGGATGCCGGGGAGAGCGCTTTCAGCCTTCTCTGATGGTGGCACCTGTGGAAGCAGCCGCCTCGCTCTGGACAAACCCTGGCTTCCGTCAAACTCAGGCCCTTCTATGTTTGAACCTGGCATGTCCTGATCGACAAATTTCCCATCTACAAAGCAAAATGTAAGCGCACATTTTTTAAACTGGTGAGTAATAATTTACAGGCATCCATGTACAGTACTGTGCAAAAGTCTTAGGCACCTGTATAACATTCTGTACAGATAAGATTCTTTCAAAAATAATACAATGAAAGGTCCTAAATAAATATACATTTTAAATGACAATTTAGTAATTTGGCAGAATAGTTAAAAACTGAGTCGAATCAATATTTTTTGTGACCACCCTTCGGCTTTAAAACTGCATCACTTCTCTGAGATATAGAACTGCAGGACAGCGTTGGCTAAGACAATCAGCAGGGAGGTTGTTCTAAGCATGTTGGAGAACTTGCCACAGCTCTTCTGCAGACTGGTTGGCTCCTTGTTTCTGATCTCAGACAGCCTTGATCAAGTTTTTATGTAAAACGTAGTCAATTGCTTACAGTAATATGTTACTTTTTTTAATTAAATACAAAAATGTCAAATTAAATCTTTTGGAAAATGAATATGTGGAAATCTCAAATGTGTGCTTTTATACTAACACACACACAAAAAAAAAACATATACATATATATAATAAAGTCTAGGGTGCCTAAGACTTCTGCACAGTACTGTATGTAAACAAATTTCTAGTGGAGTTGGAGTCAAATCTCCGACTTCAAACCCAACCACTTTGGTTTTGTTTGATCATTTTTATACATAAAAAAGGTTTTGGGGTTGGCTGTGATGGTGAGGAGTAGTTGAATTGAAATTAATAAAACATTTTTACTGCTTTTACAGTCAAAAGGTTCAGTGCCTCACCTCCATCTGCAGACTCTGGTGGGTTGTCCGATATCCCTGTCAGGGGCCCCGAGTCGCTGTAGCTGTCCGCCAGGCTGGCCCACCGAGACACCCACTTGGGGCCACCCAGAGCAGCTGAACACTGGGGATCCACCTGCAACAATGATGCAGACTAAGTCCCTGTCCAAGGCTCCCAAAATTAATGACTTACTTGGTCGAATCATTTCACAAAATTTTTTAAGGGGAGGCACCACAGGTGAAAAAGGCATTTGGGCTGGGTAAGAAGATTGAAGTCATTCATTTAGATGTTTTTGTACCAGCCGTGTCATGTAAACCAACCACCAGAAAAAAACATATTGATTTTACACATTTTACTTGGTGCTTCATAACAAAATTAGCAGGGGAATTACAGTTGGGTTTTTTTATTTTTTATTTTGTCATTTATATTTTATGGGGTATTCTATGAAAAATGGAAAAATAGCAAAAGATACACATTTTCTGGATAGTTTTTCAGAATAATTAATCAATAAAACACATTTTAGCCCCACTGTAATTCCTCATTATTGAGTCATTTATCACACTGAAATGGAAAAAAATTAACTCAGACTTAATCCACTGAGATAAAAATATGCATATATGTGCTTTCTTAATTATTCATGATCTAATTTCCATATGCTCTTAAAAAAAACAAACAGTGATGATACAAAAAATGTTTGCATTCGTGTCCACATTCAAAATATCAAATGTAATTTGTTTGTTTCCCCTATTCACCTGTGGTACCTCCACGTAAATCTTATAAGAACAAGCTTTAATTTAATGAAAACATTTTTGAAAGATATACATTTCATGTTTAAATAGAGCCATGTCCATTTCAATAAGAGTGACATCATGGCAGAGCTATACCTGTAGTGGGCCAGTGGGGGGGCCACTGAGAGAAGAGGCACTCGAGTCCTGTGGTGTGGCTGCCTTTGTACCCAGGGAGCCGAGCTTGGCGTGCCGTGGGCTTCCCCGCTCGTCTCTCTCCTTGATTACGGGCCGATACGTTGACGGGGTCACACCGGTGTACTCAGGCGAGTCAAGAACTCCAAAAACCTTTCGGAAAGAGACCGTTTGATGAACATTAAGGTAAGCCAATCAGAGAAAAGGTAAGCCAATCAAACTGCATTGTCTGCTTTGCGTCCATTGTAAGCCAAATAAAATGCTACTATTGTCATTGGAGTCGATTAGACTAACAAGGGAACAATCCCCCCTGGAGCAAATACATGACTGGGACCCCGTTTGCAGGGTGGGCTTTCCAAAGCCTGATATTTGTATCCCATTAAATTCTGAGAATTATGGTAGGAAAGATTAGGGAATTGTTTGTTTGTTTGTTTGTAATTTTTCAAATGGTAGCCTACGCATCCACACACCTGTCCTATATTTTGTGTAGAATATGAGCAGAACTGAATATATTGCAATATATAATAATACTGTAATAATGATACCAATTCTTTTTTCAAGCTTAATGTGTTCAGAGCCCATCATATTTACGTACTAATTATGATCACATTCAAATGCTGTCTGGCACCTATAATTATTCCATGGTCAACGTCACTTAAATCACATTTCTTCCCCATTCTGACCTTTGGTCTGAAAAACAGCTGAACCACTTGACCATGTCTGCATGGTTTTATGCTTTTAGTTGCTGCCACATGATTGGCTGATTAAATATTTGCATTAACAAACTGGTGTACAGGTCTAACTAATAAAGTGCTCACCCCAATTTAGCAACTGATCACACATGAAGGTAATCAGGGGAGCTGGCATAATTATCAGTCCATCAAGTTAGGTTGTATAATCACGTTATATATTGTAGGGAAACAGATGAATGGCCATTTTAGTAGCTTTATTACAGTCAAATACTAGGCTACCACACAGAGTAAGCACAGCAAATCCTTACCTGGTCGATCATGTTCCTGGCCTCCTCAACCTCCTTGTCCTGGGACTCGGTCTCAATGGTATAGGTGCCTGCGTCGCTCAGACTGTCCTCCTCCTCGCCCCTCACCGCTTTCGAGGTCTTGGGGTCCACGCTGCGGGCCACACCCAGGGGCACAAGCTGTGGCAGGGGCATGCTGGGGGCTGGAGCAAGGGCTGGGGCAGGGGCAGGGACTGGGGCAGGGGTTGGGGCAGAGGCAGGGGCCTGGACGGGGGCGGGGGCAGGGGCAGGGGTCTGGACGGGGGAGGCAGCTCGCGCAGTGGTGCAGGCATCAGGCTGCGGGACGAGCAGGGGTTGGGACGGGGAGGGGGACGGGGAGGGAGAGAGTGACCGAGGTGGGGAAACGAAGGGGATCATGGGTGCGTACGATACAGTTGGGGGCGCGGACGCGGGGGGCGAGGGGAAGGACGGAGAGGGGGTCTTGTCTCTGGCTGGGTCCGCCTTATTCGTCTCCTTCAGGAACTCGGCAGCGAACTCGCGGGCCAGCTTGGAATTCTTGCCCAGGCTGCCGAACGGCTTGACGGCAACTCCGGAGGAGGTCGCCCGCTCGTCCGCCTTTTCACGGTGGAGGGAGCTGGCCCTCTGGGGCCCTCCGTGGCCCTGTCCTTTCAGGGGGACGGTCACTTGCTGGGTGGGCGGGATCCCCTTCCTCCTCTCCAGCTTGGCCTTGAGGGCGGAGTACGTGTCCGCCTGGGCGTGGGCGGAGGTGTGGGTGAAGGACTGCGAGCGCTTCTTGCGCGGGTTGTCGTCGAAAAACTCGATGACGAAGGCTTGCTGGCTGTGGAGTTCGGGCGTGGGCGGCTTGCCCAGACTCTGGGGGGGCGAGGCCGACCCGGGCGGAGAGCGGCAGGGGGCCTCTTCCAGGGCCGGGGGGGTGGGCGGAGTCGGCTGCCGTGGCGACAGCGCCCGGGACTGGACTGGTTTGTGAGGAGGGGGGGCGGATGGAGGTGGCAGTTCCGGCTGCTGCGATTTGCTCCGCTTCCCCTTCACCACAGGGTCCTCGGAATCGCTCTGGGTTCCGTCGTCATGGTGATGGCCTGCACACCCAGATGACAAAAATAAATATAAGTTTCAGATTTGGATGAATCAAATTTTCATCCCTCTCATGCACTCACTTAGCAGACAGATGGCCAGATTACATTACATTACATTTATTTAGCTGACACTTTTATCAACAGGGACTTTTAGTTGATTAGACAAAGCAGGGCCAACCCCCCATGTGGCTTTAAGGGCTTTGCTGAAGGGCTCAATAGCTACACTGATCTTACTGTGGCTACACTGGGGCGTGAACCACCAACCTTCCAGGTCCCAATCAAGCACCTCAACCACTAGGCTACCAGCTGCCTTAACTAGACTACATTGTCATTTGTTTCCAGACTGCAATACCAGAGAGAGCTGCCACCTATTGGGGGAGAGGCATATCCCTCTTTGACAACAAGAGACATATATAAATAATCTGTGATTGACTGGCGACCTGTCCAGGGGGTATTCCTGCCTTTCGCCCAATGTATGCTGGGATAGGCTCCAGCCCCCCTGCGACCCTGTTCAGGATAAGCGGGTTAGGATAATGAATGAATGAATGAATATATAAATAATATTTCATAAAAATAGTGTCAGTCCATGAATCTGAGCAGATTTAAAACAGCCCAAGGAAAATTGTGGCACCTCTGTCGACATTATACCAAAGTTATACCAAGGCTCAAACTTCCAGGCCGGGCCTGAGCCCACGATGAATGCCTTTCACAAACCGAAGCGACTGAAGGCACACATCAATACAAAAAAAGGAAACGGATCCATGCGGCATTCTCCGCCCTGACCTTTGAGAGTCTTGATGTGCACGGGCAGGTCGCTCTTGGTGCTGCACACGTCCTCGCACTGAACCCTCTTCCTCATCATGCCCATGTCGCTGTGCACCAGCCAATCGGCCACCTTGCTCTCCGCCGACATCACCTCGGTGGGCGTGGTGGCCAGCAGCCTCCCGGGAGGTTTGTGCTGCCGCGAGGAGAACTTGGTGACATGGTCCTTGATCTTCATCTTGCCCGGCGTGCAGTCGTCAAACTCGATGGTGAAGGAGGCGTGGCTCTGCATCACGGGGGGCGTGGGCGTGGTCGGGGCTGGCGAGGGAGAGGGCAGGGGCGGGGCGTCGGTGTCCTTGGTGGGGATCTCCTGGACCTCGGTGTCAGGGGACGCAGGGCGAGCCTGGAACTCCTTGGTGGGGATTTCGAAATAGCTGGGCTCCCGGCCGTAAGAGTAGAGGGCCTTCCCCTGGGATGTCCTGTAGTCCATCTCTGAATCGAGAGCAGAACACTCCTTCTGGCTTTCTGTGGACAGAGGATAGTAATAGAAATAATAATAATAATAATACTTTGTTATTCAGCCCATACCCTTTTATCCAATGCGGTTTATTCGACAAAGCAGGGGACCATCCACTCTGGAGCAATGTGGGGTTAAGGGCCTTGCTCAAGGGCACAACAGCTGTGCAGATTTTATCATGGCTACACCGGTGCTTGAACCACCGACCTCGAAAAGCCCATCTTTGAGCATTGATGTTCTCTGACTGCACTGAGTCTTATATGCTGTAATAAAAGTTTGTGAAGCAAATGCGAGTTGTTTGATGTTTTATATAGTCTGTAATTAGAAAAATCTGAAAAGGGCAAGGTGTGTCCAAATTTCTGACTGGTACTGTGTGTGTGTCTATGTATATGTTGCATCACTGTAGCAGTGTCTCTGAGGTTTTTGAAAAGCAGCAAATGCATTAAGATTATAACGTTATTTTGTTTGATAAATCTGTGACTTCTTTTATTATAATTTATTCTCCCTTTACGTATGAAAATAGATATGTCCATTTCAAACGTTGCAACTGTCACTGGCCACATACTTCCAATGCGTCCTTTACATTGGCATGGATGTTAAGCAATACATCCACTAGAGGGCAGCATCAAAAGTTTCCAACTGACAACAAGGAACATGGTGACAGTGGAGGCAGTCGTAATAATGTAAGACGCAAAAGCTGAGGCAACATTGTAAATGGCGGTGGTCTGTGAGGCCATTAAATACATCGCGACATGTGGATGGTGAATTCTTATCACTAATATCAGTGAAGTTCCGCCATTCGTCATTCCTACGGTTGTGTCTCGCTTGACCTATTGGCTAGACCACCCCCACGATTTCCGGGGGTACTGCGTTTGGTCCGTATCCGTAAGCTTCCAGAAAACGCAGTGTATGGACAGGAGGCTCCGTCCATATCCTAATACGTATCTAACGTTGAGCATAAACAAGCTCTTGAGGGGACAGCCTGGTGAGGGAGACTGACCTGGGTGACCCTCGTCTGGCCTGCGCCCCTCGCCGTGCCGGCCCTTGTTGCCGGCATCATCCTCCCCCCACCACGAGGGCTGGCCGTACAGAGGAGTGGGCCTGGATGCAGGGGTCTCTGCGCATACACAGAACGAAAATATGAGGAAACATAATAATGAGAACAGACTTCTGGCTTATCATTTATACACATACACAACATTTATATACATACACAGGCACGTACAAGTCTGCTCATATACGCTCCAGACCTGGGTCGAATATGTTATCGTTTCGGATTCAAGTACTTTTCTGTGCTCGATTGATCTTGCCTGGTGCAATTGAGCCTACCCAGAGGACCAGAAGGTGGGTTTTTGAGAGTATTACATAAGTTCCAATAAACCAGACAAGCCTAGAAAAGTATTTGAATCCAAAACAAGTACGTTTTTGACCCAGTTCTGGTATATGCACGCATGCATGCACACATGACAGAATACGCACTATACTGTACATTTGACTCTGAGCCTGAAGTCATCTGGGTTAAAGGTGGAAACTTCTAAACACAAGCCGTACGGAAGCATAAAGTTTAAAGCACCACAAACCATTTGTCATCAAAAAAGTACAAAAATGAAGTACCAATAATGCATTGGAGCCATTAGGTATAGCCTATATGGCACATCTCTGTTGCCCTGCTTTTAAAGAACTGCAACATGTTACACCCCAAGGTCAGGAGGATGTGTGTTTGAGACCCATGAAACCCATATTGGCAAAAGCCATTGTAATGGGATTCAAGATCCAGTGCACATCAAACAATCCGTCTGGCACCAAAAATCATGTCACGTCCAAATCAATGGCATCAAATTTATTTTCCCCATTCTGACGCACCTGACCCATAGCTGCATGATTATACGCATTGCGCGGCTGGCACACGATTGGCTGATTAGATAATCGCATTAATAAGTAGGTGTACAATAAATAAAGTAATAAAGTGCTCAGTGAATGTATTCTCAATTGGATGTAATATTGTGACATACATGCAAACTGTGAACATTCCTATTATAAGACTATTGTAAAATGAACAGCCATCTCTGGCACAGGAGAGGGGTAGGACAATTAGTGTCGCAACGGCTCAACCAGAACATACCAGACCACATTCCGCAGGGTGAAAGCAAGAGGGACATCATAAGCCAGGCTAAAACCAGGCAACTGTTGCCATGGAGATTAAACATGCAGCAACATCCAAGGACAGAGAAACGCAGGAGAGGAAGAAAGGGGAAAGGGATAGAAAGTCTCTAACAGTGACACAGGACGGGATTTCAACATTGGGGAGGGAAGTCTAAAAAATAGAAACACAATGGGATAACAACACAAGTCAGCTGTGGATTATAGATGACATCAAAAAGAGCAGAAAGAAATCCTAAAGCAGAAACTGTGAAACTGCCTTAGTCATTTGAAGAGAAGCACTAATCTGACCATGGTCAGTCACCCGGTCAGGCTCTGCTCTAAAATGTCACCGATGAGGCAGTCAGCCACATATGATGGCCACAGACTGGCGAACAAATGAACAATGACCCAATGAAATGCTTTGATAAAACTGGCCAAACAGAGGGACTTGAGCTGGCATGCACTTTCATTATAAACACAGTGTGTTTTTACTGTTTGTTGCCATGACAAGCAGGAGAAATTGTGTGTATATATATATATATATATATATATATATATATATATATTTATTATGTATAATAATTATTTGTAGAAGATAATACATAATATATGAGCTTCACCTTAGCAAAGCAATACACAGAAGATAAGTCAAACGGCTGAGATTATTCATCATCTGAAGGGAGGTTTTAGGCGATTTGTTTTGTGTGATTTTGTAGGACGAGTGATGGGGGAGGGAAGGAGGGGGTCAGATAACACCACAGCATGGCCAGACAGATGCTCCAGGTGTCCAACTGTGCAGCCAGCCTGGCCTCTCACACCGATTGTATTAATGCATCTCACCGAATTTGCAGACACGATTGGTGGAGGATGATGTGACGTGCAGTCCGTATGTATTTGGACAGTTAGTAGGATTTCTGTTCATTTGGCTCTGTAGTGCAGCGCATGAATTGACTTTGAAATTAAATGTACTAACTGATGATGATATAAAGTGCAGACTGCCTTCTTTAATTTGAGGGTATTTACATTAGAGGGGACCAAAAGTATTTGGACGGACAAGTAACTGTCCTAATACATACGGACTACACTGTATAGACAAATCCAGCTACTGCATGGAAAACAGTATCTCTCAATGCACGGTACAAAAGGAAGAAGAGAGATGTAGGTAATTATAGGTAATATAATTATATTATAATTGTAAGTAAAGTATGCTATTCAAAGGCAAGCTCTCAGGTGCCATGTCACATTTCATCATCGGAAACACCAAAATATTTGACTACAAAGCTGGAACCTGCCCTGGTGGTTGATTAGTACGCAAGCACCATAATGTTTTTCTGAATATTTACTGTACAGATTTTTTTTTTTTCAATAAAAATAAATTCACAATTGCTTGGGTGAGAAACACAGTCAAGAACGTAAAACTGAAAACCTGACACAACATAAAAGGATTTAATCATTCATTTAACAAATCCCTGGTTCCATTACTGTACAAGAGTATACACCAATTGAAATGCACACCTGCTGATACTGCAAAATTAAAAGTTTAGAATCTACTGGAATTTTGGAGTTGTGCCCCGTTGTTTTTTAATGTCCCTGGGGATACCCCGTTTCTACACATGCAGCTAGTGGAGGCTGTGCGAAGATTAGACATCGCATCCCTGCAGTGGAGCAACCGGCTGTGTAATCTATAAATTAAGACATCCCTAAAAGTGCTCATTTGCACAGCAGGGTATTCAGCTAAAACAATTTATTTACAGAAATGAACGTCCCCCATGTAGACACGGGCAGTCTGTCTATTCTCGCAAATTTGACGGCTTCTCTCAGAACCGGCTTGAAAAAAACAAAACAAACAAGAAAATGAACACACCGGATGACCCTCGAGTAGTCTCTTCCCAGCGTAACGCGTCTGTGTATCGTGCCGTTTCTGCAGCAGGCCTCCGCAGTACGCGCGCAGACAGTGAGCCGAGACAGTGCTGCGGGATGCCAAACCTGCCAGCGTTACTCATTGGCAGCAGAGACTGAACTCCTGCCAGCCAGCACCAGCCATATGGCATCAGCCTTAGCAGAGAACGCAATTCAAGACACAAAAGGACCCAAAATAACTCAAAGGAACCTCAAAAGTGAGAAAAGATGACATGACGAGACCCGTGGGTTGAATTCTGGCTTACATAAGATGCCCCGACTTCAACTTGTCAAGTTTTGTCACACACAAAGTCCACACCCAAATAACTTGGTAATGTAATGTGACGTTTAATGTAATGGTTGAGAGTCACAGTGGCTTACCAGTGGCAGCCCTGCGGTCAGACTTCTCTTGTCGGGAGCAGAGGGGGTCCGAGGCCCCATCTGGAGGGTCTGGTCTCTTTCTCTCCACTGGCTTCAAACCCATGTGCAGGTGGCTGGTGTACTTCTCGTGCTGAAATTGTAGGAAGCCATAAACTAGGGGCACCGAGCGAGATTCGCCCAAGTTTCCCTCCAGTTCCCAGGACCCAACAACCCCTTCCACTGAATCAGCTCCAATGTACCGTGGTCTCCCTGAAAGCAGGCAACTGTATCATCTTAGCAGTAGTTTCAAAGCCTACTCAAGTGAAACCCGAACTAACTAGGTTTTAATTACATTCCTGAAGAGAAATTTGCACCTGACAATATGCAAAAATAATTTTTAAAAAGTAAAAATAAGGGTCTAGTTGAAGTTGAACACTCTATAAGCATAAAATGTGTACATAGGATGAAAAACAGTAGAAAGACATATAGAAAAATTTGAATTAGACTGTGCACCGACTTAACATTTCATTTGAAGCAAAGTACAGATGTGGCAAGCTCTGCCGATACCATAACTGCTGTAGGCTACTGTCAAAACCACCACACTCCAAAATACATTCAGGTTTATTCATGTTAGTAGAAAAGCCCAAGAAGTAACAGTTAACCTGTAATGGCAGTGAAAACAAATGCAAAATAACCAAGTGATGAATGACAACCCTAAAACAATTTGCATTATATATTGATAAAAAATCAAGACAGTCATAAGCACGTTCGCATGCAAGCAGGCAAACGTGCACATACATGTACCCTCACCTTGAGAGCCTCCTCTGGGACATGATGTTGACTCCTCTCCAAAGTATACACATGGGAATGTACATGTTGAGTTAAGGCTGAATAGATGATCGTCCAATCACAAGAAAGTACAGGAGAACTGTATTCTCTACTATGCTGTACTTTCAAAGGCAATACACACGAGTGACACAGGAAATTCGTGAAACCGGGACGACTTCAAGAATGGCATTACCCCTTATGGAACCCTACGCCAATCAATACTTTCACAGGTTGTGCCATTTCACCATCTCATGACATTACTGAGGCATTTGGTATGTAAGTACAATATAGCCAAAGTCATTTGGCATGTTTATCAGTGATCATAAAGGCTTGATGAAGCTCCCATTATAGGATTCTTCACAGAAAGTGTCACAGTTTGCAAGTGTTTAGTCAGCGTAAGACTGGGACAGGATTTCTTGCTCGAAAACCTCCCCTTTAACAAATCAAAACCTCACTGCAAAACTGTCCTGCAAGCTAGCACAAATGTACATACTTTACTGACTGTGACCAAAACATGAGAATCTGATTACCCGACTAACAGTCTCTGACTGACATTCCCTACGATGCCCCACTTTTCTCCCTTAAGAATCCATACAGCGGAACGAAACCCAATGATTTTTCTCAAATGATCACCGCGTTCCAACTTAGTGACAGTTCCAACTTTCCCTAAGACTGATCAAGAGGGAAAAGTGGCTTAAAGAAGCTATCCAAAATAACCTAAATGAATTGGGTGGCTCACATAAACACAAGTGAACATAAGTGACAAAGCGTGAAGATTTTTAGCCATCGCAGGGAAAACAACTGTCTCACCAGCAAGTCATTATCCAGTTGCAATATGACAATACACGGAAATTGGTTCTCTGGACCAAAGCGACAGGGAAATTAACAAATTAACAAAATCTTGCATACGTCTGTTCTAACCCAACAGAACCGCTCTGTCAGGTTCTAAACAGGAAGGCGTAAGAACAAAATGCATATCTCTGCGTGTAGAAGATAAGGATATCATATCCAAAGCGGATGACGTCTGAGAGCTTGAGGGTGACATAGGTCTGATCCGGGATCCTCTGGTCATTCACAAACGTCTGTTGAAACAAAAGAAGGAACCAAACAGGTATGTTAAGAAACATACAAAATATGTGCAAAATATGTGGAAGAGCCATGTATTGACAAAGCTAAGAAGATACATTTTAATGTTATACTCTCTTTTTCGCAGAATATTTTTTCTAAATACGGAACGTGAAAATTGTATTATTATTTAATTATTTATGAGAACCATGTAACCATAGTATGCCATTTTGTATTTCAGCCTTTGTATGGTGATATAATGTGCAGCTTACACATCTTGCATCATATACGCCTGAAATCGGTAAGCTTGTGGAGCCACTGAGCGTCACAGTGTTTTTATTGTGAATACTTAGTTACTTTGTCATGGGTTCTACAGAGCTTAAATGGTTTAAACTATGAAGGGCCACTACAAGGGCAAAGGAAACTGCCACGTGATAACAGCAAGTGTGCATTCTCTCTCTTCCCAAGACACAACAACAACTCAGGATAATGAAGCAAAATAAGCTGTGCAGAATAGCCACTGGCTTTTAACCCTTCTGCTTGTGCTCACCTCAGGGCCTGCATAATGGGACGCTCTCTTTAATAACTTATTCATTATTCATTTATTTATTTGTGAAAATATATTATATATGTTTTTCTTTTATATGTATCAATGTACTTACTACATTTTATAATTCATTTATTTATTTGTGAAAATATATTATATATGTTTTTCTTTTATATGTATCAATGTACTTACTACATTTTATAATTTCAAGACAGGGAGGAAAAAAAATACTATGACCCTTTCTGAGAGGGGGGTAAAACAACAAACAGACAAAAAATAAATAAATAAAGATACATTAAAAAAAAGCATAATCATAATAACAAAAATAAATAAAAACATATTTATTTTCTCCCTGCTACCTCCTCCTGCTTAAAGGGACAACCCCCCTGCTTAAAGGGTTAACAAGCCATTTTAAAATCATGGCAGAGGGGCAATTGCACAACGGAGGCATCACTGGATTATGGTTTATTTTATAATTCTACTGTGCCTCATCAATAGTCCCTTTGGCTTTGAACCCACAGCTCCACACCCGGAATCCCTTGGCATCCGCTACCTCCGAGCACCTTCAGCTGATGCTGATGCAAGACAATACACTGCAAGAAAAGCCACTTGGAGTCCTTCCACATAATCATTCTCAAATCGAGCAAGGACTATGTCAGCGCATTGCAAGAGAACATGCTTACATACTCAGCAGCCACAAGTATCGGGCTCAACACTTAATGTAATCTGGGGGGAAAAGCCTGATGAAAAAGATACCATAGCACAATACTTTTTTTAAAGTTTACTTCTAAGGAAAATTTTATTAAGTCAGCTAAATGTAATGAATGCCTTGCTGCAGTACATTTGAACATGACTGCAAGGCTTTTGAGAGAATAGAGTGAATATTACTGATCCGATGTGTGCCAGTCTAATATGCAGGGACATACAAGGCATTGGGAAAAAGCCAATTTCAATGTTAAGGTGAGAGGGTTGTGGCCACTAAGCAAAAATGTCTATCTGTCCTTATCCTCGAGGGATTCCTGAATGTAGTTAAAATGTTGGAGGGGGGGGTGGGGGTTACTGGACTGTGGTCACTCACCCCATTCAAGCTGCCCAGGTCCTTGACCAGGTGTTCATCGGTGGCTGGTTCATAGTTGATGACAGCGTGTTGCTTGTCCACACTGCGGGACTGCAGGGAAAAAGAGAGCAAGCTTTAGCTTACATTTCAAACAGCACTACATTGGTACAGAACACATACCTTAATATTTGCACTAGCTGGTGGGAGCCTCAACAACATGCCACATCACAACTGAAGCTCCTCTTACAACTGCCGGTCATTGATTTCCTTGATCATGTGACAATTTTGCGGCACTGGGGTATTTCCATCTGTCATAGTTTTAAACAGAAACCAAATTCTACAATAGAAACATTTTACAATAAGGTCACATGAATTAGCATAAACTAAAGTACTTTATAACTAACCAACTACTGAGAAGTTCAAATAAAGTGTATCCTATAGTTTGCTAATGTATAAATATGAATGCAATGAATACATTGGTTCGCAGTTAACAAATACATGAACTAATTTCATGCCTAATGTATTTGTGCATCAAGTTTTTTTATTCTAACAACTACATTAATGTTTATGTAAGTGTAAATGCTTGAAGTGTGAACAATTTCACAGTATCTTCTAAACACCGTTTGTGGAATTTAATCTTTATTGGCCACGACAGGTTTCACCAGGATTTCTCATTTCTCATAATTGGCATTATTCAAAGAGCTGATTCAAAGCCTTCCTAAGTCAATGTGTCAATACCTCACCTTTGCTGGGCGATGCTTTCGTAGGCAGCTTTCAACATTCCTTCAATTCCTTACCACCCAATTCCTAAGCACCTGATCATCCGGTACACTCAACAGCCGGCACATGACCTACTCCCAAGACAAAGTGGCTTTGAAACTACTTATTGCTATAGCCACCTTTATTTCTAAGCGCATACACTGCCATCAAACCACCTCATATAGCCTTAATGGAAGATAACATTGACTTTATTCTTCTTTTACAAGTTACAACCACTTCTTTTGTTCCCCAATTGTAATCGGCAATTGCGTTTCAAGTCAAAGATGTATCACTGCCTTCTGCACGCATAATTCTGAATTTTTTACACCCTCCAGCCCCCAAAATAACTACAGCAGACAGCCAGCATTGGCTGGAGAGGAGATGCACTCAGCCAGCATTGGCTGGAGAGGAGATGCACCTTGCTGATGGGAAAGGGAGGAACTAATGTAGCTGTAGGGCAGCCTGTAGCGTAGTGGTTAAGGTAAAGGACTGGGACATGCATGGTCGGTGGTTCTAATCCCGGTGTAGCCACAATAAGATCCGCACAGCCATTGGGCCCTTGAGCAAGGCCCTTAACCCTGCATTGCTCCAGGGGATTGTCTCCTGCTTAGTCTCATCAACTGTACGTCGCTCTGGATAAGAGCGTCTGCCAAATGCCAATAATGTAATGTAATGTAATGGAACCTGAGAAGGCCCAGTTATCTAAAACTAGCCCATATCCACTGCGGGCAGGAAGAGGCCAGATGTCCAGTCATCGATGGCGACTAGATCTTCAGTGAATCCCCTGGAGATTATGAGAGGCACTATGTAAATGCAATCCAGTATCCATTAATATTATAGGACCATGACTATCCTCAGAATGGCACCTTTACAGACAAAGCCATTTGTAAGCCTGGAAATTCACAAGTTTAATAATAAACATGGAGAGACACTGGAAAATCAAAGCCAAAGCAGCAAGGAAATATCATATCCATATCCAAAACCCCTCTAGAATTGAATGAGTTGTCTCCGTCTGCTGGTAAGTCGGCTAGAGTGAGATGGGAGGAATCGGTCTGAAAATTTGAATTCCTTTCAAGTGCACAGTCAATGAATTTTCTAGACAATACACCGGCGACCCATCTTCCACTTAAGGCCCTCTTCAGTCCACTCTTTTAAAGAGAGGAGGCAATGGGCCAGACTCATTAGAGGACACATAAATAATTCAACTGATATTTTCCCCATACGTGCTTTCTTAAATACAGAATCGGTTACCCTCATTTTTAACCTAAAACCTATTTAGCATTCAGGCTCTGGAGTCCTGGAAACCCAAATACCGTGCAGTCCGTAATTCTTTGGACAGTGGTAGAAATACTAAATGAATCATTATTATTCATTTATTACCCAGCTAGCAGAAAATATTATTACAACAATATTATTGGAATAGTGGTTCATTTAGGTATAATTTATTTCCATGTCCTAAACAACATTAAAGCTAAGCAGCAAATGGGTCCAGTTCACACAAACATTATCTGTTCTGCAGGAAAACACATTGAGGACATCCTGATCTGAATCCTGGTTATGTGCCACACCTTTGACTTACCGAACAATTCACTTAATTTCTCTATGTTAAAAGTAATGTGATCAAAGAAAAATATGGAAGCGCCTTTCATTTGGATTCAAAACATCCTGGTTGTAAGATGTAGGAAAAGACATGGGAAATATAGGAGAGGTGCCAACTTCTCCAGTCCATTATCAATCCATTATCATAAAAAGGTTCTTTAATTTATGCTTGAATTTTGTGATTTGTGGACATAACCAGTGGCTGGATGCCTTCTCTGGTGATGCTCTGCCAGGCCTGTATTGCAGCCATCTTTATCTCATGCTTGTTTTATATGTACAATCAAACACACCTGTGCAATTACAAACATCTGGGAAGCCATGTGTCCCAAACATTATGGTTCCCTGAAATGGGGGACTATGTATAAACACTGCTGTAATTTCTACATGCTGAAACCAAAATGCATAAAAGACCGTATGGGTCTTTGTCCCAAACAGTACGAAAAGCACTGTAAATGCTTTCCATGGATCTTATATTCTGACGGGAAGACTCCTGAAAAGGTTCCTTTTATACCCCTTTCCCCAGGCCTTGGAATGAAACGTGCTTAGGTCTTGTTGCTATTGGCAACAGCTGCCCAGGATACCTTGGACATCGACAGTTCTGCATCAGGAGAGATGTGTGTGTACTTACTGCAATGTACAGGTGCAGTGCCAGGAAATGCTTGGGACCCAAATTCTCGCCTGCTTTGGAGGGGAAACTGAAAAGCACCTGATTCCACACTGTTTGTGAATCAATGTTTAGAGCTCTGAACCAACAGACTGTTTCACCTGAAAGATTCAACCTGGACTTCAGTCGCACTAATGTTTGTTAATGACAAAAGTAGGTAGTTTCACAAGGGCAAGGGCATTCAGACTTTTGGGGGCTTATCTCATGTTGCTGAAAGCACTCCCCCAAAAATCCTCAAGGCGTGGTGTATATTAAGTTAGGGATGATGATTTTTCAATAATTCCAGAGCTATAGCATAAGGTGATTGATTCTAAATTGATTTCTGGCCCAGGGAATCTATTTTTAGAACGCATCTTGGCGGTCTGCAGAACTGGTTCTATAGAAAATTCTTGCAAGAGGTCTCAATTCTGGCTTTTGCTTACTGGGCTGTTTGAATGCCCGATGCATCCTACTAAATGCGCCTTCGATAATAGCTCCGCCCCCTCAGCCATTATCCCGCTTATACCACTGCTTACCAACAAAAATATATATTTATAATCAAATACATATATTTGCTTTATTCTATTCATAGTAGATTAAGAAATATCCACTTTAATGCTTTTTTAAATTTTTTATTTTTTTTTACATACATTGTATTCATAAATACTAGTTGCACATTAATAGGTTTTGTGATTAAATAAAAAAGATTGAGTAGGAACCTATCCAATGATTCATCAATTACTCGTACCCATACCTACTATCCAATCATATTGCTGTGGCATCTCGCTGGACTTGAAAAGGCACCCTTTCTTCTCCACACTGACCCAGACCATAACTGTTTATGTATTTTCTTTGATTACTTCATATAAGTTAGTAGCTGCAACAGAGACTTCTGGGGTGTCTGAACACTGCAATCTCGTAACTCAGCAAATTCAGAGCGAGTCAGAGAAACAGAGAGACCGTTAGGGCCGGGTGAATTTGACTCATTTCCCAGCTTTGTAGGGGCTTGGGAAGTCGCCCCTACAAAGCCACCAACAAGGTCTCAATCCATTTATATAAGGGTCAGTGACAAATAAGAGATTCCAGTTTTGAAAATTAAATGGAAATAAAAAAAAATGTTTTACCTTCATTTGAATGATATTCAGTTATTTCTAAAATTATATTTTCAGCAAATGTAATTGATCTATTTTAATTTAGAATCATATGATGACATCAGTCACAATTGTCGTAAGTTTTGCTTTTACCACCCAATAACCAGTAAATATTGAAGGTGAGATTTCATCAAGTATGTAGTAACTTATTTTTTATAGAAATTGCAATTATAGGGCAATGTTTTCAAGTCTCTTACACAAAACTTGTGCTGAGAAAATGCTGAGAAGTGATCCAATCTGGAAAATGTCCATGGCACTATAAAGCATTGTGTTCTCAACTCAATACATTGAAATGATGCATTTTTACAACAAACAATCTGTGTTATCCACCCTGACAGAAATTGTTACCCAGTCTGGACCCATAAACGAGTGAAAGACAGGCCCTGGCACGCACACTTGCAAGACGGACTGACCTTCTGTTTGTGCAGACCGTCCCTCACGCACCAACGCGACCAATTTCCGGTCCTGACGCAAAACCTTCACAGAGCCGCAGAGAGCGACGGCAGAAAACCCTAACCTGTTTTTCACGATCAACAACCCTGGCTCTGTCACTGAACACAGCCTGAAAGCAACCCGTTTCCTATCTTAATCTGGCAAGATACCTTTGTTCACCAGCCATTCAAGAAATGTTATTGTGTCGAAGGGACTGGGAATTGCTTTTTAACTGAAAACCTCTTGTTTCTTTGGGCTTTTTTCCCCCCACATGAGGTACACAAAGAAATGAGCTCCCGCATTCAGTACAGTCAAGTAAAAAGGAACTAACTGCTAATGGGAAACCTCATTTAAAGTCACATGGGTTGTAAGCCCTGCAAAAACAATTACAGCCTCTGGAAGGCTCCCATATAAAGGCAAGTTATTTTCTGCCCTCCGCTGTCCATAGCAAACAGCCCACAGATGGGCAGTGTAATGACGTATCATGATGTCGCATTTTGCTTTCTGTAGACTAGTAATCAGGTACTGCAAGTATGGCTAGTACATGGAGTGTACGCTAAAAAGTGCTACTTATGTCAAAGGTGCTGTGAGTGTGACAACGTAACCACCTAAAGTATTCATTTCATGTTCCATTCAGTCATTCATTCATTATCGTAACCCGCTTATCCTGAACAGGGTCGCAGGGGGGCTGGAGCCTATCCCAGCATAAATTGGGCGAAAGGCAGGAATACACCCTGGACAGGTCGCCAGTCCATCGCAGGGCACGCACACCATTCACTCACACACTCATACCTATGCAATTTAGACTCTCCAATCAGCCTAACCTGCATGTCTTTGGACTGTGGGAGGAAACCGGAGTACCCGGAGGAAACCCACGCAGACACGGGGAGAACATGCAAACTCCACACAGAGAGGCCCCGGCCGACAGGGATTCAAACCCAGGACCTCCTTGCTGTGAGCCAGCAGTGTTAACCACTGCACCATCCGTGCCGCCCATTTCATGTTCTGTTATGGCAAAATAGTTACCTACACATAGTGGATACACTACTAAGACCTGAACCAAGACAAGCACACACACTAAATTATATTTTCACTCACGGCTTTTCTTTTAGGCAGTGGTAAGAAAGTTCTGAATGTGTGTTTTGGAAGTTCTTCAGCAATTGAAATGTGAGACGTTACGATGCGCAAGGACCCCAAGCAGGTCGTTGAGGCGAGCAGATCTTCGACCGACACCGTGGTCGCTCACCTGTAGCATGAGCTCGCAGTCCTCCCGGCCCACGAAGATCATCTCCCGAGGGAGCCGGTGGCGAGTGGCTGAGCTGCTGACCAGAAACCATGACGTCACGCTCATCTTCAGAGGCCTGCGGAGAAGCCGCTTCGCATCCTGGGAACATAGGAAATAATGGGAAACGGCTCAGTCAAGAGTAAGAGTTGTGATTGAGCTTGTGTAGCCACAAACCAAAGTTTGTGGTCTCCACTTAAGCCACAATGTATTCAAGTTTCTAAATAACATTTGTGATCTAGCCAAGCAACCAAAAGCACTCCCTTACAACCTGTGGTCCTTTCTGCTGGACATCATTCCTGCTGTAACTAAGGTTTATCTATGGGCTATGCAGAAATTAGATAATTATTTGAATGCCTTAAGCTATGAGAACAGACTCGATGGCAGTTTATAAAATTGAATCCATTTGCATGGCACACTGCTCTAAAAATTATTTGCAGTCAAAGGACTCATTTTGTCAAAGGAAGTGACAAAACAAGACTTCATTACCATTTCACAGACCATGGCTGTGTCTGAAAACAGCTTAGCTGCTTACTTCTTCATACCTAAATTTAGTATACTGGATGAGAAAGTTGTTAAGTAGGCAAAATGTTTCTCTAAATGTAGTACTGATGATATACATATTTTGTTGAGTGTGGACGTGCCCAAAACTATTGTGTCCTAAAAATATGTAGTGTCTACAAAACATACTGCCGACTGTGTGACATTTCCCCATGGTATTTTCCAAGGGTACAGCGAAACTGACAAAAGCGCCCACTCTTGTAATAAAAAGCCCCCACCTCTTTCTCTATGATCTATTGGACAGTGATTGGACTTGAAGATGGCTCCGCCTCTTCCTATTAGTGGGACCTCCTAAAATGGTCTACTTCCTGAAAAGTCTGCTCCAGAATACACTCAGGGAAACCCTGGAAATATCTATATTAAAGTACATTAAATTGAGAGAATTTACTGTACTTAACTTAAACTTATCCAGTGTACTCACGGTGTGCATTTGGGGACACATACCATAAGTGGTTATTTAGAAGACACTACATATTTTGAGGACACAGTAGTTAGGAGGTTTCAGACACGGCCCATTATCCAAGAGTGACAACTGGAAATGGTAAATGGTAAATTGTCTCCCTTTATATAGCGCCTTTATCCAAAGTGCTGTACAATTGATGCTGCCCATTCACCCATTCATACACACACTCACACACCAACGGTGATGCCATGCAAAGCACCAACCAGCTCGTCAGTAGAAATTGGGGGTTAGGTGTCTTGCTCAGGGATACTTCGACACAACCTGGGCGGGATCAAACCGGCAACCCTCCGGTTGCTGTTACCTCCTGAACCAACTGATTGATTGACTGATTAATTGTAACTGCTAGCTTGACCATTAGCTAACTGTTATATTGGGTGTGATCTGGGGTGACTATGGTTATCTTTTCAGCAGGACCTTTGTGGCTAACTTATGTCTAGCTAGATTAGATAACAAGCTTGATATGGCCAGCACCAATGGCGAACACAAATGTTCCCTTTCATAATTAGTTTGTTATCCATTCTACTTCTACACTTTTATCTAGAATGACATACAGTAGGCATACTGTATGTAAACGAGATCATAGCAATATACATTCTATACACTACAATATACACTTTAATACAGGATCTATCAATTAATCACACTCGTTTAAAATGGCATGCTACGTACCAACACAGTTTGTGTTGAACGAGTGATACAAGATACACCCACCGAGCACTTTATTAGGAATATTTTTACTTTATTACACCCACTATTTTTATTACACCTATTATTCATGTGATTATCTAATCAGCCAATTGTGTGGCAGCAGTGCAATGCATACAACCATGGAGATACGGGTCAGGAGCTTCAGTTATTCACATGTTCACATGAACCATCAGAATGGGAAAAAAATGTATCTAAGTGACTTTGACCGTGGAATGATTGTTGGTGGCAGACAGGGTGGTTTGAGTATCTCAGAAACTGCTGATCACCTGGGATTTTCACACACACTATTCTCTAGAGTTTGCAAAGAATTGTGCAAAAAACTAAAAAAAAAATCCAGTGAGCAGCAGTTCTGCAGACAGAAATGCCTTGTTAATGAGAAACGTCAGAGGAGAATGGCCAGACTGGTCAAAGCTGACCGGAAGGTGACAGTAACGCAAATAACCACACATTACAACAGTGGTATGCAGAAGATCATCTCTGGACACACAATGCATCATAACTCTTAAGTGGATAGACAACAACAGTAGAAGTCTAAAAAATAAGTCTAATAAATACTGAATAAAGTGCATGGTGAGGGTACATGGTCTCAAATAGGACACATGGACATGGTGCAAAATAACTACAGTCTCCTCCAAAAAGTATTTGAATAAGGCCAATTTGTTTGTTTTTGCACTACACTGAATATATTTGGTATTTCCTGGTATTTACACCTAGATGTGTTAAATTGGTAGAGGGTAATCTTGGTCTCATCAGTCCATAAAACTTTGTTCCAGAACTTTTGTGGCTTATCTCTGTACTTCTTTTCAAATCATTATCTAATCTTGCCTTCCAATTCTTATCACTGATGAGTGGTTTGCATCTTGTAGTATAGCATCATTATCACTGCTGTTCTCGCTAACTGAGAGTCTTTTCACAATCTGGCATTGGTATTTTGTGGTTTTATCACGTCAGAGATTTTCTTTGACATAAATATGATTGCGACAATAATTTGAGACGATTATTCATTAGATGCTGGATACAGTCCATTCTTACTCATATTCCAGGATACATGTGATACCCAAGAGTTTGGGAGCCCTGTTGTGTTGTATCAAAAACAGTCCAAGACTTGGCTACAAGAGAACCCAGAGCAGGCTGTTACAAAGAAGAATACAGCTCACACGGGAAGTCAAGGATAAAGTGTCCAAGACTTTTCACTGACAATTCACATTGAATGCCTTACTGAG
Source organism: Conger conger (assembly GCF_963514075.1). NCBI lineage: Eukaryota > Metazoa > Chordata > Actinopteri > Anguilliformes > Congridae > Conger > Conger conger. The sequence continues at coordinate 22,640,019 of NC_083764.1, read as the reverse complement.
AAATACATAGGAGCCCCCAAACTATAAATCGAACCCCAAACTATACACCTAAAGTCTGGAGTTGTTTCACAAGAACTGTACAGCCTCAGCTTCCTTAATTATCTACCACATATACATCTACATTGTTATCCCAAGACAGGTCACTTTCAGTGGCGGTATGGGTAATTGTTTAATGTCATGCTCAGCATTGCACTCCATTGTAATTCTGGTTAAATTAATAGCACACCTTATCTATAAGTGATGCTGTATCTTATGTTGTTGACAGAACAGTGAAAGAGCGACATTGGAGGCCACAAGGCTACTGCTCTACTGCGAACACACGCATAGCCTACTGCAAGTTAGCTGACCTCAGAAATTAGTAAATGAATATGTTCATCCAACGCCAGGCTGCAGAGAGTCAAATTTCAAATAAGAGAATCGTCTCTTTTAAAGAAAACATGGCTGCTTAAATGCATATGATCTGTTTCCACAGTAATATCCGTTTCATTATTTAAAAAATTGGCATCCTTTAACATGATTCCGAATCCAGTACCTCAGTATTCACGCGTACGCGGGCGCTCCTCATCTTTTCCCAAACCTGGTCCGGAGAAAGAGAGAACTATCCTCACTGTATTTCAATGAAGGGATATTATCACACGTTTAGCTAAAAAATAATAAAATATCTGTAAAATACAGACAGATTGTGCGAGTCAACAGCGAGCAATCCAATCCACAATCGTCATATTATCATCCCCACTGACAACAGTCGACAAGTCTTGATTACACTGCATTTAATTGCTCAATTATTAGATAGCGTTTCCTTAAAAAAAACATGGAACCCCCATTAAACAGTGAGTAGGAGCAGCCTGATCCAAGCACAGCAGCATCAAAGAACCGAGAGGCTGGTCAGCTCTTGAAGGACACACAAACTACACATACATCCTCAACATATGGGAATCTTACATGCATCCCCACCCAATTAGGGACGGATAGTCGAGTCATTGGATGCACGCGACGCATAGCCTACTCCAAATACCATTTCACTGGCCCCTCGCTAAAAATAAATATTGTCAGTATGACAATGCCAAATTAACCTGTCGCATGCAAGACTCAATGGGTGGGCCGACAAATGTGTGTTTATAGCATAAAAATCAACTCATGATGTGAAGAATAAGGTACTCGTGTAGAAAGCTAGTATGCTACAGCTATTCCCAGACAGTTGCATTATGGCTATCAAAGAAAACACACAGCTCTTTCACTGCCATTGGCTTCTGATGTACCCGACACTGCCAAAAATACCAAACATTAGTCTAATTTTTACTACACAACACATTATTTCAAGCGTCCTGTTGAGGACACTCATTTCAGTAAACAATACGCTGTTTATCCAGCAAGGATTAGGTGCGAAATCACTGCATTTTTGCAGTTATGTTATCTTATTCAATCCCTAGCCCCCATTCCAATAGCTGCAATTCCTCACAAATAGCCTAAGCGGTATGCGGCCGTTTATTTCCAGTCATACATCTGGTTTTGACACGGCCACCGCGTAGATTAGATTGTTTGTTTCATAAGGCCAAACACCATTCAGGAAATGATCTTGAATGAACATCTTGCTACCCTTCGCAACCAGCGTCGTATCACTCCCATTCTCGCGACATACCTATAAATTCCAGATCCCGCTTCCCAGAATAAAGCACCAGCGGATATCAGCATTAAAACGCTGGGAAAACGCTGCCTTCCGTCCGAGATGAATATTAGAAAAAGCAATACGGTCCGCTTCTCAAATACACAAAACGAATGCCGCCGTTGACAGCTAGTCCAGGTGAAAGGCACAAGCAACACACCCTTCCCTCGGCAACGAGACCATGCATTTTCTGACTGTATAAGTGACACCGTGAGCAGCTCAACACCGCCTCCCGGTTAGCAGGTTATTGACGCAACACCAAACGCCCAGGCGTGATGCTTTCGGCACCTGTAAGGAACTAAATCAGGCAAAACAGGTATGCGAGTTTCACGATTTCACAATCACAAGCAGCCCAACATGTTTTCACTTATCTGAGGATTTCCTCCCCATTATTGTTGAACTATAGGCTATTTCACGTGGGTTACATGAGACCCAGCCGTCTATGACGTCACTGTCTTTGTTTTCAATAAGAAAATATCTTATTGTTTTCCATCATATTATGATTGTTTTATTGAGAGCAATTTTGTTGAACCATTATTCGAACAGTAAATTAGTTAACAACCGGTCATCGCAGTGTGTATTTGCCTAAGCCTACCCATTTAATCGCATTATATTAGCGTAGACCTCTGCATTAACAGATGCGTGTTGTCTCCCCGTGAGTCGGGAATGGGACATACACTCTGCTCCTGTTTTATAGTACAGCCCATTATTTACTTAGCCTAATTGTTGGCTTGTGTTGTCCACATTGTCGATAGTAATGAAACAGTTGTTCAGTAATTGAGGAAAATAACCCGTCATTATGCATTCTAAAGGACACTGATGTGTTGGCAATAGTCAACAATGTTTTTCTTCCTTTTCTTCTTCTTCTTCTTTTCTTCTTCTTCTTCTTCTTCTTCTTCTTCTTCTTCTTTTTCTTCTACTATCATTTTCTTTCCCGAATTCAATAGGCACTGCATTTAATTATTTCACATATAGCCAATCACTGTCATGTACAGTCATAAGCTAGCCCATATTATAGCATACAGCAGGCTAATCATGTTGTCGTGACTTTTCCATGATTTAATTATCCTAATCATTAAATTATTGTTGCTATATAAAGAAGTGTTATGCACATATCCCGAGAGGGGGATTGTGATGACACATTTGTCCATTTCCCGGAGGACTGATACATTTATTAATGTTGATATAAGCTGTAATAAGGACCACTGAAGTACTCGCATCGTGCTTTAGTCCTCCGCCAGCAAGAGGTAACAATCGTCTCTTTGAGCAGCACTTTCCCAAACAATTATACCATTTGCATCACCTCAATAATCTAAATCAGGGATCATCAAATCACGGTCCTCGAGGTATGAGGACTGCTGGTTTTCCACCCTCTCTTTACCTGGGAGTCAGGTGTGAAAACAGTCTGGCCAGTCAGTAGAACTATTCAACTAATTAACTAATCATGATCCTCAATCAAGACTTTAAGTAGAATCAGGTGCTGGGCTAAAACCAGTTACAATCTGGTTTATATGGATATATTTTTTCTTTTACTGATACTAGTCCTGGATATCCACAATGTCTGAAGTTTTTCCTTTAGAGCAGTTTTAGGACCCAAGAAACCAGGTCACCAGGTGTAACTGTGTGATCGACTGCTTGCTGACTGCTGTACTGCTCAAGTGCTGAGTAGCAACGAAAGCCAGCAGACACTGCAATCCCCCATGACCAGGAGTGAAGACCACCAGCCATGCTTTTCATAGCATATCAACTCCCATTCATGTTCACTTTCCTTCCCTACTCACCCAATGCTAAATCAACCATTTTTTTAAATAAATGTCTCAATTAGAACTCAATTGTACAATTAGTCACTAACTGTGCTTTCGGAGCACTCATGAGGAACCCTGGAGGATAGCCATTGAAGTTTAAATCCCTGCACCTCACATGGTGGAGACAAGCTGGTGGCCCTAGCTATGATATAGCTTAAAAAATGTTGTTTGATTAAAAATATTTGGTTCATTTTCTTTAGATGTGCAAAACAATGTAAAAAAAAGAAAAGAAAGTTAAAACAATGCAATCCATAGTAGCAAAATATGGAAAGTGACCCCATTGAACCATGAAACAGCTTAAAACACTCACAGAAGACAGGGTTCCAAAATGCTCCTTGGTATAATGGAACCTGGCTCACTCTGCAAGCTTTACACACATCTCACTCCTAGCATAAGGTTCCCCAAAGAACTGACAACTTTATAGTTTCCCCTATGAAGACAAACCAAAGAACCCTTTCAGAACTCTTTATGTATATGTTCCTTTCTAAACCGGTGCAATATTTCATATTTGATAGTGTTTATTTTCAAAACCATTTTCTACCACACTGTCATTTCCAGCTGACATAATTTTCTGTATTCAGTATTTTTAAAACTAGGTAGGGTCCTGTATGGAGAAATTTATTTTCATCGATCAGCATTTTCAAATGACTTCCTGTACTTTCTGGCACAGAAATTGTTCGGTGTTCTAATAAAAATTAATTAACAAATGAACTAAGTTGCCTGAATTCTGGTTTAAAGGAAATCTGATGGAATAACAGAGAAAAAAGACAATTATATTTTTTGGCCTGCCTGGGTAAATATACTTGGACATCGACTGGTTCTGGACACACACACACACACACACACACACACACAAGTTTTAGGTAGTTATTTGCTGATACAGCACCGAGGAATCCCATTTCCATTTGAATAGCCACCTCCAACTGGAGTCCCACCTAAATGATTTTGTCAGAAGTGAAGGACCACAGGTTTATTACTGAAGCATATCGCTGGATTTCGAGCAGACATCTCACATTTAAGCAGTGGCCTTCATTTCTGGTCCTGGAGAGCTGCAGGGTGTGTTGGTTTTTGTTGTTTTCACCTTAATATCACAACCCAAGAATCAGACCCAAGAAACCATGTAAGGTGAGTTAATCAATCAATTAAAGTGAAGAATAACAAAAAAAAAAAGCCAGCATAACCTGTAGCTCTCCAGGACCAGGAATGAAGAACACTGCGTTAAAGTATCAACCTGCCGTAAGGATAGGAGCCTGATAATGAAGCCACATACAAACCTTCCCTGGCCCTAGAGAACACCCCCTGGGCTCAGAGCAGTGTGTTGTTGGCACTGCTTCTGGGGCTCATTGCCGGATGACACAGTCAGTTCCGCAGGGTCCCCTTCGCCCCAGAGAGAGCAACAGAGAGCGGGTTCAGCTCCTCAACCGACTCAACGCTCCTCCACTCTGCATTTTAGGTCATGTGCATCTCTTTGACAGCCAGCAATGACTCTAAAGCATGGGTGCACAGCAAGGGCCGGACCATTTCAGAATTTTGAGGCAACTTCTGCTCTTAATTATTTTATTTACTGTGTCTTGGTCATTTATATCAGCAGCAGCTACAGTCACAGGCTGCAGGTGTATCTTGGAAGATTTCACTGTGATCCAGTACAGGAGTGAACCAGTGTAATCTAATAGAGCGGTCAGAAAACTAAAATGAAAGCAATCGGTTGGAATAAAAACCAGCACACAGAACAGCCCTCCAGGACCACTGCTCTAAGGCAGTGGTCCTCACTCCTGGTCGTGGAGAGCTACAGGGTGTGTTGTTTTTTGTTTTTGCCTTATTATCAGCAACAAACTTAGACCCAAGAAACCAGGGTCACGTTCAGCCCCGACCAAACGTAGCAAAATGTTTATTTAAACAGTGGCACGTTGAACATCCTGTTGCAAAGCATGGGTGGACTGACTGACATAGTACGGCTTGCTCCTATGGTGCCCGAGAAGGTGTTCTCCGGGCTTTAAAGCATAGGCCTGTAAAATTATTGAATTGGGCTGCACCTCTGACACACCAACCAAACGGGAACAAACATACCGTGAAACCTGTCGCAAAACACTGCACACCGTTGGGAGGAAACGTCCAACACGGGAACCGTCGCAAAACATAATGGCAATTAAGTGTGTAATTAACTGATTTAATTGACTTAATTAAGTGCTGAGCAACAACAAAAGCCAGCACACCCTGTACCTCTCCAGGAGCAGGAGTGAGGACCACTGCAAATACACATGAAACATGGTAATGAACAAAAAAGAACATATTTACCATGGACCAGATATAATCATAGTTCTTTATTTTAGAGTTTAAAGGAAACAAAACGCTGCTTAAGCAGAGAGGGAGACAATAATCTTAGTTCAGTGTCCTGGATAATGTGGGTGGGAGGGGCAGAGATAGAAATATATTTTAAATCCATTTCTAAAATCAATCTGCCTCCCACCAGAATATCTATGACTGAATGAGAACCAGGTAGACCGAATGCATGGATTGGCAACTGTTGGCCAAGCAACAGCCATGTGGGGAGGGTCCAATAAGATTATGTTGAAATAAAAAAAAAAGACAAAACATATTGTTCAGTGACATCAACAAGCAAATAAACAAAGCTTACAAAATGAGATGGAGCGGGGCCTGAAAAAAATACTGCAAAAAAACGTTTACATTCATCAACAATTGTAGAACCACTCAATACTTACCAAACAATTATCAGTCAAAATCAGAAGAAAAAGAAAAACAAAAAAAACAAGAATAATTTATCAGAAACAAATAATTTAAAGAATTTCAAAAATGACCAAAACAAACAGTGCTTACTTTGCCTACAATTGGACAATCGTGAAAGAGGAGGCTAATTTTACATCTTGTTGAGTTTCATGTTTGCACTAAAAATGCTTATTTGTCACAACATGTTTCTTAATGCCATTTAAGCCTCTCGTTTCCGCTTTAAATATGTAAAAAAGACATTCCGATTCTGTTGCGTTTCAGACAGAAATTTTAAACGGGCTATAAATATAGCAATGCATGGGGACTGCAGAGCTGGGATGCACACGGTGGTGCAGTATGTGTAATTGCTGATGTATACACAATACCAACACAATGGCAAAAACAAAAAACTAGGCAAGCAAATCCAAGTCATCATGTCTGCATGATCTAAACTAAAATTAACTTCAACAAATATATCCCAGGAGCACTGAGTATATCCCTAAAGTGTCTTCATTGAGACTGTGCTGTATGTAATGGGCAGTTTTTCCAAAACAACAAAAATCCTAGAAGAAACTAAATTATAAAAAATAAAAAAACTTGATAAACGGCTTGTAAATGAGAATAAGGTATTCCAGGCAAGCTGGATAAGGGACAATTGAATGAAGCCATGCAGACAGAAGATAGTCACAAGGCCACTAACCTGTACTTTGGTCAGAGTTGTATCTGCAGACATTTTGGAACTAAATACTTGTACTTTTCTTTCATTTCTTTTTTTACCCCTTCCTGCATCCTGGGGGCATCTCCCAAAAGTGTGTGAATCTCCCTCCCCCCACCCCACCCCACCCCCAAGTGCATGTGTTGTACAGCCATTATTGCACAATCTAGGAGTTCGATTCCAAGCAGTTTGTTCAGAAGAATGGTGGTCCACACAGCATGGTTGTGTTCTTGTACATTTTACATCTAGTTAACACTGGAGCCAGGAGTTTTGGCCAATAGGTTGAATGTGCCAGCAGAAATGTGCATGCCGGGGAAAAAAAAAAATTTTATTTGAAGGGGGAGGGTGCCAATTAATTAATGAGTACTCACAGTATCAACACTGTTGTTTTTGAAAATAGTGAGGGAAAAAAAGGTCTTGGAAATGTACAAGGTCTTTCAAACAACCATTTAAAAATGTTTCACTAAAGAGACCTTACCCTATACATGTTATACGTGCTTAAAGCTTGTTATTAATTAAAAAATCATTGAACTACATTCAAGGCCAACTCAAGGGGTTCTTCAGAAATGTTTCAGTTTCAACCTGGCAACCAAACCAAGGCTTCAGCCACTGCTTTAACCTCTGGTCAACAAGAAAATTGAGAACAAAAAAACAAAACAAAAAACATCCCAAATCTGGGAAAAATAGGTTGGTCCACACAGTTCATACAAATTTCAAAACAGCAAAAAAACAATTGAATTTGGACATGGAATTCATGTGCCCTAGAAAATCTGAAATTGATATGATATTCTAGCAACTTTAAGGCCTGCTTTGTGAACAGGGAACATTACAATTGATAAAGGCAAAATCACAATGACAAAAGTGGGATCTTGAGTCACAGTGCTGTTGGACTCCTGCAAGGCTCTGGTCCATTCGGTTCCCCGCAGTCCAAGTCCGAGGAAAAACTCATACCTCTGAGTGAAGACAGGAGAATAGTACACTGTAGTGTTGCCGCTCGGACACTTCACAGGACGATGGTCTTCGAAGGCCACGCAGGTCAGCCGCCCATCGCTTCTGCTCAAGTGCCTTTTTCCACACAGGTGATAACAAATGCAAAAAATAAAAAATAAAAATAAAAAAGGTGACAGAAAAAAAAGTGCCCACCGTTTTTTTTTTGTTGTTTTTTTTATACATGTGACATTGAAGAGAGAACATTAAAAAAAGGTTCAAAGGTCAAGGTCTTTGAGAAAACGGCCTGGTGGAGGGGGTGGGGGAAATGGTGGGACCAGGGGGAAATGCGCAAGGGCCCTCTAGGCCGTACCGCTGGCTGAGTAGGAGAACTGGGGGAAGTGGGGCCTCCTGTCGCTGTCAAATGACTCCATGTTCTCATCTGGGAAGAGAGACGGAGGGAGAGTGAGAGAGAAACAGCAGAGAGGACAGACAGGAACATCAAGGGGGAAAAAATAGAAAGAGTGAGTGAAGCTCTGAAGCATTTGTCATCACTAAAGCCAGCACACCGTGATTCATGAAATGTTCCTTGTGTTAAAAAAAAGAAACAATTTTCAAAGGAGCTTCAAAACAGGTGCTAATAAGAAAGTGGGGGCAACATTGGCTCAGGAGGTAAGAGGCAGTCGTCTGGCAGTCTGGTTATCGAAATGTCCCTGAGCAAGACACCTAACCCTCACGAGCTGATTGGTGCCTTGCATGACAGCCAATCGCCGATGGTGTGTGTGTGTGTGTGTGTGTGTATGAATGGGTGAATGAGAGGCATCAATTGTACAGCACTTTGGATAAAGGCACTATTGTAAATGGCTTCCATTTATGTCTGCTATTTATATTTACCATTTATGACAACACAGTGGTTAGAATTTACTGTAAATACTGCACTGTGGTACTTAATTCCAGACCAAAGTAATGTTACACAAGTCTTCCACTAGGAGGGGTAGTTCCTCATGGGAGTCCTATCCTATCTTTCTCAAACCAAATCAACTGATGTATACACTCAGTGAGCACTTTATTAGGTATTTACTCAACTTATTATTTTTGCAGCTTTAACCTACCCTGTTTGACGTGTTGTGTGTTCAGAGATGGTCTTCTGCACACCACTGTTGTAATGTGTTGTTATTTGCGTTACTGTCACCTTCCTGTCAGCTTTGACCAGTCTGGCCCTTCTCCTCTGACCTCATTAACAATGCATTTTTGCCCACAGAACTCCTGCTCATTGGACGTTATTTTTCTCTGCAAACTCTAGAGACTGTTGTGCATGAAAATCCCAGGAGATCAGCCGTTTCTGAGATACTCAAACCACCCTTGCCTGGCACCAACAATTCCACGGTCAAAGTCACTTAGATCAGACATTTGGTCTGAAAACCATCTGAACCTCTAGACCATATCTGCATGCTTGTATGCATTTAGTTGCTGCCACATGATTAGCTGATGAAATACTTGCATTAACAAACTGGTGTACAGGTCTACCTAAAAGTGCTCAGTAAGTGTATAATCAAATACAAAAATCTGCAACTTTACCCATGATCATGCAAAAAACAGGGATTATTGCAGAGGCAGGATACCTTGTCCTGGGGGGGTGATAGTGATGGTTTGTCCCGTGAACTCTTCATCGAAATACCGAGTATCCGTTTCTGAGGTGACCTGGGGCGTGAATGGCGGGTCAAGCTGAAGGAAAAAGAATACACTCCTGTCAATCACCCAGCTCCCTGAAAGGGACTGAAATATTCCAGAGCAGGAGATATAAAAAGCAGGTAGGCATCGGGAAACTGACAGACTGTCAGGGCTTAATTACTTCATTCAAGCCATTGTTCAGGTGGGAACTTTTATTGGCGTCAAGCAACCAGTCCTGGATCAGTTCCCAAAAAGTGCAATCCCAGCCTTCTGGTTGGGTTGGCTCTATTGCACCAGGTAAGATTGATCAAGCTCAGAAAAGTATTTGAATCCAAAACGATTACGTAATTGACCCAAGTCTGCAACCAACTATTCAATTTCCAGGACCGGGACACCAAGACCAGTAGTAGACACCACTGCTCCAAGACCTCATAGGTAAGCCAGCCTGGTGTTCAACAGAGTAGGGTTTGTCTTATATCTATATATACACAACACAAAACTGTGGCCACTTTATTAGGCATTTACAGGCAAAGTCTAGAGACTTCTCACTGTACGTGAGAATTCCAGGATACTCCAGTACTTTCTGAGATACTCAAACCACCCCACCCGGCACCAAAAATCATTCCACGGTCAAAGTCAGTCACTTAGAGTAGACCACATTTCTTCTGCATTCTCATGAGATATTTGCATTAACAAGCTTGTGTACAGCTTTTCCTAATAAAGTGGTTTTTATAGAGTGTATTTGTTAAAATGGCATCACTTAGACATGCTTGCAGGTACTTGTGTGTTTAATAGCTTCTACATTGTTGCCTGCATTGGTTACTGTGAAAACAAAACATACTGCACTACATAATCAAGTCCTCAAGAGGGCGACATCTGATGTGCTTGCCAGATCCGGCTGGCAGTGCCTGCTTATGCCTTTACCTTCTTCTCATATACGTCCTGCCATTCGATGCCCGCAAAGAACTTGTGCTGCATGATTTCCTTGGCATCATCTGGACCCCCACCTAACCTGGAGGGAGTGAGGGAGGCATATATTGCATTTTAATTCCATATTTGAAAATGTCTACATTTTAATAAAGGATGGGTCTCACAAAATGTATTTGGCTTTCTACAAGGGTGTCCAATCATATCCAAAAAAGGCCAGTGTGTGTGTAAATGGTAAATGTCTGCATTTATATAGTGCCTTTATCCAAAGCGCTGTAAATAAGAAAGGACTCCACCAAATCCTACAATTCCTCTGATTGGTTAACTCACCCACCAATCGGGGGCATGAGCACTCACCGCTGCTTGGGGTCTTTCTTGAGCAGCCCGGAGAGCAGGGACTTGCCCTCGGGGCCAAGGGTTCGAGGGAAACGGATGTCTTCCATGAGGATGAGCTCAAACAGTTTCTCGTGGTCCTGGTTATAGAACGGAAGGCGGCCACACATCATCTCGTACATGACCACGCCCAACCCCCACCAGTCTACCGCCCTTCCATAGTCGTTGTCCTCCAGCACCTGCAAGAGTAATGGCAAAGACTTTACAAGAGAAAGACGGCAACCCCAACTATCAGCTCCTATTCCACTCTAGCCTAACCAACAAGAGGCCTGGAAGTACCATGCGCATGCATTGTTGCGCAAGTCTACTGTTGCTCACTGAGGAAAGCCAGAGAAAGCATTCAATTTCAAGACACTGAGCACGTGCCACGGTGAACTACTGCAAGATAAATTGCATTTTCCTCTGTATTAACGCTATATTTCGCCAAAATAAACCTTCCATTTCGTACCTAACAATCTAGGCTATGCAATGTCTCAATAAGGTCTCAAGAAATATGGCTCAACAGCTCATCGTAAGAAACTTTCATATAGGGACCCATTGCAAAAACAGAGATCTGCATATGCAGATTTAAGCAACGTAGCCTCTGGGTTGGACCTCTCAATTGTTGCCCTCTGTTATCGTTGTATGAGACTGTATCTCCAGGGAGGTGAGGTGAATCATCTATCCGTTTAATCTCAAAACCCCTCCAAAATGACCCCCCCCCCTTCTGTCTAAATACCTCCAAGCTTTTATGTTTGACAGCAACACCCAACACAAACTACATGCAATTCAGCGGCTGTGTAACACTCATACATGGCAGCACGTCTGACACAGGAAGCTACCCAAAAGCCGAAATGGAAGGCTACAAGTCGGCAGTGATTTCCACTGACTGTTCAAAACGCTCAGGTATCTGATACAAAGCGCTAATGACTTTCAGTCGCATTACTAATCACTATCCATGCTATTATTGTATACCTCTGGTGCCAAATACTCGGGCGTCCCACAGAAGGTCTTCATGGTGGCTCCGTCCTTGATGCCTTCCTTACAGAGGCCGAAGTCCGTGATCTTGATGTGCCCGTCCTTGTCCAGCATGAGGTTTTCCAGCTGCCGGAGGGGTATAGATCTCACGTCATTTCAGCTGTCACTCAGAGACCCACCCTGACTTCCTGCCTGATGTGCCTCGTATTCATGGTTTGTACCTACAGTGCAGTCCGGATGCATTTGGGCAGTTGGTACAATTTCTGTTCTTTTGGCTCTGTAGTCCAGCACATTGCATTTGAAATTTAAAAATAAATGTTATCCTAAATTGCAGGCTGTCTCCATTCATTTGAGGTTATTTACATCTATATCAGGTGTAGGAATCACATCCCTTTTTATTCATATTCCCCCCCTCCATTGTAGGGGACCAAAAGTAATTTTGGACGGTTGGCTTCTCCGCTGTTCATGAATAGTCGGGTGTATTCAATTGCTTCCTTGGAGGAGGTATAAGAAAGTTCAGTATCTAGTCTTGATTCTAGGCTTTGGATAGCCTTTGGTGTCTGTTATTGGGGCCAGCCAGGGCTGGGCTGGGCTGGTGTGTTTTTTAATTTTTTAAATATTTTTTAAAATATTTTTTATGGTACAATTTTCAATCACTATGGCAACAGGATATACTATTTGAAAGCATTGAAATGGTAACCGATTTTAAGATGCCATCGCTTTAGCGACAACAGTACCTTCTTTTGTGGGCGGCAAAACAAGCGTGGGAGGGACCTCTTTGGAAATCCACATACGACAAGA